>NC_065876.1:6250000-6875000 GCF_933775445.1 Argentina anserina
GATTTTATTAGCGGCTGCAGTTACAATATATGAAGCAAATTGAAACTCCCAATGAGAAGCTGAGGAGTAAAAAGTAGCTAGGGTTTAAGCTGAATTAATCTATGTCCTCAACTTTTCATGTAATGCTAATAGGCGGAAAGTCTGTCTGTATAAAATCTTAATAACTGAATTCCACATATTGAATTGACGGGGTCGTGTCCAATCTCTTGAGAAACATCATACCCTCAATTATTACTTTTTAAACTAAAATTACAATTTTATTGAACTAAATCTACAATATTAAAAACAAAATTACGTTCTTTATATTTAAAAATAATTAAACAAATTTATCATATTGACAACTATTTGTTTATGATTTTGTAAAATGTTACAAGTGAAATAACTACAACTAATAGAACTAGAATTAGCAAAAATATCATCCGATTTACCATAATGACAACAAATTTGTTGTGATATCAGTAAATAAGGGTATCACATACATGGAGATACTTAAGAAAATTCTCTGAATTGATCTCTCTTAATCAGAATAGCATATATATGTTAAAATTGCATCTTGAATTAGAAACCCAAAGACTGAGAGCCAGCCAGGTTCCGATGTTCTAGCTAGCCTGGATCTCAAAATTGGAAACTGCATCCATGTCTTAATGTTTATATATACTTTTCATCACGTACGTACCAGTTTCACTAGTCTCGGATATCATTTTCACTTCCAAATTCAATTTCGATTTCAGTTACTTTAAATCTCGAAAGTACAAGGCGTATAGGTAAAACTGTTTAACCGAAACCTTGAACTCTTCGAGCCTTTCTCAAATATACACTACTAGGGTGAGTGATGGCCGGTAGTCTTGAAGGAGGAAGTGGAACTGTGTTCCGAGATGAGCATGGATTTTTTCGTGCAGGGGTTGGCAAAGTTTTCCTTCAAGTAACTTCTCATTTCCATGTAAAATTGTTGGAGTTTTTGGAAGGTTTGACTCTTGCTAAAACTTTGCAGTGTACAAAAGTTATTTTTGAGACAGATAGCTTGCTACTTCAGCGAGCAGTATTACAACATGATATTGATATGTCTAGTTTCGATACTATCATTGTTGTGGTGCAAGAAGTTCTTCAATGGAATTCAGTTTTTCAAGTTCTTCACATCCCTCAAAGAGACTAATAGAGTAGCTCATTTACTTGCAAATCATACTTTGAAACATAGGACAAGTCAAAGTTGGTTTTGTTAAGGAATTAGGATCTCTCCCAACATGACTCACATAGTATACTGATAGAAAAGTAAATAAACCATAAGACAAACAACAATAAAACATCGAGATTAACGAGGTTCGACATATACCTATGCCTACATCCTTCGAGAGACACCATGTTCTTCACTATGAGAATAATAAATGTACAAGCTACATTTGAGCTATATCCCGTGACCCAAAAACCTATAACATATGTACAACCACACTAATATAATTTCTCAATAACACACTCTCTTAAGAGGTATCCTCACCCTTAACATCTCTGCTCCCTTTCACAAGAGATATATACTCTTTTGTCGATGACTGCATCTACCTTACCATGATGACCACACCCTGATGACCACATCCACAAATTAAGTCATGACAGCCACACCTTGGGTTACTACATATGTCCTCCTATATATAGGCGCACCAATTACAATTCAATTGGTCATTGGAAAACCCAAACCTTTTTATACTAAAAAAGAACCAATTCTTGAAATAAATAAACTTTGACATTAACCATGTCTAATTAGTAAGAGTAACCAAGTACAACTGAGACTTACTTTCCTAATCAAATCCTCATCACTTCAGAACAGTTTTATCATCGTTCTCGGATTTATCAAGAATGTCATTATGAGTGTCTTTTAATAAAATATTTGTTTTTAAAAAGAAAAAACTACTAGGGTGAGAAGGGTATGAAGTTTGGACTGTCTAAGATCATTTGTACGGCAACGCGTACACATTGTGCGGAATATATAGTAATGTCAAAGCCTAAGTGGAAATCAAACTTATAAGTTATAACAGAATTACAGTCAAAGCACACGCTTACCTTAATTAGACCTCATGCTTAATTAATTAACCCCTACTCCGCAAAGGAGGAAGAAGATCGAAGAATAGGACAGGGGTCACACCAGGTGCGGGAACCTAGTTAGCTAGACTGTGACTTAAATAAGTTGTCAACCATATAATGTATTATATATGGCTAGCTTTTGCTCTTCCGCGTGATCTATCAATCATATTCAAACGATGGATATGTACGTACGTAGTTTCCGTGCTGCACACACTCGGATCGCAGGTTGACATGCATATACTCTATTGGTCTTGATCGATCGAGTTAAGATCGTAATCCTTTGTTGTGTTTTCCCAATGTTGCTCACGCTTATCAAGTATCGATCCTCTATATATTCAATTAATTAGTTGAGAGATAGCATTCTTAATTAAACAGCAAGTCAAGTTAGCGTAGTTTTCATGCATAAATAGTACAATATGGCACCCGGTAGAGGTGGCACTGCTAGCACATGTGAGACCTTATTGCATTCTTTAGGAACTATTACAACGTCGTCGAATTAGAGCTTTGATTCCATTCAAAACTTAACATAAAAACAGCCCAATTCATATTAGCCCAACGTACAACTAAGTAATATAAGTAGAGAAACTTACTAGAATGAATGCATCTACAAATTATTTTGTAAAAATATCAACATTATCAATACCAATTCTTCGTTCCCTTTGCTCTTCTTCATTTGTAACCTTCATCATCTTCATGAGTTTATCAAAAACTTAACATCACGTACATCACCCGATAAGTTATATATCTTCCCTAGTTAGAATCTCATCCACTATCGAAGTATCGATCATCACCAGATCAAGCTCTGATTAATTGGCGAGTTCCAAAGAATGGGACACCAATTGCAACCAAAACGGCAAAACCTCTCCCAGGAAAAAAGAAACGAACGTTACAGATGCAGCAAGCTAGGAGTTGGTGGGCTGTCGCATATAGCTGAAATGCTGAATACGTGGGTGGTCAGTGTAGATTTTCCAAATGTATTGAACAGAAGCACTTCAAATGGCCAGTGGAACAAACCTACTGTACAATTGTACAAACCACTTCACACTTTAATAAAGATAATTAACAAACTACTGTATTCGTATTTCCGCAAACAAATTCCATGAAGCTCGAGTTTAGTCACGACTAATGTCGCAAGGGTAGAATTGATAGACACACAACGGAACCAAACATAGAAGTTAGAACATGTATGAACCGTGTTTGTCACCCTCTGAATTTTAAATAATAAAATTTGAAAATGTAATAATTCAAATTAACTTCAAATACTACCATTATCTTGTTATATACAACTTCTCTAATCACTCATACTGCAAACCTGAATATCTGAGTCGTCAACGGGTCGAGCCGGGTATTTTCATAAATATGAAGATCCAAGCCCGCTCACTTAAAATGGGTTGGACCTTGTGGGCTTTTACGGACAAGGTCTTGCGGACTTATACTAGAAAAAAAACATAATACTCACATTTAAGAGTTTTGAATAATAAAAGAATTATTGGGAAACATTCTAAAAAAAGTCATAAAGAAATTCTAGTTTCGAAATATTGTCGATCGACATCAGTAGAAGTGATCGATTTGGGACCCTGTAAAAATTTCGTCTGTTTTGGACATGTTTTGACCGTCCGTACCTACGGTCAACAAAAATAGGGCGTTTTGACATATGAAAACCTCATTGATAGGGAATTTGCCAAATTAGTTTCCTTGTTGAGACCGCGTACGATCGGTGACAAAAATTAGATGATTTCAAATATGTAAACAACTTTCGGCATTCGCCTCTTGGTAATGCGTCATCCCTTAAGGCATATTAGTGGTGTTTTTGGTTTACCATAAATTCCGACGGTTAAACGAGGTCCGCATTGGATGAAATTTTTATAGGATCACTAAATATATATACGATCACATCGGATGGTGTCGATCGATCCTGAGAAGTTTCCTTCATATAGACGCCTCATAATGCGATAATTTTATTATAAACCTAATATAAAGGTTATGATACATTAGTGGACACTTCGGCGATCGACAACTTCATCGAAATATGGTCGATTGACATCAGCAGATGTGATTGGTATATATATTTAGGAAACCCGTAAAAATTTCGTCCGTTTTAGACATGGTTTGACCGTTTGTACTTACGGTCAATCAAAATAGAGGCATTTTGAAATATTAAAACCCCATTGACGGGACTTCACTAAATGAGTATCCTCAGTGCGACCACATACGGGACTTCACCAAATGAGTTCCTCAGTGACTTGTCTTACGAGACAATTCTTTCACCAAGACCTCCTAAGGTCACGGAAGATTTGACAATCCAATACCTTTACCTAAACAATGATTCAAAAGTATCAATTCCCAAGAATAAAACATCAAACCATTCAAAATCCTCATATGCTCAGATGGCTACCAAATGCTACAATTTATATACCAAAATGCTCGTGTTGACGAGTATATCATTATACAGTACAATATTCTCCAAAAATTCCCATGTCCATGCCACATTTCACCCCAAAAGTCACACACAATGCTAGCCTAAATTTCGAATTCATCAATGTCTACTCTAACCAACAATAATAAAGGCAAGGTAAACAACTTATACCTGTAATTCATGCCAACACACCCATAAGCTACTCCTAGGCGCTATTACATGCTCAAACATCACCAAATACAGAAAACAGAACTCCAACCTCAATTTGACCAAGAAAACTTATAAGGATTAACAAAGGAAGAATTCATTTGCACCACTGAACCGAATTTTAAGTTCCACAGTAACCAAAACACTTAAAATCAACAACTACATTGTTCTTACCTTGTTGCTACTGCTTGTAGTTGTGAATGAGGAATGGAGGGTTAGTGGTTCTTTACAAGGTGGACTAGAAGGAGGAGGCAGAGCTGATTGGCCACAATCACTGCCTCGAAGACGGCGAAAACAACCCACGAACACAAGACTACCACACAACATTGAGTCTTTGATTTGTAGTTGTGGGCATGAAATGAGATTGGAGTCTCACGTGGGGAGGACCAAGAGAACCAATAGTTTCTTGGCCGGTGCCGTCGTTGGAAAGCGCCGGAATCGTCAAAGTGGTTTCGGGTCAGAAATCGGGTCGGCAGGTCAACTTTCAGCCATCGATTTGCGCAGCTCGACTTCAAGAAATCTAGACCGGTGCTAGCGCCTTAAATAGCCAGAGCTCGCCGGAAAAGTCGGGTCAGATCGACCAAGTTTGGGTCGGGTTAAAGGGAAATTTTAGATTCTGAAAAGGGGTGCACAGAAGAAAGAGAAAGGAGAAAAATAGATGTGGGTAAGAAAATAATGGAACCCTTGAAAGGAAATCTTCTATTTATACTAAAATTTTTGAAACCCAACACCTTATATTGCTAACAACTTCTTCATATGTTCTTCAAATTACGTGTGCCGCATGTCTACGAACTTGTATCGACGAGCTCTACGACTTTCACAAGAAAGTTTCATGAGATTCACAACGAATAAAAAGTCAACTATTGACCTCCCACAATAACATTTACGAATAATTATTCGCTCGAACCCATTCACCCTCATGTCATATAATAGACTACCACAAATTAATAATCTCTAAAAATAAATAAAACTTAATTATAAATTTATGGGATATTACATTTTTTGCTTGATATTGGTTGGAAAATATCCGTAAAGGGTTTGATATATGCGTGTATACGAGCGTACGTGTGAACCTTGGTTAATCTCCGATCAATTCTTAACTCATGAATCTGAGACTGAGCTACAATGCATGTATATCGATATATACGACATACCGCACCAGTAGTCCTACACGAGGTTTAAACTAGCCAATGATGGGTAGCTTTGGCCATGAACTCAATGATATTTTGAGAAATGCTAAACGAACAACATTTTCCTAGACCACCTAAGCAATTTTGCCGACCACCATTTTTGTGCTCACCTTTTTAAACTCATGACATGTGTTTTTTCCCAACTCATATTTAGATAATAATTGAGCAATTTGACACATGTTATGAGTTTAAAATGGTTGGCACAAGATGATCACAAGAATGGTGGTCGACAAATTTGTTTCCGACCACCTATAGCTCATCTTAGGTGGTTGTTGACATGGCATAGCCACATCATCACAACATAATTTTTTTTTTTTGAAATTTATTCCATAGGCACCATCTCCAAAACTCTCTCTTCGATTAATTTGAAGAACCAAGTTTCTCTCTGCTAATTATAAGGATAAGGAAAAGGGGTGATGTTGCAGCCACGATTCTTAAAAAGTCCTAAAGTTTTCTTTAATCTAGCGTTACTGTAAACACGCATGCAGTACTTATCAACTGCAACCTATATGAGCCCTAAAATAAAGAGAGAGACCGAAACACTTGTGCTGAATACCAGTATATATATTCGAGATCGAAGATATATTAGGTTTAAAAAGGTATGTTGAGTCATTGATGAACAAATCGATATTGATTATTTACTTGATCAGAAACATGAAAATAATAAAATTCCGGCGAAGCTGAACTTTGATCGATCCCTCTTCATTCTCCTCATGCGTTTCTTCTTCCTCTTGGCCCCCGTATATAATGTGGCTGAAATGATATTTGTTTTTAAAATCCCTAGATGTGCAAGAAAGGTTGTGCGAAAAAATGAGAAGTGATGGCGGCCTTCAGATCCCATGAGTAGAACTGAGTTGAAAACGTTT
This sequence comes from Argentina anserina, assembly GCF_933775445.1. Lineage (NCBI taxonomy): Eukaryota > Viridiplantae > Streptophyta > Magnoliopsida > Rosales > Rosaceae > Argentina > Argentina anserina. The sequence continues at coordinate 6,256,753 of NC_065876.1, forward strand.
TTGATAAGAAATAAGTTAGGGTTTGAAGATTAATTCAAAGTTAAAAAGAAAAGATTTTTGTAATATGAACAAGAAAACAAATAAATTTAAAAACAAAAAAACAAAAATTATGTTGCGATGACATGATTATGCCATGTTAGCTGCCACCTAAGATGGGCTATAGGTGGTTTACGAAAATGTGGTTCGTTTAACATTACTCTTGAACTATATATGAACATACAGTTGTATAGGATATATTAGGATCATATCTGATATGTGTCCTTCATGCACTTTGAATGAGACATAAGTCTTAAACTCTCAATGAGGATCCCAACTTATTGAGGGCTTGATCTCTATAAATTTTACAGCTCAAATTAATGAGAGATGGGTACACAATGGCGTAGCCAGAAATTGTACTTAGGAGGGACAAATTTATTATGAAGAAACCAAACCATTTCCACTTATTCTCGAGAATGAGACGATTATTAGGAAAAAAACTAATAACGCTAGCTTTCGTTAAGAACATTATTGTACAAGAGATCATCAAATGATTTTAAGGAAAGTCTGGAATGATATATATCACAACGAATGTATTTGTTTCCATTTAATTAGCTTAAATAACATTTAAAGCATATATAATTAAGGTAAGAAACATTGGAAAAGATTTGTAGTTGGATTAGGCATTTTAGTGATATAAATTTGTATTTCATTAATGTCATAAATATTTAGGTCTAAATGAGTATTTTCTAAACTCATAAGAAGTCATTTATATATCATTCCATTAATATTTATTATAATTTAAAGCAAATTAAATATTTTTAGACATTTAGATGGGTCCTTCTCGCCCCAAGTTGGCTATGCCTATGCGGCTACATAGTTAATATGTCGATATCACAGTTGTTGTATATATATTTTTTGTTTTTGATCATGGTGACGCGAGTATTTATGAACATAATTAACTAGTTTCAGAAACTGATGACGAGTAAAATATTTGGTTGAGTCGTTGGAGTTCCCTCTACTAAGAAAGTAAAACGGGTGCCTGATGTGAGTGTAAATCATCAAAAAATTAACTAAGCATATGTATTCGTTTATTCGTTAGATGAAGTGGGTTAAGATGAACCTTACCCAGAAAGGAACCAACTTATATAAGCCCTATATATTTTTGACTTTACTACCAAGAAGACGACATAGTTAGCCTCTTAAATCTTAACTGTCGTTTTAAACATGACCGGCGCTAGAATTCTGGGTCCCCAAGGCATCACGGGCAGTTCTAAACCCTCCTAAAATTTAGACGTCCTCGCTGACATATCTTCTCAAATGTAACTGCAGTAATTAGGTCGATCGACTCTAAAAACTTTCTGTTTAATTACAAACAAAATTAAGAGCGGCTCATTATAATGTTCACTGCTTTAATTTCTATCTAAATGTAAATTACAAGAGTAGGATTTTGAAGGACTTTCTCACGCTACATGTTTTGTTTCCTGGCATGCAGTGATGGGGTGAATTATATATATACTATATGTATGATCAACTCATCATTTTGGTTTAGTTAAATAAAGTGGGTATCAGACCTAGTTCTTGGAGGGTGTCGATTTCAAGTAGGGCGTGGTTCACTCTAAGTCAGTAAGTCTTTGGCAGCACATTCTTGGTCGGTTGGAATATGTACGATGCATGCATATACTGAATATGCATCAGCATCTCCGGAAAAAAAAAAGGGCAAGAGCAATATATGTGGGAGAGAATTCAAAGATAGGATATGGTCCCCTTGGAGATCATCATTCAGTATGCATCTACTATTTCCCCCCTTCAATGTCCGAGTATTAGTTGATTGATCGATACTAAAGCTATACAATTAGTAACTTCATTTCTTCATATATTTTTCTAAGGGGAATAGAAGCTAGATGTTGTAATATGTAAATTAAAGTATCTGAAAGAGAATGATAGATAAGGCGTGTCGATTAATAGATCAAGACTGGATATAGATTAAGACCAAAATAAGTTGTTTTATATATTACCTAGCCTCAAGTTAAGAAAATGACGAACAGAACAAAATTTTGTACGTACAACCGTCTTCCTCAGCACGAAAGAAATCACATAAACAAGACAACCCAAAAATGAGAGGGTTTTATAAATTATAAAAATTATTAATTAGTCTAACTAGTCTGATCTAATAGGAGTATTGCATATCCAAGCTACTGATTAACTTGCCAAAAAAAAAAAGCTACTAATTAGCCTAAACATCGTTGGATATGATTATATTCATATTAATTAGTGCAAGAGGGACGGAGAGTGTGATGTTTTCCTTGAGTTCGAATGCTAGGAAACACACTTCAACTTGAATACGTTTTTGTTTGTTTTCATTGTGAGCATTTCTGACTTCTAAGTCGAGTAGTTTGTTCAAACAAGAAGTAAACACCGCAGATATACATAATTGGACAACGGACAGATCATTCTCAACACTTAATCATAGTATATATTGGGATTTTGTTGACCAATCTAATCCATCAATTAGAGATTAAAATTGTTGTACGTTTTGTTTTCCTTTGTCTAATTCTTGTGGTGCGTGATGGATTTGCGTTGTTGTTTCGACCAGTAATCAATCTCAAACGTCAACATTGCCCCTTTTAGAAAACTAGAGAACTTTTCTAGTGTAAACTAATCACATCACAGAAAAACTTCATTAGTCAGTTATAGCCCCCATCTAATCTACTTGGATAGCAAAAGTTTGTTTTTTTTAGGTAACAGCATAAGTCTGTTTAGTTAGTAAGAAGTAAGAAGTAAGAAGTAAGAAGAGAAAATCAAGAGGTTAAATAGTGGCAAGTTTGAAGGCACACCAAATGTTCAGAACTGACTCAAAGTTCATGGAATACATGTCATCGTAATTATAATTTATGAATCGGAGTAGAGAGCTTTACCCACAAAAAATAGTAATCTGCTTTGTTTCGTTAAAGTAATTTGTGTTTCCACATTGATACAATCTTTACCAAAATAGTGGTTGTTAGACTATATAGGTTATGATGAGAATTTTTATATCATTTTAGAATGCTATGACACTATGGGGTTTAGACCTCTTCCATGCAGTTTCATTAATGATAATTCTTTGAGTGTAGCGGCTCGTTTTGACATGATAAAAATATAGTTTCTCTTAACGCAAATAGAAACTTAAGAAATATTGTGGAAGTAAAAGATATCCCGACCCATAAAATCAAAAATGTAATGCATATCTCTATTTATAACCAGGTTAAGATTTTATCCTTGGTTTTACAATTGTAAAATTACAATAAGATCTTCTGAGAACTAGTTGAATAGTAACAATTATCGAATCATAATTACTAATTTGACGCTGAATTTTGAACTTTCATCGACTGCCGACATAGTAAATTACTGTACCATAAAAGAAAAATGACGCTCCCATGGTTTAATCTCTATGCAACAAAGAAAATGTCTAAAAAGGAGAGTAATATCTTGTGTATATATCGTTCTAAAAAAAATGATGATAAAAAAAAATCTTGGGTATATAAGCAATGGAATATTTCTTTATAAGCAAAGAAAATAAGGGAAAGGCGCAGATAAAAGGAGAGAGGAAGAGAGACTTGGGGAAGAGAGAGAGAGAGAGAGAGAGAGCAGAGGAGGAGACCAAAGTGGGTCATAAGAACACGTTGTGCGAAGGCAACACCATGTGCTCACATGTCACATGGAACATGAATAGATAGCGAGAAGAAGAAGAAGAAGAAGAACAAGCCCCAAACACCAAACAACGTCAATAAACCAAGTCCTGTCTGAGATTGTGTGCTTCTCTCAATCGGGGAAGAAATGAAGGAGAGCAGTGATGGGTTCGTGCGGGCGGATCAGATTGATCTCAAGAGCTTGGATGAGCAACTGGAGAGACATCTCAACAGGGTTTTGACTTTGGAGAAGACCAAGATGAGAACTGGTGGTGGTGGAGACCAAGATACCAATCCCACCACCAATAACCTCAACAGTCTCAACCTCAGCACCACCACCACCGCCGCAACCTCCACTTCCAGCATGATTCTCTCCATCCCCAAGCGCCACCGCCAGGAGTGGGAGATCGACCCTTCCAAGCTCGTCATCAAGTCCGTCATTGCTCGTGGCACTTTCGGCACCGTCCACCGTGGCATCTACGACGGCCAAGATGTCGCCGGTATGTAAATTTTTACCTGCTTTCTTCTGTTGGATCATTTCAAAGTTGTCAAGTTTCTCAGAATTCTGGTTTTTACTCCCACCTTATTATTCAAAGTTTTCATCTTTTTTGGGGTTTTACTTCAACTCTATAATTTCAGGTTACCCATTTCATTTGGAGTTTGAATTAACTTTTCGTTTCTTTGCATAATTAGAGATCTTAGCTCATTTCCGATTAGTTTAGGCGTTGTAAGATGTAGTTGATGTGTTAAGGTAAGGTCGATTTTGATGCTTTACTTTAGTTTGTGCGGTTCAATGTTGGATTAGGTGAGCTATAGAGTCAATTCATCTATATTGTTTTAAGGCAAGTTCTATGGTTGATCAAGCAGGTCAGTTAGTTTAGGCGTACATGTATTTTTGGCAAAATTCCAAATTCATATCCAATGGAAATGAAGGACTCTTAATTGTCGACTGTAATTGTACTCATATAGAATCTGTGAAAGAGTCACGGGCATATGTTGAGTTTTCTGGTGAGAGCAACAACTTGGATAATGTTGTTGTACTACTCAACTTTCATGTGATCCCACCTGTTGGTTGAAATCTACTGAACAAATAAATAAGAAAAGTACTGTATTTGCTTAACTAAGATCGATACTTACCGATATCTTATTGTGATTACTATCGTCACCATCATCCTCTGAAAATTTGAATATCCTAAGTCGCGGGAACTCCTCTTTTTAAGGATCCGGTAAGCACCCCTCTGATAGGGCCACATCAGTCAGCCATATTTCTGCATTTTCGCATGGGGGAAATCTAATATAATTGATGGACTATGGAAGTATACTAGCGGCCTACCTAATTCAGCTCGGCAAAGCATTTTGTCGCATACTAAGTGATCTCTCATGAAACTGACCTCTTGGGTCTTTGTGTTTTTGTATTCCTTTTCTTTATTGAACTTTTAATAATGCAAAGCGGTTGCTATTGTTACAATTCTCTCATGGAATTTTTGCCCTCTTTTTCTTTGGACATTTCTTAATCTCAGTGAAATTACTTGACTGGGGAGAAGAGGGTCACAGGACGGACGCTGAAATCGCTTCTCTAAGGGCGGCTTTTACCCAAGAAGTTGCTGTCTGGCATAAACTAGACCATCCTAATGTTACTAAGGTAACTTTCTACCTCTGCAAGTTTTGCTCATTGCCTTGGATATGTGTAACGGCTAATTGGATTTAGTGGTGTGTTTTAACTTGTGTTTGGACCAAAAGGTAATTGTCTGATTAAACGACAATGTGCAACATAATTAACCTACGGGGTTTATCTCCTTGCCCCATCTTCATATAGATTAGGTCAATATAATTTTTCATTAAGATACATTTGGTCTCATCTCATATCACCTGTGTCATATCACTTAGTAACATTGTACTTTTACCCAAGACAAAGGAATATTTTTCCTAATAATGTTTAATATCTATTATATCCTTCAACTGTACAAGGGTAGAGGCATAAGGTTTTATATGTTTAATTGTCAGAACTGGCCAAGTAATCTATGGTAGTTTGCATTAAAGTCAAGCCTTAACTTCTAATATAATTACTCGTTACCAATGCTTTCTCTGGACAGCACACGTAGAAACATTCTCTTTGCTAATTTGAAAGGCTATCAAAACATTAAATCCTTGAGTGAACATCTTATGTATGTTTTTTTTGGGTGATCTACCCTGCCTTCATTTCCGGGTAGTTTTGCTTCTAACTTTTCCAATGAAATATTCTTGTCCATCAGTTTATAGGGGCAACAATGGGATCATCGGAACTACAAATTCAGACTGAAAATGGTCAAATCGGCATGCCAAGTAATATCTGTTGTGTTGTCGTGGAATATCTTCTTGGTGGTACTCTAAAATCATTCCTTATAAAGAATAGGCGAAGGAAGTTGACTTTTAGGGTCATGCACCAGTTGGCACTAGATCTTGCTAGAGGGTATCAATTTCTGCTATTTGTAGTCTCTTTATTCTTTCTTCAGAGCATTTTTTTTTAAAGATGAAGAATAGAGGACTTGTGTTCGTCCAGCTAAGAGATTTGATGGTATTTGTTCTAAATTGCAGGTTAAGTTACCTGCACTCACAAAAGATTGTTCACCGAGATGTAAAGACAGAGAACATGCTGCTTGACAAGACACGTACCCTCAAGATTGCTGATTTTGGTGTTGCTCGTGTTGAAGCTTCAAATCCTAATGACATGACTGGAGAGACTGGCACACTTGGTTACATGGCTCCTGAGGTATTTTGTCTAATATACTTGCTTGGTGATTCTGTGTTGGACTGAGAAGGTTGCACGAAACTGTTTTAGTATCTTCTGGAGTTTGCTTGTAAGCCTACACTGTTATAGGCATATACTACTCATTAGGCACAACTCTCATATTATGTGAAAATGGCATTTAGTGCATTTCTTAACCCTGATTTACTTGATGCAAAGATGATGGTTTTGCTAATGTTTCTGCTGAATACCTGGAAGAACTTCTCAAAATAAATACATACACAAGTAAATAGCCAAGAAGAAACTCTTTTGGGTTTTTCATAACTTGTAGCTGGTATTGGTTACAGGTTCTCAATGGAAACCCATATAATCGTAAATGTGATGTGTACAGTTTCGGCATCTGTCTATGGGAAATATACTGTTGTGACATGCCATATCCTGACCTTAGCTTCTCGGAAGTAACCTCATCTGTGGTTCGCCAGGTAAAGCACTCTCCAAAATTCAAGTTTCAACCATTGCCACATCTTTACTAGGGCTAATGTTTGCTCTAAAAAAAAAAACTAGTGCTAATGTTTGTTATCTAGTTGGAGATAACAGTTCCTTTGTTGAGCAATACTATGCCTTTTTTTATTGACAGAATTTGAGACCCGACATACCAAGATGTTGTCCGAGTGCCTTGGCAAATGTTATGAAGCGATGTTGGGATGCTAACCCAGACAAACGGCCAGAAATGGATGAGGTTGTCTCAATGATGGAAGCCATTGACACAAGTAAAGGTGGAGGTATGATCCCTCAAGATCAGTCTCAGGGTTGTCTCTGCTTCCGCAAGTATAAAGGACCATAAAATATTTATATTAGAAGAACAAATGGGACATGATTATTTTTAAGATCAAAGACTCCCCATTTGTACTCATGATAGGAAACGAGGAAATAAAAACAAATTTGGGTTATCAGAAGACGTTAAACAGATTGGTGGTGGGTATACATTGATGATAAATGCGTAGCTATTTCTAATTTTGTTGGAGGATGTAAAGCTTTTATAAATTATTGTTTATTGTTCTCAAACCCCAATTTGTTTTGTTTTCTTATCTTATCTCAACTTGCTGGTCTCTGTTTGTCTGGCACTAGCAAGCCCTTGTAAGATCTATTACACAGTAGTAATATTGTTATGATTGAGTTGAATATATGACAATCTCTATTCAATTATCTGTTTGCCCTTCGCTAATGTTGGATATTTATCACGATTATTGTGTCCATTGAGGTTTTTAGATAAATTGGCTCAGAAATGTGTTGGCCATAACCCAAAATTGTGATCAAGAAACTGTTCATCGTGTATAAAGGTGAGATGAGTCTAATTAGAACCCGGTTGGAACACGGTTTTCCTTTGCCCTTTGCCGAATAGGGGTGGCACTTAAGACCGAAAACCGAACCGAAAAAACCGGAACGAAACCGAAAAAAATCGAAACGAACCGAATACAAGAAAAACCGAACTGAACCGAATTAATCGGTTTGGTTTCAGTTTGGACACATAAGAAACCAAACCGAACCGAAAAACCGAATTATTTATAAAATAATGTCGTTTTACGTTTATCTTACCGAATATTTGTTTTGATTAATGTGATTTTAGGTTTATATTATATATAATTATATGTTTCTCTTTTGTAGTGTTATATATGTATATATAATCATCTATGTTTATATGTATGCCCATATATGTATGTTTCAAATAAGTTTGCTAAAACAAACACACATATATATACAAGCGGATGTGTAATTACTAAATCCGCCTCAATATGAAGCAACTATATGAAGGAAACTTCTCGAGATCGATCGACACCAGTCGATATGATTGATATGTATATATAGTCACCTTGTAAAAATTTCATCCAATTCGGACCTCGTTTAACCGTCGGAATTTCCGGTAAACCGAAAACAATACTAATATGTCATAAGAGAAGACACATTACCAAAATGCGAATGAGAAAATTTGTTTACATATTTGAAATCACATAATTTTTGTCATCGATCGTGCGTGGTCGAAACAAGAAAACTCATTTGGCAAAGCCCCGGTCAATGAGGGTTTTATTATGTGAAAACGCATGTTTTTTGGTTGACCGTTGGTACGGACAGTCAAACCATGTTCAAAACGGACGAAATTTTTACGGGTTCCCTATCACATCTACTGGTGTCGATCGACCATATTTCAAACTTGAGTTGTCGATCGCCGAAGTGTCCACTAATGTATCATAACCTTTTTTATATTAGGGTTATAATAAAACTATCACATTATGAAGCGACTATATGAAGGAAACTTATCGGAATTGATCGACACCATCCGATGTGATCAGTATATATATTTAGTGACCATTTTAAAATTTCATCCAATTCAGACCTCGTTTGACCGTCGGAATTTCCCGTAAACCAAAAACAACACTAATATACCCTAAGGGAGGACCCATTACCAAGATGCGAATGAGAAAAGTTGTTTACATATTTGAAGTCACATAATTCTTGTCATCGATCGTGCGTGGTCGAAACAAGGAAACTCATTTGGCAAAGTCCTGGTCAATGAGGGTTTTATTATGTGCAAACGCATGTTTTTTGGTTGACCGTTGGTACGGACGGTCAAACCATGTTCAAAACTGACGAAATTTTTACGGGTTCCCTAAATATATATACCGACACATCTACTGGTGTCGATCGACCATATTTCAAACTGGAGTTATCAATCGCCGAAGTGTCCACTAATGTATCATAACCTTTTTATATTAGGGTTATAATAAAACTATCACATTATGAAGCGACTATATGAAGGAAACTTATCGGAATTAATCGACACCATCCGATGTGATCAGTATATATATTTAGTGACCATTTTAAAATTTCATCCAATTCGGACCTCGTTTGACCGTCGGAATTTCCGGTAAACCAAAAACAATACTAATATACCCTAAGGGAGGACCCATTACCAAGATGCAAATGTGAAAAGTTGTTTACATATTTGAAATCACATAATTTTTGTCATCGATCGTGCGTGGTAGAAACAAGGAAACTCATTTGGCAAAGCCCCGGTCAATGAGGTTTTATTATGTGAAAACGCATCTTTTTTGGTTAATCGTTAGTATGGACGGTCAAACTATGTTCAAAATGGATGAAATTTTTACATGGTCCCTAAATATATATGTTGATCACATCTATTGGTGTCGATCGACAATATTTTGAAACTAGAATTTTTTAAAAATAATTTAAAAAAATCCAAAAAAAAAAAAAACCGAAAAAACCGAACCGTTCGGTTCGGTTTTCAGTTTGCCTTATTGAAAAACAGTGAATCGAACCGAACCGAAATTCAATTTCAATTTGGTTTACGGTTTGACCCTAAAACCGAACCGTTTAAACCGAATGCCACCCCTATTGCCGAAGATACCAGCGTAGAGTAGGGGCCCATCAAGGGACTTGTTGCATACTTAAGCTCCCAAGATTTCTCATTACATACCAATCTAGGCTAAGCAATTGAACAAGTCCTTTGACCAAAAATAAAATAAATTTGATGCAGTCCTGGCGTTTCATTTCAAATCAAGGACTAAAATATCTATAAATTTCTCGATATTTCCTGATATATCTGGAAGCTTTTCAAATTTTTTGATATTTTCATAATATCACCATGTGTTAGACAAACTTTAAATAAAATAAAATATCACTGATTATAAGAATCAAACCTCTGATCTATCCTTTTGCAAACACAAAGTTATAGTCAACTCTACTATACCAATTTATTGTTATATATGACACTTTTTATTATATATTGCATTACATGTTTCAACATTCAGTTAAAATTGAAATAAAACCGAACTAGTTGTTGAATGGAATCAAACCCTTTTGATCTAAGAGGAAGCAATGATGGACCTTACCCTTATGAGGGAAATTCAACATGCCTCCACTATATTTATTCTCTAATGAGATGCAATCAAGTGAAAACATATGGACACAATCTGATGCACAATCTCCACAAAGCTATGGTTATGGCCAAAGTTGAGAAATGCTCGATCCAAACGGGAACTACCAGTACCACAACCAACAGTCAATCACCCATAACCCCTATGGTTGTCATATAAGTCGGTATATGCAAAATTAGAAATTGAGGTATCATTTAATGACTATTTTTCACAAATACTCTGAATTTTACTTAAAACATAATGAAGATAGTGAAAATTTTGTACCTCATATATACTTTATATGGTTCTAAATCACTCATGTAATTTCATGTTCAATGTATCATATGTAAATAAAGCGTGATGAGCTAGCATCTCTTTGGAAATATATATATATATATATATATATTTAAGTAGATTTTTAATAATACTTGATGATTATTTTACCTTAAATTACAATAACTCACTGTAAACTAATAGTTATATAATAATTTCTTATGACATAGTAGATAATTGATCAAATAAACAAACATTTATCAATGTGTCATTCAAAATTTCAATGTTTTTATATAAATTTCCATCAATTTACTTAATTATTTTTTAAAATCGAAATTTCCAATTTTCGGATCCTCGATATTTCCGTTCTCGCTGAAATTTTAGCCTTTGTTTCAAATAGTGACACTGCTCCCTGGAGATTTTAGTGGCCAACTTTGATCAGAGCCTCTGTTTTCTTCTAAGTTGACCCTGATCAATCAGACTTGAGAGTAGATAAGAACGTGTCATGCAATTTCTTCATTTTGATTCTCCTTCAAGAATCACAGCATGTACGTAGACATTGATCTTATAGAGGGAAAACACACTTTCGTATGATCAAACAAAAAGAACAGTGAAATAATTTCAATATATGCGCCATGAGTTGGGGCAAAGTTGAGGGATCGATCCAAACAAAACTATCCATTCTTTCATTAGACAAAATCGACAAAATTAATCAAGAAACGAATTCATTCTTATGACTAACATAAAACTGATAATCTGCTCTCCTATATCTGGCTCAACACAAGAACACGAATTCTGGTAGGCCGAAAAGAACAAAACTTGGCTCAAGCATTATTGATCCAATTAAGAATAATTTATCTAGCTCATTCAATTATTGATATTTTGTCATATCAACCCATCGATCGATATCTCTAAACATTCGAAAGCTGGACTTCTGATCTTGACTTATCGTCGTCATCGTCCTCCCATCGGGTGGTCTTGTAGAATGTAGCATATAAAATGAGTTGCACCAACCCAGAGAGAGCTCCCAGCCCATTGGGAATCTAAGTAAATCAGGTAAATTAATAAGAGGTCAGTGTATATACATGCATTGACATACTTATAGAATATCAGTGTCGAAGCTCCTTCAACTTTGTTACGAAAGATAGAATACTCACCAGAATATTGATATCAAATTTGAGAAGCGAGTAAATAAGCCAAACAATTCCATTCAAGAAGTTAGCTAATGAAAGATAAAATGGCATGTATTTGACACTCTTTGTCTTGATCACCATTTTCTGCCATCCAAGAAAGAAATGTATCATTCTTCTCAATCGAAACAAACTACATCAACATACTAAACTAGCACAACAAGAAAGCTTGTACATACCATGACCGTCAGCGGTGAAGCATACATAAGGATATTGAAGATGATACAGATAATTCCAACAATCAGAGTTCTGTCTTTTGTGGTATGGAAAGCGAGCATGTTGACTAAAACCACAACAGCAAAGAATACAGCTTCAATCGCAAGAATGATTAAGATCCTTCTCTGAAAAGAAAAAGGGGTAAGTATATAGCCATTTCATAACTCGTTCAAAATCATAGACTTCATATACAACGGGTTTACACCAGAAGTGAAATGTGATCACTTACACGTTTTGATCCAGGGGAGTATAATATGAAGATTGTCGTGTAAGCGCTTTCGATAATGAAACCAGCACCATTGATTGTCCAGACAAGGGTGCTATCAGGATGAACAAATGGCATTCCATAGAAAACCCAGACGGCACAATTGAGCAGAGTAGCTACATAAGGATCTGGCTTGAAATCTGCAACTGATTTTTGCTTGACAATTTTCAAGAAAGTCGGACTGCATGCATAATATATGGAATACTTTCATCATATTAAATAATTGAGAATTTGAGATAGTTACATTAATAGAGAGATATATGTACACGGATTAACCATTGAAAATACACAAATCAGCACAATATACACTGATAAGGGGTATGAGGGCTTACATTGGAGAGAGAAACAAACCCAACGAGATGATATTACCTACAAGGAAATGAACAAATAAGAAACACTACCATAGTTATTTTAAATTGGGAGCCAACCACAGCAATTGTTATTTTTTCGTTTTTTTTTTCGTTTTTTTTTCTTTTGCCGAAGAGATAAGTTAGAATAAAGAGAAGTTTTAAATACACTCCAATAATTTCTTAATACACACCCCTTACACAATACACTACATATTAAACTTTTCAATAAACTATTTTACTAAATACACAACCCATAATACCTAAAATGCCATTTGTCACAAAAATCATGAAATATCTTTTTATTTATTCACATAATCTAATTATTTGATATGATTAGTATATAATTATACATATTGACATTTATAGATGTCCATATTTGATTACATATCTTGTTCTTGCTTATAACATTAAAACAATAAACAAGATGAAGAAGACATAGCTCTAATTGTTGCTAAAGATGAAGCAACAACGAGGTGTATGCATGAAAAAATAATTTGAAATCTAGTTGAAGGATAAATTTAATTTCTAAACATAATTACTAAATTTGGCATCCTAAACTTAGAAACTATGATTCTTTTATGGACAAAAATAAATGAATTGTTTATCAAAAAATTTCTTTTAAAGTTCTATATAAGTAGAAGTAACCCATATAGAAACTTTGTAAAAACTTTAGTACTCTATTAGTTTCCATCTTTAATATTTAAATTTTTAGTTACACATGACCATTCTAGTCATTTGACATAAATATAAAATCTAATTTAAATTGCAAAATTACATGGATGTGTATTAAGTGATTAGGGGTATGTATTTAAAATTTCTCTAGAATAAATGTATACAGATAATGATCAAGAAAATGGATTATTGTTATTGCATATATAACTCCTTCGTCTTTCACGTTTAAGAGTGCCATGCTGCCCATGCATGCATGATGCATGCACTGCAATTTTGAATCTACTGCATGCAAATTGAGTTTGCAAAATTCATAAATTTCTTTCCATTCATTTTCTTCTACAGTTTTAACCTAGAAAAAGGAGGAGAAGCAGAAATCAAGCTGCACGTGAAAAAGAAGATTGAAGTATACTGACCGATGATACCGACGATAGTTCGGATCGTGGCGGTGTTCGCCATCTTTGCGTTTTGGATGATAAAATTACGAGCACCCGGTACGTATAAAGGTGATGAGAAATTTGAAAGTTGTTGTGATATGTTTAACAAGATTTACATTTCCAAAATGTATATATACACAAATCACCGAGAAACATGAAAACCTTTTGTCCACATGTATTCAAGGATTCCACATATAATTCTTCTCTTCCTAATGACTCGAGCTCAACATTCACGGTTGTGGACAAACATGAAACAGCTAGGCTGGACTGATTACTCGCTGTTGGATTGGCTGTGATGGTTTTCGTTTAACGGTTGATTATCATACACTTGGGTGCATTTTCTTTTCTTTTACCAGTGTTTTCACCCTGTTTTCATTTTCTTTCCATGTCAAAAAGACCATTGTTCGAAAGCTAGGTTGAAAAATTTCTCAACATGATTGTCAAACATGTTTTTTTTTTTTCAACTGAAAATATTCAGCCATTGAAATCGTGGGTGTTCTTCTCTCTTAATTTGTTAATTTTCATAAAGTTTAAAATTAGCAGAGTGCTCTTTTCTTATGCCTTAGTTGCCGGCAGGAATTATGATGTTCCTCTTAAACTTTAACTACTTATGGGTGATCAAACGATCATAAGTTTTTTGGAATATAACTTTGCATTACCGAAGACACCCAATCATCCAATTTTATGTTTGTTGGTTGTGACTTCTCTTCTGCACGACAAATGTATTACTCGCACTTGCAGAATATCATTAAAAAGTTATAACAGATATTAGAAGCATTAAAAAAAATAGTGAGGCTATTACCACCCCACTACCTACTTTGTTCACCCTCCCTACTCATTTAACCCCATATTTTTAATTTTAATATTAATTTTGTTTATTTCACCAACATTTTTTTCTAAAACTGTGATTATATGACATATCGAATTGAAAAAGAATTTAATAGATCTTTCAACTAATTACACCATTATGGATATATATATATATATATATATTTGTTTTTCTAGAAACAAATTCAGTGTTTATCTAATATAAATGACAAAAAAATATCATATATTAACAACTATGAGTTGTAGAAAAAAAATGTAGATTATCAACTTTGAGAAATAAAAAAAAAAGATTGATTCCGATGTTAATTTTTTTTATTTATGATGTTCCCAAGGTGCTACAATTAAGTTAATATAAACCAAATTACATATGAATATCTAACAGAAAAAATGAAAAATTTTCAATAAAAAAGTGAGATATATTTTCAGAATCGGGTGGAAAATATTAATATTACATGACATGATTAATTAATTATATATTTTAGAAAATTATTGTACTGAATTGTCATTTTACACTTGGGTAATATAGTATTTCAGTAATTAAAATTTTTGTGGGGTGAACAAATGAATTGGTGGGGTGGCAATAGGCGTATCCTAAAAAGAATTACGGGGTATTTAGATATACACCCATTTGGGTAGACCTGTTTTACATTAAACCCACCTATTTATTTTACACTCAACCCTAGTGAAGTTCCAATTTTGGCACACTTTTCGGTCAATTTTTTTCACCATAAGCGATTCAATATTTATGTATGCTATTCAAGATCATCTCTACAAAATTTCATCTTAATTCAGACATCGTTAAGGTATTGAAATTAGACTAAATCAATGAATGAATTAAAACTGTTCAACGTAAACCGTTCGTGTAAATCTCAATTTTGAAAGCTCAAACTATTGTCAAATTGAATGAAACTTTGTAGAGATGATCTTAAATACCATACGTAAATATTGAATCGTTTATGCTGAAAAATTTTGACCGAAAAGTGTGCCAAAATTGAAACTTCATCTATAATTTTAGAGTGAAGGTTCACTCTGAATAAGGACTGATATATATATATATATATATATGACTAATTATCTCTTCTTAATTTCAGTCAACTTTTGTTAGCTAGCTACGTACAATATTACACTTCATCGTATCATAGGGGTATCAATCATATCATAGTACGTTGTGCTTAAAGTGGACTGGAAGGACACCAAATACTGAAGAACTAATTTTCTTCCCCACTTCATCTGAATGGGAACTTTCTTTTTGTTCGGAAGATCGAGTTTCTTAATTAAAACTCAATTGGATATGGAAAGTACAAAGAGATCATGCCCAATATATACCGACCACCACAGAGAAGACTCTG
Source organism: Argentina anserina (assembly GCF_933775445.1). Taxonomy (NCBI): domain Eukaryota; kingdom Viridiplantae; phylum Streptophyta; class Magnoliopsida; order Rosales; family Rosaceae; genus Argentina; species Argentina anserina. Next base: position 6,272,631 of record NC_065876.1, read on the forward strand.
ACTTCGGTTGATAATTCGCCACCGGCGAGTAATGATAGCCTTATAGGTAGCTCCGTCGCCGGCTACATTTAACAGCACGGTACGTAATAAAGAGCTTCAGGTATAATACTCTTGTGAAAGATCTAGCGACCAGTGTTATAAGTTTTTGAATCATCTAAGTTTAGGAAGCTAGTAATTCTTCAAGCCATGTGCTCTTGACTTCATGTATCATTATCAAAATTTTGACAATATATGAGATTAATATGTGACTCCAACTCCCACCATCGTATATCATACTACTTGTGTGAAGGAAGTTGGGTTAGATTACTGGCATGATTCAACCTGTCATATCTAGATGATTAATTATACATACATACATTTCTATGGGTATAAAACTAAATACCCCTACATGTCAATATATATATATATATAAATTGAGACCATGACAATTGACAAATCATTTGACGTGCTGTATCATGCATTAAACTAATAATCCTGACAATAGATTCTGGTGTTGACAGCCTTATTATGAGATGCAGACGGACATCGGTCTAACTAATTATGATTACAGTGAGATGCTAGTGTAGCTGATACAATTATGCATGATGAACTGATGATATTCATGAGAGAAATTGTGGATGTATAATAATTTGAAAACAAGTTCACGGATCACTGGATATACTAGTAAGGTGATATAAACTCAAAAACCCTCGTAGACGTGGTAGTTCACTCAAATGTTGAAAAATCGTTCTAAATCAACCTATAATTTATGACTTTGTGATGAACCAAACCTTCTTTCTTGCTGACCTATAAGGCTTTAGGTTAAGTTTTGACTAATTTTGAACTTTGACTGATAAATTTTTATCTTTTCTTTTCTCGGTAATACTTCCAATGATTGTTTCTGGTTAAACATTCTATAAGCAAGGTCCATTCTGTCGTCCTCTTTTCATTTATAAACAAATTAATTGATGATTATTGGTAAGGTCAGGATGCTCCTGTGTAAATTATTAACACAAAGAAGACAGAAGCAGCAGCTAGGTAGCCCACTTGTAACAAATTTGCCATATCAACCAAACAAATTCAAACCCCAAGGGAGGAAACACATTTACAAACCCTTCTTTCTCCCCAGATATCAGTTTCTCCAAGTTTAGTAGAAGCATTCTGAAGCTTCTCTACGAGAATAAGACGGATGATTTTGATGCATGAAGGCCATTTTCACAAGCTTTTGTAAGTTGTCAATTAGCAGTACATGATTGGGTTCGAAGGCTAGCTGCTAACAATCTTCTGGAATCGAAACGAGAATCTTCTCTCAGTTTTCTGTGTGATGATTATGGAGATTGTTATCTCTGTGATTCTACTGTTTGTTGGGATTGCTGTTTTGGTGGTAGTTCATATTTGTATAGTTGGGAGAGCTTTCAATGGAGGCAGTAACATTCAAGGTGTTAGTATGGTGGTTCAAAGAAGAAGCATCGGGATGAAAAGGATGTCGATCGAGGAGTTGAATATGCTCCCTTGCTTTGACTACATGGCAGGAGAAAAAGGAGGTACTGCAAATCCAGTGGAATGTGCAGTTTGTTTGGAAAATCTCAAGACGGGCGAAAACTGTAGATTGTTGCCCAATTGCGGGCACGGCTTCCATGCTCAATGCATAGATTCGTGGTTGTTGAAGACGCCGGTTTGTCCAGTATGCCGGAGTTGTGTCAATCCACCAAAGATTGATGTCACTGTGCGTGAGGAAGCCAGTGTTTCAGGAGAGTTTGGTATCGAAATTACGTAGAACCAAGCTCAACTTTCTTGTGTATACTCATCTTGATAACAATGGCACATATGAGACAAAGGCTTTCATGTTGTTGAAGCAACTCGCAAGCTTTCCTTTTTTCCTTTTTTATTTTTTATTTTGGTGCTTTTGAAGTATTTCGTATGCTCTGTACTTTTGTTACTGGGTTTCAAAGTCCTCTGAGTTTTGTACTCACCCTGCAAGACACCAGTATGAAGCTTATGGCATACCACATTTGAATAAACCATTTTATACAGTCAATCGAGTTTTGTACACAGTGGATATACCATGACAAAAGGATTTCTACGATAGTTTTCAAATTTTGCCAACATAGACAGCCTCACCAATGTAGAAACTAGCAGGGCATGGTGAATTTCGGGCACCAGGGGTTATTGGTGGTACTAAGCCAACAAGTAGGTCCTCTATGTATACAAAAGATCCGAGGCAAACAAGCATAATCGTGATAACACTAAGGAATTATCTTACTTCCACCCTGTTAAGCCCAAGCCAGAGAATGCAAGAATTTGCCGCGCTGCTTTATAAGAGATTAAGGAATGATCAACTATAAGGTAACAAACCTTAGGGATAGTCAAACAAACTTGAGAAATCAAACTACGTAATCTTTAATACAGAACTTCATTAGAAATGTCAACATGATATGTATCTAACAGGCTTCTGGTGGTTTGAGAAAAGCAAGCAAAACCATCTCATATAGTGCAAAAAAAACAGAAACAGAAGAGCACTTTATTGGCCTGCAGACTAATCTTTCTTCTCGGTGTTGTTCTCCAATTCCCGCCTCAGCTGTAGAGAGAAGTCATCATTAACATCGTCATCATCCCAATCATCCTCCCACTGTTGTGTCACTTCCTTGCCTTCCTCTTTGTCCTCCCATTCTAACATCATTAAATACAATTATCAGAGAAGTAAGAATGCATCAGAATTCCTATTTGAACATAACAAATGCAGTATGAACAAGATGCAAGCAATCTAACAAGCAACGAAAAGCATCAATGCAGCACAATTCCTACTCCATCAATATAGCAGACTGATTATCATTTACTATAAAGTTTGAACAAAAAGGACAAACACATGTTCGAACAAGCAAATGCAGAGCAGCATCGTGCTTACACAAAGCAAATATTATAGAACTGGCACGACTCCTACCAACAGATACCAACCGGGGACAATAGACGTTACCTATCAACTGCTAAAAACCAGAAAAACAATCAAAGAAACCTAATAATTTATGCAAAGCAGCATCAGGGTTATATGAAGAAATTTAGCGTGCAATGTACACCAAACACAAGCCACAGCTGTAGCTGGCAACAAGAGTACCAGGGCTCGACGGAAGTTTCATAACCCGAATTCAACATCTATCCAACAAATTTCAACAGTCTGATCACACAAAAAGCACCAGAAGCTTATGTCCGCAATAAAGAGATGCAGGCAAGCCAAACGAATCACTAACAGCATTCTCCAATTTGACAATTTACTCAACTCGAAACCCTAACAAACACAATTGACATTGAAATTGAAATTGAAATTCCAGGTCAAAGAATGAGGTGAAATTACATACCCTCATTGATTTCAAACTCCTCGAACTCATCGTCGTCCTCAAACAGGTCCATCTTCGCGACCTCAGTCACTGCCTTGGTCTCCGTCGCCGCCATCTTAAACTGTCACAACAAACGCCGTTTCGGATTTCAAAATCAACAAACCAAACAATTGAAATTCATCGATTTCTGTTGTATCTTAGCTATGCAAGAAGAAATTTTCCATATACCAAAAAATTATTGAAGGTAAAAGTGAAACAAATTTAAGCGGAGCAGTTCAGCATAATTGAAAAGAAAAGAGCCTTAGCTTAGCTTTGCTAATCGGAGAATGTTATTGATCAAGAAAAATTACGGAAGTAGAGAGAGCAGAGAAGTAGTAACCGGAGAACGAAATCGGAAGCGGCGGCGGTGATCGTCTAGAGTCTTCTGGTTCAGACCGAGTTAAAAGCTGTGCGCTGAAGAAAGATTAATAGCGGTGGTGTTCGTATTTATAGGATTTATTGATTTTGGGCCTTTCAGGTCTTCCAAAACGACCCCGTGCACTGCCGTTTGGTTAGAGAGTAACTTTTCCTTTTTCAATTGATTGGAATTACAAATCACACAATCAACATTTATAATGCTTCAAAAATCCATGAGTAATCTTATTTCTCACTATATGCAAAAAAGATGCTACCCTATAATGGTATCTAACTTCTACAGGGTCACATATCAATAGCTCCTACAAAAACTGAGCTATGATCAAGTGTACGTATACTATTTACACTGAACTGCAAGAAATAATTTGAGACGATGCGTCACCGTCGGTAAATGGCAAGTTCACATGGAACTGCGGAGCTCAGTATCCACCCGGAGGAGCTGGTTTCATGGAAGCTCTGCAGAATTTTGATGAGGGCACGCGATTTCTTTCCTGCATTGGATGTTCCCTCTGTCAAAAGCGAAAACAGGGAAGCCATCAACGATTGGTTCTTGGCTAATAGACCAACAACTTCCGCACCACCATTGATGCACAAAGCCAGCAATGTCGCAACACAGTGCTCTTTCGCAGTTTGGGATGTCGAAGATTGAAGAATGCCGGTGATCAGAGACAAGGATGTCGCACTAAGAATTGCGAATGCTCCTTCTGTATTCTCAGATAACAATGAGATAACTGCCAGTGTGTCACTTAGAAGCTCAACTTTCTCTGATGAGGCTAGTATATCAACGAGCAACGGGACCGTGCCTGCTTCAAGAACTCTATGGTGGTTTTTGGGCGAGAGAAGCAGCCCGAAAATCGCCACCACAGCGTTCTTCTTCCCACATGGTGTTCCTTCCTTCATCAAATCCACAAGACCCTGTATAGCGCCGGGTGTTTCTCCGATCAATTTCCGATACTCCTTCACCGAAGACAGGTAGAAAATTGTTGCAGCTGCACTTTGCCTAGCTTCCCATGTCAGTCCATGTTTAAGCACGGCAAGAATTGAATTTAGTCCCCTGCCTTCAACTATCAATCTCTTGCCACTTCCATATTTTGAGAGCTTCAACAAGGCCGCCATTGCATTCTCTTGCGTACATGAACCAGTAAAACACAACAGGTTCAATAGACATGGTACTGCTCCTGCATTAATCAAGCAAGACCTGTTGAAAATGTTCGATTTAGCAAGCAAACGAATCTCGTACGCAGCCTTGTTTCTCTGTTCACTAGTACCAAATGCAAGCCTGGAGGTGAGATACATTGAGAGAAACTTCATGGATTCCGAAGCTACCTGGCTATCGGGCACAGTTGTTCGCGTTATATCACGGCTTTGTTTTCCCAACCATCCAAGAGAAACGCCATTGTAGGCACAGAAGTTTCTAATCAGCTTTCGGAGAATCAAATTGGGCACCAAGTCAGTTTTCATGAGCTTCTCCCCTGTTTTGGGACAGAGCATGTTTCCACCTTCGAGCCATTTTTGAATTGAAGAACGATCATAAGTCTGCCCTGTAGATACAATCACTGGATCAAGCATTACCTCCAGGGAAATCGGGCACCTAAAATCCTCAGTGTTTAAGCAAGTAAACACCTCCATGTTGGACGTGAACTCGGCTTGAGTCTCATCGAGGTTTCCATTATCCGACTTTTCAAAAATCACTCCCCTGCAGTAGGTCAAAAACCCAACCAAGCTGCTCAGAAATGGAACCTCTCTTTCGTCGGACTCCGAATACTCGAAAGCAATCTCTTCCTCCAAGAACTTTATCTCCATGTTACAATGAGTCCAGCTTCTGATTCCAAGGTAATCAAGAACCCGCTTAACTTCACCCGAATCGGGCTCAATTCCCTTCTCGAACTGATCCAATATCGAAAGCACCAACTTCTTGGCATTTCTATCACTTGCGTCTAGCTCAAACTTAGCCTTCCTTGATTGCCTTCTCACTAACTCAACCATCTCCTTCACTTCATCTTCTACATCGATCAAGCTCAAAGGAAGAACATCAAGATCCGTGGAGATTGCTCGTATCAGAACCCGAAACTGAGTTGCAAGAAACTCACATTTTGTGAGCATCCAAAGCCTAGCACCTTCTCTAGAGCAGTCCGCTAATAAAAACCAGATTTTCTGATAGGCGAGGTGGAGCTCGGAGAAGCTGAGAGATACCGAGTCAGAGAGGACTGGTTCGCTGGTGCAAAGCTCCTCGAAAAAAATGTGAAGAAGACTAATCTGCCGGATTGTTTCTCTGCAGTTTCGCTTTTGTGTTGCGAAGCATACGGATTGGAAGTCGAGTATTTTGCGGGAGAGAATTGTCAGAGAGACAAGAAGGGTCGCCGGAGAAGCTCCTTGGCAAGGGTTTACAGCCGGGAATTTGAGAATCCGACGGTCACTCCGATCGAAATGTTTAATCATTGAAGGTGTAGAGTTGTGGAGAATAATAGGTTTTTGGGGAATCCAGGTATGGGAAGGAAGAATTATAGGAAGTCTGAGGACACGTGGCGAGGTTTAGTGATACCACGACTAGGGAGTGACGCTTTTGAGTGGATGGATTCACTGCGGTAGAATGAAGGTCCGTTGACACGTGGAGAGGGGTGATTGGAAAATTGCAAGTTCTTGGATCCTGGTTAAATGATGGTTCTGATTTCAGGTACAGTTTCGTGTCCACGGACAATTTGTCGTTGATATTTGTGGGACCAAGAGCCGACTGGGACACGTGGATGAATGAGTGACCGACGTGTTCTTGCGGCTCAAACCGTGTTCTTGTGTGAAGAGGACTCGGATTTGTTTTGTGGTACATGAATGGACTTGATCAGAGAGAATTATACGAATTGAGTACGAGTAGAATGATTTGTCATTAGCCGGTCGTTCGAAAACTAATGTAAGGATAATACATGCAATGAAATGCGATTGATAAACTATAATAATTCTCATTTGTGAGCCAACTATATAAAGAATTAATTTTAAGATCGATACGGTGTTTTTGAAGATTTTATAGACTCAAACACTAAAGCTCCTCCAATTTAGTAGGATTGGCACTTGAATTTGGGGTTTTTCACGCAGACTCTAAAGAATTCAATCGCTTTTATTTTATTATTTTAATTTCTTATTTCACACCGCTCTTAAGTGATAAAAGAAAGAATAATTCATTAAACACAAGTATTTATTTATTTTTTTCAAATAAAAACATTAACTATCATATTCAAAAGGTATCCCGTTGTACGTGAAGCTGTACACGAGTCATATATCTTATCTTAATAGACTGATCCTACTCGTCTGATCATCTACATGGTACTAATCTAGTTGGTCTGTGGCCACTATATATGCCTTCAAATTGCTTGTTTAATTTACACAAGCAATGATGAAAGTGGAGGGCAATGGATTTGACTGGTGAACCAACCCGTTCATGACAAATCGAAGTCCCCCTGTTTCCCTCTGCATCGATCCCACAATATATAATTGTGGAGATGAACAAAACGCGTTCAGATTATGATGGGGATTGCATGGGACTATACTTGCTAACTCTAACACTCGATCATTTTTTCATATTTCAGAAGAGGTTAGTTTTATGTTATTGGACATTTGGACTGATGGCAGCTTGCCACCCACTGTTTAACCTGTTTTGTGAAGAATTCACCTACCTATTACCTGCATCTGCGGAAATTGAAACTTGACATTTCATTACCTATTTGCTCTTAAACCAATTATGTTTCTATCTGAGGAGCAAATATCTATGGTTCTATCTCAGGAGCAAATATCTATGGTTCTATCTCAGGAGCAAATATCTATGTTCTATCTGAGGGCTTGGTTTATGTCCAGCCTCTCTTTTGTACTTAATTTTCTATAAATTCACCACTGCGGAAATGAAATTCATAATCCTTAATGCGGGAGGAATATTAACGGATAGAAATTCCGGTACAAATTTCGCATATATCGTGAATTTGCACTATGCGGCATGTAATTTTAGGACAGCTGCGAAGAACAAAAAAACGCTGCAAATTTCGTAAACTTGCATGATTTTTTTAAGCACCAGAGTTGTTATAATAGAATCAACAAGTTTTTTGCTTAATCTTCGATCAGTTGAGACTAAGAGTGGTTCAGTAACTTGTCTTGCCCAAAAATGCCAGATAATAATAAGACAGTGCATCAGTCAGTAAAATTGAAATGATCACAATTCACAGCAACCTTAAAGCAGTTTACCATTTTACCGTAAACTAATCAACTTCTATCATTCCCCTTTACAGACAGCTAGTGTCCTTCATTTATTCAAAGCAGAAGGATCACACAAATGGGAGGGAGCATGGTGCAGTGGAGAGGTTTACAACCATGCCGGATTCTTCAAAGGAGTAACAACAGCCTTGACCTGCAAATAGTTATGAAGACTGTAGATTCCCTTCTCTCTACCTATTCCACTCATCTTGTAGCCACCGAAAGGAATCGCAGCATCAAACACATCAAAGCAATTCACCCACACAGTCCCAGCCCTTAACGCCCGTGTCAAGGTGTTGGCAGTGTTAATGTTTTTGGTGAAAACTCCAGCAGCAAGTCCATAACGCGTTGAATTAGCTCTTCGTATTACTTCATCAAGCTCCCTGATTAAAATGTGGAGTATAAGTCATGTCAGGAACACTACATAAGATGACACTTAACTAATGGAAGACTTGTCACTCACTTGAATTTCAAAATTGATTGCACTGGACCAAAGATCTCATCTTGTGCTATTAACATGTCATCCTGATCAAAATTAATAAGATTTGTGTCATGAATTGATACATTTTCATACATCATCTCTGTAGCTGTAAATTTTATATAAAACAAACAAGTACCTGGACATTTGAGAATACAGTAGGTTGGATGAAGTAACCTTTGGAGCCAAATCTTTCACCTCCACATTCAAGGGTAGCATTGCTTTCGATGCCAGATTTTATGTATCTAAGAACCTTCTGAAACTGCTCTGAGTCAATCTGTATTTACCACAAGGAAAAGAAAAGGCATCACTTAATACCAGCCTAATCTTTTGGCCACACATAATATCTTTGGTTGGGACCAGTACCTGGGGTCCTTGTTCGATACCCTTCTTGAAGGGATCACCAACAGTACGTTTCAAAGCACGAGCCTTTGCTTTTTCCAGAAATTCGTCGTATACACGCTCATGTACATAAGTACGAGAACCAGCACAGCAGCATTGCCCCTGTGTGGTATCCACATTTAAATGTTAGATTAGCTAGCATGTACGTGTTTGTATCCTACAAATCTGGCTCTGAGGAAAATCATTGAAAGGAACCTGATTAAAGAAGAGAGCAAAGTGTGCAAGCTCCACCGCCTGATCAATGTCAGCATCCTCACATATGATGAAAGGTGATTTCCCTCCGAGCTCTAATGTTACTGGCTTAAGATTGCTTTTTGCAGCCATTTCAAGAATAATCTTACCAGTGTCAGTCGATCCAGTAAAGGCAATCTGTGAAGAAAATTGCATGGTTTTAAGAGATTGGAATCTTGAAATTGATATTAATGGCTGAATTAAGATATATACTTCAAGAATACCTTGTCCACATCCATATGACTAGCAAGAGCAGCACCAGCAGTTGGGCCATAACCTGAAACTATATTTAAAACACCAGGAGGAAGACCGGCCTGCCATAGAGAATATCGAATAGATTACAAGATGAATGGAGATGAAAAAGATGAAGCACATATAAATTTCATGTTAGAAGGCTGAAAAAAGGCCTGGTGGGAGGTGGAGTAAAAGTCAGGACAGTTAGACACAATCATATTATGTTTGATTCCTCTTCCCAGTATTGATCTGTGATGTTTCTAAATGTTGCTGAAATCCTGCTCTGGTCAGATGTACATAGAGTCTCTCAAATAACACCTCTTTAGTATTACATTTAAGAGTAAAAAGTACTTTTGGAATTCATCAATCAACATAATAAAGAAACTGATCGATTTTGAATTCTAGTCCAATGATAAACATAGATCAAATCCAGGGCCTACTAGGCACGCATTCGGACACAATACATCTGAATCGTGTCAATGGTATGAAATGGATACAATTTCTCCCTTCAAAGCACATGTAGGAACTGATGTTGAAGTATGAATTATTAAGATAACAACGTTTAACAGTCACGGTAACTGGGAATGGACTTGATAAATCTCAACTAGGTAATGTGAACTGAGGTTACAGCCTTACAAAACACATTAACGAGGCTTACCTCTTGGAATAGCCTTGCCACATAAAGCGCAGTAAGAGGTGTCTGCTCGGCAGTTTTTAGGACAATAGTATTACCACATGCCAGTGCAGGTCCAACTTTCCAGGCAAACATGAGCAGAGGAAAGTTCCATGGAATAATCTGTCCTGCAACACCAATTGGTTCGTGCAGTGTATGCACATGGTAAGGTCCATCAGCTGGAACAGTTAGCCCATGGATTTTGTCTGCCCATCCTGGAAGAACAAAGGAAGAAAATCATTAGTAAAACCAACAATGCAATTAAACAATGAAATTCAAAATAGAACAAAATGGTTTAGACTCTCACCAGCATAGTAGTGAAACAAACGAGCAAACATTGGCAGTTCGGCCTTGGCAGCCTGCTCAAAAGGCTTGCCATTGTTCCATGTCTCAAGAGCTGCAAGCTCTTCACTATGTTTCTCAACCAAATCAGCAAACCGTAATAGTATCCTTGACCTTTCCTGATCAGGTGCAAGAGTAAATCAACATCCTTACAAAGTATAAACAATAAGAAAGCAGCACAATGTACTTATATTTATGTCAATCTAGTTTAACAAATCTTACATAAGCGGACATTTTTGGCCATGGTCCCTCATCAAAAGCCTTTCGAGCAGCAGCTACTGCACGATTGACATCTTCTGCATCACCCTCCGCCACGTGAGCAATTACTTCTCCAGTGCGAGGATCATAGGTTGGAAATGTTTTTCCTGATCAACAACCTCTACAACATTACATCTTTTCAAAATAAATTGAATATATGTTAATTCTTTCTGCTCTTCAGGATCATTACCTGACGCAGAATCAACAAAGTGGCCATTGATTAGAAGCCTAGTGTATTCAATATCAACAGATGGGGTGATCAACTTTTCAGTTGCTGCAGCAGTGCTGAACCTGCTCACAGTTCTCCCTGAAGATCACATCAGAAACAATTTCATTACACAAATGGAAGAAACATAAATTACAGGCTTAATGCACCCGAAGTATATCAAAGCACCAATCTTTCATTCCTGGGGTCTTACAAGATCAATAAAAGATTAAATCTTGCATCTTGATAATAACTTCCATACGACTAAAACCACAAGAGAGAAATTAAAAAAAAATACAAACCTAGAACTAGCATAGTAGCATATATAAAAATCAGACATATATACTAAAATAAAGCATGCAAGACATCATCATGAGCATAACAGAAAGTGAAGGAAACCCAAAGAGCTCTAGACTTGAGGACTGAAAGTCTCTAAAAAGGTAAAGGTGGCGCCACCTTGAGATAGAAGCTTAGAAGCAGACCCAGAAGTGAGAGAGCGAGAGAATAAGGAGGAGAGTCTCCGAGCTGCCATGTCCACAGAAAATAATCTCCCTTCAGAGTAGCCCTTATCCTATTCCCTCCTCTGTTTATATTACAGAGTCCTCTGTTGCTGCTCAAAAAAGTTTCCAAAGGAAACAAACACTTCACTCTCTCTCTCTCTCTCTCTCTCTCTCTCTCTCTCTCTCTCTCTCTCTCTCTCTCTCTCTCTCTCTAAACCAGTGAGTGACACCAACTCGACAACGTTACAAGTACCACCAACAATAATTATAAACAAAAAGAAGGGTTTTTCATTGGAAAATGCATTATTATTGAAGAAATGTGCCTCCTCCACCCTCCGGTCCTCCCAAGAAAATTGAGCCAGACAAGAGACAGGTGCTTAAGGTGAAATTGCATTCTGACAGAGACTTGTAATACAAACAAATCCGTATACTGAATATATTATCCGATTATTTGTACTCAATTATTTCCTATAATTTGTTCATCGAAATAGACAAACCTCCATGTACTCTACTGTTTACTCAATTTTCTTATTTTATTCTACAATCTCATTTATTTTTGCCACATATAAAAAGGTGTGTATGTACTATATGAGACATTCTTGGGTGGGGCAAACGCACCACCTAGCAAATGGGGCAGACCAATAAGAAGATGACACATGTTTATTTTTCCCATGTCAGCGTTGCAAAAGAAATATTGCCGGAATTCAAGAAAACCAAAACAGAGGATGAAATCCGACCAACCCCTCACCCAATTTTTTCCTCTCATCATCTTTCTCCTCCACCAGATCTGTCATTTAGATTATCGGTCGGCTCCCTGTCTCCCCCCATAGTTCAAATTCCTCCGGCAGCCTCAGTGCCGCTACTCCACTACTCTCGTCGTCGTCATCGCCACCAGTGCTTATCCCACATCAGCCGGCCGTCGCGTCCTCCGGCGCTCCGGTCTCCCCACTTGCTCAGGCCACCGCTCACCCTTCCTCTCCTATTCATGTCTCAATTCCGATCGCGAATGCTCCAGCCGCACCAGATCCTCATCTGATTCCAGCCCCTGCCGCGGCTCCTCAACCAATTATGCCTCCCGCACCTCTTGCGCCTCCACAACCTATGACAACTCATCTTCGTGACGACATTGTAAAGCCTCCGGTTCGCACTGATGGCACTGTAAGTATCCTCTTCCTCGAGCTTTTCTTACTGTAATTGATTCAACATAACCTACTTGTTATACATATGCATCAAAGCATGTGATGTGGCGTTCTGCTATGGCTGCTGAAATCAATGCACTCACGAAAAATAACACTTGGACATTGGTTCCTCCTTCCCCATCACAAAATACAGTTAGTTGCAAATGAGTGTTTCATGTGAAACACAATTCAGATGGCTCAGTTGAACGACACAAAGCTTGTCTTGTGGTTAAAGGGTTTCATCAACAACAAGGTATTGATTCTGAAGAAGCGTTTAGTCCTGTGATTAAACTTGCTACTATTAGTATTGTGCTTTGTCTTGCTGTTTCTAGAGGTTGTTCCATTCGACAATTAGATGCCAAAAATGCATTTCTTAATGGCTTTCTCAAAGAGGATGTATATGTGACCCAACCACATGGTTTCATTGATTTGATTCAGCCTTCTCATGTTTGCAAATTAAACAAAGAACTCTACGGCCTCAAGCAAGCTCCACATGCTTGGTTTCACATAATGGCTTTTTTCCTATTGTCGGCTGGTTTTGTTCAAAGCTTAGCAGACTCTTCTCTCTTCATTTTTTGACATAGGCCTCATGTTCTCTACTTGTTGTATGTCGATGATATTATTGTTACTGGCAGTGATAATTCCCATTTATGGATCCGAGACTTTGATTTTTGGACAATAGGGTTCATCGATGCGTTGGGACGTGGCTTTGATATCATGGACCTTGGTCCTCTGCATTATTTTCTTGGTATACAGGTCACCTCTCACGCCAATGGCCTTCACATTAGCCAACTCAAGTACGCTCATGATATGCTTGTGAAGCATGATATGATGCTTAGTCAACCAGTTAGCACCCCAATGTTTTTTAAGGCTCTATTCTCAGCCACCAAAGGCAACTATTTTCAAATGCCACAGAATTTCGCGAAATTGTTGGTTCTTTGCAATACTTGACAATCACTTTCCCTGACATTGCTTTCATAGTTAACTCTATCTCTCAATACATGAGTTAGCCACGCAAACCCCATCTCATTGTTGCCAAGTGTATTCTCAGGTACATCCTTGGTCATGGTTTGTTCTTCAGCCGACAATATCAATTAGCTTCTCTTGTTGCTTATTCAAATGTTGATTGGGCTGGTTGCCCCGATTCAAGACATTCAAACTCCAGTTACATATGTCACCTGACACAAACTTGATCTCATGTGCTCTAAAAAGCAACCTACCATTGCTCGTTCCAGCACTGAATCAGAATACCGGTCTCTCTCTCATGTCAGTGCAAAACGACTTGGTTAGCCTTCTTGCTTTATGAGTTAGGTGCTCGTATCCAATTTCCCATTCTTCTACATTGTGATAATCTTAGTGTCATATACATGGCTAATGATCTAGTTTTTCATGCCCGCTCTAAACACATAAAACTCGATTATCACTTTGTTTGTGAAAAAGTGGCGCTTAGTAGTCATCGGGTCTGCTTCATCCCATTTGTTGATCAACCAGCTGATTTACTTACCAAACCACTTCACAAGCATTGTCATGCTCTCTTTGCTAACATACTTGTCAGTCCGTGACCGTCAAGTTTCGGGGAAGGGGGGATGTTAAAGTTACTTTATCTTCTCCACCTATTGATCAATCCCCTTCATTGACTACCTACTGATATGGCTATTTCTATGTGCATCAATTATGCTATTTGATTGATTGCTAGAATCATCAGTTACATATTTGTATTCATAGTTGTCAACAATTGTAATCAATACTAGGATGTAGTGATTGGAGTCTGAAGTCTATATAATTGTAAATCTTGTATCATTCAGAATGAATGGAAATCATTTTCTACAATACTAACTGTTAATATGAGGCCTTTTATGAGGCTAAAACATCAGATTTACTCGCCTTACACTTAGCTCTTGAAGCCCTACTTCATTACTTTGAGTCTAATTAGGGTCTAAAAGCCCGATACATGCATTATTAGCTCTGTAATGACAGTTTTGTAATTTTAGTCACTACACTCTTTTTCTCCTATAAATAGACATATATACTCCACAAATTGGTAAGCCTTCATTCTCCAGTTTACTCCTACGTACTCTACATCTTCATGTAGCTGACTTAGGCATCAGAGGGTAAAATGTTGGTCAACCCAGTCTTCTCTTTTTACACCGTTTTCTCATGATTTTCAGGTTGTTGGAGATGGAACGCTTTCATGTGATACTCAAGATTCTAGCTCCGCAAGAATCTCACAGTAACATTTGGTACTAGAAGGAGGGTCCTTAGTGACACCACCTCATAGCTCACTATGTACAAATTTTAGGAGAGAGAAAGTAGATTTGAGACTTTTCTATGCAAGCATTGCAATGCCTCACCAACACCACTATCGTGCTCACCATCCTCTGGCAGGTCAAACATGACTTTTGCGTCATCTACTGACGCCGAAAAACAGCGACGCTGGCACGTCAGTACCCAGATTTACTATGGCACCCAGAGCTTCTCCTCCCAACCCACACACGCATAAGAACTTGTCGGCTGTACACTCATGTTTTTCCCCGCATCCGGCTCTGTGCCCCCGCGTGGCTGGAAACCCCGCATCGGGCTCCTTCTCCCGGCCACGATCTTCACCCGGCTGCCCGACCCATCTCCCGGCCAACAACGCCTTGACCCGGCTGGCGCCCCTTCTCCCGGTCGAAAACTCCCCCGCCCGGCCTTGCGACCCCAGCCGGCTCTCGCTCGGAGCTACTGACTCTACCTGGCCCCGCAGCTCCCTTGCTCGGAAAGCCCTTCACCCGGACTAACACTTCTCAACTCGGACGGCAGAGGCAAAACACCAAGGTCACCTTGACCAGGATTTCCTCTCCCGGCCCGACAACTCCATCTATTAATCATGCTTGGTGTTTTCCTGTTCTTCAATTTGAGGCACACTTGACTGCTTCTGAAGATCCAGATGTGATACCACTAATACTGAAGATTTTTGCATTCCCTGGTAATGTAACTGGAGTATATCGAGGTGCCATGATAGTTTGGCTGATTCCACTTGCAATTTTCGTTCTCAACTGCACATTGGAATTATCTTCTCTAAGCTCTTCACAGTTCAGTCCACCAATCTCGGGACTTGTGAGGTTATCGTTTCCTTTATGACTTCATCAATTCTAGAATATATCCATGTGGTACGACCTACTTTGCCTAACATATTCACAGAAGATGCATACTGTAACATCGGAATTATTGTTCTTTATATATGAGCTGGTGTCCTTGCAATCCAAGAAATATGCGCTTGCCTTTAGATATGATGATGTCTACAAGGGATATTTCTTGAGGTCCTTTTATGCTCCAAGTGATTTATTACCTGAATGATTATTTCCTCTTAAGTATGCCATGAAGCTATTACTAGCTATGGTGTTTGGAGCTAGTTTAATCCATGTCAAATAGTGGATTTCCTGAGACATCGCCACTGTATTGGTGCTCAACTTTTAAGATTATGATTAAGGCTAAAATGTTAATGGGTGACTATGAATCTAACAACATTCCCCTTGGAGCGTTTTTAATCATTCTTATTTGTCATTTTGATACGAACTGGTACATTACCAACTCATTTTCACAAGTGAGCTACCTTACTATGCATTGGCTGCACATGATTTGTTCTACAAAATGGTATCTTCAGTTGCTTCCGTGTGTTATGCATCATGCTATAGTTTGGTCAGAATATGGGCCTAGATCCCTTGCCGACTGCAGTTTGACAAGATTAATGTTTTTCTGTGCCACACCTAAATTGATAGAAACATTAGCAGCTTTAGCTTCCCAGACATATATATATTTTGCTTGGAATAGTTCAACCTCATAGATTGGACTATCAGTATACAAGTCTGCTGCCTTGACAAGAAAAGCATGGCTGGATAATCAGGGGCAAGAGGAACTTCTCTGTTTCAAGAGGGATGACAGAAATCAGCAAGTTGTCGTGGCCGAAAGTGACGTGATATACTCAAGACTCAATATTGAGGCCAAGGGACCACTCCACCCGCTGCCTTGTATATAGGTGTTATGGACGCATTCTTCCTCCCTCGACACAAATATACATATTTCTCCGGTGAGACACAACTACCACCGGCGACTCTTCTTATATGCGCAACAACAAGAGCTTTATCGGGTCTTTATGGCCGACATGCGAGTCTCATTCTTTAACTCCATTATTTATATATTTTATCTACAAAATTTTTAAGGGTCTCCGGTATATTTCTTTTTACACTTTTGAATTTTGATTACATTATCATCATGTACATTTTCCATTACATTTTTCCATTATGCCATATTTGCTAATCATTCTTGAGCATGCTTGCTACGTACGTGTTACCATACATGGGTAACGCTAAGCAGTGATGTCTCTCGGCTAACACCTAAAAAGATTACACCCAATAGCTATTCCCATGTTGATTTCCTACGACATATCTCAATGCATACTCTTAATGACTACTATTCATAACCTTTTATATGATTACTTGTGGCGGTATTCTTAAATGATTATTGAATGTCCTTAACTCCATATTGATTATAGTATGCTTACGCCTCATGGTTACGTCTCTCGGCTACACTTAAATGGACCCACCATATCCTAGGCAAATAGCCAGATCTATAGATACACTGACTACTCATCGGCCTCCGGGTCTAGCACTGGGATCCTAGGTCATTCACCAGTTTACTTCGGATCCATAGATGGCCCAATTGCTAGTTGGCCTCTGGGCCTAGCACTGGGATCCTATGTCATTCGCCAATTTACTCCGGATACATGGATGCCCCGACTACTAGTCGGCTCCAGGCCTAGCACTGGGATCCTAGGTCATTCGCCAATTTACTCCGGATCCATGGATGCCTCGACTACTAGTCGGCCTCCAGGCCTAGCACTGGGATCCTAGGTCATTCGCCAATTTATTCCGAATCCATGGATGCCCCGACTGCTAGTCGGTCTCCGGGCCTAGGATCTTAGATCATTCACCAGTTTACTCCAGATCCATGGATGCCCCGACTGCTAGTTGGCCTCCAGGCCTAACACTGGGATCCTAGGTCATTTGCCAGTTTACTCCAAATTCGTGGATACCTCAACTGCTCTAGCAAGCATCTGGGCCTAGGCACTGAGATCCCGAATACATCGCCAATTCGCAGAGGCCCCAACTGCTTTAGTAAACCTCTGGGCCTAGGCACTGCGATCCCGGATACATTGCTAAATTCACGGACGGCTCGACTGCTCTAGCAAGCCCCGGGCTTAGACTCTGGGAGACCATACCATATTACTACACACCCATGTCGATCTCTTACAACTTGTCTCCAAAGGGTGCCAACACCTGAGTATACTCCAAATAAGGTGTCCTGACACCTCTTCCAACCAACCGCGGTGAGTGCGCATACTCCCCGACACAGTTTTCTACTTCTCCACCCGGGCGAGTACTTACATTCCCCGACCCAGCTTCTAGTTCTCCACCCGGGCAAGTACTTACACTCTCCGGCTCGGCTTCTATCCTATCACCCGGGTGGGTGCGTGCACACCACCGTGACCCGAATACAGGGGGACTTCTGCATCCTACCCGCCACACACATCGCCATTATGATCCTCTGGATCATGACCACACATGTCACGCACTTTGTATATGCCGCCACATGTTCTCCCAAATGGTAACATTCACCTATATGTCTTTACTTCGGTCCTCCCAGGACCATACGTATCTCCTCATACGGTCTCTCTGCGACCTCGCATCATTGCGCATGTTTCTTTCCATATGATGAAATAACTCAACTAGTAAGAGCTTGCAACTATTAACCACAAGGTAGCGCCACCCGGTCCATCTCCTCTCTTGCTTGGGAACTTGGGGGACACGAGTCTGGTAGTGTCGCGGTTAGTGCTCCAGCACTCATTCAGGCTCGCACTCCCAATGTTTCCTTATTGATAAATTCCTCACCTAAGAGAGTTTGTTGACCGGGGACTTGTTAACATCACGCCTATTATGAGACTAAAACATCGAATTACTCACTTTGCACTTAGATTCTGAAGCCCTACTTCATTACTTTGAGTCCAATTGTAGCTAAAATCACGCTACATGCATTATTAGCCTTGTAAGGGCAGTTTGGTAGTTTAAGTCACCACACATTTTCTCCTATAAATAGACATCTTCACTCCACAAATTGGTAAGCCTCAATTCTCCACTTTACTCCTACATACTCTAAATCTTCATGTAACTAACTTAGACATTGAAGGCTGGCCAGTCTGGTCTTCTCCCTTTACACCGTTTGCTCATGATTTTCAAGTTATCGGAGATAGAACAATTTCCCATGATACTCAAGATTCTAGCTCCGTCGTAATCCCATAGTAACACTAACTCATGGATTCTGTGTGCACTAGTAGGAATTCCACATAAGATTGTTTAATTTTAGTTTTTCATCTCTTATGAGCCTAAAAGATTGTCCTCTTTCCCTCATCCGAGATCTACTAGATTTTTTTTCACCCAATCCAATGAGCCTTCTCAGTCCTCACTGACTACCACAACCAAAAGCAACAACTGTAACCGACTTAGATATACAATTAAAAGTGGGTGAAATAAAAATAAATTCTCCAAGGAGTCTTATTTTACAGAATTACCAGAAGAATAATTTTCTTGTTAAACATTGGCGGGATTCCGCTACATAAGAAGCTATATAGTATACACAGAAATTTTATCTGCTTTTTGGATAGCAAGGAATCCAAAAAATAAGTAATGTTCGCTCGCTCAGTCACAAAACATGAAGCAAAGCCTCTCTAGCCTGAGTAGCCTCATATATACACCTGGAGCCAAAATTACATGCATTGCGGCACGTACTCCCCACAATAATGTTTCCTAAAACGAGTCTCTTGCATGACAACCCTGTTTGATTTGGAGGAGGAACCCAAAACTTCCATCTTCGTTCGATCCTAATATCGGGATCACAAATTCACAATCCCCACAGCTAGAGAAATGATAACGTACCGCAACTAAACGTAGTCATTTGAGAAAACCAAGCTGAATAAGATTACAACGTCGACTTGCAGGGTTGGAGGATCTGGTAGCTGGCTATATAAAGACCCTAGTATTTGTGGTGCAGCACCCCAACATTAACAAAGAGCTAGCTATTAGTACTAGAGCAGAAGAAATCGACCAACTCGATCTGCAATGGCGACGGAGAATGGTATTGCTTCTGCAGGTTGGCCTGAGGAGGAAATCAACATTCCAATGGCTAAAGGGACTAGTACTTGTAACAATGGTAGTTTGGCTTCTGAGAATGGAAAGGTAGTGGAGGCAGCGAATGGTAAAACTGCATTTTCTGACGGATGGTATGCTTGTGCTACCACAGATTGGCCTGGTAAAGCTAGCCTTACCCATCCATGCCGGCACAACATATTATACGCAAGTAATTTCGTTGAAAACAGAAATGAATTAGTTTAACGCAAATTACATGCCTATATTTGATAAGCGCTCTATGGTACGTGCAGGACATGCTGAGTTGTACAAGATGGAAAACATTCTGATCCATGAGAGATCAGAATTCCAGGACATTTTGGTTTTTCAGGTTCTTCTAAAGCTTATACATGAGCTATAACTTGCCCATCAAGTATTAATCTAGCAGAGAAAGTGCCTCATGGAACTCATCATGTTTGGCTAATCAATTCATATGTATGTATGACAGTCACCGCAGCATGGAAAGGTAGTCATTTTGGATGGCTATATTCAACTCGCAGAGACAGATTAGTTTGCTTACCAGGAAATGATTTCTCACCTCCCTCTTTGTTCCATACCAAACCCGAAGAAGGTAACATACAATCTTTCAGATCAAACCAGTGTTGTGCATACCAAGTTAATTTGTCAACATGCATACACCTATTTTTCTCCAGGTATTGCTAGTTGGAGGTGGAGATGGAGGGATTTTGCCAGAAGTGTCACGCCATTCTTCCGTTGAACAAATCGAAATATGTGAAATTGACAAGATGCTCATAGATGCGAGCAGAATTTCTTCAAACAGCTAAAATACTAGAATACCACTAAGTTTGATCTGAACTGTAACCAAGCATATGAGATTTTGATATTTTCAGGTCTATAAGCGCTTCTTCCCTGACATTGCAGTTGGATATCAGAATCCAAGAGTGAATGTGCACATTGGTGACGGTATGACAAGGTTTTTAATTGTTTAGTTTACCCTAGCTAGTTATTAGAAGTCTATTACCACATATTTCTGTGTGCCTCACTATTGCCAACAAGCAGGAGTTGAATTCATCCAGTCAGTTCCTGATGGCACCTATGATGCCATTATACTTGATGCATTTGTGTATAGGTAAGCCATTTTCTCTTGCGATTCATTTCTGAAGTTCCATTTCAGAAACTTGACAGATTAAACCAAAAATCATACAGGGCCTGGAGACACAGAGCTTTCAGACCTTAACTTCTTGAAGTCAGTTGCACGAGCTCTTCGACCCAGCGGTGTCATGTCTACACCAGCTGAGAGCTACTGGCATAAGGATTTTGAGGAAATTACTCATGGCATATTAACGTGTCGCAAAGTTTTCAAGGGTTCTGTGAACTATGCTTGGACTACAGTTCCTACATATACAAGGCAAGAGCAGGAGAACTCATTTGCTTCACTCTCCACCGTTTTAGGTAACTACTAGAACTACTATTATTTGCTAATGTATCCATACCGTGGAATCTCTGTTTCCAGCGGCATCATCGGTTTCCTGCTTTGCTCCGCTGAAGGGTCAGCAGTGGACTTCAAACACCTTGTGAATCCACTAAACCTTGAGAATTATGGAGTGGCAAAGGTACCACCCAAGTTCTACAACTCAGGTACTGTGAATTCCTCTCATTTAAAAAATATTTGCAATGTACTCTCTCTTGTTGTGGGTGTTTGGGTCTCTAATTAGCTTGCTTTCCTCCATATTCAATTTTCCAGATGCACACTGCGGCATTCCAGCTCCCCACATTCGCAAAGAAAGCCATCAGAGGCTATTAGCTCCAAAATCTGATGAATCTACCATGGTGCAATAAGGAACTGAAGGATGGCTTCGCTTATCATATATTTATTGTTCATAACTTGTAACTGTGTAGACAAACTGCTTATTTTCATTATGATTTGGAAATTATCTCACAATTCAAATGGACATTGTGCTTTTAAGTTCATAATCCCAAATTTATGTGTTAAATGTACATCCTAAGTTCCATGGCACAAACACTCCCTTGTAGTGTTGATGCCTCTTCATGTGCGAACCTCAAACTACTGGTCCTAGGTAGACAAGTACTAACAAAATCACCAAAGTGATACCTTTCCATTATATCCTCCACCAAACAAGAAACACACCCTAGAAATTAGAAATATTCTAACAGTACAAATATCAAAAGTAGCGACCAATTGTTGAAATAATATGAGATGCAAAGGTTTCCCCAACAATATGAGCAAAAACTCAAGCTTCATCATGAATTACAAGGTACAGCTATAGTCAATAAGCATTTCCAATGTGTATATCAGATATCAGTAAAGTTATGAGTAAGATACAACACTATATATCAGTACAAAATATGAAAGATAAGATTTTGAGATATACCTGATGATCACGGTAACAAGCTACAACATAACAAAACTCAGCAATGTGGTAATTACTCGGAAATTCTACTCCGATTGTACTTGAATGCAAAAGTGGCATGGCCTCTATCAATAGGACTATATGTTATTTTGGAAGCTGCAATCCATCATAACTTCTTGTGCGCATTGACTATATACACAAAAATTGAGGGAAGAAGATATAAGTGGCTAGAAACACAAAACCCCAAGATCAGCTTCTTCACCAACTGCTGGCCGATGTGGATCAACCAAGTAAATTTGGCTTGCGCACTAAAAGTAGTACATGCTTGCTATTATGATAATTAGTTTCAATGATTCAATTGGTGATTGTTTGTTAATAGGCTTAGGAGGCTTAACTCTGCATGCCAAAACATTTTATCAACAGACATGTCAAAGATCAGTCACATTCTTGAGATAAAGAGAAAACAAAACATACATGAACAGACTCAGACAATCACCTGTTGATGTAAATAAAGCTAGCAATTAAGCCAATGCATAAAATGCCGACAACAACAACCGCATCTGGATTTATAGGTGCACAGGCCTCCCACCAACCAGTGCTCAAAACCCATGTATACATACCAGAATGCCCATTTTCTTGAAAAGTAAGGAGGATATACATGACTTGCAAACATGATCATTCATACACCTGGCAAAACAAAACTCATATCAGAAGTGCATAATTCTGAAAAGACTATTGACACTTCAATAAGCATATAAAGTATCATTAGCTTCAAATTGAACTCCAGGACCAGTCGCACAGAAAACTACTGGTTCTTACGGAAATGCAGTTGTCTGGCAACCTCTCAACTAACTTTACCAGCCAAAACTCTGAATGCTCTCTATATGTATGACATCATTGAACTTAGATACCTGTGATATATAGTTCATCCCTATTTAACATAAAACTGATGCCAAACTCATGTCCTTGATGCTTCCTCATAGAGAGAACATTATTTCAAATGATTATTCTTACTTTCTAGCATAAATCAAATACAGAAATACCAAACATACGAACAACTATAAACGTAAGCAATCAACATTCAATTATCAATCGACGCTTCAAAATTACCTCGAACAAGTGATCAAGAAAAAAGTGTGAGAAAGAACCAGCTGACACCAACAAGATGCATTGCAACTTTGTCAGGGGCACCTGCATTTACCACAAAACACATAATTTATATGTCACATTTATCTGTCAATACAATATCACAAACATAATAAAGATTCTTTCTTTGAAATGTAATGCAATAATGATCGAAACAGGGAAATAGGGATTCACCGGAGGGAAGGAATCGAGGAGCTTATGGAGGAGGAAGAGTCTGGAGAGCCAAGAGTAGAGAATACAAAGAGGGAGGCCGAGAATAATGACGTCGTATAAAGGGTGGTGGATGGTGTCAGCCAGCTCGGAACCGAAGTCGAAGCCGAAACCGCCAACGAGGGAGGCGAGCCATTCGGTAAAGGATCCGATGTCGGGGATGAAGAAGGAGTTGATGGTGTAGATCAAGGTATGGTGGGGGCAGAACCTACCATTGGTGAGAGTGGTAAGAGCCACACCGGAAGACATGGCGTACATCAGGTGAGGACCAGGACCCGGCATGGCTAAGTTGCCGCCGCCGACGAAGACAGAGATCAGATGTGTTTAATCGGGTCTTCTGAATTTGGATATCATCCGACACGAAACACGAGCTTCCATCAGAGACAGGAGTATTGTATCTCTCTGAGTTCATTCATTGTTGAAACACTTGCAACTATAATTGAATTTGTCCAGGAAATGGGAATCATTGAGATGGTTGTTAGAGAGAGACGGTTAAGGTTGTTTTGTTTGTTGAAACTTGAAACGAGGGAGGAGTTGGGCTCTGTAATGGGTTAGTTTGGGTTTGGGATCAGGCTTTAGTTTGGGTTTTGAAAATAGTAGTATAGTTCATTAAGAACCAATCACTCAAATCATACAATGTGAATGACTAAGATCAGAAGACGTTAATACAAATTCATGGTGGTCCTATGTTAAATTACTCGTATTGTACCGTGTACTTACTTATAGGGTCATGTATGAAAAAATGTATAGTCTCCGTAAGTTTAATGTTAATGTTATGTATGAGTATGCGACCATGGTCTATATTTAGTATATTATTCTAAAATGAAGAAAATATATCATCATCTACATGTACTAGAAGCTTAAAAAAGAGGTGTGTCAAGATTGTTCTCATCTGGCTCTATAGGGACATACTTATCGAGAGAAGCGAATCATTCATCTTCACATTTTAAAATATTGTTTCTTCTCGTTTAAGGGCATCAATTGTATCATCTATTCATGTAGGCGAGTTATAAATCATTTGAAAGTTGAAACAATGATATTGTAATTTGTAAGTAAGTGTATAATGCATCCACGCAATACTCAACGGAGAAACTTCAAAATTTCACGATTCTTTCGTAGAATTGAACAAACAAACTAGAAAATGATGTTGTAGACTTGTGGTTGATTTGTTTACTTGTCAGTAATGTTGATCTAGTTTTGGTTGAGACTAGGCAAGATCAAACTATCAGCAACCCTTAGTCCAAAAAGAAGAAAGTGTGATAATTGGGCAAACATCAGATAGTGAGGATAAGGATTGTGAGAAATACCTAACCAGAGGATCATAATATAATTTCCTCATTAGATATCATACAGGTGTGGGGTCCATAGTTTTTGTTACTCTTTTCTTTTAACGGATAAGGACTCTAGACCCATGCCCCCTTTTCTCCGGTCTCCCCACGTCATGCTCACGTCAAATAGAGCACACGAGAAGTAAATTTATCGACTACTATTTATCTGTTCATTTTGTGTCTAACTTTTTAAATTCATGTTATATGTTTTTTTCTAACTCATATTTATATAATAATTGAATAATTAGACACATGACATGAATTTAAAAAAATAGACAAAAAGTGAGCAAATAGAAAGTAATTAACAAATTTGTTTCCACCAAGGACATAATCCGGGTCTAGCTTTCTTATCAACATCCATTAATTTTCCTTTCCTTTTCAAATCGGAAAACATTGGTCCAATTTTCTAATTAAACAACCACCATTTTTCTTTTTTTAAACACCAACTCTTGATTTCGGACTCATAAGAGCAAATTCAGCTTCTAATAGAAATTCTAAATTTAGACCAAGCTGTCCTGGAGTTCGAATATATTAAATAACAAATTGAGCAATGCGATTCAAAACCACCACGTTTATTAAGCATAAAAAAAAATCAGCGGGCGGGTGGTTGGCCTCCATAGTCTGGCAGACCCTTTTCTTACAAGATCGAGGGTGAGCTCATACGTTATCTGTGCTCCGAGGAGATAAGTTCGCCTATCCCAAGGAAAATAAAATGAAGAAAGAAATCTTACAAATAGTGAATTCGCAGTGCTATTCGTACACTCTAGTTTGCTAGTAACACACTATCTATAATACAGGCCAATAAGGCGTAGATTCAAAACAATCGTTTATAAAACAATTCAAACTAAAGTACGCAAAACAAAACAAAAAAAACAAGTTTGTGCATCAAATGGGAGTAACATCATTCATTATTTTAACTGTTATAAGCTAATTCTTTAATTTTGAATTTTAACAACTTTGTTTTATCAATTGAGGAGTTGTCGATCAACATTCCAGTCGGTGGACACTGCCTCAATATGATAGGTTGGTTAGCCAATCCAATGGGCTCCCTCGTGGTGATAAGGCAACCCATTCTAATTATTAAATAACCAATTCAATGGTTAAATCCTTGTCCTTGTAATATTGAATTTCTTTGTTGCATTTATGTCTTACCTCTTCAAAATGGTCGACATCTGGACAAAAACCAAAAAACAAAAAAAAGGTCGACATCAGAAAATCGAGACGATCTAACGTGGAGCCCAGAGGACCAACCAGCAAGCGCATGACGTGGCACGTCAATTCGTCAAACTCCATAGCGCGCGAAAAGTCGGTAAAATGGTACGAGAATGTGATTGCTGATTGGAAGTTGGAAAAGGAATGGAATGCAAGCAGAGAAGCCAACATTGAATGTAACCAAATAAAGAAGCCGGACATTGAATGTGGGAGACGTGGGAATTGGAATCATCACGCAATGGAATGGGTCCGAATTTTCCAGATTCAAATGCAA
Source organism: Argentina anserina (assembly GCF_933775445.1). Classification (NCBI taxonomy): domain Eukaryota; kingdom Viridiplantae; phylum Streptophyta; class Magnoliopsida; order Rosales; family Rosaceae; genus Argentina; species Argentina anserina. Next base: position 6,298,810 of record NC_065876.1, read on the forward strand.
ATTTTTCCTTATCCTATCTTAAATAGGATGTTGTCAAAAATCTTAAATAGGATCACCAAAATGGGGCTAGAGGGATACTTATTGCTGCATGCTGCCCAATTCAACATCCCACATTTTATCAGCTTTCAATCGAGCAATCCTAGGAGGGACCTCCGCTCTAAATTGTAAACAGTTTTGAATGTGAATAGTTTGTAAGTTACATTTACTACTTATTTTATCTAGTGGTTGAACTTAAACTTTTAACATATGAAATGTCACGTAAATCAGTGTGGATAAACACATCATTATCATTACTAACTAAATTAATGAAGATGAGCTCAATTATCACAAGTATAACGTTCGCTAGGCAAGCGATTCTCTCATACTCATGATGGTTGGCCTTATTTCTTTTACGATATACCAAATTTTTCAAAACAAATAAATTGAAATATTCTTCAAGAACCACATTTTCTAATCGCATTCAATTTCAATACCAAACAATATAGAGCTCAATATTGCCTCAATGCAACAAACAATTATTTACATAATTATTTGAATCCAACCGGCAGACTACTGTCAACATCAATATATTACAAACAAAATATATTAGAATTTAAAATGAATTACAAAAGTAACGTAACACCGCTGATATAAGAGCTATTGAAAGCTCACAAGTGAAACTCTTCAAAAGAGTAATGTAAGAACAACTTATAGATCTCTCCTGCTAAAGATAAGTGCAAATAAACGCATGTTGATCTTGATCTCACCAATGTAATTTTGTAAGTGAATCAGGTAAGGGCAGAACCAATATTATCATATACGCATGCACAAAACAAAGCCATGATATCACAGGTTTGCATGCGCGTGCACGTTACTCGCGATGGTAAAATTGGAAACATGCATTAGGGTAAAAAAGCTGGTGATCTTATCCTAAATGATAAAAGGTTGGAGAGACGAACTGCGTGACAGAAGGGAAAGGAATTGCGTGGTCGTTCCGCCGCGTACGCTTTCCGTTTCCTAAATGTTGCTTTCCCACTTAACAGCAACTCCTCTGATTAAGTATTCTTAATTCATTTGATTCTTTAATCGAATTCAATCTCACTTTTTGTTGATTATGTCTTGTTTCTTGCCGAAATCCATCATACAAACGTTTAGGCAGCCCTTGATTGTGGGGTTACACCTTATTTTAGGTCTTCATCTCTATCTTTTTATGTGCTTATCAAAATAGTTTGATTTTTTAACATTTATATATATATATATATTAAATAACATAGGTTAGTGAGAGTTGAACTCATAACCTCAATATTGTTAAATATACTATTAAATCAACTAGACCACGACTCACTATCAATAGTTTGAGTTGACTATATGTAAACGGTATGCATCTTAGTTGCATAAGTCAGAAAAATACCTCGTACAATTTAGTTTAGTGACATCAATTTACCCTTTGTATATGGAAGATTGTGAATTCAACTCATAATAAACTAGTTGTTTGATTTATTTATCACCTGTTTTATGACTTATCAATATATATGTCACGATCATAGAAGAACATGGGTGTATCTTTATCTCACATGACTCTTTGATCCAATTTTAATTTTAGCGTTGTTCTCAATTTTTACAAGCGTTGTTAGGCTAAATAAGTTATTAGTGAGCAATTTGATGAATTTGTTCCCTTTTAACGTTATCATATCTTCACCATAATCTGAATTTCTAACAAATAGAGGGAGTCGTGTATCCACATAATCCACTGGCGAGGCTAGGTGGTCTTTGTTTTATGCAAAATATTTGTTGTTGGTTACTATAACAACAACGTGTGAGTAACAACAATGGAAAGATCACTTATTTATTAGGCATAGCGCGATCCAGTAGTGTCACTTTTTTTAGGGGTCCCTAATCTAAGCTTATCCAATTATCCACATGCAATATTCATATAGACCCCGTTGATTTGTCTTTAAGATACCCAACAGTGTGGTCAAACTTTATCAAATACTTGTTGAATTGGATAATCTTCTGTGCTTAAACTATTAACACCACCTTAATCGCTACCTAAACTAATTAGGTTCAGGGCAATTAACCCACAAAATCCATTGTGAGTAAAGTGTAATCCAAGGAAGATCTAAGGCAATGGGTTAAAAAACATAGGGAATATTTGTGAAGGTTCGGCTATTGACACTGCACTAACTCTTTTGTTCACCCTACAAATATTTCAATTACTGAAAGACTATATTACCTAAGTTCAAAATGACTATTAAGTATACTAATTTTTTTTAAATATATAATCAATTAATTATATGTATACACAAAAATATTTAATTTGTCATGAAATATTATTCTTTTCCACCCGATTTAAAAACATTTATCTCTTATTCATTGAAAATTCTCATCTTTTATATTCGATATTCATATGATATTTGTTATTCAAATCATAAATCATTATTGTTAACTTAATAACATATTTATAATACTTGGTGAACATCACAAATAAAAATTCTAACACCAAAATCAATCTTTTTTTTGATTGCTCAAAAGTTGATAATCTATGATTTGTTTTTCACAACTCAAAGTTGTTAATCTATGAATTTTTTGGCATTTATATTAGATAAACACTTATTTTTTTTAGAATAAATTAAAAATAAATATATAATTAAGAAAAAATATATGAATCAGATTATGATTCTATTTGGAAATTGTATCATTCATTTTATATTGTTTTCAATTAATTGAAATATTGTCTCTAAAAATTATCTTTTTCAATTCGATATGTCATCTAAGGAAAATTTTGGAAAAATAAGTGGGTGAAATAAATAAATTTAATGTTAAATTAAAAATATGGAGTAAAATGAGAGTAGATGGGGTGAACAAAGTAGATAATTGGATGACAATAGCCACACCCATTTGTGAAGTTGCTTGGAGACTCGGACATTCTATTTACAGCAAATAGTTGGTAAACTACTGTGCGAGTAAAACTTAATATAAGGAGGTTAGTGGTGGGTTTGTTGACTAAATATGAGATTAAGCCAATATTTATGAACTAACATCAATTAGTAACCTTGTACTCTTCTACACCTAATTAGCCAAACCAAGTAATGAGAAATTAACCACCCATATATAGGACCGCCTCATGTTAGCATATTTTCCGCATGTTCTACTATCACATATTAATGATTAATCAAAGAGTAAGAAAAGATTAAAGTTGTCAATTATGACGTAAAAATTGAGTAGCATCATAATCTTGTAATGACATAAAGGACATGCACACTTAAAAAGGGTGACATTGATTCATCGTTTTTTCAACCAAATTATTTAGCGAAATTAGTTGTAAATATTTTTTTCTCTTACAATGTACAAGTACACAAATAAGTTTATATCACTACACCAAATAGTACTAATCTTGTCCATTCAAATCAAAAGATTGGTATTTATTGATTTTAGTGACACAATATATTCTCCAGTGTATGTGGAGAGATCGTGAGTTTAATGGAAAATAGACTAATTATTATATCTAAGTTATTTTGTTTGAATAAAAAGAAGAAAAATAGCTTAGTGTCTCAGTTTAACTACTGGCATAAGTCTCAGGTTGTAATTGTGGTATTGATTTCAACTTATAACAGACTCGTCGTTATGACGTTAATTTAATTTGTAAAAAGAATATTAAAAAAAATCAAAATTAGGGGATTTACGTAAATACAACCGAAAATGAGGTCCACATATGGATAGAGAAAGAGCACAGGACTATAACGTAAGACTAGACCAGAGGGGTTGCAATCCAACTGGAGTATTCAGAGTTTCAGACTCTTGTTTCACATCTCGATCGATATCTTCTTCTCCTTTGACTTTGTACGCCCTTTTATAAACAAAATCTCACAGACACTCCACGAGCTTTCCTTCCTTTGTTGAACGAGCAATGAAACCACCAAGCAAATCCAAAAGAGATAAACAATACGATTTAACAGCAACAAACAAACTCTGATCCAAAGCCAAACGAATCCCCCCATATCCCAAAATTCTTTCCTTCCTTTCTCACCTTCTTTCCTTCTCTTTTTTTATTTTTTTTATGGTCAGTCTCGATACCATTAAAAACTCCACAAATCTCACCGGTTTCCAACCTAACTGGCTAACTCTCTTTCTCTGTTTCCTCCATATAAAAACAAATATCAAACGCAGTCCAAATTTACATGCGTTTCTTCTTGTTATCCGTTTTATCTCTCTAACCTGTTCATCCCCCTTCATCTTCTTCATCCAACTTTTAAAGGGTATGTTGGTTTTGCTTAGAATCTAAGGGAAATATTTACTCTTGGTTGTTCTAGGTTGTTGGCGTTCGTGTTTATGACACAGCTTTGGTTTTCTGTGTTTCTTCAATGTCTGAAAGTTTATGGTGTGCAGGAAATTTGCTCTTTGCTCATATCAATAACCAAGTTTGAAGCTTTGTTGATAGACCGATCAGAGTTCGTTTCAGGTTGAAAGTCTTTTTTTTTTCCTCTAATCACTTATTCATCAATACTTCTAGCTGTGTTCATATGAAAGGTAGTGTATTTGCCTCAAATGGTATGTTTATCATCTGTGTGGTGGTCAATAAAAACTGAGTCTTTTGAAAAAGATTACTGTCAACAAAACGTTTGAAATGACTCTGTTATTATAAAACAAGACTCTTGGAATTTTAGGAATAGTTGTTTTGACTAGTTATGGCTTTCTATTTTCAGTTAAATCTCTGTGTTTCTTGCGTGAGGATAATATTAACGATCAAAGATAAGGACGATTGCCTTGAGTAGCCAAATCAGGAGCTGTTTTGCATTAATTGGAAAATGACTTCTTGCAGCGATTAAGTTAAGATAGTGATGATTCATTTGCTTTTGATTTCTGGAGCCTCCCTGAAAATGTTTGCTTGGAAGTTAAATCTCCTTTTCTGCTTTAATTTGGATGAGGATATATTCTAAATGTAATGAAGATAAGTAGTTGCCAAAATAATGAGATAAGGAGGAATAAGGAATTAGCCAAATATAGTCAGATGATATTATATTCTTGTTGTGCAGATTTAGAGGACAGGTAAGGTAATTTAAATGGTTTTCAGTACACTTGTTCATCAGTATACCCTAATCCTGAAGTTCTCTTTAGATCTCGGCTTGAAAATTATATTAATTAGATTGGAGCTTTTGAAATGGATTACAACACAATAAATTAAAGAAACAGAACCTGTTTGTAGCTGAAACAAGGTGTGTGTGTATATATCTATGAACACTAATGTGTTGAACTAGTTTTATAATAGCAGTCGTAAATCAATTACTCTCCATGGGTCTATATCATTATATTTTCTATTGTTTATGTTTTGCTACCTTTGATCATGATAATCATGTCATATTCTTTTCAAGATGCCAGTTTACCTTTGTATAAGGTGAACCAGAAAGCCAGTTGATATCTTCTACCCAAATAAAACAAATAGAAATGGCAAGAAGCTTATATTTGTTCTTTTGATGATCAGTTGAAATTATTTAGGACTCAAAAACAAGTTCACTACTATACATTTGGTGGTAATCTGATAGATATACTGATTTTCACAATTACTTATAGATGTTTCTTTCCATTTCCGTAGGTTTTCTCACCTACAGTTTTCAAACGCCTCTGATAGCTAATTAAGCTGGCATAAGAACCTCTGGCTGGGATCATGTTCTCAAGATCTTGCATCAGTTTGTTAGAGTTGGCATCAGGGGACATGTTGAATTTCCCTCAGACCCCTAGAAATCTTCCAAAAGTTATGACTATTGAGGGAGTAGTTTCTGATGTCAAAAATAGTGATGGGAGTAATAATGAAGATATGAACGTTGTCCCGTCTGAATGCCGTGAGAGAAAAATCATAGTGGCAAATTTTCTTCCTTTACATGCTCAGAAGGATGCGAAATCTGGGAGATGGTGCTTCAGTTTTGATGAGGATTCAATTTTGTTGCAGCTGAAAGATGGTTTTTCATCTAATGATGTGGTTATGTACGTAGGGTCTCTGAAGGTTGACATAGATGCAAGTGAACAAGAAGAGGTTTCCCAGAAACTTATGGAGGACTTCAATTGTGTGGCAACGTTCCTTCCTCCAGAGCTTCATAAGAAGTATTATCATGGTTTTTGTAAGCAATATTTGTGGCCGCTTTTCCACTACATGCTTCCCATGTGCCTGGATCATAGTAATCGCTTTGACAGGCTACTGTGGCAGGCCTATGTTTCTGCTAACAAAATATATGCCGATAAAGTCATGGAGGTGATCAATCCTGAAAATGATTATATTTGGGTTCATGACTACCACCTTATGATTCTTCCCACTTTTTTGAGAAGGCGTTTCACGCGAGTTAAGCTTGGTTTTTTTCTGCATAGTCCCTTCCCCTCATCTGAAATCTACAGGACTTTGCCTGTCAGAGATGAAATACTGAGAGCCCTACTAAATGTAGATTTAATTGGTTTCCATACATTTGATTATGCTCGCCACTTCCTATCTTGCTGCAGTAGAATGCTCGGCCTTGATTATCAATCAAAGAGAGGTTACATTGGACTCGAATATTTTGGCCGCACAGTGTACATTAAGATTCTGCCAGTAGGTACACACATGGGTCAGCTTCAATCATCTATTAATCATCCCTCCTCTTCCATGAAGGCCAAAGAGATTCAAGAACAGTTCAAGGGGAAGAAGCTTATTCTTGGCGTGGATGACATGGACATATTCAAAGGGATCAGCCTTAAGTTATTGGCCATGGAACAACTTCTGCAGCAGCACCCAGAGTTGCGGGGCAAGGTAGTCCTGGTCCAAATTATAAATCCTGCAAGGAGCACTGGGAAAGATGTTCAAGAAGCAAAAAAGGAAACATACTCAACGACCAGAAGGATAAATGAAGTCTTCGGCTTTCCAGGCTATGAACCGGTTGTTTTGATTGATCGCAACATTCCCTTCCATGAGAAGACCGCCTATTATTTATTGGCAGAATGCTGCATTGTCAATGCTGTAAGGGATGGCATGAACCTAATCCCGTACCAGTATATTGTTTGCAGGCAGGGGACTCCAAATATGGATAAAGCTATTGGGAGTCCCTTGGATTCACCTCGTACAAGTACACTTGTTATTTCAGAGTTCATAGGTTGCTCACCATCTTTGAGCGGAGCAATCAGGGTGAACCCCTGGAACATTGAAGCTGTAGCTGATGCACTAAATGTGGCCATCACAATGCCTGAGTTAGAAAAGCAGTTGCGGCATGAGAAACATTACAGGTATGTGAGCTCTCATGATGTGGCTTATTGGTCGCGCAGTTTTCTACAGGATTTGGAGCGAGCTTGCAAGGATCACTACAGAAAACGGTGTTGGGGAATTGGTTTTGGTCTGCATTTTAGAATCTTGTCTCTTTCTCCAAGTTTCAGGAAGCTTTCCATTGATCATATACTCTCTACATATAAGAGGACAAGTCGAAGAGCAATCTTCTTGGATTATGATGGAACAATAATGCCTGAATCTTCCATTGTTAAAACTCCAAGTCCAGAAGTCATATCTGTTCTGAACAACCTTTGCAGTGATCCCAAGAACACTGTATTTATAGTTAGTGGTAGGGGTCAAGACTCTCTTACTGAATGGTTTGCTCAGTGTGATAATCTTGGCATAGCAGCGGAGCATGGATACTTCATAAGGTTAGTTTTCACACAACATGATAAGTTTACGTGACTCTCTGTGTTTGTCTGTAGCTGATTCCATGTTTACATTGGTTTTCCTTGTAGATGGAATAAGAAGTCCAAGTGGGAAACAAGTTCGTTAGCAGTAGATTTGGACTGGAAACGAATTGCAGAACCTGTAATGAGTTTATATACGGAGGCAACTGATGGCTCCTTCATAGAGAGCAAGGAGAGTGCCTTGGTATGGCACCATCTAGATGCTGATCCTGATTTCGGGTCCTGCCAGGCCAAGGAGATGTTGGATCATCTTGAAAATGTCCTTGCAAATGAGCCTGTTGTTGTTAAAAGGGGGCAACATATTGTTGAAGTGAAGCCACAGGTACAAATCTTGTGCTCCAATTTCATGATTTTACCTGCTGTCTTGTGTTTGTGTTCATCTTGTGACCTAAAGCATGTCATGCGGTTTAATGATATTGCAGGGAGTTACTAAAGGCTTGGTTGCAGAGAAAGTTCTCACCAAGATGATTCGTACAGGGAAAGTGCCGGATTTTGTTTTGTGCATTGGGGATGATAGATCAGATGAGGACATGTTTGAAAGCATATCAAGCACAGCCTATAGTTCATCTCAACATGTACCTCCTGAGATCTTTGCATGCACTGTTGGCCAAAAACCTAGTAAAGCTAGGTACTACCTCGACGATACAGTTGATGTCATGTCATTGCTTCATGGCCTCACCACAGATTCAAGTCTCAAGTCAAGAAGTAACGTGGAAATTGATCAAGTCTCGTTCGAGCATATCTACTGAGGCGAAATCTTGGACATGTGAAACATGATACGAAGTTTAAATCGGGACTGACTCTTGGCTTTTTGATACTAACTTATTCTTTGCATGGTGGAAAGCGGATATGATGCTGCTCTGGACTTTTTTCCGAGGAGAAAGATGATGAACACAAGGGATGAAGGTGGATTTGGAGGATATCAACAGCGACTTTTGTTTTTCTTATAGTTGGAAGGTCTAGCAGTTTATGTATATTTGAACTGGCTTTGCCCTTAAAAATGGTAGTCCATTCTTTCATGAAATGATAGACTTACAAATTATCAACGATTGAAACTTGTTTCATTTGTACATAAAAGGTTGCAGAATGTCACAAATCTTTTCATTCCTTATCCGCTAAATCAATCATAGAGTAGGAATAGGGGTGGCACTCTGGAGTAAAAACCGAGAACTGATCCGAAAAAACTGAGCCGAAACTGAAAAGAATTGAACCGAAGACACAATCGAACTTAAAAAAAAACCGAAAAATTAAAAACAATTCAGTTCACAGTTCGACCCTTAGGCCGAACCGAACCGAACCGAAATAACCAAACCCTAAAGTATCAAACGATGTCGTTTAGTTTTCCCCTAGTACCCAAAACGAAAACCCTCGAGACAACGTTGTTCTCAGTCCTCACTCCTCAGTTCCTATTCCGTCGTCTTGAATTTCTTGATTCACCAGAGATCTCCTCTTCACGACCTCACGTTGTTCTTCTTCCGACCCGACAATAAGGAGCTTGCTGGAGTTGTCGCTGTCAATCCCGCCACCTCGTCGGCATCAGAGTCTCTCTACTCTAGCTGCATCACATCCTCGCAGTCTCTTTACCTGACGTCAACATCGTACGGTTTGCACTTGCTTGCCGAAGCCATTTCGTTTCCCAGCGGCAAATCTGAAGGTTTCACTCACTCCCAGAGGCAGGTTTCTCCTCCAGGTAAAACCCTAATCCCATTTCGTATGCCTTGTCACTCTAATCTCTCTATGTTTCTCATGCTGGTCGGCTAGTCCTCAATGAATTTTGAAGTGAATTTGAAGTAGAGAAAGGGTATGAAATGAACCTCAATTTGGATGTAATTATAAGTTGACCATTCGGTCCATTCAAGAAGTGTGTTTGTTATACTATTATAGGTCTGGTTCTGTAACTTGTGTTGAAGTTTGAGATTGTTTGTACTTTGGACATGGTTGTAGACTTGTAGTTTCATACTACATGGTTAAAGTTTTGATCTTACTAGGAATTAATCGTATTGTTCTAAATAAGCTTGAACTGTGATTTGTGGCTTTTGTAGATTTGTAGTCTTATTTTGTTATGTGGCTTCTGAGGCTCTGAGCTTCTGATGCATAATTTGTTGTGGTTTTGTAGTGACTAAATGTAGTCTTATTTTGATATGTGGCTGCTGAGGCTCTGAGCTTAGTGTGTTGAGTCTTATCTATTGTACTCAAGTTGTTTAGCTATAAGTCTTATCTTTTTCGCTTACAAGATTTTAGGGTATAGATATATAACGTCTGAGTTTCAAATTGTCAGTTTCCTGTTCAAAGGTGCAAATTGGTTGTACCTGCATAATTTGTGATAGATAAATGTGACCAGAATGGTAGTACATTAGATTAGTAAGTGCATGATTTAACAGGTAATTGACCATTCTAAAAGCAGGATGATATTCGAATTTAGCCATTCTTAGAGGTGTGGATCATTGTTGTTTGTTGTAACTTAGCTAAATCTTCTGTCAAATTTGCATAATGCTATTATTATAACAATAGTATCTGCATGAATGGTTTCAGTCCCTTATGTATATTTGTTTCTTATGAATGATAGTTCTAGTAGTCTTTAGTTTCTTTATCCCTAAGTGTTGGAATTGATAAACCAATATCATGTTTGACAAGAAGAGTGGCGACTGTCGAGTTGCACTTAAAGCATTAAGGGCGGATAGTTTAAGTAAATTAAAAAAGGAGAACTTGAAGTTCTAGATAAAGAGGTATAATATTTTAGTTTTGCTTCCTTTTGTAACATTGTGATAATTTAATAGATTCCCACATATAAGATGGAGGTTATAGACAATCTGATTTTCCCTCTGTTTAATTGTATCATTTAAAGGTCATGAGGCCTTCAAACTTTGTGTAAAATCTTGTCTCTTGTGTAGGGATTTAAGCAATGATGCAATTTTGAAGTTTCTACCTACACCATATTATACGAGTATATTTAAACTTGATGATTACTATATACATCTATGAGCTGGGACAATTGCCTTTTTTTTTGATACTCTGTCTTTTGAATCTGCAATTTAATATGGTCCGTGACCATTTTTCTCAACACCCTGTCACATATAACATATATTATATTAAAAAAAGGAGAACTTGAAGTTCTAGAAAAGTATAGCATATGAGTTTTAACTTTTAAGCAATGACTAACATCACCAAAGCACACAGATAAAAATCACAAAATCACAATTGTTTTGTTAGGCAACACGCCAAGTCGCCAACATTGTTGTAAGATAAGCTTAATTTCTTATAATGAAGAGGAAAGCAACAACGCCCCTAACACCAAGAGTACCATTACAAAAAAGGTATATCGATCATAGTTATTTTTTTATTACTTGTTTATATGGTATGTTACAACATTTTTAACACTATTTTTCTTATTTATCTATCTTAGAATGTGGCAAATATGGGTGAATCAATAGCAGCAACTCCTACTCCCACTCATGACCCCGCTCCTTCTCCTACTCCTACTCCTACTCAAACTAGTAGTGTTGGCAACCCAGTGGTTGATTTACAAGAGGAAGAAGAAAGTGACGAAACATACTTGGCACGGTTGAAGGAAAAAGAAAGGGCTCCGGTGTGGGATCATTTTAAGAGGAAAAAAGTTAGCAATGACACTACGAAAAGAGTGAAGGGAGTTTGTAATTATTGTGGAAAAGAATATTTAGCCGATCCTAGTGGCAATGACACTACGAACTTGAACAATCACATAGACAAATGCCGCAAGTACCCTCCTAATATGGAGAAGATGAAGGCTTCAGGGCAAAATATTTTGTGTTGGAAACCAAAGAGTAATGAGTTGGCTATTGGGAAGTTTAGTCAAAAGGAGATGACCAATGCATGTGTCTATTATGTTGTGGTGGATGAGTTATCATTTAGGCATGTGGAAGGAGATGAGTTCAAGTATTTTGTGTCTAGGCTCAACCCCGATTGGGTGGCTCATTCTGTAAGACAATAGCAAAGTTGGTGTTCAAGAGGTACTTGGCGGAAAATGAGAACTTAAAGAAGATGTTGAGTAGATATCGAGTGTGTTTGAGGACGGATACATGGACTTCGGTTCAAAATATTTGCTATATGGTGATCATGGCACATTTCATTAGTGACAATTGGGTGTTGCACAAGAAGATCATCAACTTTAGTGCAACTCACAATCACAAGGGATATATTATTGTGGTGGTGTTGGAGAGTTGTTTGCAAGAGTAGGGTGTAGACAAACTCCTCACTATCATTGTGGATAATGCTAATGCAAATGATGTGGCAATTAGAGATCTTATTAGAAGAGTGAATTCTTGGAGAAATCCAAATGTCATTATGCATGGAGGCCGGAGTTTGCAAATGAGGTGTGTGCCTCATATTCTCAACTTGATTGTTAATGATGGGTTGGGTGTGATGAATGATTGTATCAAGCTTATTCGTTCGGCGGTGAGGTATGTTAGGTCTTCCCTACAAAGACTTGACAATTTCAATATGTGGAAAGAGATGATGAAAATTGATGGGAAATGGGGTGTGATTATGGATGTGCCGACTATGTGGAATTCGACTTACTTGATGTTGAGATCCTCCTATAAGTTCCACAAAGTCCTTGATATGATGTTTTATGATGATCCTAATGCTATATCATTTTTCGACGGCACCACTCCATCAATTCCAAGTAGTTTTGATTAGGAAGAAGCACAAGGCTATATGGAATTTTTGAAGCCGTTTTATGATGTCACCTTGAAGGTATGTTGTTCTCATTATCCTTAAATCCATGATACATTTGGTGATTTACTTCGAATTTAGTGTCTTTTAGAAGCACAAGTTAATCTAAATTTGATTGGGATTAGAGAACCTATGATAGAAAAGTATAATAAGTATTGGGGTGATTTAGATAAGTTCAATCAATATATCCTTATTGCTATTGTACTTGATCCTCGCTATAAGCTTTATGAGGAAGATGGATGAAAGGGTGGAGGTGAACTCAAAGATGGTGAAAGACCTCTGGTATGATATTTACAAGGTTTATGAGGAAGATGGATGATTTAGTGTTAGTGGTTCTCAAGTGTCTAATGAGGAGAATATAGGGAGTTAAACTTCAATTGAGAGTTTAACGGAGTTTGATAAGATGTTGAAGGAGAAAGAAGAAAGGAGAAGAGCAAGGAGAACTGAAGTCATTAACAATGATATTGATAGGTATCTTGGAGATGCTATGGAAATTGATCATGAGAAATTCCATTTGTTGGATCGGTGGAAGATAAATGGAATTCTCAAGTACCCTATATTGACACGTATTGTTAGGGATGTATTAGTTATTCTCGTGTCCACTATAGCTTCAGAGTCTTGCTTTAACACTAGTGAGAGAGTGATTGATCCATACCGTGCTTCATTAAGTCCTAAAATGGTGGAGGCGCTGATATGTGTTTAAAATTGGATTACGAATGATAATGTTGCCATAATTTATGAGCTCAATACGAAAAAGGTTGAAATATGTCATGAAGTTGTTGAAGGTAACATTTGATGTTTCTAATATTTGATGTTTTAAAGCTTATATACATCAGACTTTTCTAATATGTGATGTTTCTCTTGTTAATATTGGATGTAGAATTACGAAAGGAGTCATGTTCAAATGTGGTGGTGGGAAATGTTTGGAATGATATGTTGACACCAAACACCACTTCATGGACTTGAGAATTGATGAATGAGGGATTATGGTATTGATAAAGAGACTCATTTGTTATGAAAAATTTCATGTTTATTTGGACTTTGATGAACTCAATTTACCTTAAAGTTTAGATTTTGAATTTGTGTTTTATGGTGTATGAAATTATAAATTGTGTAATTTAATTAAAATTTTACTTTAAAACTTTAAAATTATGATGTTTTGATTGTTAAAAATAATTGTTTAATGGTAAAAAAAAACTCAACTTTTAATAGTTGTTGGTCTTTTAATAGTCGGTTTGGTTTCTCACAACCAAGAAGAATAAACCAAGAACAGTAAATATGGTTCCTCGTACTTTCACAGTGTTCACCATCTTCATCTTCGCAATCGTTCCTCAAATTCAGGTATTGCTTCTAATCCTTAAAGCCCCAGTTGTAACTTTAAGGAAAGCAGATGCTTCATCTCTCTAACCCCAAAACACTTCAACCCTAAATTGAGCGAACAATTCTCATCTCTATTTCTCTCTGTGATTTCCATGGTTCTTGGGCTTTGAATTGTGCATTGTTGATTCCACATGTGTTTTCCAGAAATTATTAGGCAAAAAGATAGAGAAACTTAGATTATGGAGTTCTCGATCATCAAATGCTTAAAGGCTTAGTTAGTGAACTGTGTTTAGCTGAATAATCATTGCATTCGCAACTGTGCATTATTGTAAGGAAATGAGAAACAGGGTAGATTGAAGACAATTTTCTCTGTTATTTATGTAATGGTGAAAGCCAGCTTCTTTCTAAGCTCAACACTTGAATGCTGGAGCTTTAACGGACTAATTGAGCTACTCATATAACTGATTTAACTACACTGACTCACAATTCTTGGATGATCTTGGATAGTATGCATATCCATTGCAAGTCGGCAGGGATAATAAGCCTGGTGGATTTATTTGTCTGCATCCGTTTATGTGTGGTATTGAATTAAATGTACTTGTGTGATATTGTGATTGTGTAACATTTATAAACTTACTCTATAATTTCCAAAAGATTGGATTGCTTCGGCGTGCAATGACCCACGCCTCATTCTCTGAAGAGAACAACAAGGCACTGAGCATTCTGGGTGCCAGTATCATAGACACATCTGCCTCTTTACGACTACTTGGGAAAAATATTGAGATTTCTGCAAAAGAAGTGAACCGTCGTATATCAGAGATCTCCAAGGTTGAATCTTCCTGTGCTGCTGATGGGCTGCGATTGGAGCTGCATAAGGTGGTTAGAGTCTCTTCCAAGACTAATAGTTCAGCTCCTGTGGTAGTTTGTGGGGCTTTCAGAGCAATCTTTGGTGCCATTGCATTAGATTTTGGGAAGTCGGATGATGCTGGAAGCATATTCTGGGTTGTTCATGGCGGTGATGTTGGAGGAGTCATGGCAGTTTGAATGTAGCCCTTTCTCTTTCTATCAGTTACTAGTTGGTGTTAATACCTGACCTCTAGTTTCCGCCTGTGTGATTTCGTCTAGTAGAAGAAATGGTATTTGATCGTGCTGTTTGTTTATATATGTATAGCAGTATCGTGTTTCAACTCTATGACAATGATGCTGTTTATGCTATGTTAGTTTCGTTTGTGTGGAGAAACTTCATTATTGTTCATATGTTTGCTTGATTCTCAGTCAGTTGGTCTGCCATTGATCTAATTGGAGCTGTTGAGTAGTCTTTTTTTTTCCTTCAAACATTGTCAGGAATTATACGACAGCCTCACAGTCGGAGAGGTTGGTGAAGCTTAGCTCTGGCCTCAACCAAGGCAAGTGAGACAACCACCACACCAACTATATGATTATGAACATTAATCTCGTAAATTATATTACTGTTGAATGTTAGTTTCTTCTTCAACAAGGGTTCCAACCGAACATAACGCAGGATATTAATTCACCCATTACAGAATGTGATTGATAAACTTTTGGTTGCTAAAGAGCCTTTTGTTTCGGTTATATATTGATCTTATGAATCAAACTTTCTATACATAAAGTTGTGTAAACAAGTAGAAGTGTAGAACTTATGTGCACAAAATACTTGACATTTACAGACATTTACATTCCCAGTGCGGTGTGAGATAAAAAAAATTTCATCCATTAGTTTTTTCTTTTGTTATTATCACCATGAGTCACCGGTCACTACTCTAAGAACATAATTACGCTTAACCTTTAAAAATAAACTCGTCGTTCCTAACTTCGAAGTTTATTCATCCCTACTCTAATGTGTGATAAAAAAAAGGAACCCTCATTTTATGTTCTGGAGTCTTGGGTATTCGACGTGTGAATACACGACATACTACAAAAAGTTCAGATTTCCGTGATTTCAAGTTTTCAACACAGAAGCATAATCGTTTCAATGCATAAATAGTAAAAATTATATCGTGAACTTAAACTAAACAAACGAAAAAAAAATAATAATTGTGTGCTGGTGTGGTTAATGGAATACCAGCGGCGTAATCGTTGATAATGATTTGGTGGGAAGGATATTCCCCTAATCGAAAGTTATTTTTTTAAGGAAAATATAAAAACCCCCTTCCTAATTGAATGATCCACCTAAGCACCAATATTCATTTGCCAAACGTCACGTCCAACGGACCCCAAATGCTGCCGTTAAGTACTACCGTGGGGTCCCCGCCTCTTCAGATAATCATCAATTCATCACCACACCCCAACCGGTAACCACCGCAAGCGACATGTCGTTCCAAAACACAAAAACAATAATCGTAGTCCGAGTATAACACTGTTATATAACGCCCAACGTCACCGGAATTCCCGGTCACTCCAAGTTTCCGTTACGCCCTTAATTTCCTAAAACCCGTTTATATAAACGCCTCTTCGCACTTCCACAGACAGATTCCTCTTTCTGTTTTCTCCGCCTCTCCTCTCTCTCTCTCTCTCTCTCTCTCTCTCGTTTCTTCTTCTTCAGAATTTTTCTCAGTCTAATCCACCATGGACGACTTGGAGTCAGTAGGCCATGGAAGAACCAGCTCCCGCTGCTGCTTCTGCATCCCTTCCTCGTCGCAGTGGTGGGACCGGGCTCGTAACGACGACGGATGGTGGTCCCGAGGCATGAGGGCCATTTACAAGGTCCGCGAGTGGTCCGAGATCGTCGCCGGACCCAAGTGGAAGACTTTCATCCGCCGTTTTAATCGGAGCAGGAGCGGCGGCGTCGGCGGCAGGCACGGCAAGTTCCAGTACGATCCTTTGAGTTACGCTTTGAACTTCGACGAGGGACCGGTGGCGGAGGAGGAGGATGAGTCCGGCGGGTTTAGAGATTTCTCTGCCCGGTTCGCTCCGGTGAAGAGCTCCGACGCGGCGTGAAAATCGCGCCGGATTTTTGGTATGATTGGATTTGCCCGGCTGGATTGGACACTCGTTGAGCTGGAAATGGCTGGTCGGTTTGACCGGGATTGTCTGACGTGGCGCCGTCACTTGGATTTTTTTAATATGTTTTAGCTTTCTCTCGGAAGCAAATTTGTACAAATCCAAATGTGAAATAGAAGATAATTATTATAATGAAGATGCGTGTGGGGGTTTATAGGGTAATCAATCAATTAATAAATATCTTTATTTTTGCCAAGATATATTGTTCTTGATACAGTTCTTTTCTACTGATTTACTTCCTTATATTTGGTTCTGGAAATCCGTAGATACTTTACTGTTAAATCTTATTATAGATAGATACCACTCAGGCACTCGTGTTCTTCAGACGCTAACATTGTCCATGAATCCATGATCAACACAGCCTACAAGAGAATGCTGGTTGCCAGAAGCCTTGCACTAATGGTTAATACAAGTGAACCTAATCTTATACAACACAAATCCTTATGATGCCCCTATGTCCTTGTAACGGGGCGGTTTCTTCGGCTGTTCAGAGACTTGATGTTGAGCAGGATGTCGCCCGCAATCCATGGAAAGCTCAGGCAGTTCATGTCTTCCTGGTAATAAGCTGAGTTGTAGGTTACATGGTACCAGGCTGAGGCCAATCGCTGCTGCTCGCTCACCTTGCAGCAGCTCTCGAACCATCCTTTTGCTTCCTTCTGCAGGGTCTTCAGTGACAGCAGTATGCGATCCTTTAAGTCGAAGTATCTTCTGTTATCCCGCTGTAGATAGGCTGCACGGTTTCGGAGGTTACCAGTAAGTATTTCATCCTCGGTTGCTGCTTCATAATAGTTCATGAGACTTCTCATCTTCTCAATGTACATGTCCCTGTGACTTTCTGCAAGGTCAAGGAAAGATTCGAAACCTTCCACTTCAAGCTCCCTGTCATAAGCTGCTTCAGCCATCTGCTGTGACCAGACAACAGGCTTTTGTTCTTGAAAAACCGAGCTACGAATTGCACGATATAACTTTCCCAATGCACCACTGGAGATGTACATCGGTTTCTCCACCCTTTCCATGAAATCGGGAAATTCTTTTGGTTTTAATATCCATGACATTTCAGCTGGTGCACCAGTTTTGGCAAAGTCAACAGCCATGGAGTGCAGGTCTGCCAACTCCAGGCATTTCTTACTCATGGCCTTTTCTGGTTCGTGGTCAGAATGAACTAGATGTGCAGTAGAGATGGCACCTAAATTATCATTTATCATGTAATCCACAAAGAACTTTTGAATTTCCTGCATATAATAGACATTTAGCATATAGGATAATTGTCTACACACAGTAGAAGTTCGTTTCAGTACCATAAGGCAATTCTTGACTCAAGTTTGTATATTACCTCTAAAGTCACGTCATGATCCATATTGCGAGGTCTACGTGCAGAATAGTCCATAGGAGGTACAGTAGAAGGAGGTACAAGACTTTTATCCCAACTTATGAAAAACAAGTCTCCATCCAGATCACCACCAGAGCATTCATTTGGATGAGGCCTGCGAAATTACCAGCCACAATCAATATACATTTACATGCAAATGCCTAGTATAATTTTTCTTTATCAGTACAGTGCATTGTTTTACTAAAAGTTGGGTTGAAATTAAGCTGATAACAAGGGAGTAAGACTACTCTTTCAGAAGGAACCAGATGCCTAGTGAGCAGCTTATACAGGAACTCCACTTCCACACTACTACTACATCTACATGTCTACATCCCCAAGAAATAAAGGGGAGGATAAAGCAATAATAAAAAGTAAACAGATTTGAGATATCCCATCAATTTTACCTTTCTCCTTTCTGGGGAAACACAAGACAGTCCACCATATTCTTCTCTTCTAGTCCCACATCGTACACAGCCTCAAGTACCCTGACGTCTCCTGGATGAAGACAAGGATTTTTGGTGACAACCACCTTCCCTGTTACCACACATGTTGCCTCATCCACCCTCTGGAAGAAATTCTGATTCCCCATTTCTTGCTCCGCTTTTGTCATGGTTATTCTTACATAAACTTGACCATAATTTAAACTACCAGTTTCATCCAAACACCCTACCAAGATTCTTCCTTTTGGGACATATATGCGGCACCTACTCTTTAAATCAGTCAGGTGGTGCTCGTAGTGTGCTTGAAGCATCATTGAGAGATACGGTTCCAGATTGGGCTCATAACCTTGGAGCAACATCTTTACAAGGATGTTATTGGAATCAGCACCACTTAGTTTCTCTAGGGCATTCAGTGCGACATTTCTTTCTGTCCTCATGCTTCCCAACAGATTCAATTGCTCCTGTTGCAATGCTTCAAATGCTTCATCCTCTACCCCTAAAGTAGACATGAGAGTTATTATTTCTCGATTCAGAAAGCAGGGCATGGAGGAACTCCATTTAGTGACATTAAGCATTCTGTTGTTTGAGTCAAATTTGAGCATACTACTACGTAGAGACAGTTTCTTGTAACTATTACGGTCAACAGCTATCACCCCTTTATATCCACCATATCGAATTTGGAATGCTGATGGCGTGTGATTCAATCCACATTTTCGAGCCACTTGTCTGGCAAAAGATGAAGAAATCTTTCCAATACCATCAGAGAAGCAGTAACTTACACCATCATAATTAGTCTCAATGTCAGGAATGAGCTCCACTTCTTGTTGAGGGACAACAAGAGTTTGCGTGGAAGAACTGAATAGTTGACCCATCCTAGCTGCACATTTAGATACACTGCGGATTTTGTTGAAGCAACCCATCCAGTCCCTGATATCTTCAGCTTTTACCTTGTCATTTGAAGCAAACATCCAGACAGAATTTGATCGAAGTTGACTTGCTGAGAAAGCCAGAAACTCAAATCTTTTATCTCCAATCACAATTCCATCTCGAAGAATAGACAATATCCGCTGATATATACTAGTCCTAAAAGGTTTTGCAAAGAAACCTTGTTCAACACTTGTGGAGAGAGCATTTACAGGAAGCTTGCCCCAATCCTCTTCAACAAATGTAACTCTCATAAAATCCGAAGCATACTGTGCAAAATTCTTCACAACATAGTTTGATTTTTCAAGCTCAGGACCCAAGCAGTATATCTTTGATGGGGTGATCAAGGCCCTGTGACAACTCATAACGTTATGCTCCATTAATCTCTCATGAGGAGAGAGACGTTTCTTAGAGCGTTTCTCCAGGAGTTGCAGTTGCAAAGTCACAAATTTCAGAGGGTCATAACAAGTCGTCTTGAGCTTCTGCAGCTTCTCAAGAAGCACATTAGCAGTGTCCATACTCAAACCACCAAAAAACTCAATCAAATCAGACTCTGCTGCAGCAAGGCTAATCTTCTGAGCATGAACAAGCGCATTGAGCTGGAAAAGAATCTCATAAGGCAACTTCCAATCCGGTTCACATTTCACAAGCGGAATCGTCTCAGACACGGAAACATATCCCTCACCATCCTCAAACATGAGATCCACCACCATATCTTTCCTAAAGCTCGGAAAATTCATGAATATCCCCACAGCTGCAACATCTTGCTGAATCTCCCAGCAAAACGAAGTCGAATGCCCAATCGACTTCATCTCTGAAAAATCCGTACTTCTCACCCACAGATAATCAAAGTCTTCCTTGCAAATGTGATACCGATCAGCACTGAACTTGGAAGCTACATTAGGCCCTGATACTTGCCGATAAATCTTCGGCCCAAACTTGAGCTGAGAACATCATAAGCCCTCAACATTTCAGCAAATGTATTCTCTAAAACAAGTAAGGTGACAATAAGCACGAAACTGAAATAGTAAATAATTGTACCTTGAAGAGTATAGCATTAACTTTATCACCACCCAAAGAGCACCCAACAGACTCCACAATATTCTCAAACGCAATCTCCATTTTGTAACAGACACCGTCCTTCCAGACCCAAAACTCGACCCGCTTCCGCTCGGGCATGACCCAGGCCCGGACGCCCTCCCAAGACTCCAGCACGCTCATGGTCTCCTCGTTGACGGAAAACCCGGCGTGCAAAACGGTGTCGTCGAGGCGGTGCGTGGGGTCGAGCGGGCGGGCGATGATGTCGTCGTGGTTGTCGAAGAGGCGGAGGTTGTGGGACTTGAAGACGAGGTCGGCGGAGGAGGAGAGGGACTTGGCTCGGGCTTTGTGGGCCAGGGAGGTGAACTGGATGCGGCCGTAGCCGCGGGATTTCCAGTTCTTGTGGTCGCTGGCGATTTCGACGGCGAAGATGGAGTCGGGGCCGACAGTGGACTCGAGGAAGGCGAGCAGCTCCTTGGCGGTGATGGTGCAGGGGATGTTGGTCACTCGGACGGTGGGCCTCTCCGGCACCGCCGCCGCGCCCATTTTTTTTTGTCGGGTTTAGGGTTTTTTTAACAGAGTTGAGATCAGAGTGAGAGAGAATGTCAGAGTGAGTAGGACTGAGGGAGTGAGGGGAGTAAAGCTCGAGGGGAAAAAGGGAGGAGGAATGGTTCCATATATCGGGTCCAACTACAAAACGACGCCGTCTTTACTTGGTTTAAACTTTAAAAAATCAGAAAAAACAATTTTCTATGGAATGTTCGCTCCGAACTCTCTTCAGATTATTTTTTTCTGAAGACTGAACTTTCTTAAGAAAATAATTTTATGCTGAAACTTTAAATTTTACAAGATATTTTTTTGAAGCTATAGTTTTGAAGTTTCAATAATCAGTCGGGGAGATACCTGATTTTTGTGTTAGATGTGTAGTAAATTCTTTACTAGGTTTGAATTTTCGGATAGATAGTTCATTGTCCATGCATAGACAAATATTAATGTGAATTATGGATCGTAATTAGAATATTACGAGAAAATTGGCATATATAACATCTTTTATTAATGGTGCAAACATAGATTATGAATGTGGAGGTTTATGTAAATGTTAAAGAATCAATTATGTTAAATGTGGGTTTATATATGATTTGTCCGTTGTCCGAGGAAGTATTTGGCACTTTAGATAGATATCGTGCTACTCTATGTGTAGATGATACAAGATAAAATTCAAACTATATCACAGTATTTATAAATGACATTGGTGTTGTATGGAACAATAAAATTCACATGTTCTATGTCATGCGATACTATATGGTTACTATGTATCAAAATTTAACCTAGAATAATATTATCATTAAGTTTCTTCCAATATTCCAAGTAGCCGATAAAAAAGTATAATAACTATAGAAGTTTGCTTGGGAATGTTCTACGTGTTTACATGTTGTCAACTAATGCAGCTTTTGAAATTGCAGATGCAGTGTCATATTCTGCGCCTTAACCTTTAACCTTTAACATCACTTATCATCAGATTCCCATTGCTAAACTTAAATCAACACAAAGAAAATACTTGTTTTTAAAACTCATGAGCATATTATGAGATGCTACTCATTTATATTAGCATAGAAACTCATGAGCATAATACTATGGAAGTTTTTCAGCTCACCGATGAGTAGCACTCTTGTTGAAAGAAGGGTTAAATTTGAAGTCATCGATTATGAAAATTTATTGTTGAAAGAAGGAAGCACTTGCCTTTTTTTTTTTTTATGGAGAATGAATTTACTTTATTTATCAAAGATCATTACACTCAGATGTTATAATTGCATTCACAGCCAGATGGAGTACATTAGAAAAAACTAAACTGGATTTTGAAAGCAAAGCTAATTTAGCTAAGGAATGAGCTACATGCCTAAATTCTGAGTGATCTAACGTATCTTTTCTGAATTGCATCCACCAAAACCTAACAGTCAAACTCAATCGTCAAAGGAGTAAAAGCATATTGTCTGGCTACCTTCAAACCTTCCATGACAGCAAGCAACTCAGCATGCAACGGTGACTGAGTACGATCCCAATAGGAAGTAAAAACTCCCAAACTATGTCTCGTATAATCATGGAAAACCCCTCCCAATCCAAAAGTACCATTGGCAAGTTGAAACGCTGCATCAACGTTCAACTTTATCATCCCAACCCGAGGGGGAGATCAAGGAGGGCAAACCCGAGCCCCATTATTCCTTGGTACGGCATGCATCTGTCCAAATTCATTCCACCAACCAATAATCGAAGGCATCAACACATAAGCAGCTTTAGCATCATCATCCCAAACTTGTGAGTACCTGTTACTCCATATAGCCCATAAACTCATCAACAAGAGAGGAAATCCATATGGGTTAGTAGCCTGACAATTCACTAACCAAACATACACACGTGCCTCTTGACATGGAGCCACAATACGCGCCTCTTGTGGAAAAGAAACAACATGACTACAATCTCTAAATGCATGAACCGGGGATTCAACCTTCTCCTCACATAAAGGGCAGTGGGTATCAATATCAATACTTCTTTCACTGAGCCTACTGGTGATGGGGAGAATATTAGAAGCCGCCTTCCACACACATATCTTCACCTTCTCTGGAAAAGGCCGTTGCAACACTCTTTCGAAAGGTTCATCGGTGATGATTTCCACTCATTCATCATACTCAAAGTCGGCATGGGGGGCTCGGAAAAAGAAAAAGAATAGGTGTCGTGGTGGTGCTACGAGATGGCGATTTATCGTATATAAAGATCGCAAAACAAACTTGGAACTAAAAGTAAAGACAATAGGGATAGAGAACAAGAGCCTTTCATATTTTGTTCCACAACACAGAAGTCGGATTGGGAGAGGAAAGTTCCTCCAGGACTTTACGCCGAGCCAAATGATAAGCAAATTTAACTATAAATTGACATTTCCTATCAGCACCCCAAGTCCAACGATCTGTATGAGACCGAACACTAATAGAAAGAGCAAGGATCTTGCTAACAATATCTGCCAAAAACAACTCTACCAATAAAGAAAATTCCACATACCAAGTTGGGAGAAAAATCAGAAACCCTCTGAACCCTAGGATTCCTATACGGCGCCAAATCCACTCCCTCAAACCAAGGATCATCCCATATACTAGTAGTTAAACCATCACCAATCTATCTATGTATTCATTGCCTAAAATATCTCTTCTAGTAATAATACTGCACCAAGCATAAGAATGAGCATTACCTAACTTAGCCTCCCAAAAGCTATAATCAAGAAAGTAGATAGCCTTTGGAAGACGACTCGGCAAAGCATCCAGTTTCGGGACAATCTTCCAACCCTGTTTAGCAAGCATAGCAAGGTTGAAAGCAAAAAGATATCGAAAACCCATACCACATTCAGCCTCAGGTTTACAAAGAGAGTCCCAAGCTCTCCAATGTATACCTATTTTCTCATCTGTACCTCCCCACCATAATTTAGCACATAACTGATAAAGCTCCTGGATTAAATGCTGAGGCAAAAGATAGTTATTCATGGTATATAAAGGCATAGATTGAGCAACTACTTTGATCAGTACCTCCCGACCTGTTGTACTAAGTAGCTTCGATCTCCACCATGTAAGCTTCTTAGCCAACTTGTCTTTGATATAAGCAAAAGCATCATTCTTTGAACGACCTACATGAGTAGGCACCCCCAAATACTTGTTATGTTTTTCAATAACCTACACCCCCAAACAAGCAGCATAGAACTCCCGGTCTACAGGAGACGCACTCCCAAAAAAAAAAACAACATTACTCTTCTGAAGATTAACCTGCTACCCTAAAGCTTCCTCATATAGTTTCAGAATATCTTTAATCAACGCACAATCAGGTAAAGTAGCTCTAGCATATAACATACTATCATCCGCAAATAATAAATAGCTCACTGTAGATGCTCCATCACATATGCTTAGACCATGACAATTCTGTGTCCTCATAGAGTCCGAAATTAGAGCTGAAAAGCCTTCTGCATGTAATAGAAATAGATATGGGGATAACGAATCCCCTTATCTCAAACCCCACTGTAGCGTCACAAAACCCTTAGTTTGACCATTATTAAAAAAAAAAAAAGAATACTTCAATGTAGACAAATAATGCATAATCAACTCAACCCAGGCTGGATCAAAACCAAGTTTCAACATAATTCTCTGTAAGAAATCTCATTCCAACATGTCATAAGCTTTGCTAATATCTAATCTCATGTCCACGACGCAAATTATGAATATAGTGAGCTAGTTCATAAGCAATTTATGGTGATTCTGATATAAATTTGTGCTCTATATGTAGGAGAAACAAGATCTTAAGTTTCCCTCGTAGCCCTTGAATCAAAAGCAAATCAATGGCTGAGATAATTCCGCCGAGCTCACTGGACCTCAGAGTAATGATTCGGTTATATCTCCATGTAGGAATAAGATATTGATTTGATTCCAAATCCTACATAAACTAGACTCACACATATTTCTATCCATATAAGGTACGCCTTCTAACTCGATCGGAGCTATCCAGGAGAGCACGTCGAAGTTGGACTACGAATCTTAACAGCATTTTGATTCTTGCATGGATTGAGCTTTTAAGTGTATCTTCTTCTCTTTCCTTGTGGAACTAGGATTTTTTCCTTTTCCAACATGAATTTGTATTCCCTAATAAGAATAAGTACGTTAGAAACAAAGAAATAGGAAATGAATCATACTCGAACAATGTAATAACCCTAATTTTCAAAACAATATTTGGTTTGATTTGAATTCTATAAAGTTGTGAAATTCAATTAAAACAAATGTGATTGTTTGCGATGTTACGAAACGAAAAACGGAAACGTTCTCGGAATGTTTAATTAGAAAAACGTTACGTTTCCGCGACGTATATATCGATTTTTATTCCGTCGCTCGGTTGCGAAAACTTTCTTCACGAAAGTTGTAGGGCTCGTCGATACGAGTTCGTGGATATGTGACGCGTTCTAATCGGACGATGTATATAAAAGTTATTAACGATAGAAGTTAGTTTCCGATTTAGAAATGGGTATAAAAGGGAAACTTATCAGTTTAGGGTTTCCATTTCAGGAAACCCCTTCTCTCTCCTCTTTCCGCCTCCCTCTCCATTCTCTCTCCCCGAAAACCCTCTCCCTCTCCTCAGAAAATCGCCTCCGTGCGATCTGCCACCCTGGGCCGCCGTGTCGTGCACCGCCGCTCTCTACGGCATCGCGAGGCCCTCCGCACCAAACCCCGAGCTCGCGCCGCTATGTCTCGCTGCCGAGAGTCTTCTCTCTCTCTCTCTCTCTCCCCGAGCCTTCCTCTGCATCACGTCGCAATCTCCGCCTCCAAGTCGTCGCGTTCCTCGTAGCCGGTCCCTGGAGCACCGTGTGACCTCCGCAGAAACCCTCAAGCTCGCCGCTGCTTGAATCGACGTCGTCGGTTTCTCACGCATCATCGACGAAAAATCGAGCTTCCGTCGTTCGAATTAGGTAAAAATTGATGTAATTGAATTGTTGTTTGTGTTTGTTGGATGTTTGGGATTGATTGGGAGATTTCTGGATCGATTGGAGAACGTTGGGGGAGAATCGGAGGTGTAGGTGTTGAGGGTTGAGCACCGCTGCCTTAGGCGGCGCGTGTGAGAGAGTGAGGTAGTGTAGGGGTGGTCTTGGCCGTGGGAAGGGCGGAGGAAGAAAGGAGGATGATTTTGGGGTGGCGGTGGCGTCATACGCTCCTTGGTGGGTGTCGGCGTGTGGGCCCCACGCGCTGCCACAGTGAGTGACGCGTGAGCGCCACGCGCGGCTTGCCGGAGGTGGCGCGTGTACCCCACGTGCCGCCACGTGAACAGTGTTTCCGGAAGGGTAATTTTATAATTTATTTACGTATGGTAAATGTAAATTTTATTTACATACGGTAATTGTAAATATAAATTACTTTTAGTAAAGGTAAAAAGTAAATTTAGAAGGGTAGATCAGTAATTATTATTTATTGAGACAGTACGTACATTTAAATAGTATTTATACGTACAGAAATACGTAAACAGTATGTACTCGTACATAGATACGTATTAGATGTGTATTTGTACATTAATACTTAAATAGTAACCGTGAATAGTAATAGTGAACAGTGAAATTGACAGTGAACAGTAAATTCGTAAAACCGATTATTACTGTTTCGACATTTAAAGGTTTACGAAACGTTTATAAATTCTTTTCTTATCTTTTCAAGGTCATCGATAAATCAAGGAAATGAATTATCTTCGAAAATTGTGGAATTACGCTCGAGTCGATAAGGTGAGTAAAATCTCACATATTTACGAATCTACCCTTGCGGTGATTCCAAGATTTTTGCAAGAGTTTTAATTATTGAGATACGACATGTATACAATATAGTGGATTATATATATATATTGTATAAATGGTAATAAGTACATATATATATAGTTTGCTATAATATATACTGTTATGAATTCATTTGAAATAGGTCATTTCGATGACGAGAATGTGATTTTAATATGGAGTTTGTTAAACGTTTTGTCTTCGGACTTGTTTATAAATTATGACATGTATATGATATAGTGGATTATATATATGTAATGTATAAATGGTAAATAAATACATATATATATATATAGTTTGCTATATAATATACTGTTATGATATTATTGTGATGATGTCATTTTGATGACAAGATTTTATCGAGCATGTGATTTTTGGTACAATATGATGTGTGATTATTGTACGTGATTTTAACATGGAGATTGTTAAATTGTGATTTGTCTTCGGACTTGATTCTTGGTACAATATGATGTGAGATTATTGTACGTGTTTGGCAAGTTGGAACCTAGCCTTTGGCCGGGCAAAAGTTACGATACAGTTAGAGCTCTAGTTTGTCTGCCGTAGTACTGCATGTGAGGTAACGGGTGGTTATCTGCTCATGGGTACTCAGATTGTTTTGAATGTTGGGTAGCGGGTGGCTATCCAATATCAGCTTTGTATTACGAGAGGGGTAACAGATGTGTACCAGCATTCTTGGTACCCGTATTATAAATGCATTTGGGTAATCAGAAGGGTTACTTAATTTCTCATGAGCGTTTCATTTCATATTTCTTTGGGACAACCAGATGGGCCGTCCATTGACTCATGAGTGCATTTATATTTGTTTGATTTCTGGATTTTCGTATATATTGATATGCGAGTTATATTTTCATTTTACTCATACGAGCTGTAAAGCTTACCGGGTTTGTGTTTACAATCCCGGTGCACCAATTCAATGGTGTAGGGTATACTTCCGCAGGTGTTGATTAGGGGTGATTGAGAGACGACTCCGGAGACTCGAAGTTGTTCGTTACCCTGCTTGTGGTGAGAATTCTAGAGTGGATTTGTGAGTGAGAATTTTGTGAGCATTTATTTTGTGAGTTTTGTGAGAGATTGTGAGGATTATTACATTTCCATTTTATGTATGGATTATAAATTTGGTTTGTAATAATTGGGTTGTCTGAGTTGTATTGAGAACTCAGTAATGATCCGCTGTGACATTTTAAATGATTTCAATTTCATTGAGATTGTTTGGTGTTTAACGACTTTAAATTTTTGAGTTTTTAAGCTCGAAATTTTGGGGTCGTTACAAACAAGGAATCATATCTCAACAAGGATTCTTGACACTTAGCACGATTTCATCATCAATTCACTCATCATCGATATAAACTCTACCTAGACACTTATTCATACAAAATAAATTAAAATATACTAAATAAGAGGTAACAAAGAGTAAGAATAAAACATAAACACATTAAGAACGTCACATTTTGTGCTCCTATCAGTCCATAAAGCAATATATCTTTAGGTGGTTTTCACTCCAATGGACTTGAATAGTTGCGGGTGTCTAAGAGGTAACTCTACTAACTCACGTATCTGAGCAATTTGCTTCCTAACACCGCCAACATCATCATAGCCCACCTCATTCAATCTTTCCTCATCCTCATAGGTTCTCCATCACAGAAAATCTCTGTATCAAGAGCAACAACACAATATTCACCAGGGACTGTCTCAATGACCTTGAACTCAACACTACGCATCCCACCCCTGACTAGGAAAAGGTCACCCATCCTCATAGGCCGGTAAGACTCCAAGAAGTATGCTGTGAAAACAATAGGAATTATATGTAAAAATTAGGGCTGGGTTTGGTACAATACCGGCCCCATTTTACCCATACCATCTACCGACCGACTATATGTTGGTAACAGATTTTTGATACCACAACCGAGCCAAAATATCCCTTTACCGACTTTGTCGGTTGCTGAAAGTCTCGGTTGGTTTGGTTCGGTAACCGTCGGCCGGAAGTTGCAAACTTTTAGTGAGTTTGGCATGCCTCTGATGAGAGATTGGTGATGGAATGGGAAGAACCGAAGACATAGGAGGAGGTGAAACAAAGCTCCCCTTGGAGAAAAAAGAGACCTTTGTGCAGATTTTGGTTGGATTTGAAAAACTTGTGTTGTCTGTGTCCTCCCTGTTCAGATCTATATTTGTTGCAGAGGTGAAGATATGGAGGAGAAGGAAGAAGCTAGATCAAAGAACAAGGAAATTAAAAGAGAAAATGAAGGAGGAAAGAAGAACTGAAAAATTAAAGAATGGGTTCAAAATATTCAATTGTCTTAGATAGAGTCAACTCAGTCAAGGGGAGGAATGAGATCTGGGATTCATGTTCTGGGTTTACGAAAGATGAGAATGAAGAAAGAAAGTTTATGAGGCAACGTTTATTGTACCTTCTTTTATTTTCAGCCTCAAAGATTGAATAAATTTAGTGTTTGCATAATAATAATTAAGTGAAGCATGTGGTGCACTTTGGAGATGGTTCGAATCTTGTCTCATGGAAAGCCTTGACATATTTTGCAATATTTATGCTAAAAATATGTATAATGACAAGAATTCGTTACGGTACGGTATTCATGTACCATACACTATCCTATACCACTATCGTACCGTATTTCTCTCTTGGTTCGGTAGTGCCGAACCGACAAGTTCGGTTACTGAACCTCCGGTTACCGACACATGTTGGTTCGGTTAGTGCACATGTTGGTTCGGTTAGTGCATGGTTGATTTGGTTCGGTCCATTTTTGCCACCCCTAGTGAAAATTCTAAGAAGCACACAAGTCAACTGTAATAAAAGGACTAGGGTACACCAAAAATAAACTTCCATAAGGAAACTCACGCTTCAAATACGCATCAAACAAGCTTCCAGTTACGCTTTCAATTGTATCATTGATTAGAAGGATGTGAACTCGCTTCCCATACTAGACATCAGGACAAGTATGAACAAATACAACAGCTCCAAGATGTACCCTGAGAATCTGAGATTAGCCCTTACAACAGTTGTTCATTCTGATTTTCGGTTCTTCACGTAGTTCATCAGCAAGAACAATGCAAACTATATCTTTCGTTTCTTCCCCTGTAGACCGTAAGAAAATATTACTAAATTCAAAGTATATTTGAGAAATGTGCTCTATCAGAATATAGTAGGGCAATATACCTTTATTAGCAGTGTCACATCGGAAAAACTGCAGTTTTTCCATTGTAGCAGGGTGCAAGGACATCACAGAATTATCATCATTGATAGCTTCATCAACCACAAGTCGATTAGGAGACTTATTCCGCTCCAAAATCGCAGTCGAATAATCCTTCTTAGCTTTCCTGTTTCAACCACATAATTTAATTACTCTCACCAAGCGGTGAAATAGTAATGCATTATCATCAGAGACCACGATCAAACACTATACCAAATATTCCTTCTACAATTCAATCGGTAGTACTCAAAAAAACTAGGTCCTCTTACCAGAGACTCCAAATTTCTCATGATAAACAATAATTGAATCCAATAAGAGAGTAGTGTCAAAAGATATAACAATACAATAAACACAAAATCCAAACTCACAGCGGTCGATCAATATGTACATATTTGAATTCGGTTACAGTGAATACAGACAAAAAAAATGTGAAACCTAGAAGCTCTACACAATCCCAACAGAACAATCAACACTATCATACAAACAAACCTAAAAACAAAGCAGGTTCTGGATTCTACTTTAGTTCAATAACATTCATAGCACAAAAACCACAATTACCATAAAATAAAAATCACATCTTTAACAAAAGTTCAAAGCTTTTCTACTTCCAAAACACCAAGAGGTTCTAAAGATAAACACATACGGGTCGGAAGAAGCCTGGGCCGGATTGGATGCGCTCGGATCCGCCATTGCTGTCTACCTCTGAGCTTTTCCGGCAGTCAATAGTTGTCCTACTCTCTGAACAAGACATTGTGCGAGAGAAGAGAGCAAATTCTGTCTATTTATAAAACACCAACGCTGCTTCTGATTTTCTAAGAACAAACCCAAAAGTGGAGAGTTCATGTTGGATAACGTGCAGTGGATGATCGGAGGGCTTGCAGAGATTGGGTCACACTTGATGGCGAGCTTGATCTTCAGTTCTTCGCTGCCCATTTGGTAAATCCAAAGTCCAGGTACTTCAATAGTTAAGTTTATTGTATTGAGCTGACTGGAAGTATGATTCTTCAGAAATTATTTAAAACTTTGAACTTTATGGTGATAAAGTATTGGGTTTCTAACTTTCAGTGTGATCTTTTACTTACTTATTTACTGAGTTCTGCTCATTGCCTTTTGAAGTGAGAAGTATACTGAGTTTTACGTAAGTAATTAATGAATGGATAAATGTGAAATTTAGTTTGCATTTTTCTTATGATGATGTGCTTATATGTTGGTTATAGGTTGCGGATTGCGGTACGAGAGAGTTTACAGATCAGAAGAGATTAGAGATGACTGTTGGAGAATTCGTTGAGCAATAGCATTGGGGATTCTGAGCAGGAGCATGGTATTGCTCCGAGTCAGGCAGCTCGGAGCAAGATGTTGATGTATTTGAAAGACTGGCATTTTGTAAGGGGGTATTTCACATTACTCTTAATTTTTAAAAGTTCTTTTAAAAAAAATTATCTAGTTTTTTCTTCATTATACACGAAATTATTATCATTCTCTTTAATTTAAATTACAATATGTCACTATTAAAAACGAATTAGTCAATTAACAAATTATGCTCTCATTTATTACCTTAATTATAGATTTTCATAGTCTCTTAATAATTGTAATTTTTTTTACTCATCATAAATTTAGAAACAATGGAACATTTCTTAATTACATATCTAGATTTCAGAAGCTTTTCAAATTTAATTCAATATCAAAATCACTTATGTGACACAAACTTTCCATTTCTTTGAATAATTTAAACAATCTATTTCATAGGTAGATTTCATATGAACAACAATGCAACTTACGTTTGAGGTATATATATAAGTTTTTTCCTCTATCTAGTAGGTTTTTTATTTTTAATTACAACCTAATGATTATGTATGTATCTATATGGATGTTTACATATTTTCTAGGAATCTTTATATCAACATGTTTGTTAGTTATCTATCATTCCAAAGATCTATTTCATAGGTTGAATCTGCAATTTATATTGATATGCATGCTTCTATCTATTAGGTATCAGTAGAGAGTGAAAAAAAAGTTGAAACATAGAAAAAAAGTTTATTGCCATACAAAGTTCATGTACAATGATACGAAAATTTTTTTTTTGAGAAAATATATATACATACATACTGCATGGATAACGACATACGTACTTTATTGACAGATTCAAAAAATTAAAATGAACAAATGATACAAATACACAACAAGCTAGCTTGTAATTCTCTCATAGGATCTATAAAAGTTGGACTAGTGTTTGTGTTCTGAAACTTTGATCTTAGTTATATAAAGAAGTTTTTCTCAAGGAAAATTTGAAATCAAATCTTTCAACAATTTAATGTAATGAAAAATTATTTGAGTGTTTAAATTAGACATGTAAAATGAAAATTTATAAATAAATGCTAAGATTAAGCAAACTAAAATGATCAAAAGGGCAAAATAGACTTGTACAAAAAAAATTTGGGTTTAGATTGAAAAAACATTTGGATGTGAGTTTAATTTCAAAAAGGGGCTCCAATATTGGGTTTATCTCTAATTTTCTCTCTTATAAAGATACCAGTTAGAATCCAGCTTTTGTTAATTGGGTTTTGGTAGTTCAGGAGCTAGTTATGTATTATGTCATATATAGTTGGGGAATAGATTACTTTCTTCATTGTTGCTACTGATTGCGTCAGGTGTTACTCTTTAAGGGTCTGTTACTAGTGGCGGATCATGGATGCTTGCTTAGGGGATGCTTGAAGTTTTAAATCGAAGAAGAATAAAATATTGATAATCTCAACAGTGCGAAATTTTTTTATTAATCGAAGCCAAAATAGATACACCTAGTCAGGGGGAGCGTAATGAGTCTAATCCCTCAAATGCATACAATAGAAAAACTTAAACTAACTAAATTCAACTCTACGAGTCGATAGCTCTTCAAACTCTTTTATAACCTTTTTATTCCCTATAGATTCAGCATACTCTTTCTCAATATAAAGAACCATACAATCGCCAAGAAACTCATCTCATATCTTATTTCTAAGTTTAGTTTTGATGATGTTCATAGCTGAAAATGTCATTTCAGTTGTTGATGTAGAAACAAAAATAACCAAAACTAAACAAATCAATCTATGAAGAATAGGATAAAACTCACTTTTACTTGTTTGAACCAAAGTGTGGCACAAATCAGCAATGGATTTCAATTTATGGAATTTTGGATCAGGTCGTGTGTGTGTGTGAAATTGAAGATGTTGGTGTGAGAGAAGATTGAGTGTGGGTGGGTGTATGTGTAGATGTGAATGATGAGATTGAGTGCGGGAGAAATTAAGGAGAGAATAGGGGATGCTCCAATTAAAAAACAAAAAAAATAATGCTAATGCTTGAGCATCCCCTCCATAGAGGATCCGCACTTACTTGCCCATAGTTGGGTTGATCTAGCTCAAATAAGTCACTTATTTTATATTCCTTCCGAACCTGATCTCCAGGAGTACCCAGAATATACAGCATACACAACTCCGATGTTCTTCTGTGATGATTGGCTCAATGCATATCTTGATAATTATCGTATGCATAACGACCCCAAAGGAAGCACTTGCCTTCTTCTATCATCTCAGCGTTTTACTTCTTGTGAAATTACAAGAAAGTGCTCTCTTAATGCTGCCGAGTGAAGCAAAGTTCCAATATTCTCATACATCATTTGTCCCTTTCTTTCTTTGTTTGACACTCTTGATCATTTTCTTCCGTGCATGATTCTTCACTCCGAGCATGAAGAACCAAACTCTAAAGAGTCCCAAGTTTCATAAAGAAATTCTCTATCTTAATTATGCTCGAGCCTTGGTTTAAGAACAAAAAATATACAAAATACATGCTTGCTCTCCAAACTAGGGGGCAGTAGTACATTGCATCGTTGATACACAACATCAAAAACTAAGCATCAGAACAAAATTTAAGCTCAGTGACAGTTCATGTAATTATGTTCTACCATTGACTGGAGAAGTTACAATAAAAGAAGGCATACCAGTATGAGTAGTCAAAGAGTCTGGGAATTTGTTCTCCTTAGACCAAAGCCAGATCTTGGACACAGAGAAGCTCTCACCTTTCCGGCACCCACTGATTTTCTTCCCCTCTAAATTCCCACTAACTTTAAGGTGTTTGTCATCAATGTGTAGCTTTGTATCAATGCCTGCACCAAAATCATGGGACAAGGCCACTTGAAGATTAGAATCACCAAGTACATACTGATATGTCCCCATTGAGTAGCATCTCCTAGCATCCAAATTACACCTACTTGTTTCTTCCATTCCTTCATTTGTTGAGCTCCTGAACTTGCCAAGTCTCACTGAAAACACCCTCTTTTCGCCACCAGCTTCCTCCGAAGCTGAACATCTCCGACCACTTAAACCCCCATTGTCTCCATCACCACTGAACCTAGTTGACATTGCTCCACAGTCATCAAAATTCAACACCGGGTTTTCCAATACCAGACCTGAGCCCAAAAGGGGGCCTCTACAAAGAGGACATGTTGAATTTGAGAGAAGCCAAGTGTCAATACAATCCATATGAAATGCATGACCACAATGAGGAAGCAACCTCAACTTGTCAGGCTCAGAAAACTCACAAAGACAGATAGCACAATCAAATTGCTCATCTGAACCAACAATGTCTTTGCAGCAGAACACAGGCAAAGAGTCTATGACAGCTTGGTCTAGGCCTGAATCGTGTAAGCGGAAGAGGTGTTGAAGCTGTCTTCGAAGATTTCTAGAGCTAGAGCTTTCTGCAGGGTGTCTACTAATGGATTGAAATATTGGTGAAGATGAGCTCATAATGAACAATCTCAAAACCAAATGAACAAGACCACCAATGAAGAAGATAACAGCTAGAACTACTACAACCACAAAAATTACTGGACTCATACTGGTGGTACTGTTCATATGATAGTGAAGCTGAGAATGAAGTTGGGGTTGGAGAGTTTCTCAATTAGATGGAATCGTGGAGATCATTATAAGGGATCACTAAATTCTTGAACAAGATGCGCAGCTAGAGAAGACTCTTGCTGTGAGAGTAGAACATAGAGTAAAGAAAGAAAGAGAAAACTAAGAGGTGGAATCAAGA
Source organism: Argentina anserina (assembly GCF_933775445.1). NCBI lineage: Eukaryota > Viridiplantae > Streptophyta > Magnoliopsida > Rosales > Rosaceae > Argentina > Argentina anserina. The sequence goes on from NC_065876.1 coordinate 6,333,925, forward strand.
ATGTGAAGGAATTAAGTACTGAAAGAGACAAAGAGTAAAGATGGGTTCTTGAAGAGTCACATATAGCTAAGGGATAAACTTTGCAAAGACATATCTTTTGTTGAAACTGGACCCTTTGTGTTTTTGAACTCCTTTTGCGCAACAGAAGCAAAGGATAATTATTTCAGTTTGTATTGCCTAATGAGATGCATATAAACAATGTCGGTTAGGGGGTTAGGCAATGGCGCCTAAAAATGACTAGGAGAGAATGTGAACCAGGAAGAATGGAAAGGCCAAAATGCAGGTCTCCTTGTTTTGACTGTCCAAATTGGTCACTATAAGTCTGTAGCTTCTTCAACTTCAGGATTGATCAGAATGATTCTCCTTCAGTGATGGTCTCCTATATATGTAATTGCCTGCTTATATGGCAACTTTCATCAATGCAGCCATGCAGGTGTATCGGCCACTTTGATATTACTACAGTACGTACTCTTGAACTATAATCACATAGTAACACTATTTACAACATAAGTACATAATATGCGAGGACAGAGCCTTAAAGAAAGATATTTAAGAAGAATGATAGTAGATATTTACGGTGTTTCTAATACAAAACAACTTACTCAACAATGGAAGTGAGTAGTAATTTCTTCCCCTCCAAAAGTGAGTGAAAATCTCTGGCCTTTCTGTGTCAGGTTTTTTTTTTTTGGTTAAGGAATAAGCTTCATTAAAATGGGGAAAATCCCAAGCCAAAAAAGGCCAAATACAATACAACATAATCTAAGAAAAATTACAACTTGACACAATCCGTATAAAAAGTGTAATTAAGTGAAACCCTAAAAATAAATTTAACATTACAACATCATCAACATCACAAAATCAGCCGCCGCCATGACTTGAGCGATGATGCCCGAACTGCCAAACTAATCCCAAAACACAGAAGATATGGAAATCCACTACCAAGAGGAAGAGCTCCCTCAAAACAATACCACACAATCCACCATCGTAACCTAAGCAATGGTTGTGGCTAACAAGAGAGAACCGAAAACTGTAACCAATGACAGGAACCAGTACCGAAGAAAATGGGGGGGGGGGTGATGAACCCACTCGTGAGAACCCATAATCTAATTGTGAAAATATTAGAAGGAACAATATGGTTAGAAATAAACACACAAGGAATCACACAAAGACAATAGAACACAAGATTTGTTAACTACAGTGGAAACCTTCCTCAAGGTAAAAACCATTGTGAGACTTTTCACATAGTCCACACGAAACTAAATCCACTATAATAGTAATAAGGTTACAAATCCTATAAGTAGTGATATTCGACGGAATCACTTTACTAGTATTACAAGCCAACTTGTATCGAATATGACTAACTTATATTACACACTTGAACTCAATCTTCTCACTGAATGAAGGATCTGAACACGCCTTCTTGCTTTAAAATTTCACTAATCTCAACACTTATGCAAATGCAAGATGCAATAAATAATAAGTCAATGAATAGAGTTTTGTTAAAACAATTATGCAGACTATGCAACACTTAACAAATTCTCATGCAAAAACTCTATTGAAGCTTTTTGTTTTTTCATAAAAAACCATAAAGAGAGAAACACAAATCTCTTTTTCCTATCGTCCAATAGCCTAATTAAAGATCTTTTGTTATCAAACATATATAGGAGTGAAGACTCCTCTTTGTTCTGAGAATCCAAACCTTAATTGACATCGAATAAGGAAATATCTTTAACAAAAAGATTATCAATAAAGAAAAGATAATTCATGACACAATACCATTAAAAGCATAACCAAATGAGATAAATATCATTTTTTAAATCAATCAAGATAAATTTGTATTAATCAAGATCCACCATGATTAATACAAATCTTTCCTAAACATATGATTTCCTATTTTAGCTCAATCATGATAAAAGCAAATCAATCACCATCAATAGTATAAATCGCTTTCTAACATGTGACTTCATCTAATCTGATATTGACAACTCATTTAAATCAATCATCATAAAAATAATTTTTTTTCAAAAGAATGAGTTTCAAAAGAATATGAGTTATGGATGCAAATGATATGCAATTACCTGATATCTTTGGGATCACATAAAAGAAACTTGCATTCCAAACTTATCACTAGCACCCAAAAAAACTATCATTGTATAGGATGACAAAAAAGTACGTACAAGAAACTTGTACTTACAAATTGGTAAGTGCACAACTGCACTTTATGCGTGCAGACACAGGCTCACATGAAGGTTCACAATGATAGTTGTTGGGTTGTTTTGGTAATAGATGACCAAAACTCTGAAAATAATTGGGATAGATGGACATATTGATAAGGAAACGAGTCTTTTCGAATTAAACAAAGCTAGTACAATAATCCACAGAGGGAAAATACACCACATGGGTGAGATTGGCTCATGAACATGAGGCCAAGAATAACAAGAAATAAATAAAAGCATGAATAATAGCCTAACTACCTCCAAGAAGCCAATTGCCCTGGCCCAGGCCATCACCACATGAGGCATAGAAGGAACCCAGGCCCGTTGAGCCAATGAATTCACGTGCGATGTCGTCTCCGATTTACTATGTTGTCGCACTGGAATCAGTGTGCCACCGCCAATCAAGCAGCACACAAAACAACAATTTACGAGACATAGTGTATAGCCTGACGTCGGGATTGCCGCATCACCACCTTAGACCACGTTGTGTCGTCGGTGGAACCACCCACACCTGCAATCATTCCCAGACCCTTTCTCACGATCCAGATAGCAGGTCCGCCAGTACACAAAGCTGAACCACCGACATTGGTCCGGCAACCCAAACCATGAAGATCCAGAAACCACCGCCACCAGCCCAGTTAGCAAAACCCTCGCAAGCTTCTCCATCAATGCAACAATCCAACAAATAAGAGAGAGAGAACCATATGATTGATTGGATTCCTTCTCACGAGCAAGAGTAATAACCTCCCGTCCGACCGCACACCACGTACACCGGCTAGGCCATAGGCCGGCACCGATGTCGCTGGAGTGCAGTCGGACAAGATCTAGTGAAGAAATGGTTTTTTTTGTTGGGCGCGTGAGGCGCGTTCTAACCTATCGCTCTTTTCAACGGCGACCTTATAATTATTGAGCTCCTTTCTGTGTGAGATTAGCTATGAGGCTACACTGACCACACAACCCTACCAAGCTTTGGATCTTTACAGATTGAACACAGAACTTGGCCTCTTCAAATCAAATCATTTACACGCGTAGATATGATGACAAAATGTAATTTCCAAAGGGTAGACAAAATGAGATGGTGGGGTAACATTTGCTTTGCCTTTTCATGAATTACATGATTGTAGTGAAGAAGAGTAGCACTTTTGTTTTGTTTGCAGATCAGAGACCTGAAAGTGAATACTAATTTCTGACGCACTATGATATTGATTTCAAGTTTTCAACAAATGCAGAAGGGCAGATACAGCGTTAATTGAAACACACATCTGTCGAACGTACACTAAAGGCCTAAAGGGGTCTCTCAATTTTGGTTTGATGTGAAATGATGTCCAACAAGGGCACCAGAGATCGAGGTCTTTTGTGATGTTGATGTTTAACCCTAAATGTCCAAACCATCCATGACAAAATAATTCAACTTTGAAATTTCACTCCTCTGATTACCCATGCGGCCATGCCTAGAGAAGCCGATAAAGCTAAATAAGTGCACATTATGTGACAATAGAAACATTGTTGGCCACCCTGTAGAAATGGAAATCAGTCCATTTTGTTTTCTTTGAAAGCAAAGTGTTGCACATCATGTGGCACAATGTCTTTTTTTTGTTTCCAATATGACAAATGAGTGCTTCTGCTTGTTTTACCTTTTAAGAGAGTAGTCACCAGAACCAATAATGCTTGCTTGAACCTGAGAATTTGGTGAAAATGTGCAACAAATAATTTTCATGTATGAACTTAATACTCATGTGAATCAGAGAACAAGTTACAGGGCAAGTGATGAGTTCATCCTAGAACTGAAAGTACAAACCACATATATGGTGTATGCAGAAGGAAATTCTGTACAACCCGAATGATTTGAAATCAAATTAAATACAACAAGAGGCACAACTTCTGAGCTTTTCTTCATGGATCAAATGTTACAGAGCTCTCCTCATCCTCTTTTATCGACTTGATCATCAAGGAAACTTGATCCATAGCTGGCCTATCAGTTGGAGAAGAGTTTATGCATTTCAATGCTACCTGCAACAAGCTCACCATCCTTTCCTCGCTTGAACCTTCCAATATCAAAGCCCTGTCGAAAACCTCAACAGTCCATTCCTCTTTGATCATGGAGTTCACCCAGCTAGGCAAATCAAAACCGTTCTTCTGGACCATCTTCCCTGTTAGAAGCTCAAGAAGAATCACCCCAAAAGCATAAACATCACCATTGAATGTGCCATATGGATGGCCTTTTGTAGCATTGTCATTTCGGATTTCATTATTGGAAGAAAAGACCGACTGTTCTTGAGTTTCAGCCATCATTATTCCATATTCACTGATGCAAGGTTCCATGGCCATGTTGAACAAAATGTTCATGGACTTTAGGTTACCATGAGCAATACCATCTTCATTTAGCTCTCCGTGCATGAAGGCGAGTGCCTCAGCAATGCTATCTGCAACATTCAATCTGCTTCCCCAGTCAAAGATTTGGCCTTTTGGAGATCCTATGACAGAGAAAAAATGCACATAAAATATTTGTACTTGTTACTTGCATAATATGTGTATGTAGCAAAAGATAATTGAAATGAGCTTCTTACTATGAAGAAGATTAAACAGATTTCCATTTGGTTGATATTCATAGACCAAGAGCTTCTCTTGCCTTGAACAATAAAATGCAATTGTAGGTAACACATTGTGACACTTCACTCGGTCAATTTTCATCATCCTAGTCTTGAAGTCATCGCTCGACATCCCACAATTTCTGATTCTCTTCACAACCAAGTTAACCCCTCCATCAAGCAAGACTTTGTAGAGGCTCCCATTTTTTCCTTTCCCAAGCAGGTCAGCTGGAGCTCGGAGCAACTGCTCAAAAGTCAATCCCATCAACAATGGACTGGTGAAAACCACAAGCGGCGCAGCAATTCCAGATTCAACAGATGTCAAGGAAAACTCTGATGTCTGATTTCCCCCACCGGCCTTGTAGTTACTAGTAGTAGTAGTACTAGGTATACTGCTAGGAGTCTCAAGTGACTCGGCCTCCTTATTAGGGTTTTGTTTTTTTTCTTCACATGATTTTCCTCTATTGAAAAACTTATATACCAAAAACAACACCACAACTAGGCCAAGTATTACATAGCCTGAGAAGATAAGAACCTTTTGGGATGAAGACTTCTTTGACTTCATTGGAACTGGTGGGCAGGAAGTAGTGAGTGGTTCCCCACACAGGTTAGGATCACCTGCAAAGCTGCTTGCATTGAAATGGCCTTTGACATCAGGGATCGGACCACTGAACAAGTTGTTGGAGACATTGAACTCCTTAAGATTAGAGAAATCAAACTCCGGAATTGAACCCTCGAGTTGATTGTTTTGAACAAGAAAAGATAACAAGCCCGAAATCTTTTGCATATCAGGAAGCTCACCATTGAAGTTATTGTTGGATATATCAAATCTTTTCAGATTGCTCAACTGAGAGAGAGATTCAGGAAGGACCCCAGAGAAATGATTCCCACTCAAATACAAGTGAGTTAAATCTTTGCAAAGTGCAATGTCTTCTGAGAGCAGACCAGTAATATTGTTGTCTTTAAGACTCAAAACAACAAGAGTCTTTGTAACACGAAGAGAACTCGCATCAAGAACTCCGGTGAGGTTGGCCTTTTCGAGTTTTATCTTCCTCACAAGACCCTTTTTGTTGCATTCCACGCCAGTCCAGTTGCTTGTGCAAGGATCTGTGCTCATGTTCCAACCCCATTGGCCATCTCTTGTTGCATTTTCTGGTGACAGTTTCTGCATGAACTGCACTAGGGCTTGCTTCACCTCATTTTCTTCTGAATTTGCAACACGAAAGATGAGAAAAATCACAATAAAAAGTTCCCAAAATGGGATACGACTCATTTTTCGATGCACAAGTTGAGTATTGTGAACAATGGCTCTCTGGTTTGCATTCCTTTTCATGAGGGGGTTTGAAGAACTGTAACTTGGAACAGCAAAACAAAAGGAAAGCAACTATAGAATTACTCGTGCCAATCGGCTGACACGCACAAAGAGTTTGAATCATTCTCTGTGTATATACTTTATACTCGTAATGGACTAGCACAAATGATCAAATGAGCCTCCTATACACTGTAGCAGCTTTTAAAATTATGAGCCGGCAGTCTGAAACAGTCCAATTTCTTAGGCTATATGTCCTTCTCCATAGCCGTTTCTGCAACAATTTTAGCAATCCCAATATTAAAATATCATAGATCATCATTCATGATTGATAGCAACTCTGCCAACTCATACAGAAGTTCCAAAACCACAGTAAGTGTAATTTCTGTATTCATGGCTTCTACTATCCATCATATTGCAACATTTGCAATACAGGAAAAGCTTTTTGCCTCAGTATAAACTATTAAGTAACCACCATGAAGCTTTCTCTCTTTTTTTTTGGACAAATACCATGAAGCTTTCTCATAGTGCCAATTGCCAACGCTCGTTAATAAAGGTAACTTTGGTTAAACAACATAGCTTCTTTGTCTGTTTACCGTGGAGAGAGGTTACTTGATCGAAAAATAACATACCTTCATATAATCATATAGGTCTCCAGAGTATTGAATTAGATATTGCCTAAGCGCCAACGATTGCCAGTTGGTGAATCCAAGTGACTGACTAGGTAGCTTTGAAGGCAATGGTTGACGCCTAACACAGAATCGAGGTATCATTCTCTACCTAATTATCGTGCACATTCGACAAAGCACACAAGTACTAATCAATAATCAGAGGCTTGGTTAATAATAATAACAATCACTGTCTTGGTTGGTGTGAGTTGAACTCTCAGTCTTGAAGGTTGTCCAAATGTAATTGTCCAGAATCCATTATACTTTGATCAAAACGTAACTCCTTACGCCCTAACCTTTCCCAGATTAGAATGGAAGAATGAAAGCTCGGGCTTCAGATGCCCAGAACGATGCTCATAACAAAGAGATGAAAATTGCATGTCACAAATGTTCATGAAACACCATAGTATAGATGCGTATAATCGATCAATTCTTGTTTCTTCTAACATTGTACCATTATGTAACCAATAGCTGCATCCAAATTGAATTATTTGACATTTTTATGATACTTTTACAAGCAAAAGTAATCTAGTCATACAATACTGGTAGTTACTTGATAAGATGGTAAACATGTATTGGGGGTTTTCAATCATAAATAAAGTTCCCCCAGCAATTGACTGACTACGGGTCTGCATGTCCAGCGATGTCGTCGTCACTCGAATCACTTCCTTCATCATCACTAATATTCTCATCACCACTATCCTCTTCTGGTGTAGTATTAGTAATATGCTCCTTCTTTGCATACTTTTCACAATACTCTGACAGTGGAAATATACACAAACTGAAATCTTTGATAACAACAAATGTAGCTCTTCAAAAACAAAAACAAAAAAGAAACAAATAAAAGAAACAGCGAAGTATGACAATACCAAAATTTCAAACAAATAAAAAAGTAGAAAAGTATAATAATTCCAACATACACTTTTACTAATTATAGTGTGTGAGCAAGTTCATGAAACAAATTTATCTTTTGAGTTGAAGGGAACCTACTTACTATAGACATATATCCAAGTGTTGCAAATGTCTGATAATATCCAATAGAATGTCTAGGCCAGAACCTTGTATGCGGGCACTGGGCAGAAATCATTAAACTTGGCCGGCTTTAGCCAAGTTATGAGGTGATACTTCAATACCAACTCGAGAGACAGTCAAAGGGGCATGGAATGTTGGTAGTCCCTAATTGCCTGATTACAATTTTCTTATCAAGAGTTCTCTCTCACAAATTGCACTGTTTTAAAGGTCCACGCCCCGACTTATCAAAGAAGTTGATTTGAAGCAAAGTTGTTTATTTAGGCATGGCTTTCTGTAGTTTGAGGATATTTATTCAAAAAAAGTGTACAACATACAGAATCATTTTACCTTTCACTTTCTGATCATAGAGTTTTCGGTCCTTCATCATCAATGACGCTGCATCACCATTGAGTGGGTCTGATGGATTCGGATACAGCAACAATTGTGGAAGGAATACTTCGAAAACATTTAGAAGGTCTGCAAGAAGAACCATGGCTATATATGATAATCACACTAGCCAATCCGAATGGTAGAATAGAAAAAGAAATGTCATAACAAACAGCACAGAAAAGTTGTTAAATCCCACTGACTCGTCGAGAGAGTAAGACAATTCCAGCCTAATGTATTTCAGCAGTAATAATGAGAGTGATAAATTTTACTAAAAATGAAAAGATAAGTACCAAACATTGGACTCCATGATTGGTTAATAACATCTAAGCAGACAGAACCAGAACTGCAATCACTCAGGAAAACAGATCAAAACAGTCAGTTCATAGAAGATTTACAACATCAGTAAACCAGTATTTATATTTTAGCTGCTCATGAAAGACATAAGAAAGAAACTATGTTGGCAGTGGCACATATTTGAGAATTTCAATAAGCACTAATACCACCTTTTAAAGTATTAAGAAAACATGCTGCTATTGGATGTAATTAGTGGGCTGCAGAATGCTTACAGCTCATCAACGTTTGGATGAAATATCTTGTTCATGAAGGCAATAGAAGGAGACTTGTATGGATATGCATCTGGAAGCTCCACACGAATTTTCCATACTCCTCCTTCATAAATGCCTGAAACAACAATAATCGTATATTATTGACACTAGAAATTTTGAAGGATGTACATAAAGTATTTAGTCTCTGCAAATAGCAGATGAAATTGAAAATCTTAGTTCTATTCCAAATTTAGGGAATTCTAATTATGTCTACTGAGACAAAAAAAAGAAGAAGATGGAAACTTTCAAAAGGCCAAGTAATATTGGCAACACACAATGTTCTTTATAATGAGACACGCCCATGAAATGTAAAATTCATATAGAGAATGTTATGTAAGAAAAGTGTAAAGACAGTACTTTCTTTCGGACCATGGAATTCCACATTAAACTCATTAAGCCCATCATTTATTGTCTCCACATTATAGTCACTCATCATCCTGAAAAACAGTGAAAAGCCTTTAGAGAGATGCGGATCAAAATGACTAACCTTATATTTAGTTATTTACTATGGTAAATCAGTGGCACTAGAACAACAAAACAATTGTTCTCCAGCCTATGTCATGCACAAGAGGAAGACAACAAGATGATATAGATACTTGAACCAACATGACTACGTACAGATGTCCACTAGGTAAACAAAGAGAGAAATGAACTCTTAAAAAACAAGTCCATTGACTATTGTGATGTTAAAGATATTGTGGTGCTATAACTTACAACTTCATGACATCCATCTCTCTTCTCTTGCTTGGAGAAGACATTTTGAAGTTATCAATATCAGATTTCCTAGCCTGCAATCAATGAAGTTAACTTTTCAAAGATATGAATACTAAACCGAATAAAATCAAGTAAACTGTTAAATGGTTGAAATATAGTAATCTAACTGCACAAACCTCTGTAGAGATTTTTAAAAAAGGAAGTGTTGGAGCAGATGATAGAGTAAGGTTTAAAACAAGAATGAATTGGAACACATGTGTACATTCAAAAAAAAAAAAAAAGATCCCCGAAACAAGTTCAACAATCAAATTAAACATGGAATTGTATACGCAAACACATATCAAAGAACAGGTCATCTTGACAATCATTAGCCTAAGTATGCAACACTATATTTTTCAGGACATTTATACTACATGGATGATGGAAGACGAAAACAATTCTAAGTACTTCCTTTAGGTAATTCAGAATCAGTACCCAACAGGGGCATCAATATCGGCAGACCCCTTATTGCAATTTGAGGTCGCCAAACCATGTTTTAATTCAGGTAAAGCTTGAATTCATAGAAATTCATGCTTTTAAGCAAACAAACTTGAACGCATCCACACAGGTGTCGTCTCATCAATCTCTCCCTGTAGAGCCTAATAGCATTATAGAAACCAAAATGCATTTTAGATTGCCAACTGGAAACTCAAATGCCTCCCCCATTGTATACAAACTAAGACGTTCTCCTTCAAATCTGATGCACGTCACTTAAAATTGAACTATAGCCACATTTAAATCCTTAAAATGACAAATAAACTCCAATGGTTTGACAACAAATAATCTCCTAAGCCTCTAACAGACTTCTTATCCTTCATTACTCACCACAATCGCACAGCCACCTCACCATAACCCAAGATTACACAATGTCCAGCCTATAAATACTATCTGCAACCATACTTGCTAAGATTACCAGATCGCACTTATAACAACCTTAAGCTCCAGAACAGATACAAATGGCCTAATGGGTTCGTAGTCAAATAAAAAAAACCACAATGCCGCTAATCCAAAAACAAACTACTAACCACTATGTCCAATGCATTCAAAGTTCCAAAGTTTCTTCTTTCTTTCTTACCCCAATTATCTTCCATCCCCAGCTTCACGCCTTCACATTTGACCCCATAAAAAGAAAAAAGAAAAAAGAATTGCCAACGAAACCGAAACCGAAACCGAAACTATGAGTTGTTCAATCAATTCTAAAAGTTCAGACAAGTCTAACATTATGCAGATAAGTTCTTAAGCAATGATATTAAGATCTATGGCATCCCCAGAAAAAAAAAAAAGAAGAAAGAAAACCAAACAAAGATTGTGGTTTAGTTTTTCTGTTTTGTTGGATTGGTAAGAAGAACGAAGAAAGAGAAAAACTTGAAACTTACAAAAGTGGGTATTTGACGCTTGTCTTGGTTGATAAGAGAATCGCAAGAACCAAACAGAAAGAAAGATGGGAAATTTAATTGGAGAGAAAGAAGAAAAAGAAAGATGGAAACTGCGCGTAGAGGGAGAGTTGGGGGGTGAATGTCGACAAAAACAAGTGCACGTGTTCAGATGGTAGTCTTATTACGTGGAAAGCAAGCTTAAGAGTTGAGAGGTGCTCTAATTTAGGTCTGTGATTGATTATTACCAAATAATATCTTTTTCAATTAGAGATATTTTCGTAAATCATAACTGGTATTTATATCCCTATTTACTGTAACGTTTTCTATTCGCATTCGACTTCATCTATGTACATTGTGGATGATATGCCAGCTTCATCACAGTATGATGTATTTTCTTCGAATTGGATTTCATGTTGACTCTTGTCTCTCAATTATACTCTAAATGCCGGCCATTATGAGACGTGCACTGTCCTCCTATCACATTTTGATGAGAATCGTATCAAATGCCCTATTCGAGGACAATGCACATTATGTCGTTTTAACCATATTGACAAGTCCGAACCTGAGAAGCAAAAATTTTGAACCACAAAAACCCAAATTTGAGGATCATGAGGGTTGAGTTGCCTTAAACAATGGTCCTGAGCCAGGTTTTATTTAAAACGCAAAGACGTTATTTATATATTTAGCACCCGCTATGAGGATCCACTTTTCAGAATGTTACACAATTGATTCTAGACTTCTAGTACTACCAAATTTTGCTTCATAAAGAATGAAACAACATTGTATTTGGCAACTTGTAAGAGCCTGAAAGGAATTGAACTATAACAAAATTAAGAAATTGTCAGCTTAATTTTTCTTCCATGGATTCTCCCCATAGTAGTATGCAGTGCCAACCATAAGCGCTACTGTGGCACCTTGCACAACCACACGAGCTCTCATCAGCTTCTGGCCTAACTGCGAATTACCTTGCCTGAAACTGATTAAGCCAGCGGTGAGCACACCAGCAGTCAAAAAGGCCCCTGAAAAGTGCAAAGCCAAAACGTTACTGGAATGATCGCAATTTGCAATGAAGAGTAGTAAGTAAAATAGGGAAGCACAAGCATGTAGCACCAGATATATATTGATTAGCCAGGAAGTGGAGTTCTATCAGAAAAGTTCCTTTGCAGAAACTAGGGGGATGGATAAGCATGAACAACTTGCAGCTAATCGAAACAAAGGCAACAAATTCTGAGAAGTTATTCTTCTACAATGTTTGAGATGCCCAACAATAACGAACCAAATTCCAGATACTTCACCCAACTGTCTGGAGGTTTTAAGCTACTCCTAAACACAATACACCGCAACACCACAATGAAAAAGAGCATCTTTTACACGCCTCTCCTCGCAGATGGGCGAGAGAGAGCAAGGGAGTGAAGCAGGGGGCTCATTCATCCACAGTCCAGAAACCAAACCAATTGTAGAACATTGAATTCCTAATTTTCAAACTCTCATATTTAGACGTTCAGGGTTCATCTAACCATACACAAAGGAGAGCATTTTTGTCTTTAATAACTGCACTTGCCTTCCAAACTATAGTTATCCTTCTCCCCATCAGGAAGTTATAACACGCGAACGAAGCTTAATCCTATCACAAACCACAACATCCACTTCTACATCCATCTCTGATTATTGTAAACTAGTGTAAACTCTATCACAGTATCACCACATTTTCCAAAGAGACTTCAATCCAACAATGTAAAATACTAAGATCGCATCCATCTTTAACAACACAGACAGACCCTCTTTAATTTTTTCCTTAATTCTCACTTTGCAACACAACATAAGCCTAAACCTCATCAAACATATACATTCTCGTCAAATGAAGTCCTACTTCTCCCAATTCATCTACATAATATGATCACGAATGATCAGTCTTCCTGCTTTGAAACACAAGAAAATCAAAACGCAAGACTATTAATCCCAAACCCGCCAAGATCAAAACTTTGCTGTCAAACATAACAAGAAGAGCCGAACTGAACCACATCAAAGTTACCCAAATAAAATGTGCAGCAAATGAATTGAAACAGAAACTTACCAAACGGTACCAAAGGGTTCTTCTTCCTCTGCTTCTCCTCAAAGAACACCTCTAAACTGGGCTCAACCTCCTTCATCTTCTCCATACAAAACAATGTCACGAGCACACAAATTGAATCGTCAAATTTGGGGTCGACTGCCCTAAATTGAAATAGCAAGAATCAAATAAATGACGCGGCTTTGGTACCTAGAAGTTATAGCTCATTTTCGGGTCGGGTCGTGTATCTTGTTTCTAAAATTAGAAACACTGGCCCAACTGGCCCAGTTATATTTCTATATATACCACCGATGATTACAGCTTTGATTGCAAGGAGAAGCAGATGGAGAGGTACTTGCCATTTGCTGGGATGGTAATGGTGGAGTGTTTGGATGTGGGAATGACCACACTAAGCAAAGCAGCCATGTCCAGAGGAATGAGTCACTTTGTTTTTGTTGTCTACTCCAATGCTCTTGCCACTCTCATCCTCCTCCCTCCTTCTTTCATTATCCACAGGTCCTAGTACACTCCACTTGACTTGTAACTACTCTTCTCCTCATCTTTATGTTCTTCATTTGAATCTGTTTTCTTGTTCTGATCCGCAGAAATAAGAGACCACCATTGACCTTCTCCATTTTATGTAAATTCTTCCTTCTTAGCCTTGCTGGGTATGTGTATTTAATTGCTGTTCATTTGTAATTGTATCATCTGAAAAGCTTTTACTTTGGACCATTAGACATGTAGGATTTTAACATCTTGCTTTGTCGGCTGAACCCAATTGTTCAGGATCACTATTATGCAGAACTGTGTGTTTACTGGGGTAAGCTACAGCTCTCCCACTCTTGCTTCTGCAATGAGCAATTTGATCCCAGCTTTCACTTTCTTTCTTGCTGTCATCTTCAGGTGCGTCTCTTTTGGAATATTCAAGGGTTCTAGATTCATAATTGATGAGTACCTTTGAAATTTTGGGAGTTGAGATTTTGTGTTTTGCTTACAGAATGGAGAAGTTAGATTTGAGAAACTCAAGAAGCCGGATCAAAATCATTGGCACCCTGGTGTCTATCTCAGGAGCACTGGTTGTAACTCTCTACAAGGGTGCTCCTCTTTTATCCAAACCAGTTCCTGACACTTCACCCTCGAACACCTCTTCGTCGACATCCATGAATAATTGGATCATCGGAGGCCTTTTCCTTGCAGCAGCTTCTTCATGTGTTGCAATATGGAATACTGCTCAGGTAATTTCATATCATGTGCAGTTACTACTGCTTTTCGTTCGAAGATCGATTGTTGTGGGAATGGAGCTGATCTTTGTTCACATTATATCTGAAGGCTGCCATTCTAAAAGGTTACCCATCAGAGATGACCATAGTCTCCTTTTATTCATTATTTGGAACCATTCAATGTACAATACTTTCTTTGTTCTTTGAGAGGAATCCAAATGCCTGGACGCTGAGGCCTGACATTGAGCTTGCCTCTATCTTCTATTCAGTAAGCACGTCGAAATAGATTTCATTTATTTTCCTAATTTAGCTTTGAATCGAAGTAGCTTCTGATTCATATTATTGATGCCTTCATGCAGGCTATTTGTGGAGGTGTTGTAACATTCTCTGTGCAAACATGGTGCATTAAGAAGAAAGGACCAGTGTTTGTGGCTATGTTTAAGCCTTTAGGAATTGCCATTGCTGCTACGCTAGGTGCTATCTTTCTAGGGGAAGAACTCCATGTTGGAAGGTAACGTGCCAATTTCTTACTCTCAATTTCTCGATCTATTGCCATTTTCAGATCATGGCACCTACTTTACAGATTAGTGGGTGACTTGATCACCATTAGCGAGTTAGATAGACACGCCCCTAATACTATGTCTCATTAGTCAAGAACATATATGGCTTTATTTATCATCGTTCAAGATAACTCTATTAAGTCTTATGCAATGCTTAAAATGGTGTATTGCTAGTAAGATACATACTGTGATGGAACAAGAAATGCATAACTCGTGTTTCTGGTGTGGAAATGTTGAAGCGTATCCAGTCAAGTTTGTAGGATTGAATTCTTTTATTGGATTTCTTGCTCAAAAAGCTACAGATGACATGGGTTATGAAACTTCTTGACAATGAAACATAACTAGGAGTAGTTTTTTTATATGGGGAGGGTGGAAAACATGAAAATGACTACCACCTGCCAGTCAGACTCATTTCCAAAGTTGTTTTAAAACGTGCTATTCAGTCCTACACAGCTATTTATAATGAATTGCATGTTTCATCTACCATAAAGGACAGATAGGATCAAGATTATGTACCTTATTTTAGTAATGGTTAAACTATTAGAAGTCTAGAAAGCATGTGGCAAGTGTTATTACAAACTCTGATATCAGAGACAATAGACTTCATAGTGCTTATGTTCATGGCAATTGAATTATAACCCCATTTTAGTTTATGTTAATTGTTAACTATGTTCTTCAAATTCTCCGAGAACACCAAGTTCAGAAGCACAAGATTAGCTTTCCTCTGGGTAATAAAATAAACAGTTATTTTTCATCTGTATTTTCTGGCAGTCTTATTGGAGCAGTGGTCATTGTTGTGGGTTTTTATGGAGTAATCTGGGCACAATCCAAAGAGGAAAAAGGTTTGGATATAAGAACAAAGGAAGATGATGAATTCCAAGAAGATGATGAGGTTGATAGGCTGCAGCCATTATCTCAGAAGAAGCCTCTATTGGAGAGCGAAGCACACGTCTGAAACATGTTGTATGACTAGATGCAATAACATAAGCTACAGTATCACTATAGGAACCTCTATATTCCTAGCAACAAGAAAAACAAAATTCATGTACATAATGGGAGTCTATGGCATAACCAAATACATAAATGTAGTAATTTCATTTTGTTTCCTTATACTTTGAAATTGACATTTTCTGAGTTGAATGACTCAACTCTTACATCTCTAGACTAGTATCTGCTGCTAAAACATCAATACAGTGTTCATGTTTACATCAATCACTTAAAAAAATAAGCTAAATTTAACAATCATCAATGCAATATCACTATGATAGCATAGGACGTTGAGCAATATCACTTCCATGTATTGATGTATATGGTTGGTCGATAACTTCAGTGACATTGAGTTGAGCCAATAAGGCTCCTAATTTCAGATATAAGAACTTCCACAAAAGACTCCTCTTCATTTTACAGATTGATACTGAGTAGACGTATTGTACTCAAGAAGGTTCTGTTACAGTGTGACATCTTAAGAATTTGCAATGACTCAATTTGGCAAACAATTGGAAGAAAATCATATCTTCCTCGCGATCGGGAAATTTGGGTTATAGATGAATTGTTTTGGGGAGATCACTCCCTCTCATAGAAATGGTTTGGTTCGTAGGCGATATCACATAAAGTAGCGTTTAGACTCCTGGAGAGGTTGATGATAATGGTTAGTTAGTAGGAGGATAGTTTAGACAGCACCATATGAATGGGATGACAACCCCAAAAGAATAGAGAGAAAATAGAGCTGGTGTGCCAAACCTGACTACCTGTGGTCATTTCAGCTTGCACTTTCTACTTTCTAGTTTCTACTTTCTACTAATATATTCGTGTTTATGATGATCTAGATTACTGTCGAATGACTTTAGGACGTTCAAGAATGAAGTAGGTGTGCCAAACCTGTGGTACATATTCAACACGTTGTACTAGTGTGCAACACTGCAGCAACCAGTATTGATCATTCATTACTAAGAACTAAGAATCTGCAATTGTGTAAATCTCCAATAGAACAGAGTGAGAGCTATTCATTTTGTCCCACACTGAGGTATACCTGACCAACACGAGACCACCCACAACTCCACAAGTCCCTTGTCCTTGGCTCCTTGCTGTTCAAGCGAAACACATCATCGGATGGAAGCCATAACCAAACTACCAGAAACCGTCGTCGTCCTGTCCAAACCCATCAAACCATCCTCAAGTTTTGTGCAATTGAGAACCGAGAACCATCTACATTAGGACTCCTAGTTACGTTTTTAATAATCAGGTGGCTGATCCGGTTCAACACGCGTTGAAACCTAGCACCAATCTAGTCGCCGTCAACAAAACCACCATAAAAGCCTCGAGGCAAGAGGCTTAAGGCCAGAAGACCACCGCACCACCTTCATGTTCAAGTCCACGGCAGCACGTAGCATGAAAGAGAAACAGTGGAATCTAAAAAGTAGCAAAGATGTTCAGGCAATGTCACTCCAAAAAAACACAGAATTTTTTTTTTCTTTCTCTTTAACTCAGACCAGCAACAAACTTCCGGGATTTGATTTTACATACAAATGCCCTACATCCATGCCTGCAACTTGATCGATCACCGTCACAAGCCCTCCTATTCTGAAACATGTTCAATGACTAGACGCAATAACATAAGCTGCAATAACACTAGCAGAACCAAATACATGTATACGAACATAAAGCAGAACCAAATACATGCAATGTAGACGTTGCCTTTTGTTTTCTCATATTTTGAAGTTGACATTTTCTGATTTGAATGACTCAACTCTTAAAAATCTGGTCCCTGATGCTGAAACAGCAATATATGGTGTTTATGTTTACAACAGTGACATGAATCAGTAAATAATAACAACCCTCCATGCTCAACCTCACCGATAAGTTCACCGAATAACAAAAAAAACGTATATCCCCTATGGCTAGCCAGATAATGATATCACTGTGGAAGCATAGGAAGCATGCCCATTTTAAATAGTCCTACAATCTCTACTCTAGATGTAGCATAAAACAGAACCTCATTAGTAGGCACTACAAAAGAATAAGAAAATTAGAAAAGTGATGAGCCTGCGTACAGTGAAACCTCAAGTCTTCAGATCATCAGACATCGCTGATGGTATGCAATGTGTAGCCAGAATATCTAGAGTAGCTGCTTTTGCAGTATCTGTTCTGAGGACGGCCACCTGCACATACACCAGTTCCAGTTCTTAACATATGATGCAGACATAATGCAAGGCATACACCACATGCATCATAGATAGAGATAAACATTATAAAAAATGTTGAAAAGAACAGGAGAAAGAAAGAACCTGTTTGTATTCTAAATCAAATGTCAAAAACTCATCCTCACAGTTCTCTACCATGCTGGCCAAGCTTTTCAGATTCTTCACAGGCTTACCATTAAAAGCAAGAACCTGTTACATACATTGAGAGTATGTCATATAGGGATATTTCAAGTAGTTCCACTATTAATTTGCAAAAATTGATATATAAAAGTAAAAGGCCACTCTGTGGCAATGTGGCATCGCCTACCTGCGTGTTAACTATGTCTTCATACCCAATGTTGATATCAGCCACGAGCACCTGTAAATTTGTTGGGATTGAGGGGGAGGAAAGTCCACATATAAGTAATAAAATGACTGACTGTCCGGTGACTACTGCAATGAAAGTTGAGAGAAAGATAGGATACCTGAGAAACCACTACAAGCTGCTCATCCGGTGACTGCCGCAATGAATGCAGCATTTTGTCCAAAAGTTTGACAGGAGCTTCAAACTCATAATCTTTTCCGTACTGTAAATATAAGCAAAAACAGTTGGATGACAACCTAGTATAAATTTTTTTGATCTTAGTACAAATGAAACCTAAACACTAGCTGTAGAATTGTCAAAAAATTAAAGTTAAGCCGCTAAATTCCGAAATGCAAATTACACAATCCATGTTATGTTTTGTTTATATCATGTCGTAGGCTTGTGTTAAGTTTTAATACCCTAACTCTTGACCGTTTGAGGTTTATGTCAAGTTTTGCTTCACCCTAGCCCGACTCTAATTACTTCAGTGATGATTACACACACATACACACAATGATACTGTAGATAAAATACACATAGTAAGACACAATATGTATTAATAAATATTTCACCCCTAAACTTTCATTCAGCAACATGCTTTTAGTAAAATATACCAGAAAACAAGTCAAGCTGAGCAGATCAGAGAAACAGGTTTAAAATCACTATTCAAGCAAACAAGTAGAAATATCGAGTAGAGTGATATCAAATTAACTACCAACCTCAGATCGAAGATAGGGAACTGATACAGCTGTAAAAACAAATCCTGCAACAATATAATATGAAGGAGGTCTGCCCTTGATGTGTGATGGAATTAGCTTTTTGTGGGATCCAAGTTTTATATCAAAATTGAGAATCTCAGAACTGCGCAAAACTTTAACCTTTGAGTTATCTCCAGTATATTTTTGGGATATGAGGTAACTAAAACCTATGCGCTCTCCATGCCGAAAAGGAACTGCAAATCATCATGGGAAATGCCAAATCACATAGAGTACAAGCGAAAATTTATAAAGGGAAAAAGAGATATATGTAACAAATTCAAGAGCAATATATAAGTGACAAATACAATACTTATCAACATATTTATGACATTTTAGCAGAAAATTATAGAAGAAACATATAAATGCAAGAATAACCACAAACCATACAATGTATTGATAAAAACGAATTACAGATGTAATAAGTCTACACATCATACATATAAATGTGTAAATGGATCATGAAAATAACACATGCCTGTTCCATCGTTGGCAATATTAACTCCATCAAAGCAGAGAAGAATATCAGATGGTTTCAAGACCTGAAATTCCAAAGCAGTGGGGTCAATTCTTCTGATACGAACACCCTTTTGATCAGGTTCCATGCCCATTGATGCACGTAAATCAGGATTTTCCATTTTCTGCCACTCAATCCCAAGAATTGGAAAACCTGGCACATTATAGACAGTCATAAGATGCAAAGTACCACAATAACTGCTATGCGTAAACACAGAATATTCCAAACGCAGGTAAGAAAAGTTAATTCCTTTAAGCAGATCAACATGCATCAAACTTACCTGTATATGCTCCATTCTTCTCATAATCTTTGATGAAGTGCATTATTACTGGTGTGGGTATGACATAACCAATGTTCTCTGCGTCTTCATGTTTAAGGGACTGAAATGCAATACCCACACAAGTTCCTTTATCATTAAAAGCAGGCCCACCCGAGTTCCCAGAGTTGATGGCAGCATCTATCTGGAACATGCAAAGGAGAAGCTATTAGACAAAAGGTCCAACAGAGTAAAAACTAAAAAGGTATCTACCATAATGCTAAAATCACATTTTTCTTGTTTTGCTCAGATAATGGCATCTTAACAAACCTGCAAACCTAGCAGTTCAGTCGACCCATGAACATAAGACAGAATCTCTATCCGCGAAACAACACCACTCGTCACTGAAATCGTGTCTCCCCCAATCGGATACCCCACGACAGTAACAGCGTCTTGCAGCGCAGGCAGCTCCCCGAACTCCACTGGCGACACACCCTCCCAAAACTCGTCATCATCAACCGTAAGCATTGCTGCAAAACACCACACACAAAAACAATTCCACTTAAAACACAAACACAAATCCACAATTAACTCAAACAAGTAACAGCTTTCACACAATCCCCTAAACCAATCAACGAAACTCAATGCACACAACTAATGAGGCTTTTTCGACACAAGGACAATAATGAGAAGTAAAATGCGTCGAGTACCAATGTCACATTCAGTGCCAATAGCCAGAACAGTGGCCAAGTACTTGGTGTCGGAGCCGCGCTTCTTGAGCTTGACCTGAGTATAATGCTCCACAGAATGAGCATTGGTGAGAACTCTCCGGCCACCAATCACAAACCCACTACTGCTCGAGCTGTACTGCCTCTTCCTCTGCCACGGCAGCGAGAAATTCGGCTCCGTGTGCGTGCAGAACACCTTCACCACCGCGTCCATCGACGGCACCCCCCCTCACCCCGCCGCCCTCCCCGAGATCCGACTCCGTTGCGTCGGCCGCGCCGTTCTCGGATAGCTTCTGAAGCTTCTTGGGGCGACCGCGGCCGCGCCTCGGCGACTTCGGGTCGATTATCTCGACGTTGCTGACGGAGAAAACGCCGTCGTCATCGGCGGTTGCTGGCGGCGGCGAGGCGGCTGGTAGGGTTTCGGGGGAGGCGGTTTTGGGCTTACGGCCGCGTTTACGCTTGTTATCGCCCATTAATGTGATTCGGGCCTTCGATTCGGTTTCGGTGATTTCTGAGAGAATGTGGAGCGGGTCGGATTTCGATTCAGAGAAGAAGAAGAAGAAAATGCGGGAAAAAGGAGGCGCAGGGTAATATAATAGAACTGGAGGGAGGATGGTCAAACATAAACATTGACCGACCCGACCCGGCCCATATCCGGATGCTAAACCCCTTTACTCTAGGGTTTAGCAACAGCCACTGGAACAAAACAGTGGTCCAGAAAATCAGGCGGAGAATGAGCTCCAGTATCCTCGACCCGAACTCCCTCCGATTCATGGACCTCGCCGTCGCTTCTTCCCGGCTTCTCGGCTTCACTCCCCACCCGCTCAGATTGAGACACGTGGACCCATCAAGCTTCAGTCTTCAGCACCATTTTTGGAGTGGTTCTTGTTCCCAGCTTTGTCGCGGGCTCAGAGCCCCAGCCGCCGCGAAAAGCGCCGAGCTCCCCGGGGAAATGGAGCATTCCGAATTGACGGCGCTGTCTCCGTTGGACGGGCGTTACTGGGGTAAAGTGAAGGAGTTGGGCCCTTATTTGAGTGAGTATGGCCTCATGTACTACCGTGTTCTTGTTGAGGTAATGATGCTCTGCTCTGGTTAACTGTGAAAAAGATTGAAACTTTTAATGTTGTGTCTCATATTTCGGTTTCTTTCAAATTGGTACATTACTGTAAACATGCAAAGTAAAAACTTCAGTGCTGCAAGTAGATTCAGACACATTTTGCGAGTGGGATTGATGTGTGGACATGTTGTGTCAGATTAAATGGTTGCTGAAACTTTCTCAAATCCCTCAAGTTATAGAGGTGCCGAGTTTTAGTGAAGAAGCTCAGTCTTACTTGCAAGGGATCATTGATGGGTTTAACATCAAGGATGCGAGAGAGATAAAGAAGATTGAGATGACTACTAACCATGATGTGAAAGCAGTGGAGTATTTTCTGAAGCAGAGAAGCTGTTCAAATCCGGAAATAGCTAAGGTAGAATGAGCTTGTTTTGTTTCGATATGGTTCCTGATAATTTATGTTTTTTATTTTTTTTAGATTTGAGTGTGGATTCGTTTTCTGTAGGTGCTTGAGTTTTATCATTTTGCTTGCACCTCTGAAGACATCAACAATATTGCACACGCATTAATGTTGACAGAATCTGTTAGCAAAGTCATGCTTCCTGTTATGGATGATTTGATTCGAGCAATATGTGACATGGCTAAAGAGTATGCTTCCATTCCCATGCTTTCACGTACTCATGGACAGACGGCCTCACCCACGACTTTGGGGAAGGAAATGGCTGTTTTCGCTGTTAGGTTAAGCACACAGAGGCAGGAAGTTTCTCAAGTGGCAATAATGGGGAAGCTTGCTGGTGCTGTAGGAAATTACAATGCTCATATGGTTGCATATCCTAATATTGATTGGCCCTTAGTTGCTGAAGAGTTTGTCACATCTCTGGGGGTAACTTTTAATCCATATATTACGCAGATTGAGAGTCATGACTATATGGCACAACTCTTTCACGCTTTTACCAGATTCAATAATATCTTGGTCGACTTTGACTGTGATATATGGCGGTACATATCATTGGGCTACTTTAAGCAGACAACTAAAGCTGGTGAAATTGGGTCGTCAACAATGCCTCACAAAGTAAACCCCATTGATTTTGAGAATAGTGAAGGTAACCTTGGAATGGCTTCTGGAGTGTTTTCCTTTCTGAGTGAAAAGTTGTCTAAATCACGTTTGCAGCGTGACTTAACTGATTCCACTATCCTGAGGAACATGGGTGTTGGATTAGGCCATTCTCTTCTTGCCTACAAAGGCACGCTGCGGGGCATATCAAAGCTTCAGGTTAATGAAGCTCGCTTGAGTGAAGATTTGAATCGCTCGTGGGAGGTGCTGGCGGAACCAATACAAACTGTTATGCGAAGATATGATGTTCCAGAGCCATATGAGAAGCTGAAGGCACTTACAAGAGGGAGAACAGTTACTGCAGAAAGTATAAAAGAGTTTATAAGAGACTTGGAATTACCTGAAGAACCAAAAAGCATTCTCTCAAACCTGACACCACATAGCTATGTTGGGTCTGCTATTATATTGGCCAAGATGGTAGATATGGCCGTTGGAGCCACTATAAAAGACACCAATATTCCTGCTGAAAAGATGAAGATGATGTTCAATAGTTTTCCTTGTGAACTTGAGTTTTCAAATTTGCTGGCTTTGTCGCCATTGGATGGCCGGTATTGGGGTAAAGTGAGAGACTTGGCTCCTTATATGAGTGAATATGGTTTAATCTACTTCCGTGTTGTAGTTGAGATCAAATGGTTGCTATGGCTTTCACAAATTCCTGAAGTGATAGAGGTAACCAGCTTTGCTGAAAGTGCTCAGTCATTTTTGCAAGAAATAATCAATGGGTTTAGCATCAGTGACGCACTAAAGATAAAGGACATTGAGAAAGTGACAAACCATGATGTAAAAGCAGTGGAGTATTTTTTGAAGCAGAGATGCAAATCACACCCAGAGATAGCAAAGGTTAAAACTCACTTTAGTGGTTTCAGACGCCAAATTTGTTGTTTTGAATGTTGAATTAGCTTCTTAACCTGTTTCTTCTTATTGAAGGTGCTTGAGTTTTTTCATTTTGCATGCACATCCGAGGACATCAACAATCTCGCTCATGCATTGATGCTGAAAGGAGCTATGAACAATGTCATATTTCCTACCATTGGTAAATTGATTCAGGCACTATGTACCATGGCTAAGGAGTACTCTCATATCCCTATGCTGTCTCGCACCCATGGACAGGTAACAAGTGGTATTTTACATGCTCTGAGTTGTGTTGGTAGGTACTAGTTTGACAAATCTCTCACGCATATCTTCTAGCTTTTCAAAGATAATGAACAAATTCAGTTTTTGCAAACTCTGATACTGTTAGCTTCATGGGCTCGATCATGCTTCTTGTCATAAGTTGCTGACTTTCGTTTACTTGTACCTTGTACTTGAGGCTTATTATATGTTCCTTTCATATTGTAGCCTGCCTCACCTACAACCTTGGGGAAAGAAATGGCTATATTTGCCGTCAGATTGAGCAGAGAATGGAAGGAGATGTCTCGTGTGGATATAATGGGGAAACTGGCTGGTGCTGTTGGAAATTACAATGCTCATGAAGTTGCATATCCTGATGTTAATTGGCCCCAAGTTAATAAAGAGTTTGTGAGATCTCTTGGGTTGAGTTACAATTCATATGTCACTCAGATTGAACCTCATGACTATATGGCGGAGCTTTTTCACGCAATGTTCCGGTTTAACAACATATTGACCGACTTTGATAGAGATATATGGGACTACATATCCTTGGGTTATTTTAAGCAGACAACCAGGGCTGGTGAGATTGGGTCATCAACAATGCCTCACAAGGTCAACCCTATTGATTTTGAAAACAGTGAAGGCAATCTTGGTGTGGCTAATGGCAGTCTTCTTCAGCAGAGCATGAAGTTGCCAGTTTCACGTTGGCAGCGGGACTTGACCGACTCAACTGTTTTGAGAAACATGGGTTTGGGATTAGGGCATTCTCTTCTAGCTTACAAAAGTACACTTCAGGGGATATCAAAACTTCATGTCAATGAAGCTTGTATTTTCGAGGACTTGGATCAGTGTTGGGAAGTTCTTGCTGAACCTATTCAAACAGTAATGAGGAGATATGGTGTTCCTGAGCCCTACGAAAAGTTGAAGGAACTAACTAGAGGAAAAGCAGTTACCAAGGAGAGTATAAGAGAATTTACCAAAGGGTTGGAGTTACCTGATGAAGGAAAGAGCATTCTACTCAGGTTGACACCACATAGTTATGTTGGCGCAGCAATAGAATTGGCAAGGACGGTAGACGCAGCTGTCAATTCAGAGATTGGGAATCTGTTGTGAACAAACAGTTTAAATCGTTGCGCCAGACTTATATATTTCGACTGCAAATCAGGCAAAGGTATAAAGGACTTGTTCAAATTCTAGTTGAAAACAACCCAATATCACAGTTTTGTCATTGATTTCATTCATATTGTTGATGAAGTTGAAACCTGTATCTCTCTATATGCGGAATTGTAACATAATTCATTCATTCATGAGTATCAACTTTTTGTTTTCTTGAAGTTCTGGTCTTCATCAGTCATTTGTGTACTCTGTAGCAATTAGCAGGCTTAGATGTTTGCCAAGCTCTTTCTTAGTTTTCTCTTTTTTTTGGCAAGAAGCTCTTTCTTAGTTTAAAGTTCATCAAATAACCTTCTGTGGTATGGTACAAGATTCATGGGTGGGTCATCTATATTAATTGGTTCTTGCTTTTTTTTTTTCTTCTTTATTTAAACCAAAAGTCCCGGTCCTTTTGGTGTGAACATACTGCCTACCTGTGACAATCATGACAAGCTCATGAGTTTGGGAAATGCCAAAAATTTGTTGACTTTGAAATGCCAATTCATTAATGACGAAATTGTATATAGAGGTGAGAGGATGAGGCTAGTTTCTGAAGATTCACTTTGTTGTATAATGCAGACATTTCACAACAAAAATGTTTAAAACGTATGCCAAGAATCAAATCTTCTGTGTAAGCAGGACCATAGTTTTATACACATTCCCCCATTTACCTCATCGGTTTTTTTTTGTTAGAATTTACCTCACCCGTTGCGATATTTTGGAAACAACTAAGAAATTACGTGGGTCATGAGGTATAACATTGTAATCGACTCAAATTACGTCAGAAATGTACAAAATGCAAGCTATTTTTTAGTGTTTTATTTATTACTAGTTGGGCGGAAATAGTAAATACAATGACACGTGTTGGGTGAGTGTAGATTATATTCAAATTTATCATGTATAAACTTGAGTGCACGCACCTTGAAAGTGTATTGTTAATTCCTCATATTAAACTTAATTTTATGCCAAATTTTTTTTCCTTTTAACTCTGTGGTAAACAAGATAACAAAATGATGGTAAATTGTAACGGTAAAAATGGTACACGCGTCCAAATCCAGTGCGCAGCCATCTTCCACATGTAGAGACTTCACTGGCTGGTAACCATCATATAGCCAAGTCATCCCTCTAACGCGTCCAGTCCTCTCTCCCTCTTTTGTTCAAGTCTTAGCTCCTAAGCAAAATCCAAACACGCACACATTCAGGGAGTTACACAGAGTCCTACCTCCGGTGTGAACTCAACTCAACTCTTTCACCGAACCTCCTAGACCTTCTAGAACTCCATCACTCCCTTCCCCTCTCTGCCACCTCACAACCCTAAAACACGCGTCTTTGCCCTCGTCACTGTATTAACTTCATCGCCGACTCTTCATTCCCTCCCAAAAAAAAAAAAACACAGAGCACCGGGCCGGGACGTAGCTTTCTCTCTTGGACGAGTCGACACGCTATTCCCTCTTCTCCTTTGTCACTTTCCCAGCAATTTCCTCCATACCTAAAGCTCACTTATATACCCACCCTTTCCCCTTCTTTTTTATTTCATTCATCTACTCCCTCTCTTCATCTCTCTCTCTCTCTCTTTCTCCTATTCATAACTTCACTCCTCCCTGTTCAGATTTTCTGATCATCTGGTTCAGGATTCAGCACGCTTCCAATGGAGAACAACAACCAATCCTTCTGGCAGTTCAGCGACCAGCTGAGGGTGCAGACGTCCAATCTGGCCAATCTCTCGGTCAACGATTCCATCTGGAGCAACTCATACGGCAGCAAGAGGCCTGATGCGAGGAGGAACTTCGACATCAAGGTCGGCGGTGAGGTGAACTCTCTGATGAATTTGACCCCGAAAGGGTCTGATTTCAACGGGTTCAACGATGGCTTGGATTACAAGCAGAAAGGGTCCGATCCGAATGAGGGCTGGAACAGCTTCAAGCCTAAAGCTTCTGAACTCAACGTGGTCAGCGACAGGTGGAACTCTTTCAAGCCGAAAGTTTCCGAGTTTAACTCTTTCAATCCTAAAGTTTCAGACTTCAATTCTTTCAACTCCAAAGTTTCGGACTTCAACGGGTTTAACCAGAAGGCCCCGGACTTTAATGGGTTTAATCAGAAAGTCCCGGATTTCAATGGGTTCAATCAGAAGGTTCCGGACTTTAATGGGTGCAATGAAGGGTGGAAGCTTGGGTCTTCTGCTAATGGAGGCATCAATGGAGGGTTTAACAAGGGGATTTACTCCAAGCCTGTTGTTCACAACAATAATATTAACCTGAAGGCCTACAAGAACCAGGGTGAGGAATTTGATCTTGGAGTTAAAGCTGGGAAGAAGAACAACAATAGCAACAAGAAGAAAAATGGTGATGACAACAACAAGGATGTCAAGGGTGACAAGAAGTTTAAGACGCTTCCACCGTCTGAGTCTCTCCCCAGAAATGAAACCATTGGTGGTTACATCTTCGTCTGCAACAATGACACCATGCAAGAGAATCTCAAGAGGGAGCTCTTTGGTATGTCCTCTAATTCTGTTCTTTGAGTTTGCTTTTCTATTTAATTTTATTATTCAATTGTTCATAATTTGGGAAACAATCAATTTTGTGAATCTCTGTCTTTGATACTAAGATAAGTATCCTTTTATTATCATAAATATTGATTTTGTGGATCCGGATCAATGTTTACAGGTTTGCCTCCACGTTACCGTGACTCAGTTCGTGCCATCACTCCAGGGTTGCCCCTTTTCCTTTACAACTACTCGACTCACCAACTCCATGGAATTTTTGAGGTTTGTGGCTTTTCTTTAGCATAATCTCATCTATATTGTGAAGAAATTGGACTTACTCTTTTGGTATTTGGTCAAATGTGTAGGTTAAATGTTATATTATTTTGATGATTGGAGAGACCAATAGTTAACAATGTTGTAATTTTGTATGTTTAGGCTGCAAGCTTTGGAGGAACCAACTTTGATCCATCTGCTTGGGAAGACAAGAAATGCCCTGGTGAATCGCGCTTCCCTGCTCAGGTTTGTCCTCAAATCCTAAATGAAATACAAGATAAGGCTTCTGGTTTGTTTAGTGTTTCTTTGCTAATTTACACTCTTTTTCATGTACAGGTGAAAGTTTTAACAAGGAAGGTCTGTGAACCACTGGAGGAGGATTCCTTCAGGCCAATTCTTCATCACTACGATGGCCCTAAATTTCGTCTTGAGCTCAGCGTGCCAGAGGTAATGAATGTTCCATAGCCAAAAACAGTATTAGTCTTTATTCAGGCTCACTAAAGATACGTTCTATATATTAGGTAGTTCTAAATTTCTAACTGGTATCTTCAATTGTGCAGGCTCTCTCTCTGTTGGACAAATTTGCAGACCAAGATGATATATTTGTAACCGAAACCCCTTGAACAAGAACAGAATATGGGGGGCGGGGGCGGGGGCCGGGGGCGTACAGAGGACACATACAAAATATTCAAGAAAGAGTGAAAACAGAGTAGTGAGTAGTAGTAATAACTAGTATGTTTGCCATGATCAATATGTTGAGCCAAGACTCATGAGGATGGTGATGAAAGTACACAATGTAATATAGTATTGTATGTTTAAGCAACTTTAAGTTTTAAGTGATCAGAAGCAAATATATGTTTATGGGATGTAATAACAATATCTATCCACCCAACATGTTTCCCTCTCCTGTAGTAGTTTCTGCAATGTGTATGAAGATACAGAGCTGAGAATCTTAAGATATTTTGTTTTGAAGAGGTTCTTGTTATTCAAATTTGCACCAACTAAATAGTTAAAGCATTTCATGAAGCGATTTGGACAGCCTCTGTGCATTACTAGTCTCTTCCATTTAGATAGCCAGTAGTTTGGTGCTCCCCAGAAGAGGCCCTGTGCTTCACATCACAGATTCAACCTCTTAGTGCTTCCTTGAGTTAGTAGATGGAATTCGATTCACTAGAGACTTTGGAACTCTATGCTGTTGACAAAAGCACTTCCAACTTTTGCTAGGCCGGAATCGATGAAACCCAGGTCCAATAGTTGGTGGTTTTGTTTATCAAACAGAGTGCAGTGAACCAAGAAAAAGGGAAGAAAACGAAGTTGGTGGACGTGTCTTGTCTAGTATGGTTGAGGACAATCTTTAGCTTAACGGGTAGTCACTGTTAGGCCATCTACTGCAGATTTTGCAGGGCATAAGGGTACGTCGGTGAAGCCAGCTGCACCATCTTTTTGCAGTGATTGTCTTCTCTTCCATTATTTTTAGTTTTCTTCGATCAACAACAGTGATAGATAACAACTGCATAACCGAGAAGAATATGCTTCAAGCATTTTCTCTGACCCTGTAAAAGGAATTTTTCTTTTCTTCTTTGATTTTGGCAGTGACCTTTTCAAGCATCTAGCAAGCTATAGATTTGTGCATGTTTTAGAACATTGACTTGCTTTGCTTCTCTAGTTGAGACTTTAGAGAGGAAATCAACTTCACGTCATGCATGACATGAATGTAGAGTCCACAATGGAGGGCTTGAAGCTTTAGATGTCCCTTGATTGTTTCACACGAATCATTCACAAAATCACAGCTTTGAATCAAAGGACTTTTATCCCATGTTCACTATCTTGACTGCTAGGTTTTCTTTCACCCATTGATTAAGCCACACAAAAAGGAAAGTGTAAATGGGTGGATGGATTCACTGGATTTCAATTGGATGCTAAACTCTCATCTAGAAATGTTGTGGTAGGATGTGAATCCTGTGTTCATTTACCCTATATTCATAATAGTGATGTGGTCTATCACCGTCTAGGTACGTTATTTGTGATTTGTAAAGCTTTTTGACTATTTCACATATATTGGGAGAAGCTAGAACATGTTCTTGCAAAGAGAAGCATTGACCAAGAGTTCGGCAAGTGGAGACTTGCCTCAATGCCTCGCTTGAGTCGCTTCATTGCACAAGGTGTGGTGTCATACACTACTGCTACGGGAAATAGTGCTTAGTTTTCGTTTTTCTTTTTTAGTCTTGTAGAATGGTCATTGTATCAAAACAATACTGTAAATAGAAATGGTCTTTCATAAGGAAAAATTGGATTTGTCTATAGTGCATTGATGTATGCTATGCATACAATATCGTGTGGCTGAAAATAGATATTATTTATCTTATCTACTCATAAAGCAATGACAGCTATATACATACAATAGAATTTTTCGGAAGAATGAACTTCTCACTAAATATATTAAACACAATAAAAATAATCAAAATGGGTCCATAGCTCAGTGGTAGAGCATTTGACTGCAGATCAAGAGGTCACCGGTTCGAACCCGGTTGGGCCCTTTTTGTATGTATGTTAAGTAGCTCACCCGTCTATTACACTCGAATGTTAACAAAATACCACACACCGTAAACAGTCCAATCTTTTCTAAAAACCCATCTTTCTTTTTCTTTTTGTCATAAACAACCAATCTAAAACACATGACGCCATTTAACCAAAACATAAGCAAGATTTACAAATCACCTTTCAACCAAAATATAAGCAACATTTACAAATCAGCTTTCTATATCTTTATGTTCTAAACACCCAATCAAAAACTCATGACACCACTAAACCAACACATATTCAAAGAGAAGAAAACCCATAAAAATCCCACAAAATGTATGTAATATACAGAGTTGCTTACATCCAAATCATGTCAAGGACCAGCAAGCCACACAGTAAACTAACCCATTCTCATTACACTTGGAACACCTCTCCTTCTTATCCCCAATCACCACCTTACAACTCCCCCCGCACTCCATACACGGCACAAACCTCGCCCCACCGCAACCGCCGCACGCTTGCGGCCCCGCCCCGGTCTCCACACGTGCCCACTTCACTATCCTCCCAAGCCTTCCACTCTCGTTAAGCTCCACCACCTCGTCCACTCCCCCCACATATCTCCCCTTCACGAAAACCCTAGGCACTCCCAGCCCCTCCCCCAGCAAACCCTTCAGCTCCGTCAGAAACTCGCCGTGCAGCGACACGTCACGCTCGTCGTACACCAGCCTGTTCACCTCGAACACTGACTTCACTCTCTGGCAGTCCTCGTATGTCCGCCGCACCCCACGCAACGACGTCGTGTAGATCACCACGGATTCTGCTCCCCCCGAAGGACATTTCTCCGGGTAGTCGCTCAGCGGGTCTCTTAGGCTCATCAGCTTGTCTATCACCGCCACCTGCCCTTCTTTCTGTCTCTCCATTCTGTCCCTCTTTATGAATATGTTCTCCTTCACTGACTTGTACTCGGTTTGGGTTTGTATGTCCGGTGATGGCATATCGACTTGGGAGTCGGACCGTTTCTTCCACTGCAAGGAACGCATAGACTCGCTCTTCTTCAACCCGGCCGTCTTCGGAGCCGTCAGCTTGTTGTCGAGCTCTTCTAGAGTGTGGAAAGAATCGAACGACAAGCTCTTACGCGGCTTCCTCTGCTCCTCTTGCGGCTCCTTCTTGGCCACTGGCGGTGGTGCTGGGCTTGGCTTTGGGCTGAGCTTAGGCTTTAGGTTCTCTAACTCCTTACTCACCTCGTCCCAAGTCTGTGGCGGGGCGGTGGCGTCAGACTCGTCGAGCTTGTCGAGGATTTGCGCTGGCACATGTACTGGTTTGTCATCCTTCTCGACCGTTGTGTTCTCGAGACCGAGCCAAGGCTCTTGGACGCCGTTGATGTTGAAGACGGCGAAGCTCGCCGGCGCTGGCTTGTAATCTAAGGCCACATCTACCGGTTTCGATGAGGTGCATCCCATTTTGTGAAATGTGGAGAGTGTGGAACCGAGGCTAGAGTATGGTGTTTTACGTGTGGTTTCTTATGGAGGGATTGGGAGGGATTTTTGTGTGGCTTTGAATTTAAATGGGGGATTATTGTGACCGGTGTTTAGATAAATAGGGTGGACCTGAAAGTTTCTGCCACGTATGAATTCTTTTGGTCCTTTGGTGCCATGGTATGGACTCTAAAAATATTAGTGGCCGGAATGTGATTTGTGATGAGGATGCATGTTATATAGTTTGCATATATACCACAAGTTTAGTTTCGTGTAATATGAAGAAATGGACACTTATCTGTCGTGTGTGAAGAATCATGTTCTTCCTCTTTGAGCTAGACTGGCTAGGCCATGTACGGTGGCCAAAATTTGTGTCCCTAATCACCTAATTAAATCTGGTTTCATAAGATAATCTTTTGACCTCTTTTAGTTGTTTGTAAAAACACAAGTGAGATTGGTGTTCATAACTGAATTTGCTATCATTCGGGTTAATTAATATATATCGATGTATGTTATACATCTGACATCCGATGATTGACAATAAATATTATTTTTTAACCTCACTCACAAAATAATATCAACCGTCGGATGTGAAATGTATAACATACATTAATGTATACTAGAATTTTCCCTATCATTCACACTCGAAATTAATCTTATCATTGATCATGATCTGATAAGCTTGTTAAAAACTTTTTTCCTCTACTTGTCATCAAACTCGATCGCGTTTTCTTCTTAGTGCAAGTATCTTTAAAGACATTAACGATGGGAAACCTAAAACCTTGTTAATTGCTCGAATCATCGAACTTTTGGCATGATATGTTCTACACTTCTATATTCCAAGTCATTTTGGAAACTAGTCAAAAATCACCAATATAATTATCAATCTTTGCGTGATATATCACGTCATATAACTAGGGGTGACAAAAATGAGCCAAACAAAACCGAACCAAGCCTTACCAAGTGAACCAAGTAAGCTGGTTACCAAGTATTTCAGTTACCGAAACTTTGGTACGGTAATACCGAACCGACTTCTCTAAGTTGGGATGGTAATGGTTTTGGCGAAAGTTGATATTACCGTACCAACCGAGTTTTTTATTTTAATTATTTATTTTTTAATTTATTATTACATATATTGATCTTAGCCGTTGATATATCTCAAATTAGGGCTCGTCAACGGGCATGCATTGCAGGCTTGTATTAAAAAAACATAATACTCTTATTTAAGAGTTTGAAACAATAAAAGAATTATTATAAAACATTATTAAAAAAAAGTCACAAATAAATTCTAGTTTCGAAATATTGTCGATCGACACCGATAGATGTGATCGAAATATGTATTTAGGGACCCTGAAAATTTTGTCTGTTTTGAACATAGTTTGACCGTCTTTACTTACGGTTAACAAAAAAATGTGTTTTGACCTAATAAAACCTTATTGACCGGGGCTTTACCAAATATGTTTCCTTGTTGCGACCACGCACAATTGGTGACAAAAATTAGAAATTAGTTGATTTCAAATATGTAAAATGCTTTCGATATTCGCATATTAATAATCGGTCATCCCTTTGGGCATATTAGTGGTGTTTTTGGTTTACTGAAAATTTCGACGATCAAATGAGGTCCGAATTGGATGAAATTATAAAATGGTCACTAAATATACATACCGATCACATCAGATGATGTTGATCGATTCAGAGAAGTTTCCTTCACATAGTCGCTTCATCATGCGATGGTTTTATTATAAACCTAATATAAAGGTTATGATACATTAGTGGATACTTCGGCTATTGACAACTCCAGTTCGAAATATGGTCGATCGACACCAGCCGATGTGATCTGTATATATATTTAGGGAACCAATGTCTAAAGCTCGACCTCAGTCCAAACCAATGTCTAGCATAAGAGGAGATTGAAGTCATCGATGTTGCTATTCTGTATCAGTCCTTCAATTTGTTAATTTGTTCGTGTTATGATGTTGGAGTGTTGGACAATACTATGTAATCGCATTTGCATTTGAGGGGTATTGTTGTATTAAGGAGTTCAGTCCAAATTCAACTATTAACTATGAAGTTTGTTTAAATTTCTTTTGTCAGCAAAGAAATTGGTATGGGCCTTAAACTTAATTGGGCCGATATCATATCTTGGTAGAGACCCATTACCAATTGAACCAACCGAAAATATCGGTATATCGAAAACTTGGTACAAAGGCGTAAGTAGTCGGTAATGATACAAATTTTCTCATTACCAATTACAATTGGTTGGTAGATGGTAATGACAAAAATGAATTGGTAATGTACTGAACCTACATATAACAGTAGATATCTAGAAATACATGTTTGTGAGTGGTATGAATAGTACTTATAGTTATTCTTCATAGATCTACAACATTTAATATTCTTCAAAACATGTTAATTTTCTCCGTGATACTGAATTACTGATACATTGAACATATTGGAATTTCCAAACAGCGGAGAGCTACAAGATGCCCTAATTTCTCTTAGCTATGAAGGAATATCACACCTACTGCAGGAATGTACAAACCCCCTGTCGCTCAAATTTGAATTAGCCTTCTTCTTCTACCTGTCATTTCCCACCATTATTTTAACACATCAATCTACCCCCATATTCTATTCCTTTGCCTTGGATCAACTCAGAATCGTCCTAAAATAATTGTCCTCAACGGTCTGATTTCACATGCAGCCATTTATAATTTTTGAAATTAGCTCATCATCTTACTGCTGTCTCTTCTGACACACCTCCATTTTGCTTCCACAGTTCCACTTACTATTTCCCAAGATTCCTCAGCTTAAATATGATAGACCGCTATTATTGTGATCAAGGTTCACAATGGGAAATTGCTCTTCTCTCAAAGGAACCTCTAGGGAGTGTCCCAACTCTATTAGGGTCCTCACAGATTCTGGGGGTATCCTACAGTTTAATGGTCCTAAGTTAGCTTCTGAGATCCTCGAGGCTTTTCCAGGCTATGGTATATTTCAGCAGAGCAATGCCTCGGTGCCATTGTCTGAAGAGGAGGTCCTTACCAGTGGCCAGTTCTACCTTCTTCCACTGAGGCCGAAAGAGGAATTGCCTGCTGATGATGGGGTCTCTAAACAAGTTCAAGACGGGGGTGTTGAGGAAGATGTGGAGGGTGTGGAAGAAGCTGAGCCGGTGAAGAAGTCATTCAGGGGTGCTTCAGACGATGTGGAGAATTCGGGGAATGGATCAGGAGGAGGTCTCGAAGTGTTGCCGTGCGGGGGTGATGGGGTTTGGAGAGTGAAGCTTGTGATTGACACTAAGCAGTTGGAGGAGATTTTGTCTGAAGGCGACACTCTGGCTCTGATAGAGATGATGAGGATGGCTGCAACTGCGAGTTCAACACCAAAGCTGCAGAGCAAGAGCCTTTGGAGTTCCAGAGGAGGGGGTTGGAATTGGAAGCCTATCTTCTCCAACATGTTTAGGACCCCTTTGCCCATAACCGCTGACAGTGGGATGTGAAGGCAACGTAGCTAGATTACTATTACTTGCTGGGTTGTGTGTGGTTCTATGAAACTTCCTGTTTCTCTGTACCATTAGATCTAAGAGAGTGAATCAATCTGTAGAAGATCAATGATCCCCTCAATTGAGTTCTTTGTCGTGATAGATTATATATAAAGGTGAATTATGTTCGGATTTGTCTATTATACAATTATACATCTCATACGTGTTATATATCTCAAATCTGATAGTTAAAAACATATATTATTTTTTTCACTTACAAAATAATGTGTCGGCATGTGAATTGTATAATTTGCATCAATGTATACTAAAATTTTCCACTATGTTCTACTATTTTGTACATACGATGATATTGAAGTTCGTTATAACATTTTAATGAGTATGCATACAGCTGACTCTTATTATCTTATTTGGAAACTAATTTTAGGGTATCGAAATACCAATCAAAATCATCTCAAGTGAGATTGGAATCAGTAGAGATAAAAATGTTCAAATGAAGTACGTAAAGAGAAATCCAAGTAACCGTTGTTTACTTTAAATATATTATGAGATCATTAAGAGGCTTTACATACAAATCTGAAAAGAAAACAATGAAACCGTCGTGATCAGGTTTCTGCTTCATAGTGGCAAATGATGGGTTGTAAAGGTCTTGGACTGCTTCAATATTTAAACATGACAGGAAAGGATGATGATGCTCACACAAGTCACTAATTCACCAAGAAAGCGTTCCACTAGTACTTCTAAACTAAATACTCACCGAAAGCAGAGTGATCGCGTACAATACAACTGACAAGGAAGAATGTAAAAAGGGTGAACATTTGGAAAATTGAGCAGATAATTTCAATTGATCCGTGACTCCATCTTCTGGACTGACTTCTCTATAGCAGGTACATTCTTCTTAAATACTGACCATTGCTCCTCTGTCGAGCTTATTCCTAACACAAATGATGGCAAAATTGACCATCAGCCACAGATAGTCGATACCACAATATATTTATGCAAAAGCTACGAAAAAAGCAGTCTCTCCCTCAACCATTGTAATAACCTGATTTTTCAGAACGATGTTTGGTTTGATTTAATTTCTATAAAGTTTGTGAAATTAATTTAAAACGACAATTGGTGGTTCGCGACATTTCGAAACGAAAACGGAAACGTTCTCGGAACGTTTATTTAGAACAACGTTACGTTTCCGCAACGTGTGTATCGACTTTTATTCCGTCGCTCGTTTGCGAAAGCTTCCTTCACGAAAGTTGTAGAGCTCGTCGATACGAG
Organism: Argentina anserina; assembly: GCF_933775445.1. NCBI lineage: Eukaryota > Viridiplantae > Streptophyta > Magnoliopsida > Rosales > Rosaceae > Argentina > Argentina anserina. Next base: position 6,370,418 of record NC_065876.1, read on the forward strand.
TTCGTGAACGCATCATGCGTTTGAATCGGACATCGGAAGTGAAAGTTATTAACGTCGAAAGTTAGTTTCCGATTTTAAAAACTAGTATAAAAAAGGAATTTTTCAGTTAGGGTTCCCATAATTGGAAACCTCTTCTCTCTCCTCTCTCTCCCCGCCTCCCTCTCTTCTCTCTCCCCGAAACCTCTCTCTCACCCTCTCGGCTCACCGTCGATCTCCCTCCTCTGAGGGACGTGCTCCTCACCGCTGGCACCAACGGCCTCGCAAGCACGACGCGACTCACCTCTGTGCAAGACGCAAGCCAGCTCGCCGCCGTGAAGCCTCGTCGCGCCTCACCGAACCCCGCACGCCTGGTCCGAGCTCTCCGGCGACTCCTCGGTGCTCCCACGACACGAACTAGGTAAGGGTTGATTGATTTGGTGTGGTTGTGATGTTGTTGGTGTGTTTTTAGATTAAATTGTGGAGGATCTGAGGAGATCGGAGATTAGAGGAGGAGGGGAGGTTACCACCGCCTTAGGCAGCGCGTGTGAGTGCGTGGAGGGGGTAGGAGGCGGCGTGAGGCCGTGAGGAGGAAGAGGGGGAAGAAATGAGGGATTTTGGGGCGGCGGTGGCGTGCTACACGCCGACTTTAGGCTCGACGCGTGGGCCCCACGCGCTACCACAGTGAGTGGTACGTGTACCCCACGCGCCGCCACGTGCGGCGGTGCGTGAACAGTGATTTCAAACATTAATTGTAAAAATTTATTTTTACGACGGTGAATGTAAAAAGGTGATTTACGTACGGTAAATGTAAATTTATTTTACGTACGGTAAATATAAATATAAATGTGAATTATTTTTAGTAAATGAAAAAGTAAATTCATAAGGGTAATTCAGTAATTATTATTTACTGAGACAATATTTACATTTGAATAGTATTCATGCGTACATAAATACGTAAACAATAGTACACGTACAAGAATACGTAATTGACATGTATTTGTACATAAATACGTGAATAGTAAATAAATGAATAGTAAATTCGTAAAACCAGAAATTGCTGAACAGTAACATATTATTACTGTTTCGGCATTTAAAGGTTTACGTAACGATTCTAAATTATTTTCTTATCTTTTCAAGGTGATCGATAAATCAAGAAAATGTATTACTTTCAGAAATTGTGGAATTACGCACAAGATTATAAGGTGAGTAAAATCTCACACATTTACGAAGATACCCTTGCGGAGATTCAAGATTATGCAGAATTTTAAAGAATGAAATATGACATGTATATGATATAGTGGAGTATATATATATTTGTATAAATGGTAAATAGGTACATATATATATAGTTTGCTATATTATATACTGTTATGATTTCGTTGTGAATATGTCATTTTGATGACGAGATTATATATCGAGCATGTGATTTGATTTGTACAATATGACATGATGATTATTGTATGTGGTTTTAACATGGAGATTGTTAAAACGTTTTTGTCTTCGGACGTGATTTTGTCTACAGACGTGTGATGTCTTCGGACGAGTTTTTGTCTTCGGATGTGATTGATGTCTTCGGACGAGTTTTATCTTCGGACGTGTTTATGTCTTCGGAAGTGTTTGGCATGTCGGAACCTAGCCTTTGGCCGGGCGAAAGTTACGATACAGTTAGAGCTCTAGTCTGTCTGCCGGAGTACTGCATATGAGGTAACATATGGGTTATCGGCTTATGAGTACCCATATATTTTGATATTGGATGACAGATGGTTGTCCAATATCGGCGGTGTACTACTTGAGGGGTAACAGAGGTGTACCAGCGCTAATGAGTACCTGTATTATAAATGCATTTGGGTAAATATAAGGGTTGCCCAATTCTCATGAGTTCATATATTTTTCACACTATTAGACAACCAGATGGGCAGTCTAATTTGTCATGAGTGCATTTATATTTGTTGATTTGTGGATTTTTGTATATATTGATATGCGAGTGGTATTTGTCATTTTACTCATACGAGCTGTAAAGCTTACCGGGTTTGTGTTTACAATCCCGATGCACCTATTCGATGGTGTAGGGGATAATTCTGCATGTGTCGATTATTGGAAATCGAATGACAACTCTGAAGATTCAAAGTCGTTCATTTTCCATCTTGTGGTGAGGATTTATTTGTGGATTTTTGTGAAATTTTGTGAGGATTATTACATTTTCATTTGATGTAATGTTGAATTATAAATTTGGTTTGAAATAATTGGTTTGTCTGAGTTGTATTGTGAACTCAGTAATGATCCACTGAGACATTGAAGCGATTTCGATTTATTGAAATTTGTTTTAGCGTTTTTCATGACTTCTAAATTAGAGTTTCATACTCGAAATTTCGGGATCGTGACAACCATGTGCAAAAACTGCAAGATATAAAATAAAAATGGAGAAAGAAGTAAGCATAGGGTAACAGGATAAGTGAGATCATCACTGCACAACCATTGCACACTGTAAATCACTAAATAGCTATATATGCAGAAAACAAAGATGTACACTAGTAGTAGACTATGACTAGCTTACAACTCAGCTTCCATATTTGATAATTATATCAAGACATCATCAAAAAAGATAATTATATCAAGTAGCCCATCAGAGTATTAACATTCACACTTTAATTTCAACAACATTTATCAAAGAATCGAATAGAGCACACAGGACATGTATCTTCAAACACATTTAGATTTTAACTTGACAAAAGCACCGCTCCATCAGTAGCATTTATCAAACAATTGTTAAAGAGTCAAACTCAGCAAAGTACACCTAGCTAGCAAATGCAAATGCAAATGCTCTGCAGCAACAAATGTAAAATGTGAAAATATCTAAACCCCATGCCGAACAACATCAGTACACATTGAGATCACTCTTACACAGCAAGTAATTAAGCTGCTAACTAGGAAACTGAAAGTAGGGTATACCTTTGGAGGTAGGAAGCTCCTTGCCTTCTTTAGTAAAAAACTCCCTCAACGACACCAATGGCTTCCCCTTAAACTCCTGAACAGTCACCTTCCTCTTATGCGAAAGCTGTATATCACCACAACCCAAATCCCCAAATATCAAAACAAAACCATCATAATTAATAATCAGAGTGTACTCATTCTTCTCTTAATTAACCCTACCCTGCAAATAACCAGATCGCCGTTGTCGTCGTACTCCCGCTCCTGCTTGCCTTCCTCCTCCTCCTCCTCCTCGGCGGCTTGTTGTTGTTGTTGTTGCTGTTCGTGTTTGTCTTGCTGTTCTTGGATGAAGGACTGGACGACTTGCTTGACGAAGGCTTTGAAGGGCGGCTTGTCGAGGTCGAGTGCGAGCTCCAGCGAGGCCAGCTTGCGAATCTTGGACTCGGTGACTTGGTCCATGTCGGACTCGGCCAGAAGACGACGCACGGTTTCGTCGATTTGCCGTTGGGTTTCAGTTTCCATGTTTATGTTTCTTTTGGGGTCAGACTGTCAGAGAATGTAACGATTAACGGCATATAGTATTTCCTAGATAATTTTGATTTTTGTCATGAAAGGTCTAGAACACCATCTCATTTCCTGTCATTTTAGCAAACGCGAAATAAATGATGAGTTTCATTAGATAATAATTTCACTTCGTTCTTGAAGTATGGAGTTTGATATTTTTTCCTTGAGTGAAATATTGAAAGAAATTAAACATCAAAATTGATCCAAAACATAGTTCGTGCAGACATTTTTTTAGTAAATTATCTGGTAGATTTTTTTTCTTTTTAAAAAAATGTCTCCTTAGAATGTAGTGAGCTCCTTAACTGGAGGCATCATTCACTTGTGCCCTAGCAGTGGCTCAGGATTACGACTAAAGCCAACATTCAAAACAACTTATTGTGACAATAAGTCACCTCGTAGGGGTTTGAAATCTCTTAATAAGTTGATCAAAGAGTGTAAATTACCATTTTAGATTGCAAATTAAAACTATCGTATTTTTTTTCTTTAATTAATTTTTATATGGAATCAATATAAGCTTGAGTGCATTAACTTGTATACAAATTAGAACAATCAAATTTTCATCTAGGATATCAATTAAGTACGAAGGAGAAGCATTTTAGTTTCGAAAGTTTACTGCGACTAAGAGTTAGGTGTGAGACTTGTACGATAGCGTATATAAGATCAATCTTTCTTTCAAATGCGTTTGCCTCTCCAATATCCTTGTACTTTTGCTTCTTCTTGATGCGCATATGACAATGCATAAAATTAAGAAGAAGACAACTCACCAAAGCCAATCAGTCCAACAGTCAAACCGTAATCACTGAAAATGAAATGGATATTTACTTGCTATAATGACTACATTCCGGACACCACGGGACCTGACTTGCATTTGGTCGTTCTTAATCCAAATATTTCACACGCATCTTTTCCTAGTGTTTCTATCTTGAAGTATGTACTGAAGTTGAGGTTTAACTGAGAAACCAGAGTTCCCATTGCGGAATGACTTGGTAAAACATTCAAGTTCTGTACGTATGCTCCACTTATGAGTTGTATTCAAGTAGAAACACTCAAGAATTCAAGCTTTTAAGTGTACGTAGACTAGGAAAGTGAATCTCAAGAGGAATTGAGGCAAACAAGCTATGTATCTGTCATGGAGATTTACAATTTACCTATAAATGGACCTTAATGCTACTTATCTCCTCTCCCCCCCCCCCCCTCTTCCAAAGGCAACCTCATCTAGGCTTTGTCCTTGTCGCCTATAGCGGCCGCCTGATTCTAAAAATCCAGGACATGGCCTGTAAGCCTTTATTGGCCACCAACCAAATCCTGGAAATGTTGCAATTCCACCTTGAATCCTTCCTTCACCATTGCATCCCTTCTCCACTTCTTCTCTTCCACATGACTTGCAAGCACTGTAACCAAAGTTATTTCCCAAAAACAACATACGTCACACTATTTTACTTATCCTATTATTATTATCAAATATCAATCATCAAACTTCAAAGAGTGCAGACCAAATCACAAACAGCAGCTACCCAGAAAATGTAGATATCACACTTTGTTTTGGTAATGCTGGCAAGAATCATTGCAGTCTCAATCCTTACTACTGAGACATGTATACCACAGTGCATTTATAACTTAACTACTGAATATTTAAGAGATCATTGCTATTCAAAAGTTAATTTAACCTACAAGACATCAGACTTGAATGTATGAAATGATGAAAATGAATTTCCAGATATAAATGGCAATGATTCCAAGTTCAAACTTTTTTGTTTTATGATGTGGGTCTGTTAAATATTCAAGTTCATGAGGAGAAAACCTGAGGGGAAGCTCTTTGGTGGAGGATTCTGATTTGGCAGGAAGTGAATCATCGGGTGGGGGAGTAGTGTCTTCTACAACTGAGGATGAGGAGATTGAGCAGAGAAGTATGGTAGACTTGGATGCTGTTGGGTAGGTCTGAGAGAAGGTCCTCCATGACTTGGTGGTGTTGGTGTAATGGAATTGAGAGAGTGGGATGGGATGAGGTGCTTGGGCTGAGAGAAGGGCTATTCCCATTCTCTCCAGTATGTATCAGTAGAATGAGTAGATGAGCAGAGGAATGGATAACATGACTTGGAGCTTTTGCCTTCGTTTGTTTCAATTGTGAGGCTCAGACTGAAGCATTTTGGAGCTAGAAACTAAAAAGGAGAAATAAAAATTAGGTTCTACCGAGATTTGAACTCGGGTTACTGGATTCAGAGTCCAATGTCCTGACCACTAGACCATAGAACCATTTGTGATAAGAGGAGTATATTATTGTTTATCTATTAAAGAAAGGTATGCAGCATGCCCGCTCGTATTTCAGAATGACTGCAAATGAGATTTTACTTTTTACTGCAGAATACATCGAGAAAAAACGGACCGATCTTGCATGCCGAACATAATTCATTCCTATACAAGTTTCTTGTTGCCATTCGATTGACAATTTCAATAGCTTTGAAGCTGGCTTCCCATACACTTGGCGACTGCCCTCAATCTAGAAGTTTCCAAGATCACTAAGTTTTCCAGAAAGCTCAAGTGCCTTTTCAATCTCAGTTTACATCTCATTTTTAAGTAAAGTAACTAATTCGCAATAAGGTCAGAAAGCTGACAGGAGACGGAACTGTGAAAAACAGAGAAAACCCCTTAACCAGAAAATACCAAAATTGAGGTTGGAATAATAAAAAGATCTTTGCCAGGAAATGATAGCGAAAGTCTAAGCACTTGCTTCAGTTGCTTGTGCAATAAAAACCACTAGTTCTGTCACTAGTATTAAGTATATGATAGGATATTCCTTCTTTCCTATTGATTACGCATTCTGGTGTTCTACCTCATCCAACACAGAGCTGTGATGATGCACCATGTACCACCGCCCATTATGGAACTCAAAGATGTTAGTTACACTAAATGGACCGGTATCCAGGTGATCACCAACATAGGTTTTCATGGTGACCCAAGCTATGTCAGTGAGTACACGAGCACACAGATCCCGAACCTGAAAGTTAACTCCTTGCTCCCAATTAAAAGCGAGTTGCCAACTCCGTACTACAGCAGTATACCTAAAATGAGAAGACAATGACTTAGCTACTAAATCAAATAAATGGCCACAAATTTGCAAATGTTCAATTTTATAATAAGGAGAGAAAAATCGGCAGTAACTGGGCTTTTCGAACAACCATGTGAACAATAACAGCCAATTTACATGACAGCCGTTCCTTCCCATGTCAACAAGCCCTACTGAAAGGCATTATACAAACTGCTATGTGACCATTTAATTGATGAAATTCATTCTAATATCATTAAAGATAACAATATTTTACAGCCATTATATAAAATACAAAAGAGTACGATCAGAAAGAAGAAATAAATTTTGGAAGTTGGTAAGAAAGTTCTTATGACTAGACTATCAATCATCAAAGAAATTCCAAAATACCAAATGCACACATAACTAGGCAAACTACGCAGAAGAAAACATTTGTCCGCAAATGCACATAAGAGAATCATACCCTGAAAAGAATTCCCCTGAGGGATGAACACACTTCACATAATCTGCATTCAGCCATAAATGACGCATTTCGGGAAGTGACCTATCTCTGATGAAGTTGAAGAATTGATCATTGACATTTACGATCGCTCTTGTAGCAGCATAGTAAGCTTTCCAACCATTAACTGGATTTACACTATCCTGTTCCGACGTAAAGTCCTAAGAGAATATTTAGAAAAGAAATCAATAAATAGAAAGCCTTACGAAATAAATAACAGAAGCCAGAAAGGAAGGCATTAATGCATAAAGAGAAATACATTTCAAGTATCCCCAACATGCAAACTCAGTAACCAAACACTCGATAACTTTTATAGAATTGATAGCAAGACCTACAGCCAACAAAACCAAACTGATATGGCAGTGCTAAAAATATAAAGCAACTCCGAGTGTCTCGCACATCAACCAAGAAAACAGTTTTTGGATATTTCATCAATTCAGGTAACAAAACTTCGATGCAACTTTAGTATCAAATCGAAACACAACTCTTATCCATAATGCAAATCCAACACTAAGGGAACTAAACAAAACACTCTTTTTCCTCCATCACACATGTCAACCACATTCCAACCAAATTCAGCAGGAGATTGTCACAATAGCCTAATCTCAACGCACATGTCCAACCACATTCCATGTTTCGACTTTCAACACATGAGTTAGATACAGCAGCCTAATCTTGCTTCACATGTCCAACGACATTCCAAGTTTCGACACTATAAACCACACAATTACAACCAATTTCGACTTATATAGTCTCTAAATTTTCACACATTGCTCTGTAAGACTATTATTAAGCACACTATCGCTCAAACTAGTAATCAGAATTCTTCAAAAACTTCAAATAGAACTCATAAAAGATCGAAAACCTAGCAAATACACTACCTTATGGTACAGAGCTTTCCAAGCATTATCGTCATTAGCGGCCTTCCGCATCAGCGAATTAGTCATCGAAAGATTACAGAGACTCTGAAAGTCCAGGTAGCTAAGAGCGTGGGTGGTAATCTCCGGAACCAACTGCTCCATCATCGACGCGCCCGTCGTCTCCGCCACCGTGACGGCCACCATTTGCTTCTCCGTCCCGCCGTTCAAGTGCGTTGCGTCGACGCCGTTAGAGTGACAGCAGCAATTGCAGAGTTTCTCGTTTCCCGAGGACGAGGGGCCGCCGCCGTCCGATTGGGAGCGCCGGGGTTTGGAGGAGCGTGATCGGACGGCGAGGAATAGAGAGAGGAAAGTGAAGGCGAGGGCTACAAGGAAGGTCTGGGAAGATGAGGAGAAGAGGGTGAAGGAAGTAGTCTCCATTGATAAGACATCAAAGCTTTGCCGTAAATCAAACCCTAAAAAATCTGGTGCCGCGGGGCACACGGTAGGGCAAAAGCGTCGCGGCCTTTTTCAGTTGAGGTCTTTGGGATTTTGGAAACCCTAATTTTTGCAGAGTTGAATTTTAACAGAGAGAGAGAGAGAGAGATTTTCGAGCTTTTCTGAGGAGTTAGAGTGGAAAAGAGAGAGATGGTGGGGTTGGGAAGCTGGTGAGTTGGGACAGTTACATTTGCACAAGGCCATTTTCGTAATTGTCTAATTATTATTTCATTTTCATTCCAAAGCTCAAAATCGCTTATAAATTTTTCGCTTATTTTTCGGATACATGGCTGCTAACTTATCATCAACTGCTCATCAGTCCGGTGTTCTACGCCACGGCAAAGTGATCAAGGCCTTCCCAACAAATAGCGCATGGCATCTGTCTAATACTAGTTTCCAGAAACCATCAATGAATGATTTAGTTGCGGGGATAAGCTTGGGCTCATATGTTTCCACGGATCCCATCGCATCCCTGAATCATTGCTCCAGGTGCTATCAAGAAGCGCATCAGACTCCCTGGTTCAAGATTACTTGCGCTATCCAAGAAACGGAGAGTAACATCCTCTACACACACAATAATAGCATGCTCGGGGGTGGCCACTTCCACAACCCGGAATATCTTTATAATAATAGCTGCTTGCTCAACTTCTGGGACAACTATACCGGAGAGCCTCTCAGCCATGAACTTGGCCTTTTTGAGTGATGTTTGACATCAGAGAGAAGGACAAACTTTTTGCCAGGCCTATGCGGTGTGTGCGACCATGAACAATGTGTTCTGGAGCTTCAAGCCAGCGATTTGCAGTAACCTTCTCATGCATGAACAGAATCGTCGTGTCCATGTCGCTTGGCATTTCAGTCTCTGGAATTATATTGGCATTGTTGTACAGTGTTCCGAAAAAAATGGGTCTCATCTGTAGACATTCTTCAAGAACTGAAATAACTAGACAACTTGAGAGTATCAGTTCCTCATGGAATATAAAAGGGTGCTTTATATATTGTTTCTTAACTTTTTGATCATGGGGTCAGAAAACTCAAAAACAAGTGCTTAGGAAAAGGGATTTAAATTGTTATTAATTGGCAATAATTTGTTTCCTTGCTTGAGGTTATCAAGCATGATATGACATGAAAATTGGTTTTGGGGACAACTAATCAACAAGGAATCAGCTCTAGTTTCTTACACAAAGATCATGTAAGATATGCAGGGGTTCGAAAATCAAACTATATATCTTTCAGGCTTCATCAAATCAGATAGCCAAAAACTGAAGCAAACCAATCGACAAGTTAAGTTCATATACACTTACTGTGGTTCTGTTCTCAGACGAGCCTCGAGATCGAGAGAGAGAGGGAGAGAGTTGTTTCTATCGGAGAAGACGGGCTCTTTAGGTTTTGTACAACTGTGTAAGATATAAATACCCCATAAACGGTGCGTTTCAGTTCTGACGTCAGAATAATCAAACTTGGAACACAGTTGTTCACTTTTCCTAGTCTAAAACAAAGTTGGATGACAAATGGAAACTATTTCTAATTCAAAGAAGAAGAAGAAATTAGATGAAGATGTGACTAAATGTAAAGTTTTCAATAAGAAATTGTGCATTTAATCACGTTTTTAATAACAATTAACTAGAGAGATCGTTTAATTTGACTATCACAATTTAAATATAAATTATAATCACTTACTATCTTATAAAATATTAATACTATTTGGGAGACCTTTTAAAACTCATTGGGCATTGTAGATTGCTTCTCACTAACATTCTTTTGATGAACCATCCATATATAAATCAGGATGATGACTATGCTGATAAAGTGATTTTCGGTTAGATTTAACAAGTCCCCTTATTAGGTTATTTACAGAATGTTTATAGGAGCAGTTCCACAGTTGCTGGTGTAGTCAAAAGTCTGGAAAATCATAAATAAAGATTTTATGGAACATGTTTATAATTAAGACCATTCTTCTTCTATACAAAATCTATAATCATACAGCTTCCACAGCACCTATGCTACTCCTCCAAAATGCACTAAAGGAAGAGGATCTAGTCATCTAGCTATATATCAAAGTTATGAATATTGTCATACTGCTGCTAACAATGACTAAAACCCACCCTCTACTTCTCCTGCATCCCTTGTCAGGCTGAGAGGTTCTGAAAAATGTCAAAATCTGAAACGAAACTAGTTGGAGAATCGCGAAGCACAAAAAGAAAAGACTAACTGCTAAAATAGCCAGCTCTTTGGTTTCCAGACTGGCTTGATCATTTACAACCTTTTCAAAATCCAATCTGCGGTAACAATAATATGATATCAGTCGGTCAAAATATGAAGCAACAAGCAATGTGCAGAGAAATAACTGAACAGTTGGACATGTCTCTAACCTCAACATGTTATTTTCCCTGGCCAATGCATTCAGTTGAGACGAGACAGCAGCTTTCCATGATTCAAGGTCAGTCATTTCTTTTTCCTGAAGAATCAGAAGTGGATGATAAGCAATCAAGCATATGACTAAAGAGTAAAGGTTGAGTTCCCAAAAATTATTGTATGTAATATAGGAAAGAAAAATGAAGTACCTTAGTTTCCTTCCATTGCACGAGATCTCTAATCTCCATTTTGCTTTGCTCCAACAGCAACGATACTCTCAAAAGCTCTTTACCAAGCTCTGGCATAACATCACCTTGTCTTCGGTTCAATTCTTTGGCAAACTCCTCCAGCACAGATAAGTTCAGCTCAAGTGACCGCACCTTCTGCATCAAAATCTTCAGAACAGAATCACCGGGCATTCTTCCATTTGGCTGCTGCCTAACTGTCATGACCGGATCAGGAATCTTGCTAGTAGTAACTGAAGTCTTGGTAGCATCTGAATTGGCTCGTTGTGCATCTTCAGTGCTTTGTATCCCTACAGCTGCACTGTTCCCATTTTGACTTTCGCTGCTTGTTCTCCTGTCAGTTGGACCAACCTCTACCTTTGTAGTTGATATTACAGTTGCGTTAGGCTCTGACAACTTATTAGGTGCAGAATCTGAAGACTCCACAATGAGATCTTCAAGCATTCGTTCAATTGCATTGATACCATACACCTCAAGAACACTCAGTGTGCAGTAGAACTCTGTTCCATAGTGGCTTAGTAAATCCAACTTTAGGTATCTCACCCATCTGGGTTCAGGAAGCTTAAAAGTATGGGCATTCTTACTATTAGCAGCAACAAAGCTTCCCAGTAATGACCATGCATCTGTTGGATAGCTTAGGCTGCCAGACAATTCAAATTCCTTGAAATTAGAAGAGTAGTGCTCAAAGTTTGCTATTTTGACAGAATCTACCAGAGTCTCCTCCGCCAGCTCAATTATAACAAACTTTCCTTCTACAGAACAAGGGTTTCTCAGGTACTTATCATGATCCTTGCCTAATATGTTACTCGCTCCTTTCGCTTCCTTGTTGTGAGACACCACCTTTGCCCCCTTGGATTCTGAGGCATAGTTATACTCCATTCCATCAGGTTCGAGTCCATGGGTAATGTTAACAAGCTGACTACGCATTACACGGTCTTTCTCTTGCTTTGATGTATTTCGAAATTCATCAAGATTGAGATAGGTAGAGTGAGAAGTTCTGTTCAGACATTGTCCTGGATAATTGTTGTTCTCTTCTTGTTGTTGGTTGAGTTCACAGACCAAACTGCGATAACCCAAGATTCTCCAAACTATCTTTTCAAGTCCATTTGTCTCCGGCAGCGAGTACTTTGAAACTGGCAGGTTGTGATCAACAGCAGTATCATTGCAGCTTTTAGACAAATTATAATCTAATAGCATCCCATTTGTCTTATTTTCGCTTCCATCTGCCACAAATGAATAGGCATGCTCACCATGCTTACCATTGTGAACACCAGGACAATGTGTAGGTCTGTTACTTGGACCTGAAATATTCCCTGAAACAGGATCAGGTCACTACATTTCTGCCAGAATAAATAGACCAGGGCAAAGCCTGAAGTGCTATTCAATAGCTTATTCCCAGAATCAGGAATCCAAAAAACTAAATGGTGATTCCTAAATAAATTTATCACTCATCCCAGCTACAATATAAGATTTGATAAAATCACCATCATTACTACAAATAAAGGCACCAGGAGAACCAGACACCAGTAAATGAAGAGATCAATGGACCATAGCATAAAAGTTGCATACCAGAAAACCAAGACAAATCAGAGATATAAATGAAGAAAAATAAGAAAACCTACATCAGATTTTAAACACTTCCTCTGGATTTTATTCTTAGCCAATAAAGGGAAAACATCAAAACCAAACTGTGATTTGGAACACTCAATTACACAAATGTTGCAATAAGAAAATCAATGTCAGCCATCAACTAAGCTAATCACAGCGATGCAACACAGGCATTTATGATAAATAGAATTTCCTTAAGCCATTGATTTGCTACTTAGAATCACATCATGGCAATATTGCAAGAATAAAGGCTACGGCTTTCTCTATTGATCTTATGCATAACATAGATAGGGGAAATGGGTTTCCTAGGAAACTCAAAACTGCAAATTGGGTATTCATAGAAGAACTAGAATCTACAGAGTGAAAAAATAAAGAGGCAAAACCCAGTAAGTGAATGTTAGAAAGTACCATTGCCATGCCCAAGCCCAAGCTTAGAGTAGAACAAGACAACAAGACACCAAAGAGAGAAGATCAAAGACAGAGAAAGCTCGTACAAGCTCTTCCCTTTATTGCCGTTGTAGTTGATACTCTCGTTGTTTTTATCTCCTTTGTCCTTGGTGTCAGAGTTGCTGTTCCTCTGGATTTTGATATGCAAAGAACCCTGACGAGGCTTCTTCATCTCTCTCTCATGTTCTGAGCACCAAGGTCCGTTTCTCTTTCACCACACAAAAAACCAACGAGAGAATGAGATTGACAATGTGAATGGGGGCTTCCTATTTTTCTCTTAGGAATTGGATTCCCTCAAAAAAGCAAATCAGACATGTTGTGGCTCAAACACTCCCTAGTGTTGCGGGAACTGATTTTTCCCGTTTTAAGGCGCATGAATTTCGCTCTTTGAATTTAGGTCTCACTCTTTTTTCCTTTTATTAAGGCTTCAAAAGATTTATGATCCAACGGCCACCACAACAGTTTATGTGGTTTGGATGAGTCACCAAACCCAAATTTACCTTATTATGAGAACAAAAATGTTCTTAATAGTTAACTAGTCTTTCTACACGTTTTATGCGCGTGTGAGAAAACCACTCCCGCACGTGCGTCGTTTATCAGCAATCATATGATATCAACTCTTCAACCCTATATTAAAAATAAATATAGTCAATTAGAGATAGTAAATAACCCTCCACCGGACTACCTTATATTTCTGGCGTTTCGGCTACGGATGTCTGCACGGTGCGGACGATGCGGATTATGCAATTCCAACGATCGGCGATGCGCAATGACGACGCGGATGGTGTCGGTCACACTCCCCCCTCTCAGCGCTCTTTTGTTTGTCGATCAGAGCTGCAGCGCCGGTCGAAAATATCAAAATTTCAAGTTTCTGGGCATCGTGCGGAAATTTCGAGATTTCGGCCGGTGCTGCAACTCCGGCGGGCACAAACAGGAGTGCCGGGAGGGGGGAGCACAGTCGGCACCATCCACACCGGCACGTATCGCCGGTCACTGGAATCGCCGAATCTGCACTGTTCGGACGTCCACAACTGAGATTTTATATATATATATATATATATATATATATATATATATACATAGTTTTCCCTCTTCTTTTATGATATGTTTTAGTTGTTGCGCGCTCAGAGTGTAAATCAATCAAATTTACACAACAATCAAACTAAACAACATACCTGAAAGAATTTAAAGTAGCATGTAAATGAACTCGAATTTAATGTAAGAACTGAAAAAAATGTATTGCTCCCCACTGTCAATGGAAGAAATATGATAATAGAAAGTACATAGCTTGATTAAATGAAACCATATGGGCATCAGTGAATCAAACTCATTGCCCGGCTCTCTCATTGTCAAGTTTCAGTGATTGTTCTCAAACTCTTGTTGTGGCAATTTGTGATAGAGAAGAAACCTGAAATGTGAGAAGATGGGAGGATATGTAATAACTGCATATGACTAAGAGATTGAGTTTTCAACAAACATGAGGTTTTAACTGTTTTAATCCTCTTAAATACCATTTTGACGTACTTTTATTTAATTATTTTCTGTAAGATTAACATCAGGGAGGGGCAATTTAGTAATCAAGGTAGAAGGCAGTTCCATAAGGACTATTGCCTTAATTAATACGATATTAAAAAGAGCCCAAAAAAAAAATTGAAGGGGCTTTGGATTGAATTACAAGTACATGGCGGGCACCAAAAATTACAGGGATGTGAATCTCTTTGGTTGTGTTCCATGGACATGGGTTTATAAGGTATCACCTTTCTGTTGGTTTAAAAGAGCATATTGTAGCTCACGTTTCTCTTCCTGTTTCATGAACTGGAGGCTACCAGGGTTTTCGCCCTCTAATAGAAGCTTCACTGGTGTTTGGGGAGGGTACTTGTTCAGTATAAAGTCAATTTCTTCACCGCTGATTTCCTTTTGTTCGAGAAGAACCTGAAAAAAAAAAAACATAAAGCCGGTAAAGCCTGTTAATCAATGTCTTCAATGGTGTTCTGTGTTCAAGTGACATCCTACTGTTCAAAATATCAGAAATGCAGCTGAAAAATCTTGCATGCATACCTTCACGGTTTTAAGCAAAGCTGCATGATGCCGCTTAAGCAAAGAAAGTGTTTTCTCATACATGATATGTACCAGCTCTTCAGTCCTTTGTGCGACCTGATCATCTAAATTGAAGTTCACTGGTGGTTCAATTAAGTCATAGTCATCGTACAACGATCCCTCAAAGTCCAGTCGAGGGCCTACAAACTTAGGTCTCTTCCTCCAAGGTGGTGGCTCTCCATGTACGACCATTGGATTCTCCAAATTCCAACTGCACAAGACAATTAGATTATTACAGAATGTAAGCAGCTACGAAAAAGAAAATAGGAGTGGATAAGGGACTAACACAGTTAAGATTTTACGCGCAAGCCAAGATGCATCAGCAAGGTAGTCAACTGACGCCCTTGATGTGTCCCGTCCATAAATGACCTCTTCAGCAGCCCTCCCTCCAAGTAAAACCTGCATTGGAGAAATTATTAGAAAAAAAAACCATATGAAAGAAAGGATGCAGTATAAAAAGGGATAAAAAAATTACAAAAGTAGCTAACCTGAAGGCGATGCAACAATTGTGGCCGCCGCTCAAACATGTATGCTTCATCATCAAGACGATCAAATACAACTTGTGACAGTGTCTGGACAATTAATTTGACAAATTTAGACCAAAAGTGGAATAGAAATACCAGTCAAGTACTTCTATTCACATTATGTCAAACAATCCACTACATCCAACTAAATATCAAAGTTAATCTAAAAAAGACCACTTGCAAGTTTGAAGCAATTTTTATCAGTGGTGTTTGAAAATTCAATAGGTCGATGAGCTCAACCACATAAGAATGGCTACTCCACCAGAAAGCGGTGAAACATAAATGAGTAACAAAACTTAGAAAACAGAAAAAACAGAAGGATGAAAAATCAGAAAGAGCACCTGGCCACGAGGAATGATTGAAATGCGATCACATGACTCAACTTTTGCATGCTCATATTGCCTAAGCAGGTGAGAAGTCACTGCAACTCCAACTTCAGTAGTAGCTCGGCGGCATTGTCCCTGATGACCCAAATCAATTCCAACCCTTTTTGGTCCAACTGTAAGTCTATCAACTGCATCATCCAAGTCTGACCGGAAAATTGAAGCATGCCCCTTCCTTACTGCAACCAGTGCAGCCTCTTGAACCAGCTGTGCCAACTTTGCTCCCGTCCATCCTGGTAAATAAGCACATTGGATTCATGCATTCAAATAGCATAGTCTGTAAACCTCAATTACATCTGCATACCAGGTAAGTTCAGTGCATAGCTAGACAAATCAACGGATTCTGACATTTTAACTTTGCTTGCATGAATTTTTAGAATCTCCAATCTTCCCTTTGGACCAGGAGGACGAATCTTTATCTGTAGAATATAACCAAAGAACAATTAGTTGATAAATATTGTTCAACAGTGCTAGCACAAAAATTATGGTTAAAGAGCAGGACATGCCCATTCTGACATGCTTTACAATCTATTCATTAGTTGTAACAAGTCAGTTAACTCTCCAACGGACATGTAAGGAAAAGAACTAAATTCCGTTAACAGTGCCCAGTCTAACAGGAAAGGTAAGTATCCTCTCTCCCCCTCCTTTTGTAAGTCAATGATCTAACAGTACTTTACTATTCCTTGCGGTTGAGTTTATATAGCTACTGCTCAGAAAGAAACAAACCTTGCGATCAAAACGACCTGGTCGTAGAAGTGCAGGGTCTAACAAATCACGGCGATTTGTAGCAGCTAAGAAGATAACACCTTTACCAGTATCAAACCCATCAAGTTCTATTAAGAGCTGGTTTAGTGTAGTTTCCCTCTCTTGAGTGGCTGCATTATACAGTTGATCGCCAGATTCCTTGAAAATTCCTTGACGCCTGACATACAGCAAAAAATGCATATCATTCAGTTTACAGGCATCCAGATTACATTATGTTTCTCAAGAAGCAAACTATGCAATACCTGGTAGCCAATGCATCAATTTCATCAATGAAAATAACTGATGGTTTGTTCACCTGCATCAAGGACAATAGTCACAATACAGCAAAAAAAATATACCATTAAAGTCTAAACAATGTTCCTGACAAAGAAGTATGACTCGTTTTTCAGTGACACACTAAGATCATCCGTGAGCATATGTTATTAACACCACAGTGCTCCCACACATTAATTGCCACATTAAACTTACACTAAAGTAATGCAATCATAAGTGACCAGTATTCAACTACAAATGGGAACTAAGATCACCTTGGCTCTTTTGAATAGATCTCGAATACGAGCAGATCCAACACCAACTAAAACTTCAACAAACTCAGATCCTGCCATTTGGTAAAATGGGACACCAGCCTCCCCGGCTATGGCTTTGGCAACCAAGGTCTGAAAACAGGATTGACAACTGAATAATTACTATAGTGTAATATTATACGCATGGATTAAATAACTAAACATATGGACAAATACAAACCTTGCCACATCCAGGTGGGCCCTCTAAAAGAACCCCATGGGGAGGCTTTATTCCCATCTTATCAAACAGTTCTGGGTTTTTCAAGTACTTCACCAACTTACACAGCAAAAAATCATATATGTTAACAAGTCGTCATTTTGTATCATGGATTATTAGATACTAACTGAAGACTGAGAACAAATCACAATATACACGCAATTCATTCTCGAAGATTAGTGATTAAGAATACCTCCTGGAGTTCCTCCACTGCTTCATCGATCCCTGCCACATCACCAAACTTGACTCCTGTTGATCCCTACAACATGTCAATAAAATACACAATTATAAGAGTCTTGTGATGAACCTTTACGAGAGAAGAAAGTTGCACAAATCAGTAGCTATTAGAAACTAACATCAACACGAGCTTCTGCTTTAGACCGTGAAAAATCAATCCCTTGCCACAGATCCTGCAAATTTAAGTGCAACTCTTGGTCATTAAATGCAAGGCATAAAATAAAGCAAAATATTAATGCATATGAGATGAACAAAAAATGTAGAGATAATGCAACATTACCCACTTCCTGAAGTTCTTAGGTCTTCTTGAGAGTGTGAAACGGACAAGAAGGACCATAGTCAAAAGGACAATTGTAATTGGCTTTAACATCTCAAGGCTGGAAGAGACACCGCCAAAAGTATAAAATTCATATAATTTAGAGAAAATGCCTCCATCACTGAAAAAATCGACTACATTTTCCCATACTCTCTCCAAAATACTAAAGATAATACCAAGAAAAAGCCTGATAAATGGCTTGACTATAGGCCACACAACATATACAGTTGATACAAACACGAAACTGGTAACAGCAAATACTGCAGAAGCCAGGAATCCTCCAACAACAACTGCAGCAGCAGCCATTAAAGCTGTTACCACTCCAAGCTCTACCATCATTCTGCTTGATATGGAAGATGCTACCGGATGAGGGTACTGTGGTAAGCTTCCAACCGAAGACTGCAACAAAACCATAAGGAAAGCTTAGCAATTAACTGACATGGTTCCAAATGTATCAGTACATTGTTCGACAATACAAACTCAAGTCCAGAAAAATACAAGAATAGGAATGGTCCCCCAATTTGAAGTCTAAGAAACTCTTGAATCAGATGATTTGATTTAACTACTTCAACTTTAACAATCGGAAAATCAATGATCACCATTCTGAACAC
Organism: Argentina anserina; assembly: GCF_933775445.1. NCBI lineage: Eukaryota > Viridiplantae > Streptophyta > Magnoliopsida > Rosales > Rosaceae > Argentina > Argentina anserina. The sequence goes on from NC_065876.1 coordinate 6,389,151, forward strand.
TAAACCTAATACCCTCAACTGACATTAGACTACATATGAGACACTCTGATTGCACACAATCAAAACTAGCACCAGCACACAATTCACCACAAGCTATAATTAACTAAGCTCATAAGAGTTCAAAGAGTTGATCACCGTTGTATGTCTTTCTATCACATATCTTGGACCCATATACTGCTCCAAAAGAGCCTGAGCTTCACCCTCATCCAGCCTCATTGCCCTAAATTGTCATAACCATATCACTAAACAGTAAAAAAATAAAATTCATAACTCTTCAAGTAACATAATGAATTCAACTTTTACCATTTGGTTCTATGCAAGCTCTTCTCTCCTGGGATCTCCTTCAAATCAACAATGAAATCACTCAACCCATAAGCACCAACCTTTACTTCCTTAGAAGTCAACAACTCAATCTTGTCATTCTTCATAGCTTTCTGAAAATCCTCAAAGGTCATCTTGGGCAATTCAACCAAGCTCTTCTCAAACTCATCTTCCTCCGGCAACTCGGTTCCGAAAATCTGCTCAGGCACATAGAGCTTCCCCTTATACTCCCTCAATATATCACTCAAAAACACAGCTTCCTCATTCTTGACTCCACCACCACTCTGACCCTCACTGCTCTGTTTCTTCAGCTCTCCTTCCTTCTTGAAATTCAACCTCTTTGCTAAGAACTCAGCAAAACCCACGTTGGGTTTCTTGCTCAAACTCTCTTTTTCCTTCAAAGTATAAAACTTTTCACCAATCAAGTACCTGGGTTCGACCTGGCTTGGGTTCTCCTTCAGAACCCTGGTCACAAAATCATCCCCGGAAGCTTTGCTGGCGTCACCGGACCGTGAGCAGAGGACGGTGAGTGACCGGCGAGGGAAAGGTGGCTGCTTTTGAATTCTTCTGATCAAATTGAGGTGCTTTGAGTGAGCTAGAGATTTGAAGTGGCTGTGGGGATTGGGAATGTGAAGCCTGGGAGAGTTTAGAATGTCAAGGGATGTCATTGCTGGGAAGATAGAGAAGAAAACATGAGCAATTGGGGGGGGTAAGGTTTAGACGGAAATGTGGGAATTTGAGCTCATGTTTTGTTGGGGTTTATCAGTCAAGGGTTGATGATGATGATAGTATTGTGTTCCTGCATTTGTGTAGTGGGGAATTTGAGCTGAAACTGAGAGACCATGGAACTTCGAGAGCTCCGGTTGTGTTTCCGTGTTATCCGAAGCGGGTTTGGTTTTTATCAACATTTGAACCAGTGTTACACTCTGAGAAGAGCAGAGAGGCCCAAAAAGAAGGGAAGGAAGGAAAGTGCAAGTCCATGTTTATTTTTGCCAACAAATTTTCATACCTAATGCATTTATTATTGGCACAATCTAAAAATCATGGTCGACTTATTTGGCGACGTCCGTGACGATAGAAATGAGACTTGCATGGTGGGGACTGGGGAGGTATGGTAACCTTGTCGCCTGGTTGGCTACCGAAGTGTACAAGCCTTGTAATCGCCTTATGTACTTGAATAGTTGGAATTCGTTGATCGTGATTTTTCGATCATCCTAAGAATATATTGATGCAAGCTAAAACCTTGAATAATACTAACAACTATACATGATCTCATATACCATAGAATTTCCATTGGAATTGCCAATCCAGATTTACATGTATGTTACATACTCCATTTTGTTTTCGGAGGACTATTTATCCTCAATCAATCATTACACCTGACCTAGTATTCAAATATGGAGAACATTAACACAATGGAAAGTTTCAAATTTCACATTGAACCATCAAGGACAAGCAATACTTTTTTCTTCTTATATTGTTCAGTTTGTTCTTCAAATTCTGGTAGGGTTTAGAAGGTTGGTAATAATTTTCAAATAGGTGCAGTTGGTCCTTTGTTTTGAGCATTAACTGCATTACACCTTGGTAGAGGAGAGACATTTATATTTTAGGCAAGTTAGATGGCGACTGGTCTGTCACCATGAGCAAATACTACCAAGAAAGCCAGCTCTGCTCCCCTGAGTCCCCTCTTCCTTTCCTTTACTCTTCTCTGGGTACTATCAAACCTCATTCAATTCACTTACCAAGAACCTTGACTATCAAATAAAGCAAGAGACAAGAATAGGTCACACTAGCTTATCTTATATATACTACTGACTACTCTTCATTTTTGTATGGTTCATTATTCATACCTGCAGCAGTGCATGAGTTATTAAGGCAATGGAGGATGATGGTGTGGAATGTTTGTCAAGCTGTGATGAGATCTATGAGAAACACATTTATCACCGCCGCCGACGTCTCCGCCGTCTTCCATTGGCCTCTACGGATAAGTGTCGAGCCACTAACCTCCATGAACTTCTCAAATGCCCTGTCTGCACAAAATCTATGTACCCACCAATCAACCAGGTGTGTTCATGTTCATTATCTTGCTTATCTTAAGGGATCACACAGTTTTTTTTTTGGGGGTATGATCATTATTGCGTCTAGATGAATTTGATCTTGAGTCTGTTTCAGGTCGAAATGTAAATTTTTGATGTAATATATCCTTTGCTGCAAGGTTTGAACTTTCTAGGAGATTTTAGTAGAGAACATGTAGCTTAGATTCATAGCCATTTTCTTCTTAAAGGATGTGGTTTTCGATTTGGAGAGTTTTGTGGATAAAAGGTGAAATAATTTTGTGAATTTTTGGGTAAAACAAGTTGTTAGGGAAAGGAACAACAGTGTATATCAACTCATCTAGGTAAGTACTTTCGAGATGATGCTCATGTCACTCTACTAGTTTTCATTTTGATCCACTTCTAATTGAACTCGCTGGAACTCGGAAGTAGTTGCTTGTGTTCTAAGTTGTGTTAATTTGATGATTTCTGCAGTGCCTGAACGGTCACACTCTGTGCTCCATTTGCAAATTGAAAGTGAAGAACTGCTGCCCAACTTGTAGAGAAGAACTTGGAGACATCAGATGTCTGGCATTAGAGAAAGTCGCTGAGTCACTGGAGCTTCCTTGCAAGTATAGCTCTTTTGGATGCTTAGAGATCTTTCCTTACTACAGAAAAGTTAAGCATGAGGCTAGGTGTGACTTCAGACCATACAGTTGCCCCCACCCTGGACCTGAGTGCTCGGCAGTTGGGGATATTGCTTTTCTGCTTGATCATCTGAGAGTTGATCACAAGGTTGATATGCATAATGGATGCAGTTTTGATCATCTTTATGTCAATTCCACTCCCCGGGAGACGGAAAATGCAGCCAAGATGCTTATGGTAAGTGGAGTTTCACTTGTGTTAGTTTGTAACTTGATTTCATGTTTAACTTTGGTTACTCTGAATACCGATGTGTCCTAATCCGATCTCATTATCCGCACTCCCTACATTTAGGATTACTACCATCTTTCTATGTTGATTTGCGGATTCTGCTATAAAAATTGAAACTAGGCACTTTGAATATGATATATTTTTGTTAATTGTTACTTTGTTAGTACTTTGTTACCTCTGAATAGATTGAGTACTACTGTCTATTGTTGTTGTCTACTGTCGAGTACTATAGAGAGAGAATACGTGATACTGATACCCTTTACTCTGATCACCTTCATTGTCTGCATTGCAAGGTATTCAGCTGTTACAGCCACTACTTCTGCCTGCATTTTGAAGCCTTCCAACTGGGCATTGCACCAGTTTACATTGCATTTCTTCGTTTCATGGGTGACGCAGTTGAAGCACGAACCTTCAGCTACAGACTGGAAGTTGGAGCACACGGAAGGAAACTAATATGGGAGGGAACCCCTAGGAGCATACGTGAGAGCCATCAGAAGGTGAGGGATAGCCATGATGGTCTCATAATCCAGAGGAACATGGCACTTTTTTTCTCCACTGGAGAAAGGAAGAAGCTCAGGCTTCGGGTCACCGGACGGATATGGAAGGCTGCGAGCACCTAGTTTAGAGCATCTGTAACCCTTTGCTGTCACATGTTCATTCCTTCTTATTATGTCAAGTTTTTGGTTTTGTTCATGGAACGCATATGCATTTCTGGATACGTATGTCCACCGCTGAGCTAAAGCTCATGGGCAAGGGCAGTATTATTGTTGTTCGTATTCAAATTATGCAGAGAAGAGGTGTGGTAAAGTTCGCAGAAAATAATTTCGTAGCACTTCCAAGACTAGGAGGCCAAATCGAACTTGCCAAGATGAGGTTCATGACTGACACTGGGTGACACGATATCCGGCATAGATTGAGTTTGCAGAGTCCCCAAGACATTGCACCACCTTAAGCAACTGCTCAATACTTCAATAATAAAGCTATTATCTATACCATAGTTTCTGGTCAGCTCCAGTTTCTTATCTGAGACTAGTCCCGATTTCTTATCCACCGCACACTTCATTGTAGCATTCGGGTTCCATGAGGTTTGGCCTGGCGCTGGTCACCTAATTTCATGCACACTAATCTTTGTATTGATGTTGAGGGCCTGTACTCTTTCATGAGTCAATAACTATTACTGTCCACGTATTACAACAACTAGGGAGTGGAAGATGTGAATAATTGGAAGCTGAAAAATGGCTACTGTCACAAAGCTTCACCTTTCTCCTTCTTTTGGGATGTCTCAACATACTGCTCTGCGAGTTTCTTCACCTTTTCACCTTCTTTGATTAGGAAACTTGCGCTTTTGGCTTTTGAATGGTATTTCATGACTTTCTCAGTTGTTTTTGCCACAGCCCACTTATATTGTTCAGTTGTAATTACACCACTCTTGCACAATGGTCTGATGTGCTCTTTGATGTACGCTTCGACCTGTAGATTGGACTGACAGGTTAGTCGAAATCATAGATTGAAATGCATCTGAAGAATGTCAAAAGAACAACATAAAAGATATGATTCTAAGAAAGGTGGATGGGATAAACCTTCTTAGATATAGAGTTGATGTTGTTGGACTGGTCTTTACATTCTCCATTGGGTTTCTTGTTCCTTTCACCACTTCCATCTGGTTGGGAATGATTCATTGAATCTTCTCCACCAGAGGAATTGCAACCAAGACTAGAAACTGTCATATTTGTCGCCTGGTTCTCAATACCAGATGGAGATGTTATTTCTTCGGTAGGCTTTGGCCCACAACTTTCTGTCTCTTTCAGATAGTTGTCTTTAACCAATCCTGCATCGATCGATCCATATAGAATTTCTGATGCTCCTGGAAATCTCTGGATCAGTGGTTCTTTATCTGGTCCATATAATTCTTCACATTCTGCAGCAGAAAGCTCTTCACCTTCTTTACCGAATATGGATTCCAAAGGAACACAAGAATTGTCAGTCTCACACTCCTTGGTTGAATTTTCCAGACCAGAAAAAGTATCATTCTCAAGCATGCAGGAAGAATCTTTTTGTACTTCAACCACCTTCTCAGTACTTCCAAGATCTATAGTATGATTAGATATTTCTGGCTGAAGAGTAGAGAAAACAACTTTAATTTTTGATGCCCCTCCTTCTGGTTCCATGTTAGAGACTTTTGTAGCAGTGGCACCAATGTAGTCTTCATCTTCCAGATTATACTCAAAATCACCATAGATGTCCAAATCTGGATTTACATCCATTTCAAATACATTATCAGGCCCTTCCTCTCTGGTATCTAATGAGGGATCATCTTCTTTAGCAGGAACTTCCATATTGGAATGTGGACTATTTGGAGGAGAATCAGAAAGGAGACCAGCATTTCTCAGTGCTTCTTCAGTTAGAGGATCACTGGAAGGTTCAACCAAAGCTTCACCAGATCTATCAGCACAGGCTGAAGATTGGGAAGAACTAAAAACTGTGTTTCCACTAGCTTTGTTACCTTTTGAAAGATGCAATATCTCCTGGGAACATAGATTCAGATACACTAGCTTGCTGTTTGACCTGTCTGCAATCTCCTTCTCTATATTGGTTGCATCTGCAACAGCTAATTCAGTGTCCGCAGTTCTACGAATCACTGGCAGATTAGCTTTCCTCAGCAAGTGCTCTGTCATACGGTATAACTGCGTCTGCACAAATTAGAAAGATCCCAAACCATGAAAAATATGATGGTGCCGGAAAAGAAACTATTTCAAGTTTACCAATGTCTATCATAGGAAAGTAAATTTCACTAGTGCTGAGAACAAACAGCCATGATCCAGAGGAACTTCAAATCTTCACAGGTGATTTTGATCACATAGATGTTGGATTTGAGTTCAAATAAGGTATATTCAGGTAATGATGAGAATGGCACACAAGTTTCAGAAACTCAATTACCTGGAGTTCATTAACCTTAGGTTTACAGTTAAATGAGTTAATGGATCTATTCTAAGCATTAGATTCAAATCTATTATGAAAAATAAACCATATCACAGACTATAATTGTAGCAATCAATACCAGTTTTAAGGCTCAAATTCACGAAACCATACAGCCTAAGTTTAATAAGAATATTGTTTTATAATTTTTATGTGTTGAGTTGGTCTATATGGAGGTAGCATAATCTACAGTAAAAGTTTAACTGATGACAAGCACACATCCATCTCAGTTACTAGACAGGAACTTCATACCTGCCTCACTGACATTGGAATTTTATTGTGACGACAAGGAGACAAAACCGGTTTCATGTCTGTTGGCAACTGAGCCTGCAAGCAGAAACCATCAAATAGGATTATATCACCAGGAGAAGCAAACAGCATAAATGAAAGGTTTTAAAAGTAGTTTTATTACATACTAGCAAAGGGTAGTTTCCTTTGAGCCCGGAGTTGTCTTGCTGTTTTTCATTTGTTGTATTCTTGCCTGTACCACTCATTTTCCTGGCAAGAACCTCCAAAGCCCATTTCCTTTTATCTACTTTTATATCACCAGTTTTATGAACTACATCCTTGGTTTTCAATTTAGAACCACCAGATGAAGCAGCCAAGGACCCTCTTGAGTGTCTATCTTGATGTACTTTCTTAGAAGCAGCACCATTGTCTGAGCCTGGAGGATTGTTTTTGTTCCCATTAGTTTCTAATAAAGGTAGACCAACTTTTGATGAAACCTTATTCATATCTGTGGAAGTCGAAGTGAGATTATCAAGAAGAGGCTTCGAACACGGATCCGTTGCACAGAGTTTATCATTCGGCTCAGAATTACCAACAGCTACAAGAGGCTTTATATTATCTTTCCTTGGAAATACAGACGTATCTGCTAAATACAACCTGGAAAGAATTGGACTTGTGGACTCATGTGTATTAGACTCAGGCTTTGTATCTAACTTCTTTGAACTTCCATTGAGAAGGCCAAGAACTGACTTTAAAGTCTCAATCTTTTCAGGTTCTCCAATGCAACGATGCTTCCAAAATTCAATTTGACAGTCCCGGTCCCATGCACGTTTTCGTCTTCCATTAGATGTCCCATAGATTTTCTTTGTCAAGTTCTCACGTACTTTTCCCTTTTCCAACATTGACTTCCTTGCCTTCAGTGCTAAATCTGATAACTTCTTTACAGGTTCAGTTTTTGATCCAGCCAGAGCTGCCCTAAAGGCGTCGAGAAGCTTTGGATCAAACTGGTTTTCACCAATATCTTTTGAAGATTTGTTGCGGACAGCCTCTCTTATTTCCTTTCTTAATCTCTGAACAACCACTGATGATTCCTTGTCCTCAGCATCTCTCCTCATTATCTTTTTAACTCTCAAACTAGCCATAGAATCTTGTTCTTCTGAGGATTGTAAATCAGAATTGGAGCCTGCAAGCCCCTTGGAAGACTTATGGTTTGTAGTTCGAACAATGCTCAATATTTCAGAAGTAGGGTCCAGTATAGGATGACACTTCAACTTGCTATCTTTGGGAACTACAGTCAGGCTGGAGCCATTCCCAGAGTCTGAAAGTTGTGCTTTGGCTTTGTCCTTGAAAGCAATCTGTTGAATCTTCTCCCCATCTCTGATTTTCTTCACAGGAACTTTGTTTTTGATCTTAGGGTTTGTACCCCTATCATCAGCACAAACGCCATCACTATAATTTCAAAAGAACAAGTAACTCAAAGTCAGAAGTTTTCCTCAACATGGCGTGAACCCATAATATATTTCAAATACAATCTTTCAGGAAATTGATAACAAGAACATCAAAAACAGCTTTGAGAATTCATATTTTATTCAACCAGTTGACTTCAAGTATGCAGACATTTCCTCTCATGTTTCAGCAAAAGTTTTTGATATTTTACTAATGATGATATTGAGGAAAATCCCACGGGAAATTGGCTAGAATATTCTTCAGGGGGGGGAAAGTCTAGTAGGGTTCGATTTCTGGCGCCCCAGAAAAGAAGAGTTGGTATGCAGAAACTCAAACTTCGATGCTTGTGGCATAGCATATTAGGTTTATGTATGCATCTTTAATAAATATAGTTCATGCATTTAATGGTTCATGAACATTGTCTAGTCCTATCAGTATATTCAAACAACAAATAAGACATTTCAGTGAGTTCTTAAGTCTATCTTCTGTTTACCTATCTTTCCCTTGAAGTTTAAGGTCTTTCTAGATAAGACATCTCAAAAACTTGGGAGTTTTCTGAGGAACCTACATTAGCTCGTCTATAGCAAGCTGATCATTTGACAACCCTAAATCCCAGGTTCAATATTATCAACACCCACCATGAATCATTTGGTATTAGCAAGCTTAGTCACCACCACAATAGAACCACACAAGATATGAAGAGGAGATAATGGCCCCAAAATCCAAAATATGCTACAAACCCCCAAAATAAACCAAGGATTTCTATGCAGAAAAAGAAAATAAAATCTAACAAATATAGAAAAATTAGGGTGGAACAGTGGTAGTTACACAATTGATGCTGGAAGATTATGACATGAGGATAGCAGTAACAAAACCTGAAGCAACATAGTTATGAGCATTAAGTGCAGAAAACCATATTAGAATCAATTAATATATTTGGATGACATGAGACCTGCAATCTGTGCGTTTTCTCTTTCCACCAGTCATATCAGGAGCATCTGAATTAGCATCTTGTACAATCCTGTCAGCTGGAAACACAACAATGAGGTAATGCTCATGAGTGGCAGTTGAACTGATTCATTGAAAACTACTTACACCACCCACACCCAACAAAAAAACAAATGAAGCCCTAAACAATTCCATACCTTTTGGCAAATATTCTTCTGTAGGATAATGCTGCTTCACATCTTTAGCGTCATCGTGTTCAGTTCCAGTGCTATTCGTGTCAACTAGAGGCACATCAAAATCAATATGAGTCCAACATGTGCAGCATATGAAATCTTCAAAGTCAGGCAATTTCAATGGTCAACTAGTTATTGTTTATTGAAATCAATATAAGTACAATTACCTGACATAATCAAACCCGCAGATAACCCAAGATTTAGATCCATACTACACTGGCTGTCAGATAGCCTTTCACTGATATGTGATTCATTAAGCTTCCCAGAAGAACTTTTGACGTCATCAAAGCTTCTGAGATCATAAATTGATTCACCAGCACTGGACCTAAGCTGCTTGTGTGCTAGAGCATTTGAAGGTAAACTGAAGGAGGTATCACAGGATAGGGACAGTTCTAATTCCTGTGCTTCCAGTTTAACAGTTATCATCCCTGCAGGTTTTTCCAACTTGTGGCAATCTTCAGAAGCTGATACCAGCAATTCACTTTGAAAGTCCTTGCCAACTTTGAGGGTTGGTAAAATGCTCTGACCTGAATCTGTAACCATTGAGACTACAACAGCTGTGTCTCCAGTATCGACAGAAGATACAGAGACCTTTCTTGAGAAAGTATCCTCAGTCAAAGATTCACGATTTTCAAGATCACATTGGCTGTTAGACCTCTGTACTGAACCGGCATCTGAGTTTTGTGGCATATCACCAGCTACACATCTACAGAAAAAAAAAATTAGAATATGTAAGTAAATAATCAGCATAATTACAGAGGAACCTTAAGGAACATATATAAGGATCATCAAAGCAGCACTACTCAGTGAAAGACTACTGTCCACATGTATATATGTTTGGCAGTAGTTGTAAAAGATAAAGATTTTTGTTCCCACACAAGATACAAGATAGCTAGTTATCATCTTGTTTTATTATAAACTTAGTTGACAACTGAAGTCAGGAATGTCGTTAACTTTTTAAAAAAACATAAAAGATCCACAACCCATTTGTTACCACTTAACATGCTATTCTACCTTGATTTTAGATTTAAGGTTCTGCACATACAAGTCAACTGCTTATTGATTATTAGGTAATATAAAATATTAAAATGTAGTTTTAACAAAAATTCATGAACCAGACTTAACAAGGGAACATTAGACCCAAAATAAAATAAGCAAAGAAACTAAAAGTGCACAATGAATAAACAAAATAAGTATCTCTTATGTAACTAACCTGGGGCATAACCACATATTCTCAGATGTGTTTTCAGGATCAAACCCCACACAGAAAGCATGGTACCTGAGAAAGGTTTCTTAGATCATGCATTTATGTGAAAGTTTTTTGCAAAAAAACCACTGATTGCTCATTTACCATAAGTCGCATGAATCACATGCAATTGATGTATCGAGATTGGAATTCTCCTCCATCTTTGCCAATCCACTTCGAACCTTGCAATGATCTCCATCCAAGCAGATAACTGACTGCAACATGATTAAATGCAAAATATACAATATCAGATTATCAAAGTTGAGAGATAGCCAAATAGGTTTGAAGACAAATGAAAATGTGATAAATACAAAACTCTTAAGTTTTCTGATATTACTTTATAATTAATATTAAATCATCTTTGTTTCCTTGATATCCTTGTATTCTTCTATAAAAAAAATTAAAAAAAAAAACAAAGGTTCCTCATTTGAAAGGGTCACATCCTATATATACCACTGATAAACTCCTTTCCCCAATATTCTGCATCTTGGTGTGGTGGGAAGGGATCATGCAAAGCTGATCCTTTGAACCACGGGTTTCAACGTAAAGACCAAATCTAAATAAACAAGGCTACAGAAATTCCTAATGTTGACTAAAGGTTTCCCTGATGATGCTTATAAGCACAATATTGCTTATTAGAGCAAAGCAGTAGCTCCGGGGTGATTAATGCATGCACGTGGAAGTTGGAATGAATAAAGCACCAATGGAAGCAACAAACAGAGAAGCATGACTCTTAGCATCTTACGTCATGAGTTGTCAGGTAACATTAACACGTGAAATCATCTTGGTAACAATGGTAGGAGAGGACAGCAATCTAAAAAACTAAGGTAGAAAATTACCAAATGAAAGATCATATATATAATAAAGTTAAAGATAATTACGTTTTCATCAATATAGTATGATGGAAATGAGACGGTGTTATTTGTCCCTTCAATACTCCAATCATCATCTCTGCAGACAATAAAAATATGGAAATTAGTCTCTGACAGACGAAGCAACTCTAAAAAAGTACAGATTTTTAAAATTCATAATCACAAGGACACCAAAATAACAGCATGTGCAGGAACCACTCGATAAGTATTTCTGAGTCGTATACAAGAGGAATCAATTCACTCTCACCAATATGCTAAAACACGTTGTTCATGACTGCAAAAGTACCTGGCAGATGAATCATCATCCAATTTGTTGCTCCCAACAGTATCGTATACCTTCATATTAAAATCAATCTTACAAGCTTCAGCACTAATTGTGTTTCATAATATATATATATATACATATATATATATATATATTTGAAGATTTATAAAATAATTGCCAATCTCCAAACAAGGTACATATAGAAGATATCATGTACTTTACAACTCACCGGAACACATGTAATCACTTGGAATTCATTCTGGCAAAGCGGGCAAAGATTTGTAATGGTAGCCCAATTGTCAATGCAAGCAAAACAAAACCTGAAAAAGCATGGTGAACCCCATTCAGAACCTAAAATGACTAATCACTAACTATACTTTTACTCATACGTCGATTAAATTCCCTTGCCTAGCCCAAAATATTGACAATATAATCTCAAAAGACACAGTCTTAACCGCATACCAGTGCTGGCAGCAATCCAGAACACCCCTGTCGATAATGGTATCCATGCATATCCCACACGTTTCATTCTCGCCCTCCACAACAGGATTGTCCTGCACATTATGCCAATCCCAACAGCTTAATCTCAAACTCGTATCAAATCAAGCCACTGAAATCCTGAACCTCAAACTTGCACATCCATAATTACATCATTTCCAAGCTTCAAAAATTCAACTTTATCACAACCACAATTCATCAAAAGATTAAACACATTTCACACAGAGAATCACTCCGTCAGTAAAATCAAGCTCAAAAATCGAACTAGTTGCTAGAGCTCAAATTCAGATTAAAAAAAAAAAGGAACTTGAAGCTTACATTGGTATAATTCTCATCAACTCCAAAAGCTTCTTCTTCTTCTTGAATTCCACTTGCTACTAAATTCACTTCCATTTCGTCAAACATTGAGCTCACTGCTTCCAATCAAAAGCTGAAAGAACAAGAAATTGGGTTAGCAAATTCACAGAAAAATCTGATCTTGGGGGAATTCGGAGATGAGCCGTAAGCAGGCAGAACCGTGGAGGGCAAAAAGGGAAATTGGAAATATAGCGACGGCGGAGGAGAGGAGATTGTACCTGCGAGGGAGAGGGAGCACCATTTTGTCTGGGTTGAGGGAAGCGAATGATCGACGCCACCGAAACGCTGCGTTTGGATTACAGTGATCACAATAATAAGCCTTTTCATGGTTTTGGGCTTTTGGCTTTCCCTTTTCCATCTCTTTCAAATAAGAAATAAAGAAACAAATCAAAATACGTGTAAAATGACACGGAGGTCTAATCAATGAAATCGCTAAGAATTAGAGACGAGAGAGAGAATTGTAAAAGTACAATGAAAATTAGTTTGTTTATATGAAATGGTTTCAAAGTGCAAATGGTAGGAGAAACGTCACCGGCACTACACAGTGTTTTGGAGATGAATTTAATGTGATCGTAGTAGTTATAATATTGGTTGATACTTGATACAGTTAACATAGCGAATCACAAGGGTGTCTGATCCCGCTTGGTTTACTTGACGGTGGGCGGTGAGTGAGATGTGTTCGAAAACAAATTTGTCGTCTATTTTTATTGTGTTCATTTTATATTTACCTCATAAATAAATTATAAGTGTTTTTATAATAATTATAATTATAAATTTGTTGAGAAAAATAGTACTTCACATTTTTTTTGTGAAGTGAGCATGGTAAGGATGGGCAACAAATTTGTTTCTGATGTGTTCAGGTGACTATCGCTTAGTCTCCACAATCTGTCAAATGAAATACAAAGTGGCGTTAAGAGAAGAGATCATGCCTTGGTGATTTTAACGCTCAAATGCCTACGTCAGTCAATTTAAGTAATAATTGTGTAGTTATTGAGGAGAGAATGATAAACCTTTTATAGGGGTTGGAGGAGAGATTTGTTGAGCATTTACTCCTCTCGATGTAGTATTGGTATCTCTACATCTTCTCATGGTGCCTTCTTGGTGCAGAGCGTGTCCTGACACATATGGCATTGGTTCTTGCGGTATTCTGGAGCTAGCGCTTCTGTCTTTGCAACGGTGAGTTGAATTCCTGTTGTGGTTGTGATATAGGAGATATGTGTTGTTGATTATGGTCAGGCATAAGCATATGCCAACAAATAAAAAGAGTACTTATCCACATAAAACTAAAAAGAGAAGTTAATACACCTAAGATAGATGTATAATTAACCAGATAGAAAACCACATAACTTTGTTTAGTTTGTGTTTTAGAGCTATGAAACATATTTGTGCGAATTAATCTTATGCATACAAGATTAATTTTCAAACGCTCTAATTTTCTTATTTTCTGAATTAGTTTTGTCCATCCAAATTGCATGACTAACCCTATATAGTTAAGGAGTTCATTAACAAGCTAGCATGTGTTGCGACCAGCTATCCTAATCAAGCCCAATTATGCAGTAGCCTTGGTTACACCCAGCAATTTGCTCTCTACACCCATCTAGTCAACAGTTAGATCGTTTTGCAGTCTGAGGACCACCTCCGAGTAGGCAGATTGTACTTTCCATTTCAAACGGCTCTCTCTTTATATTGTAGAATGAAACCCATTTATGGGCATGAATGAATTATCGGCTTCCCCATAAATGATAACCACAAACAATTTTACCAAGAATAGACACAATTAGATAGAGACAGAAAGATCTCACAGTGTTCGAGTTTTGCACAGTTTCTAAGTTGACTAGGAAAGGCATACTTCAGATGGGTCACAACTACCTGATTTAGTATCGCCCAGGCTCACTTAACGTCACTGCCGATACTCTGTCTCATCAGCAAGAGTTGTGTTCTGTTCTCAGCGTCTCCGCACCCTTGTTTGACAGTCTGGTTGCGATAGATAGAGCCTGCTCTTTGGATCCCCTGTCAATGGAAATTATACAAGCTATTCAACTTCAACAGCCGACCAAGAAACACTTTGAACTGCGAGAGGGCAGACTCTATTATAAGGGCAAGATTTTTATACCACCAACCTCGGATTGGCGTTGCAAGGTTTTATCTTTTAAATCCAATTTTTCTCTGTCTAATCCAATCAAGATAGAAAAGAATTGCTCCTAGCCAGTAGCCTCAAGGAAGCAATCGCCTGTTCTCTTCTATATTTGATGGATCACAACTAATCTTGAATTGTCAATTGATCGATCAAGTCCTATATTTGAAGTTGTTTCCTCACAAGAGCCTCCCCTTACAACTTGATTATATATATATATATATATATATATATATATAGTTCCTATCTAGAGTGAACCTTTACTCTAAAATTACAGAGTGAAGTTTTAATTTTGGCACACTTTTAAGTCATATTTTTTCACCATAAGTCATTCAATATTTAGGTATGCTATTCAAGATCATCTCTACAAAATTTCATCAAATTTAACAATGGTTTGAGTTTTTAAAATCGAGATATACACGAACGGTTCACGTTGAATAATTTTAATTCGTTAATTGATTTAATCTAATTTCAATACCTTAATAATGTCCGAATTGGATGAAATTTTGTAGAGATGATCTTGAATAATATACCTAAATATTGAATGACTTATGGTGAAAAAATATGACTGAAAAGTGTGCCAAAATTAGAATTTCACTCTGTAATTTCAGAATAAAGATTCACTCTAAATAATGACTATATTGTTCTGGGAGAATTACTATTCTACCCTTAGGTGTGTCTTAGCCTAATAGGTTTCCTGTTATGAAATAGATTAGCATCTCCGTAATAGATTAGGACTCCGAATCCTACAGGATTGTGGTTTTGTAATGCCTATATATAGGCCCCCATATCATTCAATAATACACAATTATTTCATCCTAGAACACGGTATCAGCACGTTGCCCTAAAACCCTGAACTTTTAGAGCCCTAGAAATTTTTTCTCTTCTCCACCGCCGGCCGCCATCGTCCCCGGCCTCCGGCATCTCTTCGTCATCGCTCCTCTGCTCGCCGTTGTTGCAGCCCACCCCCCCCCGCTGCTACCCCCGCAGCCCCGCATCCCTGCACGCAGCCAGCCTTGTTGCCCCTGCAACTTCTGCCTTGCTGCCCTGCACGCAGCCCCTGCAGGCCCTGCTCGCTGCCCCTGCACGCACGCACGCAGCCCCGCACGCAGCCCTGCACGCTGCCCCTGCATCACCCTTGCAGCCCCCGCATCGCAGCCGCATGCAGCCCCGCATCGCAGCCCCTACAGGCCCTGCTCGCTACCCCTGCACGCACGCACGCTGCCCTGCACGCTGCCCCTGCATCACCCCTGCAGCCCCTGCATCGCAGCCGCACGCAGCCCCGCACGCAGCCCTGCACGCACGCTCGCGACACCTGCAGCCCCGCTCGCAACCCCTGCAGCCCCTGCATCCTGCCATGCTGTCTCTGCACGCAGCTCCGCAGGGTCTCTTCCGCATTCGCTCCGCAAAAATATCTTTTTGCCCCGCAAGGCCCCGCATCAGAGGATTCAAAATTTCTCCTCCCGCATATCTACGCAAGAAACGTGAACTGCACAAGCAAACTCTTCGCTCAAGAGAAGCTACTCCCGTCTTCTCTACCCTTTTAGACCTATGGCCTGACGAGCCCGATAGCCTTTTGGGCCTTTAAACTATTTCTCTTTTTTCTTTTCCTATTGCTTATTAAATCGTTTATTTGCACGCTTTCGTTTTCTAACTATGTTTCACGTGCTTGCATAGGAAATGTGATCACTCGTCGTACTATGGTGATGACATTCATGTCGAGATGGACGATACTTTTGTCATCTACATACGATTTCGATCGTATTCTCCCAAGATTTTTATGTCATCGGACGAACATCGAAAAGGAATTCATCAAGCAACTTCATGCATGATGATCGATTTGCAGAGCAATTTACTTATATGCGGTCTATTTGGCAGACCAACAAGTATGTTTTTCTTAAAGTTGCTGCTTTTGAACATATATATATAAATTATCGGGCGCTATTAGCCTTTTTCATGTCTTCTTTTCCGGCCTTTCTTATAACGCCGATGAGACCAAAGAGGGATATGATTCCCCTATTGGTCGACGTTTTTCATGTAACGGTCCTGGGGGAGTCACGTTATTATTTAAAAAAGAAGATATCGATTTCGTGTGGTCGCCTGAGTGCACCGCTGTTTTGGGTGCGATCATGAGAATCGCCGATATGCATCGATTATTTTGTGACCATATACATCACAACCCTTCTAATTCCGGTTACATACTTGAATAGTTTCGATTATTCAAAACAAATACAACCCTCGTTTCTCATGGATGCGTCGTCATCGCGACTGTTATTTAAATGTTTGAGTTTTCTTAAACTCATGTCTATAAACGATAATCCCAAGGTCTACGTACTCATTTATTTGAGTTGAAATTCATTACTCTGAAGCAACACTATTTGCTGACAAAAGATCCCAAAAATAACGAATTTTATGGGACACACTTCAAGTGATTTAATGAACGTCTATGACGTTGTATTATCAGAGTTGACCTTGATGCATACTCCACATCCAAGAGACGCATGCCATTTTTGGCACCTATATCTATTTCTTGAGGGAATTTTGGAGATGGAAAAGTAAGCAAACATTTTTTAGCCTCACGCTACGGCTCCGCCCGATCCGATATGTAAGATTTTGTTGCTACGGACTTTTTGATTAGTCAATCTATTTTAACTACGTTTTCTGCTTACTATTTTTCAAGTATGACGTTGGCATTGCCATGTTTCTTGTTCGACTTTAGCTTAAGTCGTCTATTGGAATTGGAAGTTTGGTTGTGTTGTATTAAATATTGGCATATTCTATAAAATTTCTCATATTTCTTGTTTACAAGATGGACTCGTGAGAATTTTATTTGCCTTGGCTTAGCATGCATGGTCAACGTTTGCAACTCACGTGGTTTTTAAATTGGCCGCTTTTGGATTACATGGGACCCCAATAACACTAAATTGTGATTTTGGACTTTGAAATTTGGAAAACGAACCTCGGAACGTCAAAATTGACGTCGTTTTTCCCGGTTACTGTTCCGGCGTTTCCGGAACGTTTTTTGACGTGTTACCGGCGTATTCGCCGCCTTCCGGCCATATTCCGAAGTTTCCGGCACCGCCATCCGGTTCCGGACGGCGTTTCCTGTCGGACCTGAAGTTATGGCCTCCATACCGGCCAGGTCCGGCCACTGCCGGCCGGATTTCCGGCAATCGGTGCCGCCGGCTTCCGACGTTTTTTTTTTTCGTCGTTTCTCGTCATTTTTCCGGCATATCTTAGCAGTTCTTTCTGCCATGTTTTCCTAGTCCAAAATTCACCCGGTTTTGAGTTAATTTGACATGGTTTTTCTAGTTAATTTTCTAGTTTTCTCCAAGTCGTTTCATAGCTCAAATGATTTTATTATTATTGGTGACCACCCGCACCAATTGGATGGTTTTTACCACCCAAATTGTTTGGTATTCAACTGCTCCAATACCATATCTTTCCAACTCTTGAGTTGAAGAATGTAGTTCTATTGTCATGTGATACATTCGATGGGATTGTCATTTGTTTCAATCCCCTCTCTTACAATATCCTACGGCGTATTGTGTAGAGAAGTTCACCGCGTCGTTGACTCTCTTAATCTTCATTTTGAGAATGTCCCGCCGTGAAATCGAGTGTCTTGCTAATTGCGTAACCACCCACACTGTCCTACGGCGCAGGTAGTTGTTTTACGGATCTCGTGCGGAGATTGTGTTGTATATCTTCGTGTCTTGCTAAGTTTTAAAGGCCATACATGCCAATGATGGATTTTCATCTTGATATTTGTGTTAAGAATGGAGAGGAATAAATCTGTCAGATTTCATTGACAATATCTTTTTCAAGCTTCGACAGTAGCTTTGTTAGCTTGCAGACATAGTTTTGCTTGCTTGCAGTAGTAGCTTTATGTAACTCAAGATTCTTTGAATGATGGGTTCGGTTTTACTGTCTTCTCGGTTTTGACATGATCGTTTTTTGGTCATTTTGAACAAGATATGATGATTCGAGTTCTTTGAAATTCACATTATCATCTATTTTTCATCTTCACGAAGCGATTGAAGGACCACCTCACCCATGCTCTACACGGTGAGGCCGAGCCTGCCTATTTCGGCGGCTCCATGGCATTAAGGCCGTCGGTGGCGGCATCCCCTCCTTCACAGGAGCTTTGTGATGCCTCCCGTGTTTTCTAATGCCTCCATGGTAATCTCTGATGCCCATCGCTCATTTTGCAAAGCTTGTTCTTTTACTAGATTTCAAGGAAGTCCTTATTTGCTAAGGCTCCAACCGAGAACATTTCATTCTTAGGAAGTATTTAAGGTGACATTAGTGGACCCTATCCAACCGAATGCGGACATTTTTCGGTATTTTTATGGCATAGGTTAAGAGCATCGACGCGTTGGTCACACGTCGCTTTGCTTTCCACAAGAAACGCTGCATTTGCTAAAGTTTTTAGCTATGATCATCATCCTAAGGGTTCACCACCCTTCCTATCCTCTCACATCTATTTGATTGGATACCATTGGAGAGTTCACCCCCACGACTTTGATGATTTCGTTTTGCATATCTACTGGGATCGTCGTTGAACATATTATTCCTCATGTTCATTCACTGCACGATCTAGCAGAGCTCGGACTTGGTTATGGGTACTAACCTGCCGATTTTTGCATGGAGATATGTAATGATGTTGCATGCAGCGACACTTATTCATTTCAGACCCACAACTTGCCAAGCGTTTAGTGCGTACCAGATGGTCACTAGATACGATCCCAACGTTATTTTCCTTAAACACTTATTTGGTTAAAGTTATTTATGTGCCTCTATTGTAGCTATCTCAATGGGTCTACTTGAAAGGATTAAGTATTCTGGTTGGTTATGATTTATGAATCACCAACACTTGTCCGCTATTTCCAATCTACAACCGTTGATCTCTATCCTGCGATATTAGCAGACGGTCACTTTGATGCGACATACTTCCCGTCGTTAGGGGAAGATATGAAATGCTCCCATTCCGGTTTTAACGCCAGGAATTGACGTGGTGTGGCACTATGTCTCATTAAGATCTCGCACTACTCAAAGTGAGCAAATGTGCAACGCATTATCGACCTCCAGAAAGTCAAAGATTCGATGCTCAATGACTTTACCGATATTGTGAAAGTGACGAGATCGCACATAAATGCTGTGATGTGCCGGTAAGGTTGGAACTCTCATAATATGAGAGAATTTCATATGACCTTGTCCTAGCACCGTTGGCACCATCCCTGACAGTGGGAAGGAAGCCGGCGATGGCACCATCGTACGATGTGGTGTTGTCGGCGCCCGTGGCATTGCACCACAAAACAAGGGCGGCAAAGGCAAAGATTGACTAGTAAGGGTCATAGCTTTGGTCTTGGCTCCTGCCTAGATGAAGGAGGAGACCATTATTCTCTAGAATCAAAACTAGAAAGAAGCGAAGTGCGTAGGCACAAGTATTTCGCCCATCATCAAGAGATATTCTCTAAACATGTGTATCAACTAAGTTTCTGTGGGACGCTACAGACTCCTTTTGTTGATGTTAGAGAAGAATAGAAATCTCACAAATTGATCATATACAGCGCGCGCCTGTGTTTAATGGATTGATCTCCCATGATTGATGATGTATTCACTTATGCTCTTATTCCGTTATAAAGCATCAACGATGAGCAACTTGACCGAAGTGGAAAGAATCAATACAGGCTGAACTAGACTTGTTATGTTGGTCGTTGTTCGTAAGTGTAATGAGAAAGATGAAGTCATGCGATATATGCAGGACTTATGGCGTAAAGATTGTCTCATTATTCTAGTATTGACTACGATGAGTTATATTCTCTCGTTATGGACATAATTGCTTTCCGCTACTTGATCAGTAGTAGTGTCCATGAAAACTGATTTGCAGCACATGATAGTGGTCATAGAAAATCTGTAAAGGGATCTTGACGCAGATATGAGAGTGCCTGAGGGACTTTAAATGCCTCCAGACCACGGAGAGCTTATGTAATCAGATTGCGACGTTCGAGAGAACGTAGTACAATCGGTTGCAAGAACTCATACCCATATGTGTTCATATGAAGCTAATTCTTGATTCTCTATTCCGTCTAAGTATAGATGATGAAGAGATTCAATGAGCTATACATTCATACATGTTAGTGTTGTTGGGACACTATTGCTTTCATTATGACGTGATTAACTATGCGCCTATGCATTGTCATTGGACTTGCATTGCTTCTTTGACATGGGTTTAGTTCTACACTTAGTGAACCAACACAAGTCCTATCCACACCAACACCGTCAGCAGCTCCAGCAACATCAACGTACGCCTTGGTGTAGCAGTTGACACTGGTAGCGTAGAGGGTGCGTACAGTTCCGTCTTGGACCAAAATCAGTCCTTCATTGGTCCATTCCCTCATTCTTTTCGCGAAAGACATACTAAATATGACAAATCAGAATCTGTCTAGTTTCGTAGGTCAACTTCAACGAGACCTACAAGACAGCTCCCTCGATGAAATATGGTGAAATTGGTACCGTTAGAAAGGTCTATGTGTCTAATTTCCAGGGACACCAACCATTCATTCATAGCTATCATATTGAGTGAGTTATGGCCATTTTAGCAAAGTAGGACAGTCATGTCCGAAAATTTGCAAGTCAGTCAACTTCGACAGAGCATTGTGAACTTCTCCGATCGGATGAGGTTGTGAACCTTATGTCACTGGAAAGCCACGGGTGTTTACTTTTCAGAACATTTTACAGTTCGCTGATACCTATTTTGACGAAGAAGTTATGGCCGTTTAAGTAAGTGAAAGTCATTCTATCCAAGAATCTGATTTTCATTGCAAACTCTTGTTTTGAGTTGTTATGCAATCTTGTTTTCTAAGATCTAAGTTTGGCTAAGTATAGCATGTATGATCTAAGGATGTGTGGCTAGATTAATGATTAATCATTGGCCGAAGACTACGTTTGAGAAGCATGTAATGAACGTTGTATACGTTGTTCTTTGTACTCCATGATTATGGCACTAATCAGGGGGAGTTGTTTCGTAGACTTCAGGGGGAGTCTAGCTCACATGATGCTATCAAATGTAGACGGTGCGTTGTGCTCTTTTTCCCTTCGATCAAGCTTTTGTTTTTACCCAAGAGGTTTTTATTTTGCTTGACAAGGTTTTTACCGAGGCAACGATGTGTGCACCATGCAACCTAGGCATGCGACACAAGGGGGAGTGTTCCGGGAGAATTACTATTCTACCATTGGGTGTGTCTTAGCCTAATAGGTTTCCTGTTATAAGATAGATTAGCATCTCCGTAATAGATTAGGACTCCGAATCCTACGGGATTGTGGTTTTGTAATGCCTATATATAGGACCCCATATCATTCAATAATACACAATTATTTCATCACAGAACATATATATATATATATATATATCTTTATATATTTTATCAAATACGATAGTCATGCTCCCTCGGTGCATATAGAAATATAAAAATACGTCATATAAACAAATAAGTGAAATTACACCTACGAGTCATTGACTCATTGGTCAGGGGAACCAATTTAAAGAAGGCACATATGATCAAGGATTCACGACTACTGCTACTTCAAGCCCTCATCACAAGGGGCACGCGTCGGCATATTAGATCATAATAATATTTTAAAATTTCACCTAAAATTAGGCTCGTAGTTTATTGATACTTGGATCGAATGAATCTACCAGATTGCCAAGAGCCAGCAGATTAGATATTTTTAATACCATCTAAATTAGAAAGTGACATTATATGTATGATGATGCCAGATAGGAGAAGATTCATATGAAGCTCATGTGTAGTCAACTACTCAACCCTTTATTTTAAAAATTAAAATGAAATGAAAAGGGCTGGGAGGCAAAATGGAGAAAATGATGCTGGCTTTAGAAAACGTTAACCAGGATAGATATAGGTACATTTGACACCAGATATACTAAGCCAATAAGCAATAAGAGACGGACTTGTATTCAGACTCATCGATTACTACTTTTGATACAGCACTCCCCCAGGTCAGTTTCCCAGTCTGTGCCTAACTTCATGAGTCATAAAAGAAGTAATACTTACATGAGTTGTATTAAGGGAAAAATTAGAAAAGGGTCTGCATGCTTCTTAGCGTGCTGAGCTGAATCAGGTAGAGATTTTGGGGGTTTCTACAAATTTCTCTGTTTCTTGGGGATGATCGAATGGAAAGAAGGTAAGTAAAAAGGGTTTTTTTTTTCTGTTGGGGTTTTTTAGATTTTAGACTAATAAAGCAGGGGTGCCTCTGTTAATCCTGATTGACTTTTTGTTCATGTTGTGTGAAGCCGCTGGCTTTGAATCCATGTTTACTAGGAATAATGGATTAATTATGTACTGGTATTTTTTTTTTTCAAACTTTCTTGCTAGATCTTGGCCAGTTGGCCTTCATTGAAATGCAACCATATGTCCAGATTGAGTTCATGATTCTCTCAATTTCTCGCTTGGTGTTGGGATTTTCGTATGGTTTTTGTGAATGTTCAAATGAAACATTGAAGAAGACCTACATGTTTTATTGATGCATTATTTTTTCATTGGTCCTTAGCAGATTGAAGTTTCTGATATTCTTATATTGGTATCATGGCTCCTTTCATGAGCTGTTTTTGCTTCAAGAGTTCCCAAGTTCATAGACAGAGAATTGGATATGAGAAGCCTACTATCCTTGCTTCAGAAACTGCTTGTAAGTTGAGAATTTAACAAGTAGCTTTGTAAGTTATTATCCGGTCAGAACTGTACAATCTAGTTTAATGAGTTTTTAAAGTTTCTAGTACTTCAATTTACTTGGCAGTTACCGTAAATGAAGTTGAAGCTTTGTACGATCTGTTTAAGAAAATAAGCAATTCCATTATTAAAGATGGTCTTCTACACAAGGTACACGTCTAGCTAAAATTTGCATTTTGAATGTGTTGGTATGTTTGGTAAGGTACACATCGTGGGAATACTTACTGTCTCATTCTAATCTTTGTTTGGTAAGAACTTACTATTGGATATGAACTCTGAAAGCTATGTATTATACCTTAAAACTCAAAATAGAATCTTTGATACTTCATTTATGCAGATGCCATGGCACTAATTGTTTGGCATAATTATGAACAGGAAGAATTCCAACTTGCACTATTTCAAAGCAGCAGCAAGCAGAATCTTTTTGCTGACAGGGTTGGTGTACTGTATACCATTCTTTCTTGATGAATTCATCTTAAGAGTAGGAAGAGTTGCTCATTTGCCTAAGAAGCTCTCCTCAATAGTATGTTTTGAGAAGTAACATCCCATCCCATTTCAAACGTTTATTGTAACAGTATCAGGCATTATGTCATTGCAGGTATTTGATTTGTTTGATGTCAAGCGTAATGGGGTGATTGGATTTGGAGAATTTGTCAGATCATTGAGCATTTTCCACCCAAATGCTTCTGAAGCAGACAAAATTTCATGTATGATATGCTTTTATATACTGTGCTTCGATTCCTTCTTTTCTTTTCTATTGTAGCTAGAATATCGATCATACTTTATAACTGGCTATTTAACAGTTGAAGTATATACTTTGCAGTTGCATTTAGATTGTACGATCTACGACAGACTGGCTATATTGAGCGTAATGAGGTAAGAATCCCATTAATATATGACGAAGCAATCTGTCAATGTTTGTATTTCGAACAAAATTATTAGTCTTCTGCACTATATATCCCATCATTATTCATATATTTCCAGTTACCTAAATTTCAGAATTTCTTGATCATTTTTCAAAGTTATCTGATCTTTTTGCCTCTATGCATGTTGTCCATAATATTGTTGTGGCAGGTAAAGAAGATGGTGTTAGCCCTATTGAGTGAATCAGATCTGGCACTTACCGATGATGTTATTGAAACAATAGTTGACAAGGTTTTGATCACAATGGGTTTTTCTTGTGTGTCGTAATTTACTCATTATTGAACCTAATTGGCTTCTTGTTTTAATGTAGACAATGATGGAGGCAGATTTAAAAGGAGATGGAAAAATTGATCAACAAGAATGGAATGAATATGTGGCAAAGCATCCATCTGTTATAAAGAATATGACTCTTCCATATCTAATGTGAGTCCTAAGGCTGTCTCCAATAGTTGTCTAGTTGATACTTTTTTTTGGCAAAGAATAGTTGATACTATTTGTAGCACTCGTAGTAAATTGTACCACACGAAAGTAGTACTATACATCTACCATGCATCACCAATAATAGTATACTACAATCTAACACTAACTATGTGACAAGCTTTAAACATGATTATGATGAACATGCATTGAGTCCCACAGTTTTTGTTACAGCCCTTTATTGTTTGAGATCATTGGTGCTACATTCTAGAGCTTGTGGCACCTTGCAATAATTGTTGGAGATGGCCTATAAGCCTATTTCTCACTAGCATCGGTTTTATTCTTTCTTCTATTGGGTCATAAACCAGTTAGCTCTAATCTTGTTGGAAGTTACATATGTTGTACTTATATATCGCCATAGCTATACTCAAAAGTATGATACCATATTTTCTAGTATATGATGTACGTTTTATATGAAATTATGACTGTTTGTGGTCAGTTTCGCTAACTTTATATGTTTTTTAAAGCTACAACTTCATCGCACTTCCAATCTGTTAAGATCGTTTTTTTTCTGGCTTTTAGGGATATAACAATAGCATTTCCCAGCTTTGTGCTCAACACTGAAGTTCAAGATTAGATACAACGGTTGTGGTAAAGATCACACACAATGGCTAAGCGTTTTTCTCAATACTTGGATGTCTAAACACATGTAGTAACGATGATCCATGTTTAGAGCACAATGAGGTGGAAGGAACCTGCAGAAAGAGAAGTTTATACCGTAGCATAGCCTGTATGTTTTATACTCTATGTTTTGATCGAAAGAGTTTTTGTAATCTAATTGTATGATTTACTATACATGTTAATTTAGGTTGAAAATTGGTTTCCCAAACTCTAGTGAAATGTCCATTGCTTTTTGTACTTTTCATTTTCAATAATTCATCCATCCACATTGTTATAGATGACAAGATTAAAACCATAAGATCACTTTTGATGCAATCACTTTTGGTTTTTCTTCGTTATATTATGGTGGCTATTTTTTTTTTCTCCTCAAGAGTCTTGGTTTCATGTCTCCTCTTAAGTTCTATCTTTTTTTTATTCAATAAAATTTATGTTTGCATAAAAAAAAACAGGGAGAAGATTATGGCTATTTTCCAACTACATATATAAGGGCATAACCGTATAAGTCAAAAAGTGGGTTATTCCTTTTATTAAATTGCCCTTAAACATGAGCTAATGCCCTCTGTATGACACACAAGAGTTGGAAACAATCATACTAGCAAGAGATATGGAGTCAACAATCATACGGTCTAACAATTTGTTCATAGATAATCGTTCAAATGATGCACGATCCTAATTACTAATATGAAATCATACTATACTCTATATTCAATAACATGTCATCCTATAATAGATGAATATCGATAATGTCTCCCTTATCATCGTGTGAAGAATTTGTACACCTGCAAACAAACACTCAAGAGTTGGAAACTACTACACAGACAAATGAATGTAAGGAGACCAATTATTTAGTATACGAGTATATCTAACAAGCATACATATGATTAGTGTTGTAGAAAAGTCGGCAAGAGATACAAGGAAGCGGATGACGTTCATCACAATGCTAACTGGAATCGCAGGCAAGAACTGGCAACTCTCAAACCCAAACCATCAACATAATTAACCATCTCCTTGAACTGTAAAAAATGAAGGTACGTCTCACTGCTAAATGGAAGCCTCAAGGTGGAAGTGATGGCATGTGGAAGGCTGGCTATGGTAGCATGTGAAAGTCTAGAGATGGTGCTAGGAGAAAGAAGAGATCCTAGCAACGAACAGCTACTCAATGGCAGAGACGGCAACATCTCAACGATAAGAACTCGATAGTCTCTCTATGGCACGTGGGAGTAGCAGAGCAAGATAACTATGGGAAATTGAAGAAGTGGAAATGAAGGAAGTGGCATGGAGAGTGTACCCACATGATAACTGCAGTAGATCCAGAACAGAGGACACTCACCCCTGCAAAACTCATCAGAGCACCATATCCCTGCAAACCAGGTTATCAGCAACACGACTAACCAAGCATATCATATATGCAATCACGCTCTCCGGTAACGAAGTAAACATAAGTGACATAATGCAGACCCCTGAAACCTCCTATCAAAGGTTGCCTGCCAATCTAAGGAATCAACCTGAAATGATCTTAATTCACATCATCTTAAGGGACGGGACCCAAAATTTATCAAGTCGAACGAGGTTAAAAAATATTGTGGTGCGGAGCCATTATGCAACATGAATTCAAACGAAATGAATGCTCTAATCTTGTTGGAAGTTACTTATGATGTCCTTATATATTGTATATTGTCATAGATATACTCGAAATAAGATATCATATTTGCTAAAGAGGGTAAATGAGGTAGTACATAAAATTATGAACTTTTGAAGCCATTTTCACTAACTTTATATATTGTTTGATCGAAGCTACATTTTCATCGAACTTCCAGAATCCAGACCATGCATTAAGTTCGTGTTTTCTCATTTCCAGGGACATAAATAATTGCATATCCCAGCTTTGTGCTCAACTCCGAAGTTCAAGATTAGACATGGTTGCGTGGTAAAGATACCAGACAACAGGTTCGGCTCTGAACCGGTGCAGCTTGCAAATTCAAAACCGTTCAAAAAAAAAATTTCTCTTTAGCCGTTCATCGATCTTTACAATTATAAAGTCCAAAAAACCATCATTTCAATGGGAAATTGGTTTCCTCCACACACCCCGAAAAATCACTTTAGATGAAATTCCTACCATAATTAGACCAAACTAATGTTATGTTTTGTAATGAATGTGAGGGTATTATGGGAAAAGAAATTTATGGGAATTACAATATATACTACCAACTTTTACATTTCTTACCATTTCCAAACACAAGAAAATAAAATTGATGGGAATTATAATATCCCATGAAAAGAGCAAATAATCCATTTAAGAATGAGATCGTAGTCTCTCCTCATATGTGAGCGATCGTGAGCTCGATTCACAACATATTCATTATAACATATTAGATATTGTGTATTTGATAAATAAAAAATGAGATCATATTTGTATAAGTTTGTAGAATTGTGTATCCGTATAAGTCCATATAACCATAACTCATTTGGGTTATTTTCCTAAAATTGCCCTTGAAGTATGATTACGTGTATTTTTATACATGTAATTCTACTTAAATATGTAAATTAAACTAACTTTGAGTTAATTATTATGTAATTAATTATTAATATATATTTTGTAGGGAAATAAGCGGAAATACGGAATTAGATGGAATTGGCAAAAAATTGGAGCATTAAAGGGGCAAAAAAGAAAAATTAGTTGTATTGAATTAATTAATGGTCTTCTTATAAAAAAAATCACATTTGACATATGAAATTAGAAGAAAAAAATCAAGTAATATTTCAAAATTATAAAAAAAATCTATTTTATTTATGCTTAAACTTTTACCCATGAATTTAGCTAAAATTACAACTCCTGCCACTGGAGAAAACCCGCACCAATCTCTCACAGCCTCACACAGTTAGGGCTGTATGTAGGCTTGAGCCGCTCGTATTCGACTCATGTTCGGCTCATTTTTAGCTCATTCGGCTCGAGCTCGTAAAATAAAATGAGCCGAGTTTGAGCTCAATATTTAGCCTGACCTTGAAAATGAGCCGAGTTTAAACAACAAGTATTTGGCTCGTTCGACTCGTTTAGCTCGCGAGCTAGTTCGGATTTGTTAAAAGTTCGGCTCGTTTATTAATTAAGTTTGACTCATTAACTTTTCTAGTATATATAAAGTATAATTTTTATATGCAAAATGATATTAGTTCGAAAGAGTTGAAATGTTTCTTTCTAGAATAATTAGTTAAAGACTTTAAGTTCTATAACGAGTTTGATTTGTTATTTTTAGTTTATTACAAATAAAAGGGATTTTGTGTGATACAATGACATTAGATTTTGAATTTTCTTTTTAATTTATAAATTTTAAAATTTTATTTTCGTATGATATAAACCAACTTAATTCAAGTTCGATCTCATCTAATTAAATAAGCCGGCCCGAGCCTAGCTCAAGCTTTTTCAAGCCGAGTCGAACTTGAACATGAAGCACAAAAATCAAAATTTGTCTTGGCTCAAGCTCGTTTGAATGAAAACGAGCCAAACATAAACAACCTAGTATTCGGCTTGACTCTGCTCATTTGCACCCCTACACACAGTCACACCTCAGTTGCCTCACCTCACCTCCGACGACGCCGAACCCATCCTACCGTATCAACCCCATCGTCAAGTGCTTTAACACGCGCACGTTAGTAGACCAAATGCCATGACCTCCTCCCGCCTCCGCCATTGAAGCCTCTCGATCTCTCCGTTGTCTACCATTGCAGATCTCAAGCTCTCACCTCTCGATTTAGGGCTTCTCACCAGAAACCGAATCTCCAACTGAAGACTGAGCCCATGATTGCATCCCTGCCGTCGTCTTCACCCAAGCGCCCACCAATTTCAAGATCGAAATAGATCGCGTCGTTGGTTTTGATTAGCAGAGGAACACAACGACTGATGTAGGGCTTGGTGGGGAAAATCTAGATTGGAGACGATGGTGATTATCTAGAGATGGTGGTGATGACGACGACGTTGAAGAGAGGACGTCGATTGAACAAGAGCTTGCTCGCCGGAAAGAGCCTAGCTTGGTCGGAGATTCAGTGAAGGGTGCCCATAGTAGTTTTCTGGGTGCCCAATCAGAATTTATGTTATTTTTTGTTTATTCAACTTCAGTTTTATGAGTCTTGTAAAAGCTACCAAGTACAACAATGAAGTTAATTCAGTCATAATATCAATCACACCACTTGTCACATTACTCGTCACAGAACAAAGTTAGTGTGACTAATAGTGTGGTTGGTTGTTAACTATCAGTTACACTACATTTATGTTGTGACGGGAAGTGTGATAGGTAGTGTGACATGATGTGTGATTGGTGGTGTTTTGTACGACATATTTGGATCATATTAGTTGATTTGAAAATTTCAAGATCACATAACAATAAACAAATGTTCGTTATTTCTAGTCATTCTCTTCTTCTTCTTATCACAACATAGTCACTATAAAAGTAGTGTGACATGGTGTGTGATAGGTAGTGTGACATGTAGTGTGATAGGTAGTGTGACAGTTAGTGTGATAGGTAGTGTCACAGCAAATGTGACATGGGTTGTGACAGGTGACAGTGGGGTGTGACAGGTAGTGTGACATAAGGTGTGACAACATGTGTGACAACAGGTGTGACAACGGGTGTGACGGTTAGTGTGAGGGGGTGTGACAAATAGTGTGACATGGGATGTGACAGTAGGTGTGATATGCCGAGAAAAAATGTCTAAATATGTGAAATGATGTTAAAATTCAAAGAAAATTGGTATGAGTATGCTCAGAATGAAGATAATAACTAGAATTTGAAAGCTTTGAGCTCCGATTTCGCCAGAATAAATTGGAGCACCATCATGGAAGGCAGCAACCTCTTGCAAGGGTTGATGCGCCTTGTATAGTGGTTGGTGTGTGTATGATATCAAATGAAAGAAGGGAGAGAAATATTTCTTTCTAACAGTATCAATCACACTCAAATTTATCGTCAGACGGCAAAGTTATGAACGGAATTAAAAAAAGATGATGAAAAAGAAAATGGTAAAACAGTACGGAAAATATTTTTAAAAATGCCTATTTTTTAATTTTATTTCAAACTTATTGATTATTTTATAATTTGTAATGTAAATTGGTACTCTAATTTGCCTTAAATTAATCTCTTGATTGAGTAATTAATCATGACTAAGAAGCCATGAAGTTCTCCCGAGGCCTCCATCACGTGCGTGCATGGTATCAACATTCATCAATTAAGCAATTCTTTGTTTTATTGCTTCAATCAATCACAAACTGCCACGTGGTAGTGGAGTCTCCTCACCTTCCTACCACACACGTTTGTATAATCAAATTTGTCACTCACATTTATCATGCACATTTTATGCCCACTAGCCTAAGTAAATGCAAATTGTCTTTTTTCATATTATATATATATTATAAAAGACACATAATATTTATTTAGGGTGGTGGCATGTAGTTGACAAAATAGGAGTGAGCGACAAATTTAAAAAATCTATCATAACTCTCTTTTCTCCGGAGGGGAGACATAGAGAGTGAGGCTGCCGCATTTTTCTTTCCAAAGGAAGGGCTTTGCCCTCTCCCACCATCACCACTCCACCATTTCTTCAATTATCCTCTCTTTTTAATTTTAGTATCTTACTCACTCAACCTTAAGAGAATTCATCAAGAATTCAATTAAAAAAAAAAAGAATTCATCAAAAACATGACAACTTCAATTGGGTAGTTGGGTGAAGAGTATATTTGATTTATACTAACCCGTAGCTAGATGTGGTCAAATTAACTCTCCCCTCTTTTCCCATATCTCTTTATTTATGTGTTTGATGATGTATTTATTGATGGGTAGTGAGTAGTTACTTTTGGGAGCTAGGGTTTTAACTCTAGCTCAATTTTGATGTAATGAACTTAATTCCAAACAATATATATCGTATTTTCACATAGGTCGGGTGCTCTCTAATTACTATGCTTATTGAGTCTTGATGCATGAATTTGGGGAATTAACCACTCTTGTTATGTG
Organism: Argentina anserina; assembly: GCF_933775445.1. Lineage (NCBI taxonomy): Eukaryota > Viridiplantae > Streptophyta > Magnoliopsida > Rosales > Rosaceae > Argentina > Argentina anserina. The sequence continues at coordinate 6,420,406 of NC_065876.1, forward strand.
TTAAGATTTGTGATGTGTGATGCAAGTGAAGGTTCTTTTGTGTACACTAGCTTCAAGTAATTAGTGTGGTGTGCCAAGTAGTTATTTGATCTAGAACTAGTGATTACTTAAGTTTCTATTTCTTGTACTCATCACCTTTAATCATATTGTTGTGGCCCTAACACGGCCTGATAGTTCGGGTTAGAAAATTCATTCTTGCCGACCTTAATCAGAAGAGTGGATATCATAGGAGAAATTTACCTAGTGGACTTTGACCGACATTGGGTGTGGAACTAAGTAACCATGACATATTTAGGTGGGTAAACTATATATTGCATGCTTAAATCCCTAATTTTTAGAACTCTTCACCTTTAGTTCATGTTTTAGTAGCCCTAATAAGGTAAATAAGGTACTAGTCCATGAAATAGAGAGTCTACATTTGCCTTAGTCAGAAATGTGAATACCCTTAAGGAAATTCGGCTAAGTGGACTTGATCTGCATTAAGTACGGAATTTAGTACTCATAAATATGTATGTTTGTTTGTTTGAAATGTGTTCGTTATATTGAAATCACTAAATGGATCGCTATTACCTAAATTCTCTCTCTTATTTAGATTCATTCTTTTTTTTTTGTCTTTATTAGCTTAGGTTAGTCTTTTCATTGATCTATACATTCAAATTTCTGACACTTATCAACTTTTTGTAAATAATCATCACTAGGCTAAAGTTGTGATTAGGCTTTGGTGCGAACATAGACCGAGTGTTACTAAGGTTTGGTGCCTTAGAGTAGCATTTTGTTTATTTTCTCTTCTTTTCCTTTATTTGCACTAGTGACTTTAGGTGCCGATTAACCTAGGATTGTAGGTTAGGCACTAATCCCCGGAGTACGATAATTTTTTGGCCTAATACTTCTTTTACTTGACAATGATACGTTCGCTTGCGTGAATTGTGTCCAAGTTAAAGTACTATATAAAATCAGAAATAATTTATTTGATGGTTTGATAAGACCCACATGACATGCATCAACTTTATCCTAAAGTTTTAATCTAACAGAAAGATGATAATATATTGATAGACTGAATATAGACATTTACTTATACCTTTTAAGTTCTTACTGTTTGTTGAATTAGTATTTATAATTAATTTCAGTTTATTCTCATAAATTTTACACTTAAAATCAGTTCACCTTTAAAAATTTTATTTTAATCAGTTCACTCCCTATACTTTCAAATGACATCAAAGAATGACAAAATTCAGATTTTTTATATGGATTATATTGATAATTATGCTATGAGACCTAATTTTAAAGCTTCAGTGTTGTTGTAAAATTATTAGGAATTCTGTTTTGGTCTTGCATATATGATTTGAAGCTTTATTTTAATAGTTTTTGATCAGATTTTAACTAAGAAAATTTGAATTTTATCCATCTTTGATTTTATTTGAAAGTATAGGGGGTGAACTGATTAAAATAAAAGTTTAAGGGGTGAATTGATTTTAAGTGTAAAATTTAAGGGGATAAACTGAAATGAATTCTAGTATTTAACACATATTCAGTTAAGCATGATACTTGTGGCAATGCTAAATTAGCTTCTGTTTTGTTGTGCCCCAAAGCCGATGTTTGATAAATGGATCTGTACTGTCTCCTTATTTCTCGTATCTTGCATCCTAACACCTTCATCTTTGCATTTTCAAACTATGAACTGTGAAATTGCTTTCGCCTGGAAAATAGATTATGGTCACTAATTATTGGACACGATAACTGATAGTGGTTCTGTTGTAGATTTTGCTAAATAATTACATTCTATTAGGTGTTGCTGATCCCTCAATCCTATCGTAGACTTCTGAAGCAACTTGTTAATCTATGAGGACACTATTATACTATCGTAGCATAGTGAAGCAAGTATTGCTAAATAATTACATAGGACACAGTTAATTTGATCATTCTTTTGTATTTACTGATCCAGACAAGTTTAGCTTCATCAACATGCAAGTTATTTTGGATCCAGGCAGGTTCTGTATATATCTCTTATGATTCAATTTGATTCAATACTTCAAGTATCGGTTTGGTTTTAGTCTCACAAGACTTGCTACTGTTGTACATTGGTTCTAATGTCGTCCCCATGTTATGTATGTTATACATCCTACATCCAACGGTTAATAACGGATATTATTTTTTTGACCCCACTCATAAAATAATATCGACCGTCGAATGTGAGATGTATAGCATACATTGGTATACTAGAATTTTCCCTTTAACATCAGGGATGGGAGCTGTTGTACACTGTAATCTAATCACATCTTTGATGGTTGATCGGACAGAGCTCTTGTGGGACGTTCTCGTGCGCTGTGCAAAGTTAACCCTGATGAAGTTTTCGGCTCTTATAGCATGCATAGTTACAATCAAACAGCTCACCCTCAAGGGCACTACAGAAAGAATCGTCCCTAGAGCACCCAAACTCCTAAGAACCAAAACTAATGAGCAAACAGATGCCCTACATAAACATAAGAATAAGCTCAATAGAGAATTAAGAAATAACTCTCAAAGTACCAATGTTAGGGACTGATCAACGGGACCGAAACCAAGTCTATGAGTCTATCCTAACTTATTAAATTGGAAAAGTAAAATTACTCGTGTGCCACCTAGAGCACAACAGTCATATCCTGCTCACCAACAAAACCACCGAGCTCGATCACACCAGAATTGACACCACCCACCATGTCAACACCGGTACCAACAGAGCCTCCACCACTAGGACTTTCCTCCTCAGGCGCAACCATCATGTGCAGTTTCCATGTAGCTGGGATTGTGGCACACCGGTTTTCATGAACAGCAGCCGGTTTCTTCACCTTGTTCTGGCTTCCTTTAGGTATGTCCCTCTTAGATTTCTGCTTAGGAGAGATGGTAATCACCCCATTCCCTGATTGAAGAGCAAACTCAGGCTCAGCATCCAAAGTCACCGCGGTAGCTAGCCCCCTTCACCGGAGAGACAGTCATCTTGCTTTTCTTGTTATAGTGTACAATAGAGCTAGCCAGAACCGCGCTATAGCACTTCTTCCAAGTCAAGGACTCTGCACTAGTCACCTGAGGTCGAGCCTAAGGTGTAGCAGATGCTTTGCTCGAGCCTGGCCCCGGAAGAGGTACCTGCATCGAAACAAGACCCAAACCCCATCGGGGAAAAACTAGGAACATGTGCGGAAAGTTTGCAACGATGCCTCCAAAAATTTCGATTTGACAGTCCCGCGCCGGTCACATGCACGTTTCCGTCTTCCATTAGATGCCACATAGATTTTCAATAGTTTTTACTAAATTGTATTTCTTGTTTCAAAAATTAGGAGTTCGTCTCATCATTCATCTCTAACCATTAAAGTTGGGAATGTTTTAAAGAGTCTTGATTATATGTGCAGCTTCTATTCTTCTGACAGGCTTCGTTCGCATCCAAAGATAAGAACTAGATTCCAAGTTCCTAATTAATTCCTAATACCAAATACAAATACAAGACACCATGACCGGCCATTATTATGGAATTCTTTTATCATGTTCCATCAAGGCACATGTGCACGTTAATTACCTGGCATAAATTCGATCTTCGTTTCCCTAAACTGATGAAGACAAAGATGATACGTACCAAAAATCCAATTTCATATTAGCATATATCCATCTCTGATAGGTCATAATCATACAACAATGACCACAAAACAATATATCTCTTAGATTTTTCTGGTAAAACATGAAGCACAAAACTCGGGCTCATATATATATAAGGGACAGAATCATAAAATTGTTTCAAACCCTCAGAAGTTGAATGCTTTTTTAGCCTCCAATATTCACATTGCACATGTACATTCATCCAACAGCCTCTCATATTAGTACTAACAAAGCCTGATGGGTTGTGTTTGCATGAAGCAGAGACATGAACGTGAACACCTAACCGTTCTTGCTGCTCAAACCTATTGTAAGCTTCCATATATTAATCTATTTAAGTTTGCAACTAATCCATTCTGGGTTTGCACTACCTCATAATATTAGTACGAATATACTTAATTATATAGAAGTTCACCTTTGCATTACGATAATCAGGCCTGACGATAATATTCTTGGGTACGGTTTTGCAGTTAAAGTGCTTGAGATAGAAACTTTGTACGAGTTGTTCAAGAAGTTAAGCAGTTCCATAGTTGATGATGGGCTTATCAGTAAAGTATGTATCATGTTGAACGATCTTGTTCTTAGAAATTTAACCCTCATATCGTGCGTATAGCTGCACATAATGCTGTCCATATATTAAAGCATTAAAATAAGTTACTTCTTATATTGTGGTTAAGTATTCAAATTGATAATTGAAACTTGGCCTTCTTAACTAAGTGTACTAGTTTACCAACATATAAAACTTCAGGAAGAATTTCAGCTTGGATTGTTCAGGAACAGCAAAACACAAAGTCTCTTTGCGGACAGGGTGAGCTCCTCCCTCACTTCAGTCTGACATGCAATAACATACAATTACATCGAGTAGTATATATGTAACTTATCTTGTTTATTACAATAGATCTTCGACATGTGTGATTCAAAGCACGACGGAGTCATAGAATTCGGAGAGTTTGTTAAGTGTCTAAGTGTCTTCCACCCTGAAGCACCAACAGCAGAAAAAGTGTCATGTACGCAATTCTGGACATTTTCATTTAGCGCTTAATTTGTACGTATATATCTTTAACCTTTACTTTGACATGAATTGGTTTTGTCTGGCAGTTGCGTTTCACTTGTATGATATATGGCAAACGGGCTTCATTGAACGTGACGAGGTATAATATTCAGATTACACTTAAATTTCTATTTTCTGACTAGCTAGACAATATATAACCCATATATCCGGTCTTATTTCAAATCTGCAACATCATGCATCTGCAGAGGAAGTACGATTCATGCTTTTGTACTTAATTACATGCATGGTTATAGGTCAAAGAAATGCTTATGGCTCTTCTCATAGAATCGGACTTGATCTTATCTGATGACATTGTTGAAGCCATTCTTGATAAGGTACTTAGACATATAAACAAGATGGCCGCTGGTATCGGTGCTATCGTAGATATATCGAATCATTTATCTTAGACTCTTAGTAATAATGGAAAAATTAAGTAGACATTTTGCTATTTGTCTTCGTAGACATTTGAGGAAGCAGATTTAAATGGAGATGGAAAGATTGATCTGGAAGAATGGAATAAACTCGTGGATCGAAACCCATCCTTATTGAAGAACATGACTATCCCGTACCTAAGGTAATTCCGTATATAATTCATATGTTCACGATATGTAATATTTTTCATTTTATTACAGTCATTACGAATCTATGTTTTAACTATTTAAGTTGGTGGATTTTTAACTACAATGTAGGGACATCACAAGTTCATTTCCAAGTTTTGTGCAGAAATCAGACATTGAATATGACACAAACAACTGATTCAGCTGAAGGCCTGAAACAACCCATGAGTGAATGTGTTATTTTTTGTTTAAAAACCCTACTTAATAGAACTCCTTAATCAGAAAATTGGAATAAAATCCATTTGAAAAGCCTTCTATGCTAAATTGATCGTACAATCGTTCATACAAAATGAAGAAACCAAAACGAAGATACGGTGAAATAAATGTCCCAATGAGAACCACGTCGATCCCTCCCTAAGTAGTTTGGTACCAAACGTTCCGATCCAATTTGTGCTCTACATAGACAATCCTCCACACAAGCAGATTATGTGTTCTACTTTTGCTCGATCAGCGTGTGTATATGTTGATGGGGTCATGGGGTGCAAACTGCAATATTGCGTCACTTAAACTATTCGTTGATGGTCGGATCTAAATCTTCAAAGGGATCCAGTATGTTCTGTATTATTATATGAGCGTAAAATATCAAAGGGATACATGTAACTTTCACAAAAAAACTAGTTCCGATCTCCCATACGTATATGCATATCTTAGACAACGTAGGAAATGTAGGATAAGTACGTTTTTTGTCCTAAAATTGACTAGGATTTGTATACTTGATGGACAAGTAAATATATATCATAAATCGACTAGGGTACATACATGAGCGCGATCCATCAAAAATTATCACAATATATAGTTATATACATCCGAGAGACCCCATATATTGATAGGTAGAGATTTGATCGATAACGACTTGTTCCGGCATATGGCGGAGGAGAGACATTACCATGATTTTAGAATGTGGCAAACAGAACCAAGAATTGCCACAACCAGGCCGGGAGGGCAAGAAATAACAGAAATAACATTTATATATTTCAGCACAACCGCGATTCATGGTAATAATGATCCAAGCCGGTGGGAGATCAGTGACGTGCCCATTGCCTATGGTGCTCCGACCCTCCTATCTTCAGGGTTAACAGTAACTGTACTTCGCAACTGGATTGAGTATACATACTCAGAATACTCTAATTCTATGTTTCTTATTCTTTCAGCTCTGGGAGTTCCAGAAGGTGCGCAGCCGCTACTATTTGAAAGAATGCGTACAGAGTTTGCACAACGGTGGGAGAGAGACCTCCGTATTACTGTGTGCTTAGCCTACGTGACTGTTAGCTTCTCTAGCGACTTAACGAGTAATCCTACTTTTCCGAACCTTGAAAGTACCTTTGAGAGGGGTAGGGATATCACGGCGTATAGGTCGACCATATCGGAAGCTCAGGCAAGAGTCTATGCGCTCGTTGAAAGGCAATCGGTTGCCTATGCAACCCTTCACCCTGTCAGGGAAAGAAGTCGTAAGCCCAAGTTTATTCCTGCAACCAAGTCAGCCACTGAGGGTTTGCGGAAGGTCACGCTTGATAGTTCAGATGAAGCAGCTGCTAGTTTTACATGTGCCATCTGTCGGCAGGAAGGCCTTCTTGATGATCCGCTGGAAGCCCTCGAAGAAGAAAAAGAAATAGAAAATCACGGGAATGCCTCACTGACGACTACTCAATTGCCCTGCTCACATATCTATCATGAAACTTGCATTGTCCGGTGGCTGCAGATCAGCCATTTGTGCCCCTTGTGCCGACACCCAATGCCAACTGCGCAAGTCGGAGAGAAATCAAATCCAGCTTAAGGGCAGCTTCAGTTTTGTTATTCGATATCAACTTAATGACCACATTGGCCGTTGGCATCTTTAATTATCAATTGCTAGCTGCAAATTTATTTCGAATAGACTTGTAAGTTGTAACTTTAGATATTGCCGTAGTCTTTTAGTGGCTCTACAGTCTCTACTAGAATGAAAGAGGTTATATTTATTTTCGGGGGCCGAGGTTACGTTTAGAAAAGACTTGTACATTTCTCCTTATCTATCTTCACAATTGAAATTTTATATTGTTCTTCTAAGCAATAAAAGATTAAAAGGGGAATACCATTTAAATGAAAGAAGAAGAAGAAAAAAAAAAGACATGACAATGCTGTGTATACACACATGATATAAGGGTATAGCTTAGGCACAGAATAATATGCAGTAAAGAACCCAAGTACCCAACCAACTAAGCAGAAAAGAATAACGGAAAGTAAACGGTCCAACTTGGAAGGAAAGGAGGGTATGTCAAAATCCAATTACAACTCAGAACACTATCCGAATTCAATCACAAGCTTAAATCTATACATTTTGACCAACCGCTTTTCTTCTATTGAAATCCTACAAATGAAACGACCATTTGCAGGAAAAAAGAATTGAACAACAAATTCAATTGTCTCGAGGAAATAAAAACACGAATTATGAAATATCCGCCTGTGCATCAGAATTGCCAGTCCTCAAAATGACTCCCAAATAGGGATCAATCCTGCAATGACAGAAATGTATAAGAAAATGAAGTGGTTAAAACATGAACGAGAATGAGAACGAGATCAGCATTTTCCAAAGTTGAAATGTAAACAAGTAACAAATGCTACTTAAAATGATGAAATTTGATTTTACACATTTAAGTAGCTAAAACATGAACAATCAAAACAAGGTCGGCATTTTCCAAAGTTGAAATGTTACTTGTTAACAAATGCTACTTAAAACTGTAAATTTACTTACATGTAATATTTGCTCTGAAATACTTTAAAACATTGTGAAATTGAAATCAGTAATTACCTTCTTAGCAATCTTGTTAAAGAGCCAATCCAGGCCTTCATATATGCCCTGTTCAAGGGTTGCACAAGTGCTCTGGATGTGCCTGTAAAGATTTAAAAAAAAAAAAGCATATTAGACTAAAGATTATTGAACGTGTGACAGAAAGGAAGACAGGACAATAAGGCCATAAAATTACCAGTGACGTTGTCGGACAGAGTGAAGCGCTAGCTTATCAGTAATTTCAGCAGCATTCATTGCATTGGGAAGATCACGTTTGTTGGCGAAAACAAGCAACACAGCCTCTTGCAGCTCGTCCTGAAACAAGCATATATAATTATAACATGGTACAGAAACCAAATCCACATTTTAATTAGCCAATCCACTCAGATAATACTAGAAAGACAGGGAGTAGATAACCGAAATCAACAATAGACATTGAAAACTTAATACAGTGACAGTAACTGTTACTGATTAGGGATAGCATGCAAATCTAAAGCAGAATATCATATTGGTCAAGGAATGCTTCATTACACAAGTCCATTTCAGGGAAAGAAAACACAAACAATAGAGATTTGCAGATATCCAACACAGATCTAATGCATACACATGCAAGGTAAAGTATACTACCTAAACCCATGAACTCATTTCTATAATCTACAACTTCTTGATCCATTGTTAAATCTCATAAGCCAGAAGAAATCTAGTAACTGCGACGACAAAACATAGAAATGTCTGTAAAAGTGTAAAACAGTGCTCCCAGAAGATGAGAACAAACCACTTTCAACATCTTGTGCAATTCATCCTTAGCCTGAAGAACATGGTCTCTATCATTGCTGTCCACAACAAAGATAAAACCCATGTTCTGGAAGGAGAGTCTCCACACAAGTTGGAGCTAAATAGAAGAAAATGGCCATCACATATTTGACAAAAATTTTCAATACAAGAAAGTACTGCAACATTCAGAAATAACTCAACATAAATGTCCTTCTACTCTGTGCCCCTCTTTAACAATTACTAACTTGATACCTCCTGACCCCCAACATCCCAGACTGTGAATTTGATGTTCTTGCCTTCCAGGCACTCAAATGTACATCCTGTCAATCCACAATATTCTATTATTCCTGGAATTACACATGTGCAATAATCCTAAAAGCATCACAACCTAATCAGCTTCCTTAAGGAACAGAAGAATCGTTGAAATTCACAAGGCAACCTAGTGATGTCACATAACATGATCAAATTTATGTGAAAATGTAACTGATCCAGAAAATCTTTTCGAAATGTTCCTAACTTAATGGTCATAGAATTTATTCCATTATATTGAAGAAAACAAGAGTTAGATATACAAAGCTGCATAAGTTCATAAAACAACTTTAGCAGTTTGATTGTCAGTGTTTTATTAATCAATTCAGATCAAAGTGAGCTATATCAAGTGTTTATTAACCTTCAACATATTATATACAGTACATGTCATGAAACACAGTCATCAGTCTGGAAAGAACAGACTCACCACCAGTATTATCAATTGATTTGTATATCATCCCACCACCGATACGTAGCGTCTCACCGTGATGTAGCATCTCCAGGATGGTGCTCTTACCAGCGTCATTGAGACCAACCATCAGAATTCGCACCTCTTCATTGCTGAAAAGCTGGTTCAAAAGCTCCGTGAGTTCCATTCTGACTGTGGGTCCCTGATAATTATCAACCAAGTTCAGAGCTTAACTTAACTGTTTTCAAGTCAAATAGTTAACCAACTATTAAGCACCGAAGTTAAACTGGGAAAGTCTGCAAACGAGCGCTAAAACTATCTTGATATACTGATATTTAATGTACCTTGGTGGAGTCATTCTGCACAACTAGCCAACTGTCAGGATCATCAGAGCCTTGAGGTAAATGACGATTCTGAAAAGAAATTGTCACTGTCCACAAGTTCCCAACCCTCAGTGACAAACTAAGAAAGGTCATTACTTGAGGAACTCTGAAGTACCTCAGCTTCAGATTCCATGAAGCAGAAATCTCCTTCGTCACAGTGATTACTGATTAGGCTTCTGAAAAGCAATAAATCCAATATTACATTATCAGTTTATCACTCGAACAAAAACCAAAAAAAAATGAACCTCCTAGTCCTATAGATTATGCCTCCTTTCAATTTTAAACTCTAACATATTCTTAGATCGTTCAACAACTAAATCCAAATCCACCAGTTCCTGGAACTCAGGCAACAGATGAGAAACAATCACAATAGTATACCTAAACCTGTGAATGGTAGGTACTGTACTAAGCAACTAAATTACTATCACTCAGTATTCCAATTCCTTCATTCCTCTATAGCAAATGAGAAATTTAAGACAAAGATTAAACAAAAATTATTAACAAGTTCTTCAGATATCTTATGTAGTTAGGAACACATGCCTTATGTAGTTATTGCAAATACAAACAGTATACATCTCATAGTCTATGAGACACGCATAGTAATCAAACCAAAAATACAGATAACTGATTTTCAACACTTTAATGTATAAAAACTCACCTAAATTGATTTTCAGCCAGAAAACCTAAAATTGCATAGAGGAGAATAGTGAAGGAGCGAGAGCTGAAGCTTAGTGACGCAGTAAAACATAACAACACACGCCAGATCAAACCCTAAAGATCGGAAACTCACCAATCCTAACCGGAATTTAAAACCTAGAGCTCGGAAACTCACCTCTATACGATTGCTCTTCTTCCACCAGAAAACCTGAAATTGCAGAGAGGAGAATAGTGAAGCAGCAAGAGCTAAGCTAAACTAGAGAATGGAGAGAGAGAGAGAGAGAGAGAGAGAGAGAGAGAGAGAGAGAGAGAGAGCTCACCTCAGTCTTCTTCGTTTTCGCTAGCCAGAAATGACTGTACCCGACGAGCTTCGATTTAAATAGCCAAACCTCTGGCCTTGGCGGGAGCATAAAAGTTTGGGCAGCCCCAACCGAATGGTACCACGGTGGCACCATCTCTCTCTCTCTCTCTCTCTTCAGGTTCTTCACCCTCGACATATTTGCCGCTCACAGAACCAGCATGACTCGAACTCTCGAAGTGAATCTCAGAAAATGTAATGTATAAAAAATTAAAAACAAAAACTGGAGTTTGGGTCGATCGGGTCGGGTTGAGTTACAACTGGCTCATGTTAGAGCCCATTAAACTTCTTTTTTTGGGTTTACAAGATTTTCTAATTCAATAAATTTTCAGAAAATCTTGTAATTCACTGTATATAATAATGCAATTTTAGTCATTGAAAAAAAATTAATTTAGGCTCACCGTGCAAGATTTTATAAAAATTTAAACCGTTCATATTGTATGTGAAGATGCCACGCCATTAGGACTAGGCACATGACGGGATGAGAGTTATAGGATGGGAAGAGGCTCATCCCACTTTTTTGAAATGGGATGGGATTAGGACCGGACGAGAGTTTTGAAAATGCACCGCACTCGGGATTAATCCCGGTTAAGATTGGGACAAGATGTGCCTAATCTCACCGTCTCGTAACTTTATTATACTTAATTTCTCAATTCTCACATACAATTATCATTCGACATTTCAAGTATTCAAGTAATACAACTATGAATTAACAACATTGAGTCATTTAAATAGTCTAAACAATCCATCATAAGTCCATCACAAACCATTAGTACATTTTGTACCTAGAGAAGAAGACTCACCGCCCTCACTTACAGAAGCAACAGGTTCAACTATGCTTGGAGCAGGTCCACTAGCAGCAACAAGTGTTTGGCTTGAAGCACGTTCGCTTCCAACTTCAACTAGCTCTAGAGGATTAGGAGATCTTGCTGTTAAAGAACTCCCAAGACCATAAGCATAGGAATTAGGTCGAACCAAACCTGATTTCTTTCTTCTAGCCATCCTTAACCAATCTACCCCATAAATGTTAATAGAAAAAGTTTAATCAATAATCATCTTGTGAAGTGTTAATACTGAATAGAAGTCCATATAAATTGGGAACAAAAAAAACTGAGATTATGTTTTGAGGATGTATAGCCTAGGAATGCAATCTAGTTATCTAACACGTATATGTGGTTAATGCAATCAAAAAGTCAGTCAGGCATTTGGTCGAACAGTTTATCTGCATAAACACTTACTAGATCAATATCACATCTAGCTTGGTCAATAAACTCAACTGCAAAGAACTATTCCGTTGTCTTATGCTTATATTGATACTTAACGAATCATAGCATCATAATAGAACAATCCACACCAAGTGCAACAACATTGAAACAAAAAGCATCAAAATTGAAATGAACTTACCCAGACTCTGGGATTTTGAGAGCTCTGACTGAGATTGGAAGGAGAGGAACGGATCGCCAGTGACTAGCTGAGTAGGGGAGGCAGTAGGAGTGGAGAGAACGAAGGTTGAGGCTAGGAGGGACAGAGAGGCAGTCAAAGACGGCGGCGATGAGATTGGAGGAGGTGTGGTAGAGGTGCGGTGGAGGAGGTGGAAGTGGCCGGCGAGATGGGAGAGAACTCAGAGAATGATGAGTTCTCTGCATTGACGAGAATGAAAAGGAATGAGGTTGTTGAAGACATAAACCTAAAATGAAAGGTGATGATGAGATATTCAACGGTCAAAATTAGAAGTTATTTAATTGTGGGACGGGATAAAACAAAGCGGAATATAAATTATTTGTTCCACATCTCATCCTATTATTATGAAACAAGATTAGATTAATGTTTTTAGACTTCCGTCTCATCTCATTCTTATAAATTTTATGTCCTCTCTTACACACCATGCACCGAGATTTTCAGTTTTTTATGCCCTCTCCTACACACCATGCACCGAAGCCGTATTTGCCATAGCGAGTTGATATCCCTAACCCTGTCAAAGGTACGTACAGTCGAGGTTCGCAAAAGTAGGATTACTTGTTAAGTCGCTAGAGAAGCTAACAGTCACGTAGCCTAAGACTACAGTATTAGGGACATCTCTCTCCCACCCTCGTGCAAACTCTGTATAATTTCTGAATATCGCTGTTACAATTATAAGACGTTAAAGGTGGTCTCAATCTCTCAAATTATGTATAATGGTTGAGTTAGTAGTTGTCAATCTTTATGCTCGGTTCATCTGAACTGGCCGATTTGTTAAAAAAGGAGCTTCATTAGAGGATGTAGAATTGTAGGAACATTGTCCGCTTCTTGTAGAGTTACAGATTTTTTTTTTTTTTTACGGAATGTAGAGTTAAAGATGAATGTGGAGATTTTAAATCAACCACCATGGGACGATTTGAATTATATTTATAAAATATAACAGCATTTTTTAAACGTTTATATATATATATAGTCCATATCCAGAGTGAATCTTCACTCTGAAATTACAGAGTGAAGTTCTAATTTTCGGTTAAATTTTTTCACCATAAGTGATTAAATATTAAGGTATGCTATTCAAGATCATCTCTACAAAATTCATCTAATTCGGACATCATTAAGGTATTGAAATTAGATTAAATCAATGAATAAATTAAAATTGTTCAACGTGGACCGTTCATGTAAATCTCAATTTTGAAAGCTCAAACAATTGTCAAATTGGATGAAACTTTGTAGAGATGATCTTAAATACCATACCTAAATATTGAATCACTTATGGTGAATAAATTTGACCGAAAAGTGTGTCAAAATTGGAACTTCACTCTTTAATTTCAGATATACACAGTCCCTATCTAGAGTGAAGCTTAATTCTGAAATTAAAGAGTGAAGTTCCAATTTTGACACACTTTTCGGTCAAATTTCTTCACCATAAGCGATTCAATATTTAGGTATGGTATTTAAGATCATCTCTATAAAGTTTCATCTAATTCGGACATTGCTAAGGTATTGAAATTAGATTAAATCAATGAACGAATTAAAATTGTTCAACTTGAACCGTTCGTGTAAATCTTGATTTTGAAAGCTCAAATCATTGTTAAATTGGATGAAATTTTGTAGAGATGATCTTGAATAGCATACTTAAATATTGAATTACTTATGGTGAAAAAATTTGACCGAAAAGTATGCCAAAATTAGAACCTCACTCTGTAATTTCAGAGTGAACCTTCACTCTGGATAGAGACTATATATATATATACACGTTTAAAAAATGCTGTTGGATTGGGGACATCTGATAAATTTAAGGACAATGCGCCATATGACATTTAGATGTTTGCCAATACATATCTATAAACAGAGGGTAGAGAAATCATGGAAGTGGCATGTCATAGATTCGCTTTTATTCATCAAAATGAAATGAAAAAAAAAAAAACGAAAAACCATAGTTCTTGACATGTTGCTACCTACCAGTGTTATTAAAGAATCACATACTAGTAAATCTCATAATTTTTTTTCGGAAGCATAGCTGATGATCCATCTTTCTTCATAAATCACTACGATTACGGATGCTATGCATGAGAGAGTAATTTTATCTTGACGAGTAATCACACATACCAGATCGTACGTCTTGACTCTTTTTTACTTGGTTGTTTGAGAGGTTTTGAGTTGTAACTTATCCATTTTCTTCAAAAATTCTTAAAATCAGAACGAACTTTTCTTGTCAACAACGCCAGACTGATGCTTAGTCTGGGCCTTCTGTTTGACATCGACCATAGTATGATAGTAAAAACCTCTACAATTTCGAAGCCTCTATTTCATATTTTCATTACCATGCTGTAACCTAACATACAACCCAACAATTCGGTACTCTCATTTCTTTTCCAAGATGTACATAACTGGTAATGATTCCGGACCAGTGCTGTGCATTAGTTCTGTAAGTAGTTTGTGTAGCAGGTAAAAGTATCAAATATTTTCCAGGACAAACTTTGAATCTTCTCCATTGGAGTTTTGGTGCCTGTACAGTATGGTGATTGGTGCAGCTTCTCCTTCCATTCTTTAGTATGCTGATGCTACCACATCCTCCAAGTTCATGGGATAGCACATTCTCGTGTGCAGGCCATTCCAGACATTATCAGCCAGAATGGCATTAACCGTATCAGTTGGATGGAACTGATCCCACCAGATATGATCAGAAGCATTACTGCAGGCCATGTCTGGTGATAAGCACATGAGAAAACCCTTGTAGTCACCCAATCCGCAGCAAGCATCAGTGGTAACTTTAAAACCTGAACAAAGAAGTAGAATTGTTCACAATGTAAATCAGTACGTGGATACCGGAAACAGATTTAGTAAATGGTAGAGGATTAAGTTAGGAAAATCTCTCACCATATTGTTCAGAGTTCTTTAGCATATCCATGGATCCTTGGAACACATCACAGAAGATGATATGGGAATATGGAAGCTCTTCATTTAGCTCCCCAATCATATACCTCATGACAAAGTTGAACTCCATTACCATGTTGTTTATCTCCTCAACACATTGTCCATCCTTCACTTTGTACTCACATAAGTAGTGTGGAGCACAACCTATAGGAGGCAGACCCATCACAACCACCTTCCTGACATTAATGCTGTACAAGTTCTGTGTGAAGCAGAAAACCAAAAGTAATTAAGACCTTTAAAGCAATCACTTAGATTCAAACTGGGAACTACTAGAAACCATCAATCATCATAGAGTAGGAAATCACCTCACCTTGATTTCCTGCTTCATTGTGGATGCTAGAAACCGATTAAAACTCCAGGGAAAATAGAGATTTTGCACATTGGACTCATTACGCAGGTAGTAATGTATGTAGTCGTTGATTCCAATCGAAATGTAGAGCACTGAATTTGAGATTATATCAAACGCAGCTTGCTGCCCCATACTCAATACAAACTGCTGGTATGTATCTGTAAACTGCTGAATTTGCTGAGACAAGGAAACATGTTGACCCTGAAAGAAACAGTACTCTAAGCTATTAACTTCTAGATGTGAAGAGTAGTGAACCACATCAATTCTACTTAAACACCTTCACATTTCGAAAACCGTTAACTCCCTTGTACCTTTGAATCAAATTCCCAACACAATACAATGATCTTTAGCAATAAGTATCTGTAAAATTTGCTGAGACAATGAAACAAGTTGACTCTGAAAGAAAAAGTATAAGCTATGAACCTCTAGATTCCATGGAAATAAAAGGTCATCAATTCTACTCAAGCTCCTTCACAATTTTAAAACCATGAAACACCATTTCACAGTCTAATCACATTTCTACATTGCAATGCTATAATCTCAACTCTTGCCTTAAAATTTTACATTACTTGCATAACCAATAGGAGTTGAAAGCTTTGTGGTTCACAATTAATAATACAAATAAAAAGAGAAAGATTAGGCATACCAATTCTGACCCACTGGTGAATATGATTCCAGCAGCAGCAGAAGCAAAGTTCAAACCATGAAGCATATCTTCCAATCTACCAGTCTGCCCAAGAAAGCTGGGTACAAAGGGAAGCCCAAGCCGCAATGCTGATCCAAAATTCAACACAAAAGTTAGTAAACCCTCATAATCCAAAACCCATCTTCATCAAACCCTTCAAAAAAACTGACACTCTATTATGCACATAACCTGTTCGACGAAAGTCCTTAAGTTATAGGTCCTGGGCAGTTTGGGGTTTGAAGAACCCAGATGATAACAAAGACTAAAGATTAGATTGTAATGAAGAAAAGAAGAGAATACCGAGATAATCGACGGGGATTCTGCCGTTGGAGAACCGCCCAGTGGGCTGGTGCGTGTCGAAGTCACGGCCGTAGGGGAGGTGGTCGGCGCGTGCGAAGGTCCCGAGGAAGTTGTTGGTACCGGAGTCGACGGAGGAGTCGCCGATGACGAAGAGGGCCGGGACGAGAGGAGTCTTGGGTGGTGGGGTTTGGTCGATTGGAAGAGGAAGAGGAGGGGGAGGAGAGACGGGGGCGGCGGCGATGGGTTCTTGAGAGTACGCCGGAGCATTGGTGGATTGTGAAAGGGCGGCGGTGGTGAGAATGCAGAGGAAGAAGAGGAGAAGATTGATCGTCGCCATGGTTGTAGTGTATTTCGATTGAAAAGAAGAGGGGTTTTGTTTTGGCGGTAAGCAATGGTTGAGGAATTGCTTTTCCAAGTTCAGATATTTACATAATGGTAAATATCTGAATTTGAAATATCGGAAAATATTTCTCGCAACGAACTTTCCTCACAAAATGGTATTCACAAAATTATTTTCTGAACTTTCTTCCAAAGTGATTTTCTAAAAGAAATCTCACAACGAACTTTTCTCATAAAAATATTTTCTAAGAAAATTTACAATCGAACCTTCTTCACAAAATGGTGATTAATGTGTGACAACAGATAATTTAGTAAAAGTTTTTATTTAATTGCAACCTTGGGTTTAGACATTTCGATTGTGGGTATTTGGTAGTGTCATGTCTCCTCATACATTGGGCCTAAAAGAGGGAGTAGTCGAAATGCAACCCGGTCCAACCCGATCACGAATCCTGCTTCTTTTAAATGATCCTAGTGTGATCTATGATATAACAAGAAGATGTTATGTCATCACTGTTTCGGGCAAGACATTGGTCATGGTGGTTAGGAATCGAGTGGAGGCTACTGAAACCGTAGCTAGGGTTTTGAGAGAGCCATCGTGAGGATGAAGACTTTGACCAAGACGAAACAAGGGCACTTTGGTGGTGACTTCGTCCATTCTGCAAGCGGATCAGCTTCACTTAACAGAGACTAGCGTTGGTATGGTGTCAGTGTATCACGACTCGAATATCATTGTAAACGAAAGATTGTTACATGAAAACTAAAATAACTAAAGCAAGTAGAATGACGTAAAATTGTATATTGTCTCTCAAGATTTCCTTCGAGTCCTACAATTGTTATGGCCTTTACATTTTGCCCCATATGAGTATGTGATCAACATGGTGATTTGAAGGCTTCGAAATTCAAATTCTATGAACATGATGTGTTGAAATAGGAGTCCCCTTTTCAAACTTACATGAACATCAGAAGATGAAGAACACATTGCCCAATTTCTCCCACTAAGAGACACAAGTGTCCAACATCCCGCCGACCATAACGGTGGTATTTTCCACCAACTGCATGCCACTTTAATCTTTAGGAGGAGCGCCGCGCATTTTAATAACTATTCAACGGTCACCTACTGAAGAAGTCGGTGATTCTACCTAGTTGATTATTCCAGACTTTTGTTCTCATTTTCACGGCTATCCTTTCAATTGATTAAAAAAGAAAGACCATCATCTTTCAGACCAAAAATGCAAGACTATCCTCCGAATCCTCCATGATGCTTCCCATGACATGAGCTCTCATTTTCCTCGGACAAGTGATTTTTAAGTCGAAAGACGGGTCTTCAAATTGCAAAATTGGCTGTTTTGTTTGATCGAATCGATCACATTAGTATTGTTAGTGATCTTCACAAGTAATACGACGCACTATATTCCTAAACATGTATACCTTACTAACTAAAATAATTTAGGAGATTGGATGATTCATCTTTAAGAAAAACAGGGTCATGGACACTTATTTCTTCTTTATAAGGTATACGTAGATTTCAATTGAGCAAGTGTGAGATGTTAACTAATGCAATATAATGCAATGGTTGTTGATCATGGCAGCAGCTACAATCATTTCTTGTGTAGCTTTAATTTGAGCTTTATTGGCTTTTGAGCTTGCTCCCCAAATCAAATTATACAAGCACCAGAGTTTAGGTATGAAATGTAGGGCCTTCTAGCTCTAGCACATGAAGAGCCATAATAATGTTGTAAAAGAAAAAGACTCAGATGCATTATCGTCTTGCTACCACGGCCTTTTATTACTAATTAGTTCTACGGTGCACATCTTTAATAATTTTCTTCAATTTTCAGTTCCTTTGCATTCATTTTTAGTACTTCCCTATTAAGCGAGTAACTAGTTAATTTAGTTGAAAATAATGTAGATAAACTGAAATAAATATATATTATCGATAATATTGGATAGTTAATCATTGTATTTTTATGTCGTGTATAAAGTGATATACACTCACTAAAGCATATCCTTGCATAATGAAAATCTTAAAGCTAATCCAATACAAATTTGGAAGTTAGAGCTAGCTCGTGTTCGGTGAAGTTCACCAATTCCTTTGTGGAGAGTCAGGAGACCATATCTTTAGACTTCTTGTAAAGACTACACATAGAGTAGCTGAAACCAATAAACAAAGCTTATGCTAACATCACTAATCAAATCACCTTATGACAAATCCATCATCAATCCTCCAAGACTATGCTGCGTATACGACAAAATAAAACACAAAAGATACTGTTACTTGATGATACCGAAAACAATGCCGAGGCACTTTTGCAGATATGTAATGTGGATTTGAGACCCTTTTCGAGTGCATGAACTCGGGGAATTAAGCGAAGGGGTATGAACCTCAATAATCCATGTGCTTTGCCACTTTAATCAATGTCATTAATTAAGTCTTAAACTCTTAATCAAAACAAATTAAGTGTAACCTTAACTATACAATAGCCGGTTAGAACAAATTGGGTTTATGTTACACTTTCTTAATTTGTTAATTCTTCAGCTTTATCCAAAGTGATGACGACAAGGTTACGTGTGACACATAATGCACATGTAGAGTAATTATTCTTCATAATTCGAATTGTTACATTAGGACAAGTGTATGTGACCATATGAGTTACGGACTTACGGGGCTATTAAGAAAGTGATTTTAGTACTTTATTCTTCAGGAAGCTGATCTATATTCTAGTGTGATTTGGAAGTATTCAACGTTAACATGATTTATCCTTTTATCCCTTTTGACATATGATCATCTCTCCTTCGATGAAATGAATAAATTCTTCCAAATCTTCCATTTTGTGAATGAAGTTTTCCCTCGTTTTTGTCTAATTAAATTTTTTTGTCTTTGATAAGATGTTATAAATTACTTAAATAAAAGTGAAATATTGAATAAGTAGCATGATGCGCCTTAATATTTTCTAGAAGGTTCAAATATGTATAACTAGCACTCACCTGCCGCAATGTGGGTAGGATTTTGTTTTTCTTTTGTCATAAGTATGGAAGTAGTAGGGATAGAAAGTGGGAATATGAAAGTTACTGAGATAAAGGGTTTAGGGTTTAGCTCTAAATTTTGTGTATGTCGGTTTTGAAGTCATGTGTCATTGATTTCTTACAAAATTTCATCTCTCACATCTCTAGAAATTGAGCTAAATACATGAAAATCATTATCCAAATATGTACAACTTACCTAACGGAAACTGAGGTCAACTAGAAATTCCATTAACTATTTTAAAGAGTCAACAAGATCTCACCTACATTTTAGGACAATGTAGTAGTACTAAAATCAGAATAGATTAGGATAGTAAAATATTCAAATTTACTAATTGCTATTTGCCATCAATTGCTAAATATCGATCCCAAAAGCCGTTGGGCTAACGACGTCGTTTTGGGGCTACCACTATAGAATAGAAAATAATCGTTCGGGTCAAACCAACTCTATAAAGGCAACGGCCAACGGCTATTATTCCGGTCTCTCACTCTTTCAACTTATCGGAAGCAGAAAAACCCGGGGAGAAGATCACGGAAGAAAGACCGATCCGACCACTCTCCAATTCTCGGACCACATTAACTCGGCTAACTTCCTCGCAAAAAAACTCGTCCCTGCAATTTAAGCTCCAATCCCTTTGCCCATTTCTCTTGATTCTTTCCCTTTAGGTAAGAATCCACTCTCTCCTCACAACACCAATTCTCTGTCCCAATTCTTTCTGAGAGTTTACCGTTACCGTTGACTGTGTTACCTTATCCTTCAAGCTAGCTAGACCCCCACCCATTCTTTTCCTTTCCCCCACAGATCATGTCATTGTAAAATCGATAGCAGAGTTACGTGGTCGAAAGAAAGAGCTGCAGATTTCGTGTTTGTTATATCTTTACTCTTGCTAACTTACGCGTCGCCGGGGGTCTGAAAGGGTTGTTCTTGAATCCCAGGGAGGGGGGAAAGGCTTCCATTTCTTTCTGGGGATTTTAGATTTTTATTCCTTTTTCCTGTACAGAACTACAGAGTTTTTTTTGGGGGGGTGTTTGATTTGTTTTTGGGTGTCTTTTGAATCAATGTGATTGAAGGACTTGTGAATTATAGAGGCCTGCTTTCATTTTCAAAATTTAGGCATCAAGATAGAGAGAGAGAGAGACACTTGTTAAAATAGCGTCCAGGTAGTTTTGAAAATGTCTGTTGCTGATGTTGCTTTGAGTCCGGTTCGCCAAGAGTCGGTGAATTCTGCCGGGTTCTGCGCCAGTGAGCTCGGGCATTGCTCCAGTGAATCGATCATCTTGTACCTCAGGATCGCCGGCTCTGTGATCCCCATGCGTGTTCTAGAGTCTGACTCCATCGCATTGGTGAAGCTGAGGATCCAAACATGCAAAGGGTTTGTGGTGAAGAAGCAGAAGCTTGTGTTTGGAGGCAGGGAATTGGCCCGGAACGATACTCTCATTAAGGACTATGGCATTACTGGTGAGAATGTATTGCATTTGGTTCTCAGACTTTCCGATCTTCTGCACATAACTGTTAGGACCATTTGCGGCAAGGAGTTCGAGTTCCAAGTTGATAGGCACCGGAATGTGGGGTATCTCAAGCAGCGGATAGTCAAGAAGGGGAAATGTTATGATCCTGAAGACCAGGAGCTCTTCTGCAATGGGGAGAGGCTCGAGAACCAGAGGCTCATTGATGACATTTGCAAGAACAATGATGATGTTGTTCACTTGGTGGTTCAGAAGTCTGCAAAGGTCAGAGCTAAGCATTTCGACAAAGATTTGGAGCTTTCGGTTGTGGCATCTATTTCTGATGAAAAAGATGAAGCAATTGATGAAGAGGATAACAATCAGAGCAATGGGATTCCGGCCATTGCATGGGATTCACCTCGTACATGTCCGGATTTCCTGTTGGAACCAATCATTGTCAATCCCAAGGTTCAGTTGCCATCTTATATATGGGATATGATCAACTCTACCTTCAATGGTATGGTGAAGGGCAGTCAGCCTATAAGGTCATCTGAGGGGACTGGAGGAACTTACTTCATGCAAGATTCTTCTCAGGAGATCATATCGGTTTTCAAGCCTATCGATGAGGAGCCTAATGCAGTCAACAATCCCCACGGCTTACCTGTATCTCCAGATGGTGAAGGGTTGAAAAGAGGAACGAGAGTAGGAGAAGGAGCCATCAGGGAGGTGGCTGCATTCTTGTTGGATCATCCCAGAAGAGGGCCTCGAACATTATCTGGCGAGACTATGGGCTTTGCTGGGGTGCCACCGACACTGTTAGTTAGGTGCTTGCACAAGGGATTTAATCATCCCCATGGATTTGATAGCTTATCGGAGAATGTTAAGATAGGATCGTTGCAAATGTTTATGAAGAATGATGGAAGTTGTGAGGACATGGGTCCTGGTCGTTTTCCCATGGAGGAGGTGCACAAGATTAGTGTTTTTGATATCAGAATGGCTAATGCAGATAGGCATGCTGGCAATATTTTGTTTGGAAAAGGCGAAGATGGTCAGACTGTGCTCATTCCAATTGATCATGGATACTGCCTGCCTGAGAATGTAAGCGTCTCTTCTCTTCATTTACTTCAATGCTTTTCATAGTAATGCTTCAATTGTGTACAACTTCATTCCACTGTTTCTGCCATAGTCCCTACATAATGTTTGTGAATATGGTGAAGCTTTTACATCAGATTTTCATATCTAGGCACTAAAATTCACTCAATCTCCATGTAGCACATCTAGATTGTCTAAAGATAGAATTTTTGTTGTTTCTTGATTGATTTTTTTTATCAGAACCATAGCTACTGTCTTGATTGGAGAAGTTTGCCTATGGAACTTGAACTCTTTCAATAAAGCTTTACTGAAATAGATTAATGAACCTCTTAAGTCTCAAGAGTATATGGTTTCTGTTATCTCTCAGCAATACAAAACTGCTAAGAGGATGGTTTACTAACACAGATTTAATTTAACGAGTTTGCATACGCTACATAAACTCTTTCAATAAAGCTTTGTAGACATAGATTAATGAACCTTTTCACTAAAGTCTCAAGATATTGTTTCTATCTTCTCTCAACACTACAAAACTGCTAAGAGGATGGTTTAATAACACAGATCTAATCTAACAAGGAAATGATGTTTGCAGTTCAACATAAGCTTCTCACATTCATCCTTGTACAAAAGAATTCAAATTTACCTTTCACCCTTTCTAGGCTGGTTAATCAGTTTCTGGATATGTCCTAGCCCCAGACTTGTAATTAGTTTTCTTCACCATTTGAGTGGCTTTAGCATGTGTTTGGTCTTTGTATTTGCTCTTGTTACTTGTAGACTTATCTGTTTATTCCATCTGCAGTTTGAAGATTGCACCTTCGATTGGCTTTATTGGCCACAAGCTCGCCAGCCTTATGCAGCTGACACCATTGAGTACATAAAATCTTTGGACGCTGAGCAAGATATCGCTCTTCTCAAGTATTATGGGTGGGACATTCCTCTTAAGTGTGCCCGCACTCTTCGTATCTCAACCATGCTTCTGAAAAAAGGGGTGGAGAGAGGTCTCACCCCCTTTGTCATCGGTAACCTCATGTGTAGGGAAAATATCAACAAGAAGTCAGTGATTGAGGAGATTGTGAGTGAAGCTCAGGATTCTTTGCTTCCCGGCATGAGTGAAGCCACATTTCTCGAAGCCATTTCTGAGATCATGGACTCCCGGCTTGACAAGCTTGCAAAGTAATTTTCCTCGAATATAGGTATATATTTGTACGTATTGGATCAAAATTAATAGTCCATTTTTAGATGGATTAAAGCTTGTATGAAATGTGGATGGCTTATCTAAGTTTCAGTTAAGCCTCAAGTTTCCCCTTCATTTCTGTCAACTGACAGGATATTGATATATACCATGACTTCTGTCTACTGTTATGAAAGTAATCATGAATAATATGTATTCTGATATATATGAATTGCAGGAGTGTATTTAGAAACATAATCCATATCAGCTACTTGATAGAATCTTAGAATTTGGAGATGTACATACATAGTTTCTGCTTTGCAGTATATCATCTTAGTGAATTTTTTTCCTAAGGCTGGGCATCATGACCCAGACTTGTGTTCAAATGCTGTAATTGAGTTCTCTCAACTCAGAACTCAGTGTTGCTGGAAAATTGAATTCGGGGGGGGGGGGGGGGGGGGGGGGGGGAACTGTATTAACTGAAATGATTGACATGCTCCATATTTATTACAGCCAACAATCTTCATCACAATTCAGGAACATGAGATTGCTGCTACAAAATAGATGGTAAAACAGTAAAACCAGTCATCCAAATGATCATCAAGACGATACAAATCATACAATCATCACGGTTGGCAAGACATCAACAAGAAAGTTAACTTCACCAAAGACATCTCTGACTTCTCTTCAATTCCATTTGACAATGTAGGCATCAAATACTTCAAAATAACATGTTATGTACTATTATTCTCTATTAAATTCAGTCAAAACGATGTCATTCAAATTCATATTTACTTTAAACTAAAATCAAAGCCAAAATCTAAAGATTAAAAACAGATAGTTAACCGGTCACTCTATAGTGTTTCGGGGTATTGAATCAATCTTCTCAATTCCAAAATCTGAATACGAGCTCATCACAAATCACTTGAAAGTTGAAACACAACTGTTTTAACTACCCCTAAACACTGTAAAACTTGCCTAATATTACCACGCAGTAAAGACTGACAAATTTTCCTGATTTGTCACTTTCCTAATTTCCATTCTTTCTTGGGCCCCACCATCCCCTTAGATTTAGAGATCTCACTCTCACTCACACTTTTGTCTCAATCTTGGGTTTTGATTCTTGAAGCTCCCATTTTTCACCCAACAGAACCCCCCAATTCTCTCCACTTTTCACTCTCACAGATCCACTCCATTTCTTCTTCTTGTTCAATTTGAGCTCAGCAGCCATGAGCAAGCCTCAGACTCAGAGACCCAAGCCGCCTCCGTCGGGTCGGACCAACC
Organism: Argentina anserina; assembly: GCF_933775445.1. Classification (NCBI taxonomy): domain Eukaryota; kingdom Viridiplantae; phylum Streptophyta; class Magnoliopsida; order Rosales; family Rosaceae; genus Argentina; species Argentina anserina. The sequence continues at coordinate 6,445,428 of NC_065876.1, forward strand.
TCGCCTCATGCATAGTCGCCACCATCTTCCTCATCTTCATCGTCATCGTCTCCCTCATCGTCTACTTCACCGTCTTCAAACCCAAAGACCCCAAAATCTCCGTCAGCGCCGTCCAGCTCCCCTCCTTCTCCCTCCTCAACTCCACCGTCAACTTCACCTTCTCCCAATACGTCGCCGTCAGCAACCCCAACCGCGCCGCCTTCCGCCACTTCGACTCCACCCTCCAGCTCCTCTACTCCGGCAACCAGGTCGGCTTCATGTTCATCCCCGCCGGCCAAATCGAATCCGGCCAGACCCAGTTCATGGCCGCCACTTTCGCCGTTAACTCCTTCCCCGTCTCCGATCCCAACCTCGCCGCCGCCGTCCAGGGCCCCATGGTCTCCCCCGAGCTCGGCGACGGGCTCAGCGGGGTTCGCGGGGGAGGAGGCGGCGGTGGGGCGACGATGGAGATTGAGTCGAGGCTACAGATGGCGGGTCGGGTCCGGGTCATGCATTTTTTTACCCACCACGCGGAGGCCAAGTCCGGGTGCAGAGTCGTCATTGCTGTTAGTGATGGATCTGTCTTGGGTTTTCATTGCTGATTTGATTTCTTTTTTGTGATCAATGAGTGAAAATATTGTAGCTTTTGGTTTGAATTTGTTTAACCACGGATGGAGCAATGTAAAATGTAAAAAAAGATGAAGTAATTCTTGACTGTTAATTTCACTCCACAATTCACATTGTGCATTCTGAGCTGGGGGGTTTTTGCCATCATTCTAAAAGCAAAGTCGCAAAGCTCAAGGGTTTTGTTTTCTTCTACTTTGTTGGGTTTGTTGAATATGCTGGGAGCTTAATTAGAGTGGAAGTAAAGGTATGATCCTACATTTTTCTCTATAAAAGATTCAAAGAGCCAATTATTTGGGGGTGATGTTGGACTGTGAATAGGGTTTTGGGTCCCGAGATCATCAAGTAAAGGATCTAACTCAACTGTGCTGACTTGACCAGTTTGCATTTGTCTCTATAGTATGTCTATTATATTCTACTGTGGTGTAAAAATACACTTACGGTGCTAGTAAATTTCTGTTTATAGAGTGGGAAGATTGAAAGGAAGTGAATGGTTGATAATGAATTACTTGGGCGGTAAATGGTAAATGTTGGGACAAGAAGTTCTGGCATAGTGTTGAATTAAGTGGAGGAGACAATGGGGACAAGTGCAGACACGGCTTTGGTATTCGAGTTCGCTCTTCTTTGACTCTTCTCGTGTTCTATTCACACTTAGCTCACAGTAAATTTTGTCCAGCAGCAAGTTTTTTTTTTTAATCAAATTATGCTCATCTATGAGTGTTTTTTTTTTTCTAATGAAGCTGGTTCACTACTAAAAAGAATTAAAAAAACTAGAATCATCAGAAAAAACCCAGCAAGTATTATCTGAATCTGTAAGATTCAAACTTCAAGTGCTGATTCTGTTGCCACCATTGTCGAATTCCATGGGCTTCTTTGAAGTTTGTTGGAGGGGTGAGATTGACTGTGAGATTTGCACAAGGGATGAGGTGCATTGGAGGCTCTGTCTCCTTTCCTACTGCATACCTTAATAGACTCCCTATAGAATTCTGGGTTGCTAACCTCTCAATGCCTCCTGCTCCAATCTCCACCATCTTCTTTCTGTGTTCAAAGTAACCAATGTATCCGGAGCAGAAGTCATCACCCTGATTCACAAATACATTAGGAGCCCATTCATACAGACCGAAAAATGGATCTTTGTGTTGTGACCAGGTTGGATTAACAGTTTTAGCAAGTCCTGCAGTGAACACACTCCGCGCAAAGCGAATGCCGAGCTTGATGTTCTCCTGCTTGATCCTCTCCATCGGGGCAACGAATACAAATGGTTGGTTGAAGAGAAAAGATCTGAGGAAGATTCCATCCTTGGCCATTGTTTTTCCAGCAAGCATTGCCAATACTGAACCCATGGAATGACCAGCTAGCCACACACTAGATGAATCACCTGCCTCCACAAGCGTAGCTCGGATTGCTTGCATAGCAGTCTCAAAGCGAGATGTCTTGTGAAGTCTGTTCTTGATTACCTTGAGGGACAAGTTAAGATCTCGCGATACCAGGTCATGCATCGCTAAGGTGCCACGGAAGGCAATTACATAATGAGGCCTGTTTGCATCTTCTAGTGATGACTGTTTTGTGCCAAGAGAAGAGAAAGGAGGAGGGGGCGGAGGTTTGAACATATAAATGGCACCGAAAATGGAGCAACTTTCATCATCAACCAGTGGGCGAAGCAACTCAAAATGGAAGAACTCCCACCAAGGAGGAGCCAAGGCCTCGGATCCTTTACGCTTCTCTTGGCGGTCCAGCTCAAGAACTTTGACACCCTGAACCAAGCTGGCGGCAACAGATCTCTGATGATCAGTGTTCTTCCTGCATAATATGTATGGTACACATTTCATTCCCATATCAATTTGTAAATATAGAGAATAACACATTCAATTGTTAAATAATGTTTGATACAGCAAGCCTGTGCTAATATACAAGTTTGAGCAACTTTCGATTTGGATACAACAAACACAATGGTCTTCATACTAGGCATGCTAGGTATATATGCAAAAGTGTGCATCTTGATGTCTGCACCACTGCACATTGTTAAACACCCAAAACCCAGCATGTTTAAACGCCAAGATGATCAAGGATTCTTCATTGAGAAAGGGAGTTCAGTAAGTCAACCTCATCTAGCACTTTGGGTGAGATCACTCAATCTCTATAAATACTTCTATTCTATATAGTTTTGCACCATCAGTAGAAGACCTTTTGTTTTCAAGTTTGGTAAGAGGGGTTGGCAACTAGTGTTTAGGTCGACTCATATGTTATGCGCCATTGTTGCCGGAACAAGGACATTCAGACCCCAGAGTTTAGAGGGGGTCGGTCAAGCTAAGAGTATGATAGATCACTTAATTTTGTGCTTCTAACAACAGGATGATTAGCAGAAGTTGTAAACATTAACCAAAGGGACGTGCAAGGAATAAGCAGTGTTCAAAGATATCAGATCACAAGCACTTTGTTCATAAAGTTTAATATCTAACGATTGCAGTCTCAAAATTTAAAGAATAGTAACGTCTAACCAATCAATAGAAGTTAGATGTGTTGGTCCTGAAACATAAAACAGATGTCTATCGGAAACCATTTGACACCAACGTTTCTCTGTAATCTTGCTCTCGATATATCCTCGCAACCTTTTCTCTGCAACAATCAAACATTAAGAAGAGAAAGTACAGAACTTGCAGAAAGAAGCTAATCACTTGTATTCATCCAAACACACCTTTTCCAGAACTATTAAGTACCCCGTGAAAATAGCACAAAGTATTGCTCAGCATCATCATAATACAAGCTGTTAAACTTTGACTATTATTTATTTATTTATTTTATTTCGCTTAAACTGACACGCTTTGTGCACCATAAAGAAGCAACACGCCCTGTCGACTCTGTTCATCCACAAATATCACCTTAATGTCCTTGGTGTTGTTTTTTCCTCTCATCTTTTCTTTCTTAATCACATCTCAATCCATTCGCAAAAAAATCAAATGATGGCTTTAGAAACAAGGCTACACGCTATGCGTAATGCCAACTAGCGCAACATTAATAGAATATGATTTGCCCTCGAGTGTAAGAAACAACCAGTACAGTACCTTACTGCTACAAATCGGAGAATACTTTACAAGTCCTACCATTCACACAATCTCAGGTTTCGATGGTGTTCATGAATGAGCCTGAAAACTGATTCACTGATTGAAACTACTAATGAGAAGAAGAAGAAAATGGAGACAGCCTTGACATAAGTACATGACACACTAGTTATCCAAGAAGATACGCTTGAGACTATTTGTACCTATGGACTTCACACTTCAACTGCATACCGTCTGCCCACCATTGGTGAATTCCATGAGCTTCTTTGAGATCCCGTGCAGGGGTTAAATTAACAGTCAGGTTGGCAGAAGGAATGAGGTGCAATGCTGGCTCAGAATCTGAGGCTTTTCCCACTGCATGCATTAACAGACCTCCGAGTGAATTCTGGGTAGCTAACCTCTCAATGGCTCCAGCTCCGATCTGCTCCATCCTCTTCCTATGCTCAAAATAGCCAATATATTCCGAGCAGATGTCATCGCGTGGATTGACAAACAGACTAGGGAACCATGAAGACAGAACCATGAATGGGTCTTCAACTGACCGACTTCCCTGATGTTGCTGTTGTTTAGCCTTCATGGCAAAAGACAGTCCTGCAGTAATTACGCTGCCTGCAAATCGAATCCCATGTTTAACATTCTTATTATTGATCCTCTCTATTGGGGCAGAAACAAATGGTGGATTAAAGAGAAACGACTTGAGAAAAACGCCATTTCTGGCCATAGTTTTCCCAGCAAGCATTGCCATGGATGACCCTAAGGAATGGCCAGCTAACCAGACATTTGAATCCCCTACTGCAGCAACCGTATTTCTGACAGCTTGTATAGCAATCTCAAAACGTGATGTTCGGTGAAGTCCATTGCGGATGACCTCAACATCCAACTCAAGATCTCGTGAGACAGAGTCGGACTTGGTTAAGGTGCCTCGGAAGGCAATGACATAACAAGGTCTTCCCTCAAGTGAGTGGTGACGTAAAGAAGGAGGAGGCTTGAATTCATAAACGGCGCCAAAGATGGAAAAACCAACATCATCCACCAATTTACGGAGCAACTTAAAGTGGAAGAACTCCCACCAAGGAGGAGCAAGGGCATCAGAACCTTCACGTTTCTCTTGGCAGTCACGTTCAACAATGTAGACACCCTGAACCAAACTAGCAGCAACAGACCTTTGATGATGAGGGTTCTCCCTGCATTGAATGGCACAAAATTTTAATTCTTATCCAGAAAAGTAGCCACTGTATCATCCCTAAGGACACTGCTGAAAACGAATGAAAGAAAAACAAAGATGATACTTTAAGCAACAAATTTGTACTGCACAGGCAAGTATCTGAACTACTTGTACATCTTTCTACATATTATAATGATCATAATGAAAAATACAATAAAGGTGGACTGACGTCCACAACAGGCAGAAACAGACAACAAAAACCAGAAAACTACTCTACATGCAAACAGATAGCTGCAGATAAAGGATGCCTTCCTGTGAAGCAACATATAAAAAAGGCTGTAATCAGTAAAAGCTAATGAAAAAAGCCCATATATAGACTACTTGTACAAAAAATAATTCACATGTTCATCTGTCATTTTAATTTGATAGATGAAATGAATAGCAAAATGTCAGGTTAACTTGTATAAGTAGCCAATTAGGCATGTCAACAATATAGCCAGAAGTATAATCCTTGTTCTAAAATTGTGAGACTATGATCGACAATAAATATGTGATATCAAACATGTACTCCCACCTGTTGATTAAATCTATGAGACTCTATTTGATAACAAACATATAACTCAACATCCACGGTCCACCTAACAGAATCCATTTTTATGGTTAAGTTACCAGCTTAAGATACGCATTCAGTCATTAGTTCAGTGATCAGCAACTATAGGTCTTAACTCACAAGCCCTTCACAAAAAACTCAAGATTCCAACTTAAAAAGAACTCACAAAGAACCAGAAAAAGAGTTTCTATGAAAGCTAAACGTCTCACCAGTCAATGCAAGTAAGGTGTAATGGCCCTGAAAGTTCAAAACATTCCCTCTCGGAAGCCATTTACAACCAATGCTACTCTCCCTGTTTCCTCTTACTATCCTCCAAAGCTGATCTGCATTCCACAGGTCGGGGGAGTGTTCAGACATATAAAAATACACATGAACGCAGATACTAATTCAAAACAGACTCCTGATTAGTACAGAACAAAACAGAAGGTTAAACAATGTGATCCAATTACATGGTTGGCCCTTATCTAATTGTCTTGTCAAAAAGCAAAGACCTTGCCTGAAAAAAAAGGAACCAAAGCTAAGAACCTGAAGAGTTTGCTTTTACTAAGCCACCTTAACCCTATGTATATGGATCGATGGCAAAACAAAAACGGTTTCAAGGGTCGATGCTTTTCTCAAAATGCATCCAGATCTGAGCAGAAGCCAATACGGGTGCCAAGAAACCCCAGACAGATCCCATTAGACTCTCACATTCTGATTTCAACAATTTAAAACAGATTCATGAAAAACAACCTATCAACCTTCTCAAAACAGAGATACGGAACAATGTCAAGCCAAACAGAAAGAACCAGCAGCAATCCAAATGATTCAACGAACCATTTTCAAATGAGTGATTAGTGATATGGGGATGGAAAGGAAAGCCAGAATTTCTGGAAACAATAAAAGCTGGAATGCGGAACCAGTATGAAAATGAAAACATTGAAATTGAGAAGCTTGAAAATGCACCTTGAAGAAGTTAAAAAGTGGGAGCCGGAGCGGTTGGATGGTCGTTAGTCAGCAGTGAGTGTTGAAATGTCTACGTCGTCCAAAGTAACAAGCTTCTCCGATGTACTTCGGACTCGGAACCTTCGAGTTCTCCTGTCTTCTGTCTTCTTCCGCGCAAAAAGCAGTTTTAGTCTTTTTCTCCCGGTTCTTTTTTTTTATGATGAATTTTCTCTCGGTTCTACCCAAACTGAGATCTCATTTTTTGAGCGATAAAAACGGAAAAAACTTATTTAAGTGGCCATAACCCCTCATATATTGCCTCGTTTAAATCGCCCCACTAAGCATAATAGCATATTGTCACGTCTCTATTTTGAGAGTGTCGATCGTGGCGTCGCTGGTTAAAAAAACATCATGCATATGTGGGATTTGCTCCAAGATTCAATGTGTGTGAGATATATGGCTGCTCCTTCCGAGAGAGGTTCAAGCATACCGACCTGGTTAAATTCGGAGAGCTTGTCGCTAGTCGAGGACTTAACGTCAAAGAGACGAGTTGGCCGCCCTACACACAAGTAAGGGTCTGGAACCGATCCCCTGATGAGCCCAAGGCAGGGCGAAACCAGTGTATTGCCCCGTTGGATAAGGCAGAGATACCTACGACGCTAAAAGGGCAGAAAATCGTTGAACATCAATCCAGCAAATCATATATACTATATATATTGTGGCTGTTACAATAGTAAAAATGTGAAAAAGTTTTCACGACTGAAAGTGAAAGATGACCTCCGCTCCCCGGTAATTTGTTGGTACATAAAATACAAAAACACGCCTACAACCCCTCATCCGAACTAAAATCTTTAAAAGAAAGAACATGTGGCCGTCTAGACAAAATCCACATCGAAAAGAAATAGTGCATCCCCATTGCACATCTACTTAGACCAAGCAACTGTATCCATCTCCGCTTGGGCGCTCCTGTATAACTCCAGCCTCTTTGCAAGGGCAGAACGCCTCTCCATAACAGCCGGATCCTCATTCAGTAAAGATGACAACTGCTTTGCCTGCTCAAAGATAATTAGAGGACACAGTCAACAGTCAACAATCATCATAAGCGCAATGGCAAAGATGGGTAAAGAATCTGTACTCACCTCTAGTTTACCCAAATCAGTGAAGAAACGGTCCAGTAAGCTTCGTTTAGCCTCTCTGACTTGGCAATATACAACAGATTTGGGAATGGAGTTGCGTAAACTTGCACAGACCATATTGACGTAAGCCAGGACGTTTGACCCTGATTTTAAGCAAAAAGGTAAAGTGAATGAATAAGTATGCATGATCAAATGGATTCTTATAAACCGAAGTTTAGGATCCTTACCAATTCGCCTGAGGTAAGAATCATTGTATCTATCAAACAGAGAATGTGACGGATTGCCACCCTTGTCAACATCTTGAGGAAGTTTTCGGAAAAAATCAACTGTCAGGTAACTACACTCCATATCAACTAGCTGTAGCGTTGCTTTCTTGCTTTCTTCTCTCATTCTCTCAAGTGACTCGCAAGCTGCATTTGTTACCTCTGCTCTAAGACCAGGATACTGCCTTAGTTCCTGTAAGTCAGCCAGCAAAACATAAGAATGATCGGAAACTAAGGAATATTCGGCTATGGCTCTTGGGCCAGAAACATAAAACAGAGAAAAGAGCAACAATTGTCCCAGAGCTGAGAGGTAATGAAGACAGGAATATGAACAAGCATACAATGAAAAGCAATAAGACATATAAAGAATATTAATATAAATGCTGAGACTACACAAATGAAAGAAACAAAAAGATTAAACTTGGATATGAACGTACCGGAGTCTCATTAACAGCTTTGTGAACAAGATCCTTTAAAAGGCCATGAACCTGGAATCCAGCAAATTTGATAACCCATCATCTCAGTACAAGGCTACAAGCATAAATGAGTAACATTTGCGATTCGAGTTAAGAAAAAGTGAGCTAGTTTCTCACCGCATCAACTGCAGCTTCAGCAGGCCCTCTTATACTAATGATAGTGGATTCAATGAGACGACGGTATCCTTGTTCTGGAGCTATTAAATGAGGTTGATACCCATCGGCTTCAGTAATAAGCTTTCTTATATTTTCCATTGCAAGTTGCTTATCAAATTGCAGTCTTTTCAGAGCAGCAGGAAGTTGGTTATCAAAAACATTGTAGATCTTATCACCTCCAGGACGCCTGTAGCAAAAGAACATATAAATAAGTTTACAATGAATTACCAGAGGAAAAGAACAGCGAACTGAACAGAGGCACTGCCCATAATTAGGAATTGTCTGCTGTTGATACATACACGCCATCAAGATGTTCTTTATATGTTCCATCGAATAGACGACAAATTTCCATGATTGCATACAGTTTCCCCTGCAATTAATTAGAAAGCAATCAATTAGTATTGAAACTTGTATATATATAAAAAAACCAACCTGAATTTCAAGATTCCCCTCCAAACAAGGTGAGACTAAATAACTATCAATCAATAACATCATAATTGATGAATTTTACATTAAGAGGATACGAGTAACATAGTTGCGTATGGTAATGCAAAAACAGGAAAAACTTACTCCAGCATCAGTAGCAATCGGCTTGCCGAGACGACTCAATTCTGTTTCAAGTTCATGAATTGTCTTGTTAATCAGGGACTGGATGCCTGGGATTTTTGTCTTAATTACAGTTTCCAAATGCTGGGACATCAACCATCATTGATTAGTGAAACTGATAAAAAATAAAAAATAAAAATAATCCAAACCGTTAAAAGTAAAAATGATCTACTATTAAATAACTAAAAAAAAGAGTCGCAGTTGTCTACCTTAGAAAGCATTTTCGCTAGATGCTCAGAACCCATTCTGTGTGCAAGGTGCTTGTATTCTGGGGTACCTGAGAAATACTCACGTTCTCTACGCCGAGCAGCAATCATGTCAACATTCTTGTTGATATCTTGTTGAGAACGATTCACAACTCCAACCCAAGGAAATTTTAGGCGATAAGACTTCCCTTCCAATATCTACCAAAAAAGAAAAAAAATAGAATGTTTGGTGTAAGATTTATGCAGTATCATGAATCTGGATTCCTTAACCCATGCAAATTGTAAGACATGCAAGTATAACCACCAAAGTCTGACATACACTGCACAGAAATGACTGCTTAAACCATCTCCCGCTATTTTTTTAACAACATGAAGGTGAAACGAAATTGTATGCAAACAATAAGCTTAATGGAGGGTCACCAAACCATCTACTATCAAACAATAATAAAAAAATTATAGGCCAACTTACTTCAACTGCATCAGTACCCTTGTCCATGAGATCAATTTTTGTCAAGACTCCGAGTGTCCTCTCCCCTGTGCAAGAATAATGTTAGACTAAACAACATCCAGAACTGTGTTCTCATGCAACATACAGATGACAAGCTTATGTCAGTTACAATATTCACATTTCAGTATATTGACTTGATAATATTTTAGATTTTAGAAGTACCAGATATATCCTATTTGGAAAGCAACACATAAGAAATGGGATGTGAATCAGACTGACCTGTTGGATCCACCTCACGAGATATTTTGATGGCATCAGATGTAGCAAGATCTTGATTGGCAGGTGAAATTGCTAAAATTATACTATTAGGCTGCATAAAATGTTGAACAGATAAAATGATTTATCCCTGTAACATCTTCAGAAGAAAAAAGAGCTTTACTAAATGAAAGGAAAAGGCAGATCAAAATTTCAAAGGACTTTACCTTCTCAATGTAAGAGCGAACCATATTTTCAATGTCCTGCACAATACTATCTGGCTGACCCTCTACATTTACCAAGAGATCGTTAAGAGTCATATTACATATACAATTATAGAAATCAGTAAAATTTAATATGTACAAAGATCCACAGGAATGTGTCGAAACTGGATATGAATTTATATTCTACTACCATCCGCAGCCCTCGGAATTTATCACACTTTTCCACAGGCAGGTGCAACAAAGAAATGCAGGTAAACAAAAAATGAGAGTCGATGCTTACCAACAGCAACTTTTGTAAGCCCAGGAAGATCAACAAGTGTCAAGTTGACAACTGCCAGGAATCAAACAGAATTTTGTTACGTCAGTAGAAGAGAAGAGGAAAATGTGTAAACATAATAGCTACTACTCTTGCAATCTGTGACTAGATCACCCATTCAAAAATGTGCACACTTAAGTTCTAGTTATACTAGCTTCGGAAATTTAAAAACAGCTTTCCATCTAATCTTATATTGATTTTACAAAATGTGATAATAAGCAAAACTAGAGTTGATTTTTCCAAAACTGTAAATGACATTTGAAATAAGCTTGTCATATTAATATGTCAATAGATTGCAGTCTTTATGAATACCTCCACATTATTGTTCTTATTCCATTTCAAAATGCAGGATGCAAAATTAATACAAGCAAACAAATTTTTTTTTTAAAATCATCTTACCATTAGGAGAATATATGCTAAGATGAATTGGAACACTGGAGATCATTTTGCTGCGGCCAGTTTCACGATCTGTCTCATCTGAAATTTCCTTTCTCACAGCAGCTGTATATACATGATCAATATTGGCATGTTAGTCATGCGAAGAAAAATAAACAAGTAAATAGAAAAGATAAATGAAGCTACCGACATGAATACAAATAAAGAATAATATTGCAACATAACATAGAAACAAATCAAGAAATTACCAAAATCAGTGAATCTTTTCTTCGGAAGGTGGAGAAACTCTGCATATTCTCTGCTTCCTTCGTCAATCTTATGAAGCTGCAACACAAGAGGACGCCGAGTAACAATTCCTGCAGTGGTTTTCCCAAGTTAACTTCCGCCATAATGAGTGACAAGAACAGCCAAAGACCGGCATTTGACATCCAAATGACTAAACAAACACGACCACCCTATCAACAAAACCAAGCCCTCACAGACAACCAAGAGAATCTTACCAGAACCACGCGGTAAGAAGTCCTTCCCGACAATGCTCTCCAAAACTGAAGACTTCCCTGAACTCTGCACCACAAAATCGAAAACATTAGGAAACAATTTCCATTAACATCACAAAAATTTCACTCTTTAATTTTCTTGTCAAATTTATCACACTCCTTTTGAATTACCACACAAATTAACACACATGCTTCAGCTAACATGAGCAAGCTTCAACTTCAACCTAAACGCAGAATTTGATTAAGCACAATTACTAAACTCTATATCTTCGCATCGCTAAGCAAGAGTTAAATCGAGCCAAGCATTGACACAGCATCTACCAAAAGCTAGGTTATGAAGCTGAGCTAAAGCAGAGTTGAAATAGCTTGATTCAATAGTACGAATCGGAAGCAGACCTGGCCACCGACGACGGCGATGGAGGGGAGAGCGTCCCAGAGAGTCGGTAATGCGCTGGCTTCGCCGTGGTCGCCGAGAGCAGTGCAAGCTCTTTGTATTTTGTTGACGAGCGAGATCAGATTCTCCATATCTCAAGGCTCAAGGTGGAAGGAATCAGATCGCGGTGGATCTGAGGGGAGATGGGGGAACCGGAGAAGGTAGATCTGCGACGGTGCCGGCAGAGAGAAATAGAGAGAGAGAGTGAGAATTTGAAAAGCCTAAAAAGGAGAGAAGGTGAAATTGGGTTGGAGTTGTGAAAGCAACGACTAAGCCAAACAAGTCGTTGGACTCTGCGTCGCTAGATCTACGTTGCCGTGTCCACTTCCCACTATTTAAGGCCGCGTTGGGTTAAAAGAAATTTTCTTACTATTAAACAAGAAAAGGTAAAACATGGTTTTTTTTTTTCCAAAAATTTCAAGTCTTGCACCAATGAATTTCTGCATCTTCTACTTATAATTTGAGCACTTGATTTGTAAATCTGGCTTTACAATGGTCTTCTTTGTTTCTCTTGTCACTTAGAATCTAATGTAAAACATGAGCCTCATATACAGAACCCATGCATTTGCTTTTGGATTTATTGCATAACAGCTACCTCTTTCAATTTGAATTCAAACTTGATCAAGAAAAGCTCTCCATCTTTCCAAGTTCCAAGTAGCACTTCGAAACAACCCAACGGCAGAAAATGACCACATTACAACACTTTACCATATGATAAGTGATAACAAGCACAAAGTGAATGAATATTGCAGCTAAACTTAACTTTGGACTAGAACCGGGAGCTGCAGATTCTTGGTAGTTTAATAGGAAATTAGAAGAAACTGATCTCTAGAGTCATAGGTTAATTTCTCACTCGTGTTCGAATATTATACGGATATCTATACGAGGTGAGGACATAAGCGCATGTGTACCCTGAACATGTTGCTGGTGGCGCTGGCCTGCCATTGCTACAAATCGCGGTGTTTCAAAGGTAGCAGTGACCTTCAATAAAAAGTTGCAGCAGCGGCTCTGCATATTGATTTAGTTGCGCCACTTGTCGCCTTCCATAACAACTGAGTCATTGGGGCGGAAGTGGTCTTCTTCCTCGTTAACTTAGTGGTGGCAGTGGTCTTCTTCCTTATCGCTACCGATGGAACTATCGGAAGCGTTCCATTTTTGACGGTGTGATCCAGCGTCTCTTCAAACGACCCAGATGTTTCAATAGCATGCATAACATTTCTGAATCCTTGACCATAAACTTCGTCATCACTCCATTCAATCCAATGTGCCAATAAGTCTTTCAACTTTCTTGAATATTGAAGTTGCTCGTTAGTTTTGTGCAAAGAATTAGAATCCATAGAGGAATACCATTGCAACCATTTGTAAAACATTACTTGGCAAATCCCTTCATGAACGCTTAAAATCCCAATTCCATGGCTTAGCTATACAGAAATTAAACATTTTTATGAACCATCAGTAGCACATCCATATAACATCAGTGCAAACTAACTCCAGACCTTAATTCATTTTCAAATCAAGACAGAAGACATCGAACCTTGATGGAACAACCATGCATGCATCATATCATGTGCCAACACTCCTAAATAACACACTGTATGCAATAATGCAAATACAGGCGACAAGTACATTGAAATTAGTCATGCAGAAATGATAGAACACAAGTTATCTGATGCTTGATAACAGAAGCTAGTAAACCACATTAGTATATGAGATCATTCCATTTTATACATACTCTGGTGCTCCATTCAAAACTACGACTGCTTCTCCTAACAAGAGCTTGACAGCGTTGTTGAAATATCCCTCGCATTTCGGGAACCTTTCTTTCTGTTGACGAGCAAAACAAGCAGACGTGGTGATATCATTTTACGTACTCCACAGATATAACTTGGCGTAATATTTATAACTAGTTGTATCGACACCATTCATCTGTTAAATTCAGGAGATTGCAGTTGTGACTACAGTATATATTTATAGACTGAACGATGCAAAGTGCAAACTGTATCAGAATTTTAGATTCCAACCTCTATTAGATCAAATATAAGATAATTAGACACGAGAATTTAAGTAAGTAACAAAAAACTTACTGTTTGAATTAGGCAATAAGAAAGCCTGTATGGAATCCATCTGGTTAGAATATACCACAAGTTAGCTGGTAAACTGTAAGTTGATATTTCTGGATTCCAAGTTGATAGACTACATAAGTAGCAACCACCTGCCCCTTTACAATGACAAAACCAAATGATAGATTGACATGTATCCTTATTCATTCTAGAAACACAAGCTATGATTCTTTTCAAACAATTTAGATCATCAATTGACAGTAATTATTGAGTTAATGAGCTTTTTCTTTTTCTTTTTTGCAGTAATGTTGCTAGCTGTAACTGCAATTAAACTATATGTAGTGATGGATCATGCATGCACACAAGGGAAGGCAAATTCCAGATCGAGTTCAATCACCTTACCCTTTCTCAATTTGTCCATCTGATAGTTGTCGACGAAAAGAATGAGAATGTTTTCATTCACTTGAAGTTTGAGGCTTCTAAAGAATTCAAACACATTTTGGATAATAAACTTGTGTTCCTCTCGTGTCATGACCGCTATTGAAGAACAATATGAGCAAAGTTGCCGGCCATCACCGAGGTTTAAAAATCCAGCTTCTCCATCTTCCTACATATATATAGAGACAACGAAAGAGAAAGATTCAACAAATAGATCACTTTCTTCTTTCTTACGAGTAGCTAATAAATTACATGTCCTTGGCTTTGACAAACCTCGTGCCTGGAACAAACATGGCACCATCGGGGGCCAGAGCTTCGGAATCTTGAGCAGCTTCTCAAACACCTGAACTAAGTGCATCACTTTCCCACGCTCCAGCGCATTCTTCCAATGGCCTCGCCAGACAATCAAATTAGGAGGGATCAATGGTTTTGTAATCTCTCCCAATGCCTAAAAGAAAAGAGGCAGACAATAGTCACATTGGCCTCGTCAACGAGCCGGGCCAAGCTCATTCATGGCGGACTTGGAGCGGGCCGGATCGGGCTTTATTATGTTTTTTTTTAATTACGGGGGCTGGGATTTTATAAAAAGTCTATAATTCAAGCCCATCCGTATAAAAAGGGGTCTTATGGGCTTTTATAGGCTGGGCTGAATAGTCCATCGTGAATCCGAATAGGCCGGGCTTCGTTTATAAATATATTTATGATCATACTAATTTTTTTTTGGTTTGGAATCTAGTAAATTCGGGAGGCTCATCCCCACGCCTAAATGAGTTCATTGAAATAAAAACCGCAAGATACAAACTATAGGTAATGAGCCCATAAGGGCACCGTATATAAGCCAACATCAGTTCAAACTTCAGTCATTCCCAATTACTACATTGATGTTTGAACAAAATATTTTAACAACTTTCCAATTAATGTTGTGCGTGTAATTAGAGAAGTGACATGTGTATTGAAATGAAAGAGATGTCAAGCTATTCAGGAGTGGAAGATTGTAACTCATAAATATAATAATAACATCATAGTGTTACAAACAAATAAATAATTTATAACTATTATAACCCCCATATATATTATGAACATGATAAATATACATAAATATGAGTAATTTATTAGCTTGTAACACCCACTGAATGCTTGGAAAATGAAACGTACGTTCAACTTCATAATTTAAGATTAGTCAAAATAATTTTGTATTTTAAAATTCATCAAAAATTCAAATAAATAATATTGTATTTTCAAAATACATTTGTCACTACTTTGAAATTTCCATTCTTGCCTTTTTTTTTACTTTTTAAATTACGGGAAATTTATTTGATTAATAGAGATATATGTAGTCATATTTATTATAAATGTATTAGTTATATATATAAATATTTGTTATTCAGCATATTAACATAACATATAATGATATTATTTGTATATAACTATATATCATATATTTGCTAGCTTTTACGGGCCGTGCCGAGTTTCTCACCCATAAACCAAGCCCGGCCCTCTACCCATCGGGTCGGGCTTATAACAGGCTTTTATGCGGACCGGGCTGGGCTTGCGAGCCTCCATCGGTCCACTTGATCCACAAGCTTAAAGATGAGGCCTCTGTCACAATACGCCTCTGCTATTGGACTAAGGTATGATGCGATATCTAAATAAGGATTTAGAAGCAAGAACAATACCTAATAATCACGATCCCATTGTTGTAATGTGGTAATTAAATCATCGATTTATGAAAATATAGAGGCGTCTGATTCTTCTTCTTTTTTAAGTTTGAATCTATATGGATGTGGGTGTATGTACACTTTTCCTAATTGTATGTGGTGTCCGAATAGTTTTCCTAATTTTTCAAGGTTTTGGACCTTTGATTAAGTTGCCTGCCTTTATGTCCTACAACACTAACAACAGATCCTTACTTCAGATCCCAAAGTTCAAATTCGCCTTCCCTCCGACCATTATGCTTCTTACTTAACTCTTTCAGCCTGTGCATGATATTGATGTGAGGTGTTACATAATGGGTATCACAACTTTGTGGCTTCTATCTTCTTTTGGCATATGCATGGTTCATTCACAAAGGAAAATGGGAGAGAAAGCAAATAACTGAAGTTTTCTTTTATCCAATGATTCCAATCTCCAATGGAAAATACAAATCGTAGTTGCGACTCTTGTCACACCCATGGACTCACAGACATCTGAACTTCAGATACCTAATAATTTATGAGATTGTGATTATTCTTGTTCAGGAGAGCTATTACCGGGTATTTTAGCATGTGATGGAGGTCTTTGACTCTTTGTAGATTTGCTTGTACAATTGTACCAACGAATACAAGATTGCTAAGTCGATAAGATAAAAATGGGAGAAGATGTACCTCCCTTGTCAGAAAACGAGAAGATCAAGTATTGGAGAGGGTCAACATTTGAGTAAGAGCAGTGGTTCACTTAGTCTTGCCCAGCACTACAGGAAATGGGATGACGAAGGTTTTGAGCTCTGAAGAAGTAACACTATCAATCTAGTAAAGATCAAGGAGATGAACAAAGAACAGGATTTAAGAGCGGCTTTCTCTCAGAAGTTAAAAGAGCAGTAAGCACACCATAAATCACAAATTAAACTGTTGCGGACAAGTTTATTGAGAACAAGTCAAATATTTGTATAGCAAAGATAGATTAGTATGCAGCAATCTGACCTCATGATCTTTATCCATAGGTTACAATTTTCCTACTAAAGCTGTGATCAAAGTGAAGGACGGTAAGAACATAACATTACTTGGCCAAGTAATCCAGAACATAACACCACAAGACTATTGCCTTAAAAGTACTGTCGACAAACGGAAACCTAATCTCTGGAAGGCCACATCAGATTTACACAGGGTGAGAGATGACGCTAAACTAAAATATAAAGTATATGAAACTATCAGCTTTTAATTGTAGCTAGTCTGGAGATCCATAAACATGGATTTGCCTAGCCTAGTTCCACTGATGGTAACCACTAAACTAAGTAGTAAAGCATATGCATTAGCTTTTAGCTTTCAGTCACTATTGTCATGAGATGCATAGCCATAGGGGTTCTTGCTAGCCCAATTCCACTGATCCCGGCACATGTCATCAATGTTATATTTAGCCCTGCAAAGAGATTCAGCGTGTAAGATATAAAATCTAATTCATTACATCAGGTAGAAGGGTGGGTTGAGCATGGCAACCAGAATGGTGCATAATATTTGATAATTTAAATGAACAAGTTAGGTCTTAAGACGTATAGTTATCGATATTATCATTGGTGAACAAAATGCATAAAAGTAGCAAATTTACTTACTTCCAGTTCAGTTCCTTCTCTGCCTTATCTGTTGATGCATAGACAACTTCAGCATCACCAGGTCGCCGGCCAGCAACAATAAGAGGAATTTTCTGAAACAATAAAAGAATGCATAAGGTTAACAAGAAAGAGACATGGTTAAACAAAAACTGGGCATTGTGGGCCAGAACTGGTATATTGGACTAAGGGCATGAGGAAAGGACATAATCTAGACCATAAGAAAACTCATTTTCAGCATACCATTTGGGATTTGAGTCTCAACAGGCACAATCAATTTTAACTTAAATATGGGGAATATGCAGATACGACTTGTCTAAGGTCTAAGTTTGCACAACAGTTCCATAATCAGACTGGATCCAGAATGTAGAAGCGCACTTGGGCTCGGACAATATTCATATGGTCAAATGAACCGCCAAAGTCTGATTGAGGTCCCAAGTCTCACATGGATCAAAACAGGTAACACTGAAATTTTGGACAAGTAAAACTAACCTTTCCAGATGCCTTTTCGAATGCCGCCACCATCTCCAAGACTGATGTTCCTTTTCCAGTTCCTAAATTGTACACCTCGCAACCTGTAAATATATATATATATATATATATATATATATATATATATATTGAATTCTATGATGAGCCATGTCTGAACATAACATAAACTTGCAAGAATCTTGTGAACAGCTTTAGGGTGAGGCATATAGGGAAACTGTTTGAAACAGGTTTGTCTCCATACCTATACTAGCTGCTTCTAACTTGTTCAATGCAGCGATGTGCCCATGTGCTAAATCATCAACATGAACATAATCACGCACCTGAATATAACAAACATGATCAAATTGAGCCTCCAGAAATAGGTAAAAAACAAAACAAATGAAGCACGGCTAGTCACAGGATTTCTGATTAATGCATATGCTTTGTTCTACTGTCTCTCTTTCTAGTTTCAAACACAAAGGATACCAACAAACTAATATAAGAGTAAAGTAATCAACCCAGAACAATTAACAAGTTAATAATTCAAAACGACATAGAAAAGTATTATTCAAAGGTCTTTTAAAAAAACTAAAATCTGTATTAAAGAAATAGGGAAATGAGCACATACCCCAGTACCATCTTTGGTATTATAGTCGTTTCCAAACACCGTCAGTGCTGGACGCCTTCCAACAGCAACTTGCTGCACAAATGGCATGAGATTGTTTGGGATCCCATGAGGATCCTCACCAATATAACCACTGTGGTGTGCACCAACTGGATTGAAGTATCTCAGCAATATGATTTTCCACTCAGAGTCTGAGCGGTATATATCACGACATATTTCTTCAATGTAGAGCTGAAAGATAAACAACAAAGCAAATGAATAACCAAGAAGCTGCATATGCATAGTATCTCAAGAATGATCAATAAAATGAAGTGAACAACCCAAGTATGACAACTATGTACCTTAGTTCGTCCATAAGGATTTGCTGCAACAAGAGGGAACTCCTCGGTACATGGAACCACCTTCGGCCAACCATAAACAGTGGCTGACGATGAGAATACAATCTGAAATTATACAAACACAATCAGCCAAAACAATTTTGATGAAAAATTTATCCAAACTGAGAAAACAAAATGCCTTGACCAAAAATAGAACCTTTTTGCAACCATGGGCTGCCATGACTTCCAACAAAGTAATTGTGCCCACAATATTGTTGTTATAGTAGAGCAATGGTTTCTGAACACTTTCACCAACTGCTTTCAGTCCAGCAAAATGTATAACAGCATCAAATCTGCAGTTTCAAAATTAACAGTTTGGGTTATATAAACACAAACGCTCAAACAACTATAAATTTGAGTTTCGGTACCAAGCTTTATAGTTAAAGATACTGACTTTGTTGAAGTGAAGAGTTTTTCCAGTGCAGGCTTGTCCCTGAGATCAATCTGCACACCAAACATGGCATTACAAGTTAACCACAGCCATAAACAGGTCTAATTAACATCAAAGTTCAAAACTTTTAGAACAACTCCATAAAACTCTGCATTAGACTTTCTTATATAAATTCCCCAAATAGAAAAATCTCAAGAACAAGAAGTCCAAATAAGTTGCACATGGACAAGTTTCTATACACCTCAAAAAAGTTCCAAGCTTCCATTTTCTTATATAATAAGATACCTCAACTCTGCAACAAACCATGTCTTATATGCCAACTTATAGAACCCAGGAAGCAAAATACAGTTCTTTAAACAAAAATCAAGAAAATAAAACTAAATAAACAACCACTTTTGATGACAGTTATGTACAAACAAGAGGGCACAACCCATCACCAGTGTCAGTCAAGAATCGAAACCCAGAATTAATCATAAGCAAGAATAAAAACCCACAATTCCAAAAAAAAAAAAAACAGACCTTGTGAAAGCTGAGGTTCTTGCCAGAATCGCCAGCGAGTTCCCTGACACGGTTAATGGCAACCTCAGAGGAATTGTCGAGGTTGTCAACGACGACGGTGCTGAAGCCGCCGAGTAGAAGCTGGAGGACGGTGTGGCTGCCGATGTAGCCGGCACCGCCGGTGACAAGAATGGTCTTCTTGGCCATCAACGCCGATTCGGGAATGATAAAATGGTTGTGGTAATAAGAAAGTGTGAAGAGGAGGAGGCTTGGAGGTTTAGAGAGCGCATGACAGGAAGCCCAATATATAGGAATCGATGCTCTTCCAGTAGACAACGCCAGACTTTAAATTTTTTGTTGAATAAATTTAATCCCCAATAAGTAAAGTCACGTCTCAGTAAGGAAAGGCGAGACAGTTAACCGAGAATTGAAACCAGAGAACAAGAAGAAGGCAGTAACCACCCGCGTTGTGGTGGACCAAATCTGCCACGTGGTGCGATCTGGGGTGAAGACTCACATGCCCACCAGCGCAAGAAACCAAGTTTGCTGGCCTGGGATTTTAGGGCACAAACAATTGTTTTCCAAGATTCTTGATGACGACAGTGGTGGGGTAAACAACGGGAGGGGTTAATTGTTTTTGATCCGTTTTGGGGTTTTTTACCTTAGTTTGGGGGTGTTATTATTATTTACTTTTATCTCTCTCTTTTTATTGTATAGTAAGGTCCATATCTTTTGTATTAATACAGGGTGGCATTTATGGGGGAATATCTACATGGGGCGAGACTGGGCGAAGAAATTGACAAGATTTTGACCTTTCTTCAATACCCTATTAATGAATCATATTTTGTGTCGATCAGCTTCCAATTTAATTAATGTTTATTTATGTGTAGCCTCATTATGATGGATTTTGTTTACATTTCAATGTGAGATACATGCTTTGTGTTTACATGGGTGAAATGCTATGAAATGGTGAAACAATATTGCTTTATATGTTCTATCGGAAAGAAATCGAACCATATATAAATCCTTTTATGTTGTTATTCTTTGTTCCAAGTATATTATGTGAATTTGAGGTTTGAAACAAAATGTAAACATATAAAGCAATATGCGCTTTTGAAGTCATCAATATCGAAATGTGAATTCCTCATCGGAGGATACATTGTTCACCATCAATATGGAAATGAATTCTAATAAGGTTTTCAGTTCCATAATCTTGTCATATTCTTTTATGACAAACCAATATTTCCAAAACGAATATGAGGTCTTGATTTGGAAAGATCTTGACCCCAAAACGGAACAAGTTCCCATCATGATCATATTCCCCTTTTTTTTTCTTGATGTGATGACTGATGAGGATCATATTCTCCATTACAGTCTAGATTATGAAAAGCTAGAATCTCAAATCCCAATCATAAAAAGCTTGGATTCACCAATGGACTTGGAGTAGTAGCTTGTCATTCAATAAAGGAAGCCAAAAACGGTGCACGTAGAAAGCTCGTGAATTTTGGGCACGTCAAACGTGTTAGGCTGTGAAGCTGTAATGACAAGGAACTAGTTTGTCACCTTTTTTTCTTTTAAGTGTAGGTACAAATCACGTCACTTTTTACATGCACTTTTCGTGAATCTTCAGGAAGAAATAGAATTCAAAACCCTAAAAGTTCTAATATTCTGGGTCGTATGAAGAAGAAGTAAGAAAGCACCGGCCTAATTTAAAAATGGACGCGATGTGTGATTATTTAAGGTAACGTGTACTTTGCTCACGTATAGGACGAAGAAAAGTACCGACGGAATTAAGGGCGACGGTACGTGTTGAGAGGTGAAAAGGAAAGAAAATTTGATGTTTTGGTGTTGGGGCGTTATTGGAATATAATCCTTAACAAAGATGATGTTACACGTACTAGTGAGTTTGGTCACCAACTTATAGTTATACCAAAAGGATAGGATCATGGAATATACTTTCGTATTTCATTGATAGCAGATAAGGCTGAAAGCTAAGTTATCAAATGCTAAAATGATGGAATTAAAAAAGTTGGGAGGATATACAAATCGAATTCCTATATTAGTGAAGCGAAGAGCGTTTGAGAGAGTGACCAAATTAGATAGTACATCAAAGTGCGCATTGTTCTTGAATAACATCTACATGTCGATTTTTCTAAAGGATGCTTTATGTGTAATGTTTTGCGAATTGGTATCACGACATGTTTAGAGTGGATCCAATTAAAAATACAATAAGAAATAACACATACAAAAAATATATGAGGGAGTTTTGAACTTGTCATGTGAATTAACCGCTATGATAACATACAACCTTTACATAAATTCTTGATTTCGTGTATTGACCCCTTGATATCTATGTTTCAAATTGAGTAACTTGTAAGTGATTGGGTAACTTGTACGCATAAGTGCTCCATCACGGTTTTTTTTTTTTTGAGAAAGAGAAATTATATATATTACAATAAAATAAGATTACAACCAAGAGGAACATTCGGTGGTGGAACTACTAAGATTGCTACTTACAAGACTATCGCAAAAAATAATAGATATGAGCCAAGAATACCCAATCTCAAACCAAAAAACCAATTCAAGAAGTAATCGATACATACTCGCCGTCAATCTCAAAAAGAGAATTGCTTCAATAGTATCACATACCAAAACATTCGACGTCTTTACAAAGACAAACTCTCTATTACATTGATACCCAGAATGAACCGACATAAAAATAATCCTTGGAGATAACATGCACCATACTATAGAACACTCAATGACTTTACCTACAACCAAACCTTAAACCCTCACACCAGGATGAGGGACTGAAAAAAGAAAGAAAAAAACCCTTGCAAAAAGAGGGACAAACTAAAAACCAAAAAAACCTACAAAACCCAAACTCAGTCCTAATAATAGAACCCAGGCCAACCATCCATTGGACCATGATATGGAGTCACTCACAACCCGACCCGAAAAAAAAAAACATTAGCAGATCCGAGCATCGTCTCACCACCCTGCTACCATCAGCCAATCGTCCAAGGCGCAGCCCATACCATGTCGATTACGACGAAGGCACCACCATCCAAGATCTGCCTCGAGAGTCGTGGCCTGAGTAACCCAGATCTAAAACAACCTAGAAACCCACGCCACTGCACTCTCCTCATCACCTCGCTCCGCCGATCCAAGAAACTCCTACCACATTGACAAGGTAGAGCTATCAAACTTGGCAAGACCAGACCATGGTCGGAACAACGAAACTACGAACACGAACCCGCCACGGCTTCTAAGTTGTTTGTAAATAATACTCCCCCTCGCAATCCACCACCACAATCCAATTAGGGCATGACCACCAACTGACCACCCTCCAATCTCTCGTCCGACGACGCAGTCCTAAGAGACGCCACCAAACGAGCACAAAACTTCGAGACTGAAAACCCTAGAGACCTCCGGTTTTTGTGGAGAGAATAAGGACGAGTAAAAAAATTTCAATTTAGGTGCCTTATGATGTGTGTTCCATCATCGTTTATGTATTACATTATCGTTTAATCAACATGCGACTTTTACATAGAATCCAAATTCTATTTAAGTTGGCGAAAACCCTCAAAAGTGACTAGATCGATATCATCCAAGAATCTCCAACATCGTTCCCTCACCTGGTCAAAAATAAGTTATTGTTTTGTAATCTAACCTAGGTAAATCCACGAGATTTGGTTATACATTCTTTCCGATTCTCAATAACTAGAACTACCCGAACTATGAAGTTTCTTAAGACGCATCAAACAGAGATGGATTTTCGAATTGTTCAACAAAAAAATGATCCATTTTCTTAAATCCCTAGCCGCCCATCTTTTCAGGTACTCCGACCCGAAACTATATTACTTTCATTAGTTATCCAATAAGCAAATGACAAAGCAATGCCATTTAGTTAGTGGCATTTACATGCAACAAGATTCAAAGGTATGTGACCTACCCTAAATATTCTAAGATCATTCCAATATGCCCCTCCTCGAAAATCACCTACCCCTAAACTTTGTGACCTTGATCATAACCAAACCACATGACGAAAATATAATAATGCTTGGAAAGCGAGTTTGCAATGCTGGATTGGTGGCTATAAAAAATGACATGTTACAGCTCCTCATTGCCATCATTCATTCATTCATCTAAACTATAATCCAACACAAATTTTAGCTAGCAATTAGCACACCTGTTCACACCCATAATACGATACGTACCGACAAATTTATTCCCTGTCCTAGGTTGGGCAAATAATTTGATTTACGAAACTAGGTCGGGCCTTTACTTTGGTCCCAACTGTAGTCTATAACCGACCGGTGATCACATTTAGGCCCATCAAACATAAATGCACTGCTTGACCCCCAAATCTTATTTGGGACTAAACTGTCGGTGGAATTCTAGTTCTAGCAAAGGTTTCATTTGGCTTTCCACTTCACACGATCGATGCTCCAACTTGTTTTTAGAAGGGTTATTGAACCATTCATGTAATCATATCAATAGATATCCACAGCCAACATGGTCGAGTATGATGAGGATTGAACTAACTCCCTAACGTTATGGAGCAGTAGAGCTCTTCGATCTATATGTATGTTTCAAACACTTGATGTTCCAAATTACTGAAGAAGTGAAGAGTAGTCTTGAGTCGATGGACTAAAGTATATATAAACGAATAACTACAGATAAAACAACACTTAAACATATAACGTACAAAATAATGGATTGAAGAATGTATAATTGTATACATGCTCACGTACCCGAATTATTTTCCTCATTGAGACGTAGTCATGCAGATCATTTCCGGCAGTTCTTCACCTTTGTCTCACCATTATCAGTATCTTCTAGCGTACCCTATCAAACAATGTCTGACTCCAGCACCAATCACTTTGTTTAGTTTCACTTCCATGACCTTAACTCTAAAAATTTGAAAGACACTTATAAATTGGGTGAGATTGAAACAATTCACGGCTTCAGGGACCGCAGAGAAAATGAGACCAAACTAAGGGACTTATCAGCTTTCTTTCTCTCATTCTCGCGCCACCTCCACCTCCACCTCCACCTCCACCGTCGCCGCCAAACCGCCACAGCATTTTCCCCGTAATCCTAATATGCAAAACGATGCGGAGAAGAACCCTCCGCTTCTGCCACGTGTCACTCCCTACTCGCCAATACTCCAGCATATCTCCTCCTCCTCCTCCGTCGCCGCCGCTCATCCGAGTTTCGAACCACGTGGCCAAACTGGGCCCGCCGAAAGAGGGCCCGAAGCCCAAACAGCTTCTCTCCCTGCCGCCTTTCCCCACCGGTCGATTTTTGCCGGGGAAGAAGTCTCACCAGGACGGCGTCGTTTCACGCGTCTCAGCTGTCAGTTGGCTCAGATATTACTTCCATGAGATTGACGACACCGCCATTCGGTCCCATTTCAACAAAGGCCTTGTGAGTCTCAAACTCTCATCCTTAAAGTTTTGATTTTTCTATTTTGTTAATTTAAAGTTTTGATTTTTAATTTTTTTTGGGTTACAATGTTTACATTATAGGTTGAGATGGAGTGCGAAAGTTCAATTGGGAAGGAAGGGCAAGTCAAACGTATGAGAAAGGTAGTCATTTGAGGTTGATTGTGTTGGAAGAAAGCATTTTTAAATTTGTGTGTGTTGTGATGTTTGTGTTTGAAATAGATTAGGCCTAGTGAGGTAATGGAGGAAGGCGCGAGAGTATATGTACCCGTATCGATTGCGGAGAGTAAAGTTTCGAGGAGATTCGACTGCATACCGAGTGAGACATTGTACCCGAATGCAGATGAGATTGACTACTTGCAAAGGCTTGTCAAGTACAAGGTCTTAATTCCTGCGCTCTTTACATTTTCGTTTGTTCAAATTTTTCCAATTTTGAGTTCAGATATTCGTTGGTGATTACTGGTGTGTTGAGTTACTTGTATGTAGCTGGACTCACTGAGTTTAATCAGTGTGTTTGTGTTTCTGATTATTGGGTATATGTCAGGACTCTGCTATAATAGTGCTGAACAAGCCCCCAAAATTGCCGGTCAAGGTTAGAATCTATGCTGTGTCGGTCTTTGTAGTGTCTCCTACTGTTTCATTGTATCAGCATCTTGTGTTACTGTTTGATTTGATGAGTATATATAATGGTTTGGTTAGGGTAATGTGCCAGTCCATAACAGCATGGATGCATTGGCAGCAGCGGCGTTATCGTATGATTATGATGAAGGTCCTAAATTGGTAAGGTTTTAGTTCTATATGACTCCTATCAAATATAATTCTTGGGGGATATTAAGAAGAGCATGCAGCTTTGTATCCTAGCTATTAGCTTTTCTTTGTCGTAGACTGTTCATATCAGCAGTCATCGACCCTATGCAGTTTCTAATTGCATACTTTAAAAAGGTGTATTTATATGTGAATATATTATCAGGTTCATCGGCTTGACCGAGAGAGCAGTGGCCTCCTCTTGATGGGAAGAACAAAAGAAAGTGTGTCTCTTCTGCAATCGTTATACACTGACACCAATATTGGGAAATCATCCTGCAGGGTATCAAGCCTCATGTTTCTAATCACTCGTTTAGCACCGGGCACTCATTTGCAATATGAAATATGTTAAACTGTTTAAGAATTAACTCTCAAGACTAACATGATGCAATATTCTAGGCTTGGAATTATGCATGTAGAGCAAAAAGTCAGAGATACTGGGCATTGGTTATAGGGTCGCCCAAGGAAAAGGAAGGTGTAATATGTGCTCCTCTTACAAAGGTCCTATATAACTCAAATTTCAGATTTCTGTTGTGAAGAATAGTGTCAGTGTCTCAGTGATCAATTAAAAAAAGAGAGAAGAAGAAATAGTGTTTTTGTACTTATTTCTTCAGTGATTGCAGGTGCTTCTTGATGATGGGAAAACAGAGAGGGTCATCTTGGCTCATCAATCGGGATTAGAAGCTTCCCAACCGGCTCTAACTCAGTATCGAGTGCTTGGTCCTTCGATAAATGGATGCTCATGGATTGAATTACAACCACTCACGAGCCGAAAGCATCAGGTACAAATTCCTTCATGCTACATCCAAAAGATGAGGTTTGGTGGATACTGGATTTAAGTACGTATATGATTCTTTTGTATTTGTACAGCTCCGTGTTCATTGTGCTGAAGCTCTAGGCACGCCAATTGTGGGTGACTATAAGTATGGGTGGTTTGTTCACCGAAGATGGAAACAAATTTCTCAAGTCGATATTGAGCCAGCAACTGGGCTACAATACAAGTTGCGGAGGCCAGCAGGTCTGGATGTACAGAAGGGAAGTGTTATATCAAAAGTCCCTCTATTACATCTACACTGTAGAGAGCTTGTACTCCCCAATATTGCTAAGTTCATTGGTCTATTGGATCACAAGTTAGACAAGCAGCACACTTTAGATAGTTCGAAGCCAGATGTCCTTCGGTTTGTGGCATCAATGCCCACCCACATGAAACTTAGTTGGAATCTCATGTCATCTTATTTGGTGTAGAGAACAGGTCAATAAGTCGTCAAGCAGCTCAATTCTTCCCCCTGCCTTCCTTTGACTCTACTTCTTTGAGCGCTGTATATAACCAGAATATAGTTTCAGAGTAGATGAGAAATTCAAACCACCTAGACCTTCAATGCTTATTCCATTAGTTGCTAGTTGTATCACTTCCGTAATTTTACCTAGCATAAATTGATGTCTAACAGAGAAATTTTCAATCTGGTCAGTTTTAAAGGAGCTACGACGCTCGCTTGATTTGGTATTGTTGTTTACTTCGCTTGCTTGTCAAGTCCAATGAACATGTTCTATCTGGCTAGTCAGGTCTTGATGTTCACGTTGAGCGCAACAGTGGTTCGATTTACATAACAAGTAACATGTTTCTAACTTCTCTATGGAAGCAGGATAGACCTTTAGTTCAGATTACTAGATTATAATTACAATTATAACTTCATTGGAGTTCGGTTTTGCGCATGCTCATCTCTTGTCAGCTTTCGTTAGATCGAATTTTAAGACTATACAACGGAGGTGAAAATTTCATGTTGTTACGGTGTTACCGAGTTGATGACTAAGTTCTACACCGTACAAGTAACAGATTATGGCATATCAGTCTCTCAGACCGGAAAAAGAAGGAATACAATATCTCACGTTTGAGATTGTTTGGGTAAAAATAAGGAGGGCTATTTAGCTTCGTATGTATTCTAAAAAGTAAGTTAGTGTGCGCTAGTTCATTCTTCATTTACTATACAAGTCGACCACTGAAATGACTTGTTGAACCAAGTCTTCCATCTTCGGTCATGCCACTTAATGATTTCGTTCGCCATAAAAAAGGCCGGACCTCATTGAACAAACTATAATCGATCGGCAGTGTTCTGTAGAATGTAAGAGTATGTGCATGCCCTTGGATTGATCCAACATCCAACCAATACAACATTTTGGACGAAATGCATGATACACCACAGATAAAATCCTACATCTGTTCTGTGGGTAGTGGTTGGGAACTAAGAAGTCTTTCTGCTTCATCATTTGCTTCTACTTGTATTCTCCATCTCTGCAGAGTAAAATATATAATTAACAAACAAATACATGCATTAGAAGCACATTAGTTTATCTCAAAAAAGCAGATTAGCTTAGAGAATTAAAAAAAAATGATTCTACTTTCCGGTGTTGTAAAATTGTAAACAGACTCGCGACCTCTCTCAGAACTCTTTCCTATAAATAAAGGGAAAAACTACTTGAAATCAGAGGCTTTCCTAAAATACTCAGTTTCAGGACCATGATGGAGGCCAAAGTAGAGGGTATCTGACAGAAGCTATATTCTTCCTCTTACTTTTCCAAATGAATTTTGAAGCTGCATTCGTGTTCAAGTTAAAAACAATAGAGGGTAACTATTCGAGGGAGATACCTCTTCAAGATTTTCTAGTTCCATGGTTTGTTGTATTTGTTCCGCAATACTCTCCTGCAATATATATCATCTGCTTAGCTTCTGTGAAGTCATATCAAGGGGGAAGAACACAATATAACTAACATGAGCTTACCACATTGCTTGCTTGTTCAGCAGCAAGAACATCAGAGTCCAATTCTACCTCAATTTCGATCATGGAAGAAATCTGATACATTAGACAGCGTAACTGCATTAATTGATGGGATTTCTAGAGAGGGAAGATGTTCATTAATAAGGATATACCCTCGCATAGCTGTCAATCAGCTCAATTCTTCCCCTGAGAGAATTTTCCAAGTCTTCTCGAACCCTTTTGACTTTACTTCTCCGAGCACTACGTATAACAAACAATCGGTGAAAATCCAAAATAGAGACCTACCATGCTCACAGGCCAGTTGCTACTTGCTATATTGATGTTAGGTTAAAATACTATAAACTAAGAAAGAAAGATGTTATAGCAGCATTCACCGATAAGAAGGCTCTCCTACAGCATAAATCTTGTTCTCAAGCTGGCACATTCGAGCCAACATCCAGACCTACAAAGGAAATATTTACTGCTTATAAGGTTCAACCCATTCTGTTAAAAGATACATGGAAGGAAAAATGCAAAATGGGACTGGGGCCACAAATTTTATTTTTGAATGACATTGCTTCACTGACCAGAGAAAAATGACATTGATTCTGTCGCTGCACAACTGATAATATCTCTTAGAGTACTCAATTAAAATATATCTTAAGAAATCGTTCTTGATGATCAGATTTCTAGAAATTACGTGGATTTTTATAATATAAAGTCTACCCTTGAAGTCTTGAACTCACTGAAGAGTAAAGACATTGCAGAACAATACTTGATATAAATGCTTCACCTGAAATGATAACTGAATAACACTTCCGACTAGCATGGGAGCTTACCTCTTTTTGAGCAGCTTCTTTAAGGCCCTTTAGACGAGATTGGAGTGTATCATATTGAGATAATAGCTGCTGTTTGATAGCAACCGTGTCCACTACTCTCTGAGGAAGCTGAGGAAACAATCCAGTGTAGAGACAGCATATCAAGATATTTGAATTGAACATGCATAAATATTAATAGTTGTCTAACAGATCGACACAACAATTTTCTGTTTATAGTGGACAGACCTACAAGTAACTACTTTTAAAGAGATTGAACAATCCAAAATAAAGTCACGAAGGACCTAAAATCTCAATTACCATGATGATACTTTACTTTTGTTTGTTTTTAGATTTATTTTTTCTGTACAGGGTCTGTCACTGAATCAGTTGTTACATAGAAAAAGAAATTCTGGATTATTACTTACACGATTCAATTGGGGCAAAACCAATGTTTTGAGGGTAACTCCAACAGCAAGAGATGTTACTGCAGCGACAGAAATGAATTGAGGGAGGCTGGGGTCTATTACTCCAGAGGCAGCATTGCCACTGGCCAGAACAGCAACAATTGGAAAAAGTATGGAAGGGTTTGTAAGCAACGTGCCACCATCTTTTGTAGGGGCTCTTAATAGTTGGGACTCCCGGCCATCTTCATGGTTTGTCAAGCAGATAGGTTCACTGGGGTAAAAATTAGGGGCCTTTGGACTAAGTTTGAAGGGACCCAACTCTCTATATACACTTAGTGGCGCTGCAAGAGCAATGGTTACCCTTTCTCCTTCCTGTGCTGGGAGATCAACTGTTTCAGTGGCAAACCTATGTGTACGAGCCATACCTGAAGGGGTTTGGACCTAAAATGAATGCAAAAGAAACAAGAATCGCCAAAGGTTGGAGTAAGGACGAATCAATGGGTTTAACTATTATACACTGAGAAACTGAAAACTTTACAGGCAGTTGAACAAAGGTATCATAAATATACCACAATGGAGTGAACAGCAGCAGGAATCTTTTCCTTCAATATCTGCAGGAATCTCAGTGCCCTTTTCCAAGCTGGAGTATCCATGCTGCGTTCGGCAGGAGTAGATCCTTAGAGAAAGTCAATATCCAAGGATCAACACCACACATAATTAGATTGTGTGATTGATATAAAATTGACATAACTAAACATATCATTGTAATTAGAAGTCTGGTTACTGCAAATGCCCTTGTCTGTGTCTACAAGTACAGTAGCCACTACAGATTCAACCAGAGATACATAAAACAAAAGCAGATAAGTAAACCAACCCGATTTCTTCTGACACAATGCTGTCTATGTTCCCAGAAACAAGTTCATATTGGTAGGAGCACTTTGCACACGATGCTATCTGAATGACATTTGTGGCACGAGTAACATGTTCGATCAAAGATGCTGATCTTAGCCAATCCTAAAAAAAATGAGTTCAAAGGTTATCAACATGCCTACCTGAATACCATGTTGCGGTTGTGCAACAGCAACAGCTATCATACAGCTTGGACACCTCACAACTTTTCCAAAAGGGACCTAAAAAGCATCCATGAAAGCCCCATCAACAGATATAGTCAGTCAGATGGTTGTCCAATGCAACCAAGAAACTTTACATTATTTAATCAGAAGTGGCTAAGACAAGATGTACAAGGGAAAAGAAAACTGTACAATTTCTTGTAGATTACAACTATAATTACCAGTGGTCCAAATACCAAATAACAATAATAGCTGGTTTTACCTCCTCAGCTGGAGACACTCCCACTCGGCATATATTGTTGATCACCTTAATGGCATCGGAAACTCTTAGTGATGAAGCCAGACCCAGAATTAATGTTGTGTAAACACTCACGTCTGGTCTGGACCACTTCCAGCCGGGCCCATTTTCATCAACACCTGCCCCAAAACAAGAGATCAACAATTTCAACACCTCAAGACAGTAATGTACTAATCACAAAAGTTGATATTAGAACATGAAACTCAGCACTAACAGAACACTTCATATAATGCCCCAAATTAGTTCAATCTTCAAATGCTAATGCAGGTTTCCTAGATTACTCAGGAATCTTCCAATAATGAACCATTGAACCTTATTTGGAAAGATCTAAAACTTTATAAAACAACTACCTTGATCAAAACTGGCTCGCATTTCATAGAAAACAGAGAGGGCCAGTTCCGGGTTGTTCCTTTTCAGGGCAGCCGAGATAATATTACAACAATCAGAAACACTCACGACACCCCCATTTTTGCTCTCAGCCATTTCATCAAACGTCTTTAGTGCTTCTTGGGCATCTTTAGCACCTGAAACTCTACTTAACAAGGTATCGTCCAAAAGCTCAGAAACAGAGTCCTCCGCAGTCCCATTAGCGCTCTCACTCTCGCCCAAAGACGACGCCTTTGTTGTAATGAACTTCGGGAAGCAGACTGAAGTGAGGCTGAGTCTGAAGAACAAGGAGTTGGTGTTGGTATGAGGGGGGAGGAGTGGAGATGGGCTAGAGAGCCATGGTGGGGAGCTCAGGTATAAAGTCATGTGCTTTGAAATGGGATTGGACCAAGAATGGAGAAGAAAGCTTTTGAAGGTTGTAGGGGGTTTGACGTAGATACGTGAATGGTGGTGGTCTCTGTGTTTGTGTACTGCGGTGAAGAAAGATGAGGAATGAGAGGTGGTTAGTTGAAGTTGGGACATGGGACAACACCAGTGACAGGTATGGAAGTTAGTGGCTCTAGAGTTCATTATACATTTTAACTTGAAAAGAAATAAATAGATAATTATTCAAAAAATATAAAAATAGGTAAATGTTTCCTCGTTACTTGATCTAAATAGGTAAATGTATGTAGACACAATTTCGTAAACGTCTTCACATCTTGACCGTAACGGGGATGATTATCATCAAGTCAGCCACAAATTCTGTTATCCCCAAACTAGAGAAGGAGAGGAGAAAGTAGGAACAAGGCAGAGAGGCCAAAAATTTTGAGTCCAGAAACCCGAAGCTGAATGAGTATGAAGAAAGCAGATGCAGATGCCAAAGTTTTAAACTACAATAAGTAAATAACGAAAAGCAACCAAAGACAAGAAGGCTATCAAGATTCAACTTTATATTGGAAAAGGGAATCAGTAGTCCAAAAGGAAGAGACTACTATATACACAGTCAACGAATGAAACAGAGGATACCAAATGTTGCAAAACAAAGAAAAGGATGCCAACAGACGAGTAGAAAAGACCATCATATTTTGCCTATGATTACTTTCAGCAGCATAGTAGTCTCTTGCAGCCTCTGGAAGTAGGAACAGTTCAAGCAATTGACTTCTAGTGGGTCCATTAACTTCGTCAAATTAGTTGCCAAATCGCCCGCCTCTTCCCCAGGGTAGCCTTGGTTGCCCCCTAATACGTTGCGGTGCAGCATTCTGGTGTAGTGGTTGGGTCCTCATCCTTTGCTCCTTCATGTTTGCAAACAGCGAATCAAGTGTTTGAGGCTTCTGATTAGCAACTACATTCTCCTGCTGCCGATGACGCTGCTGCTGTTGGGGAAGCTGCATATCAAATGCGAACTTCATGAGATCAGACATGACGCAACAGCTCATGAGAGGGTATTGCTAGAGTAAAACTTTTTAAATATATTCACTATTAACCACGGCTGAAGGGCAGAGATGAATGGAACTCTAACGAACAAGCTTCGCTTGTGTTTATACTCCAAATTTCATGGCTTTCTGCATTTATCTTACAACCCAATGCACGCACTAATAAAAGCCACTTTGTCATTGACCAAGGAAAAGCATACATTACCACTAAGTCTCTCAAACCCCTCAAGTACCTTGACCAGAATACGATAAAGGAGGTTAAAATGAATACCTTGGTCCCAAAGTCAACATTTCCAGCCCTTCTCTGAATAGTAGCACCAACCCTGCACCCAGAAATAGAAAATATGGTTGATAAATCGGCAAAAACTCAACTTTTAAATAGATTTAAGATAGGAAGCAGATATGATGCCAGCACCAAGACCAAGTAATTGCAAGGGAACCATGTGGAGATATGCATACACCTGTGTTTAAGTTTATGTGCCTCACCATCATTATATCATACACTACGCAATTAACATGACAAACCAATTGAGGAAAAACTGCCAATGGAAAGTGATGATCTATCAGCAATGTCGCTCCCATTTATTGTGCAAACGCTCCCTCAACAGACCATGTGATATGAATTCAAACATGCTTCACAAAACCTCAAGATCAGACATGTAGCAGCAGGAGAGATGACTCACAACAGGGGGCTTGCTCTCTATTCAATGAAATGGACAAAAATGCCTTCCCCAAGGACTTAATCCCAGCTCAAAAAGTGACACATAGTGAAGGATGACCAGAGACTGTTTACGGTTCTTACACTTCATGGACCAAAAAAAGTTGCAACAGAACCAATCCAGCTGCCACCCACAATAAAATTTAAAAGCAATGGCAGAAAGATCAGGCCTACACTTAACTAGACTCCATCAACTGAACATTCACCCCCATTGTTATCCAATGTGAAAAAGATAACAAGACACAAAAACCTGAATAAACGGACTCTCCTTTAGTTCGTCCTTAAGCGCAATCAGAAACTGATGCGTGGTTCAACTATCCATTGTAATTCCAATCAGTGAACTTTACGCAGATGACCTAGGGACACGAAGGAATTTGAAGTCTCAACCCCTGAAGGTATAACAGTGAAAGGTTCAGTCAGATGCCTCCTGTAAACCCTAAGTCTCATCATAAAGGATGAGAATCATCCATTATTTCCTCCCGAATCCATGCACATGGCAATACTTATTTGCAAGACCAACAATTGAAGAGAAAGACTAAAACAAAATAGTGCAGGAAAACCAACTCGGAATACTGGAACGGTGACACCTTCACATTTGACTTCAAACCAAACACATGTCAGTTTCCAAACCAGTCTAATCCATTTGGCATCTGGACAAGAGAATCCCATCATAAGCCATTTAGAATGCACAGAGATACTTCAAGCAGATGGTGGCGCTACATCTACATACTTCAAATAAGCAACCGAGATTCCTTTTCACCACTCCTTCACAAATTGTTTATGTCCATGTCTTGTAATAATTTCATTACTGAACAGTAGATTAAACCCACAACTCCAGTTCCCAGCAAGAATATCCACAATGATAATATATATGCACCAACCATCACATGGTAAACTTTGCAGATCACAAACATTAAATGCTAATGCAGATATCCTATTGTGGACAGCATCTATAGAGACAATCAACACTTTAGTGCACCCCCAAATTGGTTGCTTTTGCCGCATAAAAATCATATGCAGGAGTTTGACCACTATGGAAGGTGAAATAATTTATCTGAAGCACATGGCAGAAGGTCATCACAAATAGAGAACACCGATATTTACCTGTAGTGAATTCAGAATAAATTACATAAATTAGGGAGATAACCACCACCCTAAGAAAGCCAAACACATTTCATATTTTGAAGTAGGTTTTTATAAAAGAATACCTTGGTTTCCAGTTAGGCACCTGGTTACGATTAAAAGCTCTATTGCGAAGAGGAGCAACTGCTGCCTTCAGTGCAGCCTCAGTTGCAGCTGGGAATTGATTTCCCTGGAAGTTTGACCTTCTCTGAGCCAGAACCCCCTGATTACCATATGGTGAATAACATTTAGTGACAACGTCCATTTTAAGTGAACATCACGAGCAAGTTAACACTTCTTAAAAGTTGGTCCCAAACCTGTCTCAGGGATGACCTTGTGTCCATAAAGCGACGTAGCTTTGTTTGTTTGTCTTGAGCAGTGCCTTTAGAAAACGTCTGACTTTTGTTCTGCATTGAAAAACATACTTAGAATTCACTCCAAGAACGATGCACAGCAAAAGATGCGTTTCTCTAATAAAGAGAAAGGAACTTACCGAAGCCCTCCGCTGCTTCTTATTAGCCTTGGGAGCAACTTTAGCCATCTTTATAATGTCATCTACATCGACAAAAATTCCAACAGTCATTAGTCATCATAAAAACAGTAAAGATAACACCCTAAACAAACCCTACACAATACGAAACACAATACCTAATGCCATGTCCATCTTCTTCTCCGTGAGAGCAATGGCCTCAGTTGTAAGGGGTTTAACAGCCGCCATCTGATGGAAACACAACTGTTAATCCCAAAATCTCAGAATCCAAATGGAAACCGTAAGTCAGATAACCAATCCAATCTAAAATCAGACAAAACGAAAAAGGTACAAGCAGCCTAGCATACACCAAAGTAACAAAAACAAAAAGAGAAGCATGAATCAAACACAGTATCATTCATTGGTTCATAAACCCTAAAACCATTAAAATCGCAGCAAGCCTCTAAACTCTCAGCTGCAAATCGAAGCAACATGATATACAATCAATCGAGTCGCCTCAATTTCTCACAAAGCAAACACAAATTACAGCCAAGAACTTGAGCTCAATTGAAAACCTAGAGTTCATGCAAGTTCAGAGGGAAGATCGTAGAGAAGAGCTTACCGAATTAGAGAGCAGAAACTTCAACCTCAACGACGAATTGCGAATATGAGAGGGAACGGAGAGAGATCGAAATTAGGGTTAGGGATTGTTACCAGAAAAGCAGAGGTGTACTTTGGGGTGCAGAAGAAGAAGAAGACCCGGTAAAGGAAGTCTTGTGGTTATTTATAGGGGAAAGGTCGGCGGACCTGAATTGGGATTCCAATGGCAGTTAATCAGAGGCCGGTTTCAAATAGGGTTAGGAACCACCCCGTAACAAGGCGCGTGCTGACGCGTCGACGGGAGCATATTCCCTGTAAATAGTGTCACTTGGTGTTACGGCTGTAAGTCTGTAACCAACCATGAGGCCTAGACCTTGGTAAATAATAGATGGGGTGGTCAGTAATTAACTCGAGATTTATTTTACCTTATCCACTGATGGTGAATTACGTTTTTTTATGGAACCTCATGAGTCCATGTATGTTTACTTACTTGAAATGAATAGGTATGTTATAATCGCTACATTGCGGTAAAGTATTTATGACAAATTGAGAGAGTTAAGTGGAGGATATGGTTTAACTCAAGTGTAACTTGTAATGGTGATATGTGAGATGTAGGCAGATAACTAATTTGGTAATGGAGCTGTAATTGTGATTCTCATCCCCACTGCCAATTGCCTCCCACTATTGATATGTTGAAACCCATAAAATCTGACGGTAAAACTTGAGAGCAGTCCTTCGGCTCGTAACAATTTGAGAACAGAGGCAAGAAATATGACATTGCCGACTTACATTTCTGGCACGAACCTAGTTCTCCTTAACCTGAAGTCCAATTACTACTACCAACCCAGCACAACCAAAATAAGCAGAATTGAGGCAAGCAAAACAGGATTATTTGAAATTTAATTGAGAATTGTATTCATTGAAAAGCAACAATTTCAACTCACCTCAATGAAACCATTTTATTCTAACAATAATCTCTACTTTCCCCCACTCTTCATGTGGGACCTACGTCGCCGGAAGATTTTAGAAAACGAAAAACGTCACTAATTGTTTCCATACAACCACTTCTCCGAATTGCTGGTGTAGCTAACCAACTCATTAGGTTTGAACCACAGGTTGATTTCATCTTTGGCAGTCTCCGGACCATCACTACCGTGAATGATATTTCTGATGGCAAAAGAATTACACAATTAGAGTGTTGCATTCAATCACTTGGTGAAGGAATGAGCAATCAGAATGTATGTGGATTCAATAATGAAAAAGATAACTTCTATATAGTTCAAGCTATTACCTTCCAACAACAACAGCTAGATCACCTCTAATAGTTCCTGGTTCTGACTTTTGTGGGTCTGTAGCTCCAATGAGTTTCCGGCCATACTTGATTACACCTTCTCCTTCCCAGACCTGTAAGAGTTGCAAAAAAAGAGCAAGTCAGGATGAAAGAAAGTAGTCAAATTAAGAATAAATGAGTTCAGACCAAAAGAAAATATGAATTTTTGTTGTACTAACCATTGCAATAACAGGACCAGAGCTAAGGAAGTCGCAAAGGCCATTAAAGAATGGTCTTTCAGATAGATCATGATAATGCTTCTGTGCGAAATCTTTTGAAGGAACAACTACTTTAATGCCTACAAGTTTAAATCCCTTCCTCTCAAATCGAGCTATGATTTCTGAAATCTGGAATCAAAAACTACAAGGCTTAGTACAAAAACATAAGTGGCAAATATAGAATATGCTTCAGGGGATGAACACAAGTGGGGAACTTACCAGTCCTCTTTGAACTCCATCAGGCTTAATAGCAATGAAGGTGCGCTCAAACTGATTAAGGAACAAAAGCATTATAAGAGCAAAGAAGATATAAGATTAAAATTAATAGTAAAAAATGGAACAAACCATTCAAAGTACCTCGGCAGCATGAACCTCCTGGTCCAGGAGCATGTAAGCTAGAGATAAATAAGAAAAGGAAACAATAACATGTTAGGACTAAAGCTATGAAATCAATGCAAAAATAATAAAATATAAGAAAATTTGAAATTAAAATGTTTGGAGTAATTATTATGTGTTAGCATGAAGAAATTACATCTTAATCTTCACGTCCCCTTTACTCTTCACAAAATAAAATGCTCATGTAGTAACACAACAATCTCTTTCTACAAATCTGAGACTATAAGACCATGTTTCTATTTACAAAAACACATTCAGTACAAAAAGTAGCATGTCCTCCTATCTTAGGAGTTGGGAGCACAGATATAATTACCCGGTCTTGGTTTCCAGGTAACAATGCAGGAAGAACTGTTCTCTTAGAAGTCTAGAACATTGCAAGAAACTCAAGTATTGAAACCATTTTAACAACACTAGCAGAGATTAAAACGAGTTGAAACACAAAGAGATAAAAGAAATGAAAAAGGAAAATGACAATTGTATTATATACCTGCAGCAGGAACAGCAAGGGCTGCTGAAATCCAAGATGCATTTTCAGAACCAGCTCTTCCAAAATTTGAAGCAAAAGCAGGCACCTTTCCACGTAAAGTTACAGCTGCAGCAGTCGCTACAGCTTGTCCTTCTGCAAAGAAGGAAATATAGTAACCAATTAGAAACCTTGAACTGCAATTTACACGTTTCCACACCAATCCGTACAACCATAATGGAAAGGGGACAACAGATTTCAAATATATGTGATCAATCAAAATGACGAGTAACAAATATATAATCACTAATTACTTTACTTTCGTACCAAGAAAAAAGACCTTACTTTACTTTAGTACTCCCTGTCACTCCTCAAATATGATCATGAAAATTAACTTAGATAAATCTAAAACCGAATGTTTCACTGTTCAGATCTAATTACATAAAAAAAAACTCCCTCGTGAATATTTAAAATCAAGAGTTATAGCATTTTCAATCTCAGATGGTCCGGCTTGTGATCAATTTCATAGTGGATCCCACACCAGTCAAGTCCACGGCCAAAATTGAAAACCTTGCACATCGAAAATCCCCAAAAACAATGATGGCATGAAAAAGCCCCTCTATTTTGAATAGACACAAAGCAATTTTTCTGGAAAGCGATCCATCGAAAAGTAAAAGCTAACACAAATCTAGTAATCTTTCACGGTAAAAACTCGTAGCTTACAACACCAAATCATATGCAAAATCATTTCACTCTCAATAAAAACAAACAGATTTCAACTCCACAGATCGGCGATCAAGCTCCAAACTTATTGGAATCACTAAAATTTCAGAGAAAGCTAATAATTCCAATCGTCAGAAAACAAAACGAATATGATCGCAACACAGCCAACGACGTGAGAATGATCAGAGTGCAAACACAAAATGGATAAGAGGATGGGGAAATGGGAAACTGACCGGAGAAGAAGAAGCGAGAGGTGGTCTTGGGGGCAGAGAGGAAGGACCTGGCAGCTCTGGAAGCGGATCTGAAAAGTTGAGAGCTCATTTTCAGAAGATGAATAGGGCCTCAGTGAGCGAAAGAAAGAGAGGAGTTGCAGTGAGAGAGGTGTGAGGTTTAAAGAAGAAGAAGAAGAGAGGAAGTTGGTTGGGGTTTTTTTGTTTGGTACGGGTCAAAACCCTATCCGAACTCTACGCGTGGGAATTGGATACGATGCGTAAGAGTGAGCCAGCCAACTAACGGTTAGCCAGGTACGGGGTTCGGGCTCGGACTCAGTTACTCCCGGTAGGGCCCAATAACAGATGTAAAATACTTCTGGGGAGAAAAAAGCAAGAAGGAAGCTTCTCTTTTCTATTATTAGCAAAAAGGAAATTAGAATCTTCTTTTTAGTCAAGTAAAAATACTAAATACCTGTTCTCTCCTATTAGCGTTGACTAAAATTTTAAGTTCAGTACTAATCTCTAATCGGACAATGAAAATACAAGATAGAACAACAATAAGTAATAGCAGCGGAATATATAGAAGAATTTCACTTTTCTTTTAAACAATTCATATTACAAAGATTACACCTTAATCTATGATAATATAGTTCTCAAAAGTAAAATACTTCTCACTTGATAGTCACAATCAAGTGTTGATACAACCTCACTAAGATCGTTGTAAACACATGGATGGTCGATCTAATTCAGATCGTCGATGCCACAAAGTTTATTGTCGTCACACAGATCGACTATGCCACTAAGGTCTTCTTCAATGGAGTCACTAAGATCTCTTGCTACTAGGGTCTTCTTCAATGAGTCATTAATATCTCTTGCCACTAAGGTCTTGAGTTGAGACACACGTCTCCTTGCCACATAGGACTTGATTCCTTCTTAACGAACCTCACCATTGTTTATGTTCATGAGATGAATGAATGATTTAATCTAAATGCATGAACGATTTATGCATGTGATATGTAACCCATAGAGAGGATACAAAATACAATGAATTCTCAATGAATATAATCAACACAGAATAAAGCTATGACACTAGCTAATGCAACAACTGCTTTTCCCAAGTTTCTGTGTTCCTCTCTCTTCTCTCAATCGTAGATGCTTAATATCACATAGACATATGTATGAACGATTAAACAATAATTATGTAAAATAGAGATGCATGGTAAACACACTAAGCAATAATCTCTTCCTCTATTTTTCCTCCTCGATCTACCATAATTATTTTCTCATAAGCATATATATATATATATAATGGACGTGAGATAAATAAATGTTTCCAACAAGTCCACATATTTTGATTGAATCAGAAAGATCATTGATTCTCAAGTGCAACAATGCAAATAAGAATCAATAGTTTGTTAAGCACACAATCAAATATAAATGATGCAACTAAGATTAGAGCTTTCACAAGTAGAGATACTAACATGACCTCTTTACTAGCATTCCGGGCTAACTTGTGAGAAGCTCTACTATAATGAGCACTACATCATATATGAGAGATAGAA
Source organism: Argentina anserina (assembly GCF_933775445.1). NCBI lineage: Eukaryota > Viridiplantae > Streptophyta > Magnoliopsida > Rosales > Rosaceae > Argentina > Argentina anserina. The sequence goes on from NC_065876.1 coordinate 6,486,574, forward strand.
GTTTATCAATGTCAATACCAAGGTATCACAACCTATTCTATATGCTCCAAATCTCTCACATTCACAATTTCTCAAATCCCTATTTATAGGAGAAGAAACTTCTCCCCCTCACTTAAAGCATATCTCATACAAAAAGGAAAACATATCAATCAACAAATCTGCTATAATTTGGGAAAATATTTTTCCATTTTAAAACAAAATAATTTTAAACCTATTAGATATTTTCCAAAACAAAACATCCTTTAAAAACTCATTTCAACAATATTTGGTATGATATGCATGAATGCAATTTACCTTAAAATACAACTCAATCACCACGGCTTGAATCTTCAATCTTTAACCTTCAAAGTTATGTTCGATTTTCTTTTATTAATGAAATAACCTGCCAAAGATACAAATAAATATCAAATCTGATAATTAAGGAAACAATGTCATTATCACAATATGACTTATTTCCTTACGCATCAGCATAGTAACTTAAGGAATCTAATTCCAATATTAATACAAATAAAATCGGCATTTATAAAGGAATTTAATCATATAATCAAGTGCATAAGAACCTATTCAAATTAGGTTTATTTCCTTATGTCACATGTAAGTCCTAATTAAATTAGAATTTCTTTTAAGAACAATTGTAAGAGATAATTATAATTCAACAAATTCATAGTTAAAAATAGAAAACACAACCAACTAAGGAACCGTATGCACTGATCACTTCGTATAGGAATGCCAACATAAATATGTACTTTCAGACAACTATAAATTAGCTACGCTAGTGATAGTTTTGGAAGTTGCAGCCGAAATAATTTTCTGAGTTAAGTTTTTCAATGTCAATCACTTAAACTTGAATGTACTTCCAATTTCAAAACTATAAGCTAAGGTAGACGTATATATAATGTCATAAGAATGCATTGTGACAAGCCTCTCCATGAAGATAAAGTCAAGCATATGCATAAATGTCACTACACATATAGCATATACTCTTTTTTTGGATGAAGCCTTCATCAATGACAATCAGTCATGCGCATTCCTATCTCAATTAGGATTTGATTAGCTCATATCTTCCAACACAGAGAATTGTTTTTTAGTTTAGAGAATATGATTATGTCTATCATTAACTTAATTATTAAGCACTTAAGCTGCTTCAAGTTCTACATATATGTTCTCAAAAGTAAGTAGTTTAAGCTCAATTTAGGATTGGGCGGAACTTTATCTTGCAACACTTGAGATGTATTATGAAGAGATTTTTTTTTTTGCTTTTCATCCTCTTTAATTCTCACCTATATCTCAAAAAAATTAATAACCAAATCATAGTAGTGTTAACTCTCCAATCATAATCGTGTTAACTCTGTTAAAAAATTTCATGTGTGGGTGACTATCTACCACATCAAATTTGGATTTATAGGCTCCTAACTCAGTAAAACTAATTGCTTAAAGTATGAGTACGAGCATTAGACATTATACATGGTATTAGAAACTCATGTAATTGGTATGACATGCTTGTCACTCTCTTCTAACACTTGATCAAACAAACTTATTCATCAAGAATTATGTGCTCTGTGATCCGTAAGTTTTTTGCATATTCATCTAACATTCATTACATATATATATTTACAGTTTACTGCTACTAAAATAACCTATATTGATCTTCTACATTTCATATGAGCCATCCGGAGTTGCGCGCGGAATTAGATTGACCTTCCCAATTTCCCTTTAGTGATTCTGATGAAAACAAGTTTATCTATTTGTTTTTAGCAACAAAACAAGTTTATCTATAGGAGAAGACAAAGCCATGGCTCAGCATTAGGATCATCAACGTACGGAAGGAAGCACTGCCCTTATATGTGGTATAAGAAAACATAAAATGGAGAAGTTAAAACGGTGAACAAATTAACCATGATTGGGATCAACTAGCTAGAGTTGGTTTATAGGCTGCGTTCTAGAATAAGCCCGACCTCTGAGAGCACACTTTTTGTCTTCTTACGTGTCAGTGTAGGATTGGTCATTTGATTATTTATTTTCTTCCGATAATTGATTAGCTTTTGAACTTTCATAAGTCGTTTTTGTCCTAACGGTTGGCGTTCCACCTCCATTACGATATAAACTTCTTTAGCGCGCGTGAAGCTATGAGCCTATGAGAGCGTTCTCTTAGCACAATCTATATACACAGTAAAGGAATCGAAGTTCATATAAATAGTAAGAAGATATATTTGACGAATCCTGCGATGCTGATGGGTAATGATGTTCATAAGATCAACAAATTGATGTTCATTAAAACCGGTTATAACAAGAAGTGGTGAGACCCATTCAAGATAGAGAGAGCTGAGTCATAGTCTCAAAAAGAGAGGAGTAGCGGCCCAGAACTTCCAAGCATTTTGGCAAAATGGAGTTTAGACGTTGATTAGGAAATAGACAAAGAAAAGAAGTGTAGAATCAAAGAGTGGACATGAAGCTTACCACTAAAAGCTGGACAAGGCTGCTGGAACTAGGATAATCTCATAAAAGAAAGAAACAGATTGGGTCGGGTATGAAGATAAAGAGTTGATCTTACCATCAAGTCTGAATAGCTTGTTGGAGCTCGTTTATTCGGTGGAAATCTCTAAAAAAACTTGAATTATAATTTATCGATTAGCTTGAAATTAGAGGTGTGAGCGCGATCTATTGATACAATTGTGTGGAGGATATAAAGGTGTTTGCTACTTTTGTATAAGACAAACAGTAAACAGAGCTTTGTTACCGATATTTTTCTGGTTGATGTAATCTATCATTTTGTTTATGAATTAAACTTTTCTTCTAAAAATAATAAAGAAAAGACAAAATTATCACATTCACGCAAAACCAATAAACATTGCACAGCATGTCATAACACAAAATGTAATTCATTCGGAAAGACGGAAATCAATTAATTTTCACCAATATCAGATCATATAACAACAATCACATAATTTCACCCACTCGAGGATGTTAGGAGGAGACTATGGTACATTGAATTGAACAATTCGAGCAAGTTTTGTATATTACAATGTATTAATTTCTCATATAAGTATGACCTGGCCTCCAACGTTGTTTGGGGCAATACGACTCATACAATTTCGCCCAGACCAAATTTTGCATTGGCACTTTGTGATTCATTACAGATTTGCCATCGAAATTTAAAATTTGTGATTGACTAATTAAGCACCTTCATCAAGTTACCACCCTATGCAAAAATTTGATTCCGCCCCATGCGCAGCTTTGGTTCCAATGAAGTACACAGCTCTTAATGCTAGTAGCTATCTTAAAAACATTCGCTGATATCCCGGAAAATAAAAGTTAGTTGTTTCCTCGCCATTGTTCTCTCTTCTTGCAGTCAAACTCTGGCATAGGCGTAGAAGCAACCATCGAACCTTAGCAGGTTCTATCTTGAATGCCATTCCAACCTTAGCGTACCATTTTGCACTAAGCAACTGTCTATTCACCATCGATTATTTGTGTTTACAGCATTTGTGCAATGTGCATCATTAGAGGATATCTGCCGGAACTTTAGTCAGAAAGACTTCAGGATAATTGAAGCATCTCATTGAAGAATAGAAGAAACAGGGAGATGTGCTTAAAGAAATTTGACTATTTACATGGTATATCCAAGATACTTCAGGCCAACAAATCCTATATAAGTCGATGAGCTTAATTATGCATCAGTAAACTTCTAAGTAAGCAGCATAGATTTGGAATGCTACTTCAGTTAGGTGCTATTTTTATGTACAAAGAGGATGAATGAATTTAATGAAAGCAGGGTCAGGCTTTGTAAAGCCAGAACATCACAGTTAGCCAGTTCGCCTACATCTTAATTTATGACTTGGGGCTACTAAAAGCGTACAGCTTCACGTCTAACACGAGCCATTTGGTATAGTGGCATCAGATTTTTCCAATTTGCAGTCAATTCGCAATGCCGCCAACCAGGAATTCAACTGAGAAAAGAGGATCGAAAATCAGGGGATTGATCACAGATTTCAGGACTAAGCCAAAAAAAAATGTCAATCTTGAAACAGAAACTCCGTCCTACCCTACCTGTATCTCAGAAACATTAGAGCACTCGTACCGCAGTCCTTGACGTGTTAAAATATAAAATGCATATCGAGTTCCTTCATCATCTCGTGTAAAGCTTGGCAAGGGGCCTATTTCAACAATATCAGATAATAGGGTAGAGTCTTGAGGACTTATATCTGAAAAAATGAACAAGAAATAAAGTTCATCAGTAAACATATTATGTTACACTTTATTACACTTTATAGGAGAAGCCATGATGGAGAATTTCGTATGAGCTTCAAAGTTTGAAAATTAGCACTACCATACCCCAGTTTGAGTTTTTGACCATAAATTAAGATTTAAACGAAATGCACAATGCAATGAAATGAGAAATCAGGGCCAATCAATCAAACCAGGATATCTTACAGCATTAAACTATATCTTGTTGCCAGACAGTGGCAAATAATTTGGCAAACACAAATTAAGGTGGCACAAGAAACAGGACTATGTCTGATTAAATAGTTACTTACCTGTGGATAACAAGTAGAAGAACATACAGGTCCCTTGCAAGACAACAAAGCGCGGAAGCCAGTCATCAACATCAGTATCATCAAGGGGAGGAGGTTCTCCTGGTAATGCTGTCCATCTCTATTATAAAGAAAACAAAAATTAAAGTGAGCAGACCATATTTGGCAACGTTAATTCAAAGTAGAATTTGACTTATTAATACTTAAGAGTCATTACAGTTCGAATGTACAAATAGCCAGACAGACGAGCAGATCGCAAAATTTCATCAACATGTTCCAATCTGCGAAAAATACAAGTCTTTCAGTGACGTTAATGGTACATTGTGTTGAGACTTCATGAACCAAGGTACAGCTAAAAGAAGTTGCCTCCTAAGACCCAGTATTAGCAATAATATGTAGCTTACTATTGTAAGATCATGTAAAATGGTCAAGTACGAAGTTCTTACTGAGCTTTCAAGTGAGCTTCCCTCTCTTCTATATCAGCGAGCTCTGTACGAAGTGATTCTAGTTCTACAGCAGATAGCTCAACCTGACAATTACATTACTGTAGCAGGTCAGATGCATAAAAATATCACAACACCTAGTGAGAAATGCAAACAACTACTCAACCAACCTTTTCTTCACCATCTGTACCAGAACCCCATGGCAGCCCCCTTAGACCAAACAAGTTCAACTTCAGCATGTGTGCAGCAGTCCTTAATTTTCTTCGGCTCCAGCTAATGGACCTATCCTACACCAGATCAAGCAAAGTGAATACAATCAACACACAGTTTTTCAATTTACATTATATTTCGATGTAGAACAGATGAAATTAGCCTCGAGCAATTATCTGCTCTTGGACGTGAAATAGATGAAGTTACGTTTTGAGAAGAGTCACCACTGGGTGGGGATGCTTTAAAATGATCTGGAATCACTTTTATCTTCCCAAGACCATCATCCATGAAGCTGATTTTCACTTCCAGAATAAGTTGCAAACCTGTGTCCATGACATAAGATATTAAGAATCAATAATCAACATTATCGGATATCAAATGGTAAATGGCATACTATCCACTTCATATTCTATATGAGCTAAAAAGTCGAATTGCTTCGAACTGATTTCAACAAAGATTTACGTCAAGTTTCAAAATATACCACCCGAAAGCTAATCTTATCATTCTTAGAAACCTCACTCGAGGCATATAGTTTCCGTATCCTATGATATAACAAAACAACCTATGAATTAGAGCTTGATAACTCGGAAAGTCGACAAATATGACCAATTGCAAAGGAAAACTGGAAAATCCTCATAATAACTATTTGAGTAGCCACAATACATGAGATCCGATCCACATCAAATTTCTCAGCATCTCATGATAAGAAATAATAAGAGAATGAAAATTATACGAAAAACAAGAGATACCTCAATAATAACGAACTCGATTCAATTTTTGTTTTGCAGAACAAACTAGAATTCTCAAAAGAACCCTAAACGAAGCCAGATAATCCCAATTAGAGACATTGAAACATGACAAGAAAAGGAACATAACTTCATGAACAAAGCCTCCCAGAAACAACAAGAGCAAGTATACTTTGCATAAAAAATTCGATCGAATGGGCAGTGTCTCAAACAAACTTCAAATTCAATGATCCAATCAAAACTACCAACGTTAAGCACTTACATGAATTCATCAACTTCTTACTGCTTGGCTATAACAAGTTGCAGCATAACAAAAACAAAGATATAATCTTTGGGCTCAGAAAGAGCGCTTGTTAACGAAACTAACAGCCAAACAAGGAAAGAAGGGAGGAGATGATACATACCAGTACAAAGAGACTTGTATTTTTAACAGAAAGACAGGAGCTTAATTGATGGAGAGGTCCCTCTTGTGTTCATGGAAAGTGTTTGACCTCCCAATCAGGTTGACTATTCGGTATAAGTTGCTCAGTTCTCAATGTTAGATGTCTATTTTGCCCTTACGTCACCGTGTTTTCTGGTTACGTAGAAATGTAGAATTATAACATGCTGGGGCAGTGGGGCTTTTGGGTTTTCTGCTGGTTTTGTAATTAGTTTTGTAGATTGATTAATAATCATAAATATATTAGATCCGCCACGTATTTTGTTTAGAACAAAGGTTGATTAGACATGATCATAACCCAAATGATTTTGGACCATTGATGATGGACTTATTAATTAATCTCAATTCAAGATAAGATTTCCGATCCACATTGGATTCCACCAAGTACATGGTTTACACTTCAGACCATTCCTTGTATAAACATGAATAGATTATGCAACAGTAACGTAGTTTGAGTCTGAGATGCTTGAGATGTGAATTCATCTTGTGGAACCATGACGACAGACAAAAGAGCATCAGATGAAGTGAACTAGGAGATAAGAGGCATAATTTTGATTGGAAAAGGAAACCAGAAACTGTTTCAACGGGTAATTTCAAGAGCATCATGCGTCCAACTTAAACTCACTGACCCAGGCGCAACAGACTTAGACATCACATTCTCATATTCCTCACCAGACGCACTTGAAACTGTTATATGATCAGAACTGATATCAAGTGACTTGTTTTCCCCAGTGCTACCAACAGAATGGAAGTGGCGGACCCGGTTCAGATAACCAGGCCGGCTGTGATCAGAGTGTGATGCATTGTGGAGAGTAGGAGACCTGTCCTTGATGCAGCCATTAACTGTCTCTACATCCAGAATCATACTTGTATCGACTTGCCTCGGACTTGATCCACATGATTTCTCCATATCGAGTACTAGAACTGATGCATTTACCTTCCTGTTGGCGGCAGAACAAGCTGGAAAAAATTGCCCTTGTTTCAGCTCATTAGAAGATGAAAATGGCCCTACCTCATTCTCTTGGTCACAAATCTGAACATCCAGTTTCTGTTCATCTATCAGTAAGGCATGAGTTATGGCCCTAGTTTCTTCTCTCTGCTTCTTGTAAAAGAACATGGCTCTCTACAAGATAACCACAAGCATGAGCCATCAGTTGGACTATTGCAAAACATAATACAAATAGTTGAAAAAGAAAAGCATATATATGCAAAGGGTATATGTGGCAATGAAATCCAAGCCCAACGGAAAAACATAAAGATATTCTATACATACTTTGTTGGTATTAATTATAGACCAGTCCAGCATGTTCATACCTGAAAAACAGAATCATCTACGGCAACAAAAAGAGAAGCACTTGACGCAAGTTTTGGCAGCTCCACTTGGGTTTTTACAACTTTCTACATGACAGAAAGAAATACCAGTTAGTTGAAAAGAATTAAGAACACAATAAACCACACATTCCAAATTTCCAATTATTAATTTTACCTCCAGACAGAGAAGCTCCAAAGAATCTCCATCAATGTTTTCATTCGGTTCTACATCTTTTAAAGTCAGACATTTATTGTATAACTCTGGATGCGTAAGCTCAACTGAAATGTCAAGCTTGGAGAGATACACAAGCCAAAAATGACCATCCTCATCCTTTGGCATCTCAGAATGTTTGGGTAATTTCTCAGCAATACTTTTGGATATACATGGTTCCTTTGCTAACTCAACAGTATCTAGACCAATTTCGATTTTCTGACCTTTGTCCAAATGAGTATCACTCTGGCTCTCTTGCAGCCATGATAACCCCAAGCAAGTTTCATCCTCATTTGCATATGCTGCAGATTTCAATTCATGAGAGACTGAAGGAAGCTCTACATTCACACCACCAATTGAGCCGTTCAACATATCTGCACTTGTCTCCATCTGCTGGTCGCCTATAAGTTCTGCCTTGTGGTTCCAATCAAACGTCCCATGTGCTGGAGCCTCAGGCCTGGTGGCAACATTATTTGCATCTTGGCCAGGCAAAGGAGGGTACAAACCATTGTCAAAAGGATTTCGCCACCCATATTGATGCCCATGGCTGAAGTATCTGCCAGTATTAGGGACATCATGAGAAAATACAGGGTGATTTACATCCATCAAAGGTCTGGCAGTATACATAGGAAATGCAGGATAGTGATGCATAAGGGGATTAAAACCAACAGAAACGGGACCATGCTGGAAATGAGTGAAGTTGTTCACGAGTGGATACGGCCGATTCGGAAGACCTTTCCGGGCATTACCATGCACTGATCCAGCATTGGGACGATTAGCCCTCTTGTGATGATTGTGAGGTTGACGAAATTTGGAGTATGAGTTGCTAGATACTTGACCAGCATTGATTGAAGATGAAGAAGAGAAAACATCACAATCTTCCTGGGGTTTTTCACCTGTGGGAAGGTTCTTGGAAGGCAACTGCCAACTTCCCTTTCCTTCAGCAAAAGATGATCCTGAATCCTTGACACCACTGCTCCTTCCAAATTTGTTGTTATCAGGATTGTGCCCGCTAGATTGTATCAACTTAGAATCATCAGGTAGATCCACAGGAGAATTGGACGGCTTGGACACATCACAAATCAAATCCCTCTCAACTGATAAGTCACAAAAACTACTGTCATCCTTGTCAATCAGTCTCTTGGTATGCTTAGACAAACACGGCTGCTCAAGAGCTCCAGAAACATCTGCAACCTCCTTTGAAGGAAGGAGATTTATGTGAACTCTTTCATCCGGTTCCCCATACTTCAATTCTGATTGGATTGAGGGCCTAAAAGGTCCGCAAAGACAGTAATTAGCTGAAGATAAATATTTACAAGCCAAAGGAGACAAAAAGACAAAGTGAAGCACAAGCAAAAATCATCATGACAAACCCAGACAAAATCCAAATCCTGTATCCAAGTTATTAATATATACTTCGAAAGGACCAATAAAAATGGTCATGCCGCTTGCTAATAATTCCTTCCAAAAAAAATTCTTCTTATCCATTTTCTGTATTACATTACCACTCATCTCAGTTATCACTTTTCGGCATGGTCTACAGTCTACAATACAAATTTCTAAACAGATAATGATAGATTGATAGGCACAAAATGGTTCACTCCAAAGACCAACACAACCAGGGCACTAGCACAATTATAAGCATCGAAAAGTAAATGGCACATGCCTCATTTGACCAATAGAAATGAAGACCAGTATCATTTTACATATCATGCCGCTTACTGCATTCATTAGGAGTACACCACATACCGCAACTGCTGAAAATTTTCACCAGACAGAAAAATACCTGAATTGATCTTTTGAAAGATGAGAATAGGAACTAGGTGAATTCCTCTGTTTGTTACAGCTTGCATTTAAGTCTGCATCAGCATGGTGTAAATGAGATCCTTCCTCATCAGCAACATGCTCTGTCATGCCACTGACTTTCTTTTCTGGATATAAATGTTGTGCCTTGATACTTTGGGATCTACTTCGGTCCTCTCTATCATCAGCTCTACTTCCCTTATTATCATCATACCTAATGAGTTCTCCAGCATTCCTTTCTGGATCAACATACCGTTCCTTGGAACTCCGGGATTGGTCCTCCCTATCATCAGCTTTATTTCTCCTATCATCCTTATACCTAGTGTCCCCTCCATCATTCTTTTCTGGATCAAAATGTTGTTCCTTGGTACTTCTGGATCTGCTATATGTTTGGTCCCCTCCGTCATTATATATACTGTATCCTACATTATTCTTTCCTGGATCAACATTTTGTTTCTTGGTACTTTGGGATGTACTATACTCATGATACATTCTGTCATCACCTCTACTTCCCCTACCATCATTATACCTGGGATTTTCTCCATCATCATATCTTGATCTCTTATACCGAATTCCAATGGCATAACTTTCATCCTTTGCATGCTTACTACCTGACCTGTCACTGTGGTGATCCCTTGAGGGACATTTGTCGTGGTGCCTATCTTCCAGGTGTCTCTTCTTACAGTCAAAATCTTCGGTTGTCCTGCTATCCCTTGGCCTACTATCACCGTCAGCATCTTCTTCATACCTAACTTCATAACTTGCAGCATCTTTGTGCTTACGATCTCTGTCAGCATCTTCTTCGTACTTACCTTTATATCTTGCAGCATCCTTGTGCCTACTATCTCTGTCAGCATCTTCTTTGTACCTAACTTTATAACTTGCAGCATCCTTGTGTTTACTATCTCGGTCAGCATATTCTTCGTACTTAGCTTTATATCTAGCAGCATCCTTATCAGCAGCTTCTCCTGTAACTTTACAGCTCGCACCATCCTTGTGCCTACTACCTCTATCAGCGTCTTCTCCATGCTTACTGGCATAACTTGCAGCATCCTTGTGCCTACTATCTCTGTCAGCGGCTTCTCCATACTTGACTTTAGTACCTGCACCATCCGTGTGCCTAACATCTCTGTCAATGACTTCTCCACACTTACTAGTATAACTTGCACCATCTGCGTGCCTATTATCTCTGTTGTCGGATTTTCTAAACTTATATTTATAACCTACACCATCCATGTATCTATCCGTGTCATCTCTCTCACATTCCTGATACTCACCCTTCTGAACAGACCCATCCCTGCTCCTCCTAATTAGTTTCTCAAGCTCCTTTGACTTCAGATTTCGCACCTCCTCTTTCGAAGGCCTCTCTACAAAATCATACATACATATCAAGATGCATCCAGATTCATCATGCACATAGCACCAATCCGAATTTGTTCATTTACAACATAAATAATCATTAAAGAATCTGAAAATTACTAAGCATACTTCATAAAGTACATTTAATATTATGCAGCAATTATCAACACAAGAACAGCAAGAACATAAAATCAAAGCTGCACAGAAAAATTAAAAAAATTAAAATTAAAAACTGAGTCACATTACCGGTGTCAGCAATTTCATCCTTCATATTCTTGTTCTTGTTCTTCTTCTCACTCTCTCTTCTCCTCTTCGAAGAAATTTGCTCCACGTCAGCGAAAACCTCACTGTCATTTTCATGAAGACACCGATTCCCGCCGCCGTCTTCGAGCTTTCGCTTCTCGCCGGCGTGCGAAACCGTGACGGAACTCTCCTCTTTACACGTCTTAGTCTTCCTTCTCCCTCCTTCTCTTTCTTCGTCATCAACTATCTCCGTCTCGGAGTCAGGGTAGCCTGAACTGTGCTTGCTCTGCTTCCGAGACGACGTCGTTCGCGAGCTCTTCTTCATCGTCGGTAAAATGAAAAGCTAAAAGAATTGAAATTCAGTGACGGTGGGACGGGAAAGAGGAAAGTTGATCGGAAATATGAGAGTTTATATTGCCGGAAAAGGGAGAGGGGGAATTTCGATTTTGATCTCACAGTACAGTAATTTGAGACCAACAGACGGAAGAAGAAGAAGCAAAGAAACTTCGGAGTGGCACAAATGACAACACTGCCCGTTATTTTTATTACATCATCAATGAACGAAACAATAAATATACCGCACATTGGATCACGGTCTCGGAGCTTGTTAGATTTTGAGTTATGGAAAAGGAAATTCCGCTCTGTCCGAATGATGATTAGAATCTAAATCATTGTATATAACTCAAAACAACACACTTCATCAATTAATTTGCCACGAATAATTAACAATATTGTATACGTGTCAGGTCTATAGATCTCAAAACAAAAATAAATGTAGCATTTAGTTCGATTTGTGTAGATTAATTCGCTTTTTCTAGTTTGAAATGTACACGTTGTTGGGCTCAAAAACTGCAATATCAAAAGTTTAGTTGATATACCGTTGAAATTTTTGTTTTTTTCAGCCTTAGGATATTATCTTTCCACACCATGAGAATGGGGATGGAATCTTGGTTGGGTATATGAAGCCCATACTTCTCAACCAAGAGTAGCTTATTATCATTATGTAAATGCTTTTATATATCCAATCTTTATCGATTTTTTTAATATTTAATTTTTTTTATATTTTGTCAAAATTTCTATTTTTAGAGATCTTCGATATCTCCTCGATAGTCGATATTTTAGTCCTCGGCCGGACTAGCATAAGTGGATAGAATGTCGTTATAGGATTAGATTCGCGTACAATCCAAAATAATAAGTCAATTTTTTATCAAATCCAGTGCATTATAAATCCAATAATCCACTTATAAATAGACTGGCTCTGGATTGGACCTAGGTATTACCCTCCACGTGTGTAGTATGTTGTGTATTGGTGATTGGTGATAGAGAGAACAAACCTAGACGCATCCAACTAGTTGGGGAAGATAGGATCATATACTCATCATAGGACAGTGTTACACAAAAGCTTTGTGTGGCCACAAATCTTTTTCCATCTCTCAGAGCCTGCAACTTTCAATCAAACAATGGCTTCCAACATCAATCTCCCTAGCTTTCAGGGTCCTCTTCTAAAATCCAATTTCCTTGGTAGAAATGACCTCTATAATCTTGCCCCTAGGCCTTGTTTCACAGTTCAAAGAAGGCCATCCCCTCATCACCTAAGAACATATGCCAAGTTTAATCTTTTCGAAATCTTGGGAGGCAGAGGACTTCTAAATGGTGAGCGAGGCGTCGAGAAAGAGCTTACAAGAAATGTCGAAGAAGAAGCAGCAGCAGCAGCTGTTGGTGATGAGACAGAGAAAACAGAGGGAGAAGAAGAATCAGAAGGCTCGGCAGTTGCTGGCATTGACAGTGCTCAAGAAGCTGCTTTTGAAAAGGAGTTGATGGGGCTTACTGGAGGATTTCCTGGTGGTGAAACAGGGTTGAGAAAGTTCATTGAGAAAAACCCACCTCCCAAGAAACCCCCAGCTGCAAAATCTGGAACAACAGCAGCGATTATGAACTCAAAGAAGCCGAAAGCACCTGAATTGCCATTGTTACTACCTGGTATGATCGCCATTGTTAGCAATCCAAATAGCCCGTATCACATGTACTGTGGCATTGTTCAGAGAATCACCGATGGAAAAGCTGGGGTTCTTTTCGAGGGAGGGAACTGGGATCGGTTAATCACTTTTCGACTGGAAGAGTTAACTCGCAGAGAGAAAGGACCTCCAGGGAAGAATCCCAGATCCGCGATTCTTGAACCTCTGCTTCAAAGGGATTCTGAATGAGTCATTTTCTTAGTTTCTGTACCATAAGCATGTGTATTATATTCGGAATGTGCAAATAAAGAAATTCCAAGCTTTTATGACAATCTCATTATTTGTAAACTGTAAAAAGATATGTCAAGGATGGAATTCAATATCACATCTTTAAGGTGTTTGACTACACATGAATTTCCGCCAGTAGTTGTCATTTAAAGAAAAAAGGGGAACTAAGAGCAACTCCAAGTGCTTCAAATGGTCAGAAAAATGTCCAGAATATGACCCTCCATTATTCAAGCTCCACAGAAGATCAGATGCAGCCACCCAACTGCCAATAAACGGTTGAAAAGAATCAATACAAAGAAGACTGATGTCAAGTTTATCATGTCACCATTATGAAAATCTTGATGATAATAGATAAATTGACCAGTTGCATGCTCATAAAGATTTAAAATACACTTCGGAAGTTTATATATAGTATTATAATGTAATATGAACATTAAGTAAATAAAATCAGAAAAGAAGCACATCATACAATACAACTAAACAAATGTAAGACGAAACATGATTATCAATTTTTTCACATTGATGATGCATATTTTCAGCTATGAGAGGTCACCAGAAGTAAATCTGACTATGTAAATCTTCACCGCACCATCAGAAATGTAAATTACTCGTAACTATGAAAACTTGCAATGAAACTATAGTGTTAATCATGAGCAACATCTAGTTAGTGTTTCTATTTCACTAATTTATGATTCACATCCCAGTGATTTACTATTCGTTAACATAGGGTCTCAGATTAACAATACTCGTCCCATGACCAGTTGGAAAGATTTTCCTCCTGACCAATAAAGTGAAATGAACTTACTGGCAATGAACTGGTGAAACTCACTTCCTGGTTCCCACCCACTTTCACAACACCCGAAACAGGCATTTTGAGTATCATATGTTTATATAAGGGAGAAAAAAAAAACACACATCTTATCACTTTCACCTATTTAAACTAGTAAATGCATGTCTCTGGGTGGCCAGTGAAGAGGCAAGCATTAGGGTTGAAGAACTCAATTCAATGAAAGTTGATGAATCGAACAATAAATATAAATTCTTCAACTATAGGTTAAAAGTTCCACACACCATAATAGCCTCAATCTCTTCTTTGGATACTGGTGTTCTTGGGGGTTGTTCAGAAGCTTTTCCTCCCAAAGTTGGTGAAGCCTTTGAACCTGAGAAGAAACCTTGAACAGAATCACCGGCCAAAGGTGCTGCTGCCTGAGATTCAGAACCTGCCACAGTAAATTGCCAGATTTAACGAAAAAAAAAAACAAATTATATCCATAACGAACTAGTATCAAAGCAAAGCATAAAGAGTAGAAAGAGAAGAGGTAAAAAAAAAAACTTAAGAATTAGCTCAATAGAAGCATCAAAACTAGGCTGAAGATTAAAAGATGGTGATGTCATGCATATCGACATATTACTCGTGGACGCAGAGCACAGAATACTCAGCTACTCACAGTGTACTTAATGTCATGTTACCAAAGAGTTTTATGTTGTATCATAATAAATCACAATAATAGTTTCAAACATCATTCACCTCATCAATAAAATTCCATAACAGGAGGCTAACATTTCAAATGTAAAACAAAACAGTGACATCCTACATAATATAATGAGAGTGGCCAGAATCTTCAATGCTTATTGCAATAGTCAAACATGGTTCCACAAGGCTAGTAGTACGCATGACTGAGAGTGCAAAGGAAATAACTAAACTTTTGATCAAGAAGGCTCCAAATGCCAGTTCCTTTGAGTTATGACTATATATTATCAGCCTAAGTTGTGGCTTTTCCCACTTAGACTATGTCTCTCTTACAAAAGCATAAATTTGGCAACTCAATTTAAGCAGCACCTACTCATAAAAATAGAGATACTCACGATGTGCTGCATTAATTTCACTAACCTCAATTTTTTTGGGAAAAGTTCATTTTAATATGTGAGCAAAGTATTATTACACCCAAACATTCTGTAACAAGAGAAAGTTCGAAACGTGTACTGAAGCTTCCCATTCCCAATAAGCACCCTCGATTAAACAGGCCTAATTACTGTTCACTTTTAAAATGCTAATAACATTCTCAACACATCAAATTCCATCTCTTACAAACTCACCCAAAACTCCAATGAGTAATTTGTATGATCCAGCCAAGCTGAAGGACTTACATACTTCCATTCAAAAAAAAAAACTTACATACTTAAAACTTGACCAAGTGTTACTTAATCTAAGCAAATCGAAAACCCAGTAACCTATTAAAATGGTGCAGGCATACTCAAAACACAGGCAAGTCTTGACAGAACTAAAACCACTCTCTAAAGTTCAAAACTTACCGGGGTCTTGATCACATACTACAAATTCAATTATCATCTTATAGGCCAATCGAAAAGAACCCATCAAAATTGAAACCAAGTGCATATAAATGCACAAACATAACGCTGAGAAAGAATTCCTACAGTATATGGGTAACGATGAATAAGGAGAATTGAAAGAGGCACAGACCAGCCGGCTTTGGATGTCTCTGGGGAAATTTGATGCGAGGGATTCGCTTCATCAACTGGGCTCCACCCATCTCTTCTCTTCTCTTCTCTTCTCTTCTTCGATGTATCTGTCCTGATTGACAATATGCAGCACAAGAAGAACATCAACACACCAGCCCACTATCCACTGGGTTACCCGGCCCATTTAACTTGGTTTAATAAAAAAAAATCTCAGAATGCAAAAGTTAATGATCCAATATTTACTACAACAAAAATTATTAGTTTCGAAGCATAGGCGGATCCAGGATTTAAGAATAGTCTAAACTCGGATTCTCTCCTCATGAGCTCTTACCTCATATTGCCTCATAGGCAATGTTCTAAATATCCTGATATTAAGAAAACGATATGATAAGTTGCTTATCGGTCTATTATATTGGTTAACCCGAAAAATTAATATATCGGTGTTTTATTTTATTTTATTTTTAAAACCACATTTTTTGAAAAATATTTTAAAGAAAATGAAAGTTTCGTCGATAGCATTCGATGACGAGAGAGTTTATGATGAATGATCACCTCCATTTTTATTAATTAATACTATTTATGTATTTTAATTTTCAAAACAATCAAATATTTTTTATGAAGTTTATTTAGTACATTTACTTCTATAAGTTTAAATTTCTCAAGCTTATTTGGTATATTTTGATGTATATGTTTATAAATATATTAAATTGAATTAAAAATTAGAAAAAAAAACGATAAATCTGATATAATCCGATATATCTACGTTATATCCTTATTTTACAAAACCGATACAATGCTGATAACCGCTATTTAGACCATTGCTCATGGGTGCATCTAGGCCACACATATATGTTGGACGGTTAATATTACTTTTATTTACTTAAAATGAGATTTTCAATTGTTACATTTCTTTCCCAATATCTCGGTCATTCTCATCTCCGAATGCGAAAAAACTAAGCTAAAAACTAAGCATCAAGCCATCAAGTATTTAATATATAAATGCTGGAATAAGGGGTGAGACGTGGGGTGCTTCAGTTGGAAAAATCGGAGTTGGGTTGTGGTGCTTGGGGATGAGAGAGAGAGAGAGAGAGAGAGAGAGAGAGGAATGACGAGATCTTAAGAGAGATAAGATACCGCATTGAAAATATCATTTTAATTGAAGAAGGGTAATCATGGCCATCTAATCTAAATGGGCAGTTTAGATGCACCATGAGGCAATATGAGGTGAAAGCTCATAAGGAGATGATCTGAGTCCGAGTAGTCTAGGCTAATTTTCACAAGGATACAAAATTTTCTTTTTATGAGGCTTGAATCCAGCATACAACCATCATCCACCACACAGTTCTCACAATCACACAACAATTCTTTGAAAAATAAGATATAAAATATGAATATATCAATGAACCGTTACAAAACATTTTAATTCGAGCATAGATGAAAAATTGAAATCCCCTAAATCTCTAATTAATGCATACCAGATAAATTCCAATTCAAGAATTTGGAGAAAGAAATAGAGTAATAGCCCAATATATACAACCATAGAGGAGACTAGGAGAAGACTCTGAAGTCTGAACTCGTAAGTGAGATTGTGAATAAGTTCTAGAAAGAAAAATCAGAAGATGTCTTTTAATTTCGCACTAAAAATTGAAAAAACAAACTCAGAAAATTGGAAGGCGCACATGTTGCATTCTTTTTAAACTCTAGTTTTCTCATTCCTTGTATGAGCTATTGGGCTAGATATATACCTAGAAATTTTAAGCCCAAAAATCACTATAGGCTACAGCCCAGGTCGCTCTTCACATAGGTCTGCCAGCTTCGAAGTGCGCTTCAAACTAATAATATGATATCTGAAAACAAGAAACATACATATCAAATTGTCATCCTTAATCAAACCCACCTCTACAATCATCATATGTCTCTATATGGCAAGTGGCAGATCCATGAATTAGAGCTCGGGTGGGCTTGAAGGCAAAGCTGGGGATTGATCGGATAGATAAAGGTTTTATGCGAATGAAAGTCAAATTGATAAGAGTCACGAAGAGAGAGTTTCCAAAATGAAGTCGGAGATAGATCGGAGTGAGCTATCTAATATGCCAGTTCCAACTTTATTTGTAGGATATTTCATCTATCTTCTTTGACTAAATCTCGTCTTTCTCATCCTTGTCCTGCCCTCCCTGGCTCCCTCAATGTCTTCACTTTCTTAAGCACAGAGCATGGAATTGAATGTATTCACCAGCAAAACCCAAACTCAAAACTCACTAAAAAACCAAAAAGCAATTTTACCATAAATTGAGTCGTCTACGACCACGGACCACCGTCTTTCTTTAGGCTCCGCTCATCTAGGTGTTTAAACTGGCGACGTTTCTAGGTATAAAGTCGGACTGGCCAAAGTCTTTTACTTTTGGGTGTAGGATATTCATAGAATGAGAAAAAATGAGAGTGGTGTTTTGGAGAAATGGGTACTAGGGAATATGGGTTTGGTTTGGGCGGTTGAGGATCATGGTTGAAGCCTTGAGATATTTGAGCATAAGAACACAAAAGATATATTAGAGTTAAGCTTCTTTTATTCATTAAATATCATGCAATGTTGTCAAAATTTGTAAAGTATCTGGAAAATTGTTTCAAAAGATCAAAATTTTGAGGTGCGATGACAATTCAAATCGTGCTCACTATTCATACGCGACTGAAGGTAATGGTGAAAATATGAAAATGGATGACGAGACTATTTTGGGGTGAGAACAGAATGACAAGAAGAAAGGAAGCGAGATGATCTCATGAGAAGAAATAAAATATCTATATGAATAAAGTTGGAGAAATCCTGACCATCTATTAAAGTTGAATGACTCATATTTTCTTATGAGACAATATGAGGAGAGGGTTGCGAGAAGAGGATCCGAGTGATTTATAATTATATATACCTAGTTTTTTTTTCGCCCAAATTTTTCAGTTGGGCTTGAGCCCTACCAGCTAAAGGCCTGGATCTGCCCTGCATACGGCCCAATGGCATGGTTGGCCATCCAGTACGTTGTAGCATTGTACATTAGGGATTTAGGGCACTTGTGCTTCACTACATAACATTGTGGATTTGTTATGGCCATGGATGTTGGATTGAGATGCTGGCCGGGGTTGGAGATTGGCTCCAACTATGTGGGCATGTGGCATGCATGACCGAGTAACAGAGTCTCTCTCCCCAGTCACCGAACTGTTGTTAGGCAGATTTCGACAAACAGGGCATGTCGGATTCTTTCTAAGCCAGGCGTCTATACAGTTTGCATGAAAGTAATGGTTTCATTCGGGAATGGTCATTAGTGTCTCCTTCGCTTGATAATCACACAAACATATTGGACAAGTCTTGTAAATATCGGGCTTCGGACATGAGTCATATGACTTGAAGGTTTGACCGTCGAGTGCACCTGGCCCTTCAACAACCGGAAGCTGCATTTCTCCGGTGGCTATGGTGGATGGTTCGGTGATGGTGAGTTTGAGACGATGCCCATGACAGAAACAACATACGAACAATACTTGCAATAGTATCATAAATCCCACGCCTACAACGAGGCCAATCTTCCCACCTTTTGATGAGACATCATCTGAATCTATAGAAATTTCTTTGATAGCTTCATTATACGTACGTATTGTCATGGTTCAGGAGTACTCGAAACTAATAAAAGTTTAAAACAATATTTAGAATGTGACGTACGTACCGGTTTTACATGATAAGATTCGTACAGGTACCGAATCCCGGGACTGTTGCTGTTACCAGCTCCGGTTGACGAAGAAGACGATTACCCTCACAAAAGATACAGCCAGATTCGTTCCACGCCAACTCAACACCCATATCAAGATACTTCGGAGCCACGTACAGCTCTTGAAATCACAGAGCAGCTATAGTAGTCTGGCGGCATCATTGTAGAAGTAGACACAGCAATGACCCTGACAGAATCATCGCCGAGGCAAGAGACGGGCGAAATGTCGTTTGGTTTTCTCTTAATGTTAGAGGAGCAGTTGAGGAAAGTGAACGCATCAAGTGCATCAAGACGGAGCGAGAAGGGTGAACCTGCAAGGCTAGCTGAAGTTATTTTCGAAGAAACGTTTGGTTAGGCATTTCTCAAGGTCGTTGATGAAGAGGGTTTGCTCCATGTAATTGATGGAATCGACGGAACCGGAGGATGGGAGAGTAATAATCGTTTGTTTTTTAGAGTTGCAGGAGAGGTCAAAGCCTGGAAATACAGAGCTTTGGGATTGGTTACGTAGGCGGAAGGGGAATATAATAGTAGGCTAAGAAGTACGGAAACTTGCATACACCCACGTTTTCCGCTTCCGAAGCGGAACCACTCCGGAAACGCGCCGAAGACGCCCGGAAACGTGCCGGAAACGCCCGGAAACGTGTTTCCAGAAAAATGAGTTTTGGAAACGCGGTGGAAACGCGAGTTTCTGAATTGGAAACGCGGTGGAAACGCGAGTTTCCGAAAAATAAAGGTTTTTTTATTTTTTTTATTTGAGATTTTGAGTTACTTAAACTAAAAATTTGTTATTATATTTATTTTTTGTATAATTTATATATATTTATATTTTTTTTATTTGACGTTTCCAAAACGTACCCGCTTCCTAAATTTTTTGAAAAACACGCTTCCGCGTTTCCAAACGTTTCGCTTCCACGTACCCGTATCCGATTCCGTGCAGCCTAGAGAGTAGGGTGCGGGTTGCTCGAGTTACATACAGATATAGGACAGGAGGCTACTGCTACGTGTGGAAGAAAGGAGAAGAATATGATGTAGAAGGTGAAGATCATGATGAAGATTTCCAAGAAAAGTGGCTATATGCCTATATCACCATTTACATGAACAATATATATATATATATATATATATATAGTCCCTATCCAGAGTGAAGGTTCACTCTGAAGTTTCAGAGTGAAGTTCTAATTTTGGCACACTTTTCGGTCAAATTTTTTCACCATAAGTGATTCAATATTTAGATATGCTATTCAAGATCATCTCTATAAAGTTTCATCCAATTTGACAATGATTTGAGCTTTCAAAATTGAGATTTACACGAACGGTTCACGTTCAACAATTTTAATTCATTCATTGATTTAATCTAATTTCAATACCTTAACGATGTCCGAATTAGATGAAATTTTGTAGAGATGATCTTGAATAGCATACCTAAATATGGAATCGCTTATACTGAAAAAATTTGACCGAAAAGTGTGCCAAAATTAGAACTTCACTCTGAAACTTCAGAGTGAACCTTCACTCTGGATATGGACTATATATATATATATATATGCGGGCGGTTAAAGCTAGACTATAGTGTACGTATTTGTACGTACCAAGACAAATAATTTGGTACCTTGAATTGTGACCAGCTAAAATTGCATGACGTCCTGTGATGATATATATTTGAATACCTTTTTACATACCCCATGGTATCATACACCTTGATATATTAATTCACCAGTTATGGTAAAAGATTACAAGAAACAATAGTGCATGGATTGGAGAATGACCATAAAAGTGCATCAAAATAATCGATGATGAAGAACGAGGTGAGAAATTTCTCAAACCGAATCTTTTGTACATGATTCTCTTCGGGACCAATATATTAAGTTATGTCATTTTGTTATTATAGAATATTACTGAATAGTACCAACTAACATTTGAACTAATAAAAAATTTATTAGGACATAAGCCCGGACTTAAAAATGAGTTAACCTAAAACTGATTAATTGATACTGAAATGTCCAAATTACCATTGGAGGTGATCAAAATATAAAGTTGTTCATTACATTATGAGCTTTTATTTAAGTACCATATTACTTCTCCTTCTTTTTTCTTTAGAAATTTAGAAATTTTGAATTTTGGTCACCAAAAACTATAGTAACAACTAATTTCCCAGTCAATAGTAGCAGTTAAATTTATAGTTCACAATAGCAGATATATATTCACAGCCGACAATAACACATTTCAAGTCGGCAGTAGCATCTAGCTTCATACTCAACGATAGCAGGTGGCTTCCAATTCGATAGTAGCAACTAGTTTCATAGTCGACAGTAGCAGATAGTCTCACAGTCAATAGTAACACATTTCTAGTCGGCAGTAGCAGTTAGTGTTTCAATTAACAGTAGCATGTAGCTTCTTAGCCGACAGTAGCAGGTACACACTAGGCTGCACGGAATCAGATACGGGTACGTGGAAGCGAAACGTTTGGAAACGCGGAAGCGTGTTTTTCAAAAAATTTAGGAAGCGGGTATGTTTTGAAAACGTCGAAATAAAAAAAATATAAATATATATAAATTATACAAAAAAAATAAATATAATAACAAATTTTTAGTTTAAGTAACTCAAAATCTCAAATAAAAAAAACATAAAAAACCTTTATTTTTTAGAAACTCGCGTTTCCACCGCGTTTCCAAAACTCATTTTTCTAGAAACACGTTTCCGAGCGTTTCCGGAGTGGTTCCGCTTCAGAAGCGGGAAACGTGGGTGTATGCAAGTTTCCGTGCTTCCTAGGGTACACATATGAATGTGACATGTGGTAGTGAGAATGCATTTTGAATTCTTTAAAATGTGATGGGCTAAAGAGGGGCAAAAAAAGTAAAATATCATATGACATGTGACAGTTTGTCATTATGTTGTTTTTATTTGTAATTTTTAGTCTTAATTTGCTCTACCAAATTAAGAAGTAAGTTTTTTTGTGAACTAAAATGTTATTTGACACTTATTAGTAATTTGTTATTGTTGTTACGCATAATTCTCATTGTACATTTCTATAGTACCAACTATATATGAGCAAATGATTAGAATCACATCCAGCAGTGTTGGAACAGCTCCCAAAATCCAACCACTTCACCTACTTCATTGCCTCCAACTGTTTCTCATACCTATATTGAAACAAAATGGTTTAATGTTCTTTCATCGATTGGTTATTCCTCTCCGTTTGTATCTCTTTTTCCAATTTTGGTCTTGATTACAAGATTGAATGGCCTCTAGACTCTCGATTCAATTATTTTCCACAAGAATGCTGCTGAGCCGGGTATGTAAGCGGGAGGAACTAAAAAGAAGACCTTTTGGTTTCTGCACCGTCTGGAAACTATTATAATAATGACAAAACTATAAGGAATCCTGGGCTTAAACATCTTCTGTGGGTTTCGTTGTACTTGGAATAGCTCTATGCCGAGTTGGTTGTGTCATGGAATTGACAATGATGTAAACCCTTCAGTTTAATGAATGAAGTATCTTGATCGTTATAAAGCCCTCAATCATGCTCTTGCTAGTGACATAGATTGTATATACTCTCTAGATTAAGTCAAATTCTACGTTCATGAAAAACTAAAAGTGCTCTTATGACTCTGGTTCTAGTGAAAGCGATGAAAGTCTAGTTGTGCTCCAGTTTTTGGGTAAAGGTTATACGGGCGACGTTATTAAATATAACATTCGGGACATAAAAACCTTTGGTAATCTCGTCCTTAGTTGCCGAATCTAATGGAGGTTTCAATCCGACGATCAACCGTAATTTGAAGGTAAAACGAGAGGATGGGAACTACTACAATGACTATTGTTGGTTGCGATCTCTAAGCGGGATTTTCAGTCATATATCCCCCGAAGAACGAGTGTTAAGCGTGTTGGAAACATAGTGAATTTCACTATTTTCTTATAAACCAATTTAATTAAATGAATTAAGTGGACGCACTTAAGATCTGTGAAGATAATATGAGCTTGTGTTCTTCGGTGTAAGAGCTACAAAATAATATATTTATCTGTTTAAATTGGTTATGGTGTGAATAATAAATTGTCACCTAAAACATGAAAACGATTTGAACTCCGGAATGTATAACGACTGAACAACTTTGAATTTATAAAATTAAATTATGTAACGTCAGGTTTAATGAGATTGAATTATATAACCGTCGAATTCATTGTGTAACAGTCGTAATGTATGAAATGAAATTCATTGAGGTAACGGTTGTAACGGTCGTAACGTTTGAAAATTCATTACGTAACCGCTGTAACTTATGATAAGAAATTCAATTCTGAATTCATGAGAATTCATTTAGTGATCAGATTTCCTCTCTATAAATAGCGACATTTTCATTCATTCAGAAATAGCCGAATAACCGAAAATATGAAATTTGATTTAGAATCATAACTTAAGATCCCAAACACTACTATTTCCTCTCTCTAAAGTTTGTGCTTTGCTTTATTGTTGTGGTAATAGAAAATGTTCATTCTAGTTCGCTGATATTCTTGTAGTAGTGCAGCTTCAAAGATTTGCAAGTTGTTGTATCTTGGGAGACTAGTGTCATTTAGTCCTTACATCAGTAGAGACAGCGTATTTGTCTTAAGAGCAGTGTGTGGTACACACGACTTGACTTTCCATTTCTCCCCCTTTTATTCAAAAGTGGTTGAGTTATCACTTTCAATTTTCTTAATTATTTATTTTTTTTAAAAAAATTGTTTTATCTTTGTCTCAAGTTTGTGTCTCGAGTTTGTTCCAAGTTCTATGTCCAATGTCCTATTCCAATTGCATAGGTGTTGCATGTCTTACCAATTCGCATAGGTCATTGAGTTCTATGTACCCCGTGAGGTACCAATATTTTTAATTATGTATTTATTATCGCATAATCATTTTCTAATTTATATTTATTTTAAAATTTAATTTATTATTTATATTTGTAATATCACCCCATTCTTAACAAAGCGAGCGAAGAATCGGTCTTTGTTTCTTTCTTCCTTCTTCTCCTTCTATCTTCTTTTGAATCGGTCTTTGTTTCTTTCTTCCTTCTTCTCCTTCTATCTTCTTTTTTTCTACAAGCAAGCGTGTACATGCATGTACGTATAAATTAATTTCATTTTCAGCTACAAATAAAATAACATGTAAATGATGGATTGTCGGAACACTAGTGATAAAAAAACATTCAGTACGTCAAGTCAGTCATACTTACAATGCAAGTTGAATCATGCATGACCCCAATTGACCCGTGTAGAAAGACTCGATCGCGAGCTAAAGCTAAACTCAAGCTAAGACGTACGTAGATGTTGGTGTACGTTATTAATTCTGATACCACAGTTTGCATGGTAGCTTTCCTTTATTTATGTATGTTAACTCGATCGGATTTCTAAACCCAGCTCTGACGTTTTCAATGGAGAGTGATACTTGACTAGGTCAATGACTCAATATAATCACTTTCAATCGAATTCGTGCTTCAGGGTAGCTAGAGAGAGGTACGTGGATGCCCCAAACACCGGACTAAACCATGAACCACGTAAACGCTCTACCAAATGGAATTTAGTTTTATTAATCGAGTACGTGCTTAGGGTCATTTGACTAATTGAAAGTTAGGTTTAGGGACTAAACCATGAACCACGTAAACATGTATATATTTTCTTAAGTATTCGAACATAGTTCTTATAATATCGAAGTTGAAAAAAAAATTCAGTGGAAGACTATTATTGGACGTTGATGCACAACATTACTAACCAAATTATTTCAAAACTCGTTCCGTCAATAACTGGTATTTGACTAGACTCTAATGAATTCATGAATTGATATGAGCCTATGAGTTTCCAAAACGCCAATTGTACGTTAAAAGATTGGGTCTTGAAAAAGTTCAAGTCACTTTTAAATATGTAAGACTAAACCAATGCGGGTGCAGAGAAATAACAAAAGAATTGAGAGTTGGAAGGTATTGACGAATTCAAATGATATTAATTGGTACGTGTTCTCAATATGTGTTCTACTGAAGACAGAATTGTGCTGATCACTTCGTCTCTTGGACTGTGGGACACCTGAAATCGACATCACCCGAATAAATAACACTCCATACTATAGCCCTCTCATTATCATCTTCTCTATATATATGCAACTTTGGTATACAATTCATGTATCTATCTCCTCCATCTATCTCTCCCATTCATCTATCTATCCCTTCTGCTCTTTTACAACAATGTTGAATATTTTGCCTTCTTTCTTCAGTAAGAAATCATCAAACGACAAAACAGAACTCAGGAAGCCTGGTAACAGAGAAGCTATATATAGAGATGAGTTATGTACAAAGCCAGTTTTAAATTATAGTCGGGAGATGAAGTGCAGTTACTTCGGAAGTTCGGAACCATTGCTCAGCAAGAGGGAAGAAAAAGATTTACAAGGAGTAGTGGTGATGAGAGTAAAAGTCAAGATGACAAAGCAAGAAGCGGCTCGGATGCTTTCCAGGTGCAAAAACGGAGGCGTTCTTGAATTCAATGATGTGGCAAACGAGCTCACAAAGATTCCGATCAACCGTGTTACCCTTGATCAGTCCCCTGCTTGTACTAGAAGTGCTGCAGGTCCAGTTCTGAAGAGCATCCCTGAAGAATAGTGATCGAAAGGAGTTTCATTGCAGATTTCCATTAGCTGTTAGGAAGGATACTATTAGCCGTTGTTCTTTCTCCCCCCAACATATTGTAGCAAATTCATTGTAACAGACTATTTCTTAATGTGATTGATTCCAATTCCAAAATTTTATTTTTTCCCTAGCTGGGAGCTGAGTCTTCTTTTGAGACATCAATATGTACTTGAGGTAGCGCACGTAAGTGCTGAGCTTACAGTAATTTGAATCTGGAATTCTGAACATGTGAAGGTTGAATCGTTGTGATGATGGGAGCGAAATTGGGTGAGGAGTCCATCATGCATATGGCACTTGACCCAGAGAAATATTAATTAGTAACATATATGAAAGGTTCAATCATATATGAATAACTCTCAGTTGCTAGGCTAATTAATTTCATCTTCTTTGCTAAGCAATCCATATGATTATTGCCAACTTTTGCTTGACCGCTCATAGCCAGTAACAACAGAAACAATGCACAGATTTATTCAAAGCAGAGTTGATTAGTGAAGTAGTAAAGCTAGGCGCGCTCTCTCTCTCTCTCTCTCTCTCTCTCTCTCTCTCATCGATGGCATGACCCGCTCGTTCCTCTCCCTCTACTCTCTCTTCATGTGCTCCAAATTGAAATTTCATGGCAGAAATCAAACATGATGGTTGTTCTTATCTTTCATTACATCAGATGATTAGAATGTGATGAACTGCAGCTATATATTACTCTCTGGTCATATTCTTGTGTAGAACACAAGGCTAGGATCAGTTTGCAAAGCCTAGCAATTGATGTTCATCGTCATCAGATTCTCAAACAGTACCGAATGCCTTATTTTCTTATGCTTCTGCAATCATAATGTATCAGAAATGCAATTTTTAGAGTTATGATATCGGAAAACTTAAACAAATTAACTCTAAACGTTCTTCAATATTGCTGCTGATTTGTAGTTATCAGATTTAAGAGCGTACAACCAGTCAACCATTATAAGTAACAGAAGTAAATTTATCTCTCATCTCTGACTATCTCTTATTATATGGCATGTGTATGTTAACACTAACCATAGTTACACAGAAATATAATAAAAAAATAATCAAGTCTTATTAATGGGAAAATATATTAGCAAAAACTAAATTTGTTCTCTCTTGATTATATAATAAAAATATAACCAAGTCTTCATTCTTCTTTGATCTCTTGTGAGACATGGTGGTTTTTCTTTCTTTTAAACTTGTCTTTACCACCATATGTGGATCTTCAGATCTAATTGTTTTATGCTTCTTGGTTTTCTATATAAGTCTTTTTCATTTCATGAGCAAATTAACTTACAGTAAAATTGAATTTATATATAGATCCAAACAAGAATTTTTGTGAAGAAATTCATAAATTAAAAATCAATTTTCTCCAAGATATGAAGTGCATATATATAATCAAGAATATTTAGTTTATTGATACAATATATTGCGATAACCAACCAATGAAGAATTAATCTGTTGGGGTTAGGGCTTGTTAACGGGCCGACCCGGGCCTTAATAAATTTAAATAAGTGACAGGCTGGATCGGGTTAGTTATTTTCACAAATATGAAGATCCAAACCCGCCCACCTAAAGCGAGCATTGCGGGTTTGTATTAGAAAAAAACATAATACTCTAATTTAAGGGTTTGAAATAATAAAAGAATTATTTGAAACATTTTTTTAAAAAGTCACAAATAAATTCTAGTTTCGAAATATTATCGATCGACACTAGTAGATGTGATCGATATATATATATATATATTTAGGGAGCCTGTAAAAATTTCATTCATTTTGAACATGGTTTGACCGTCCGTACCTACGGTCAACTAAAAATGAGGCGTTTTGACATAATAAAACCTCATTGACGGGGGCTTTGCTAAATGGGTTTCCTCGTTGTGACCACGCACGATCGGTGACAAAAATTAGGAGATTTTAAATATGTAAACAGTTTTTCGCATCTTGCTAATGGGTCCCCCCTTAGGGCATATTAGTGTTGTTTTTGGTTTACCGGAAATTCTGACGGTCAAACGAGGTCCGAATTAGATAAAATTTTAAAATGGTCACTAAATATATATATATATATATATATATATATACCGATCACATCGGATTGTGTCAATCAATTCCGAGAAGTTCTTTCATATAGTCGTTTCATAATGCGATAGTTTTATTATAAACCTAATATAAAAGTTATGATACATTAGTGGACACTTCGGTGATCGACAACTTCAGTTCGAAATATGGTCGATCGACACCAGTAGATGTGATCGGTATATATATTTAGAGAACCCATAAAAATTTTGTCCGTTTTGGACATGGTTTAACAATTCGTACTAACAGTCAACTAAAAAAGACGTTTTGACATATTGAAACCCCATTGACCGGGGTTTTGTAAAATAGGTTTCTTCAGTGCAACCACGCACAATAGGTAACAAAAATTAGGTGATTTTAGATATGAAAACGGTTTTCGGCGTTCGCATATTTGTAATAGGTCATCCTTTATGGCATATTAGTAGTGTTTTTGATTTACCGAAAATTCCGACAGTCAAATGAGGTTCGAATTGGATAAAAAATTTACATGGTCACGAAATATATATACCAATCATATCGGCTAGTTTCGACCGATCTCGAGAAGTTTCCTTCATATAGTCGCTTCATAATGCGACAGTTTTATTCTAAACCTAATATAAAGGTTATCATACATTAGTGGACACTTAGGCGATCGCTTCATAAAAATAGACGTTTTGACATATTAAAATCTTCATTGACCGGGCTTTGCCAAATGGGTTTTCTTGGTGTGACCGCACACAATCAGTGACAAAAATTAGATGATTTCAGATATGGAAACGGTTTTCGGTGTTCACATTTTAGTAATGAGTCTTCCTTTATGGCATATTAGTGTTGTTTTTGGTTTATCGGAAAATTCGACAGTCAGACGAGGTTCGAATTGAATTAAATTTTTACATGGTCACTAAATATATATGCCGATCATATCGGCTATTGTTGATCGATCCCGAGAAGTTTCCTTCATATATTTGCTTCATAATGCGATAGTTTTATTCTAAATCTAATAAAATATGTATGTATAATATTTTATTATTTAGCGGGCTTTTACGGGCCGGGTTTCACCCCTCTAATTTAAGTCCGGCACTCTACCCACAGAAGTAGGTTTTAGCCGGCTTTCTCGCGGGCCGTGTTGGGTAAAAGTTCATCGGGCTTGCAGGCATCATCAGACTAAATGATGAGGCCTAGTTGGGGTTTAGAAAGTTATTTAATTTCTTTAGAAAATAAATTTAATTTTTCAGTTATTTATTTTTATTGTATTTATGGAAGTAAATTTGTATCATTGTTAACCATGGTTAGATCTAAAAATAAATTGACATGTGTCATTAAATTAAAAGGTGAACATATTAAGGGTTCCTTCATTATGGTAAGAATTAACATTATATACTTTTGAAGTACTATAAAATGCATACTGTGAATCGGTGAATTCACTCGTGAATTCCACACATCACATGCATCATTAGTCTCAGTCTAGTTGTTATAGTGCCAACCAATATTTGATATAACAACCCCACATGGGTTTTTTGGTGCTTGCTTCAACATTGATCGATTATTTAACTGTCTTTTTTGTAACTGTTGAAACTGTTACCGGTTTGTTACCGATTATTCTCCAAGCAGGCAAGCAAGGTATACCAGGAAAACTAGAGTTATCCTTGTGAGTTGTGATAATAGAGCCCCCTCCGGATTACTTCAGAGATTATGTGAAGCAGTCTCATTAACCATGAGTAATAAACATGAGAAGTTTAGGTACTTATCGAATTCCATTTGTAAAATACATCATATATATATATAGTCGCTGTTAACTAATAATTACAGAACTGGGGTCATCGACCACCCAAATCAGAACTCTTACAAAACAGAGTTAAAGAATGAACAAAAAGAAAGAAGAAGAAGAAGGTTTGGATTTAATCAGTAGTGCTATCTATCCATATCTTCAATTAATTCAGGGCATTCCATGATACTGTCCAAAGAAGGCTTCCAAGCTTCTTCAACTAGTACTAATTTGCCTCTGCCTTTCTGGATCTCCTCCAATACTTCTTCTAAGCACTTCTTCCCTCCTTTGTCTTGCAGCTGAAGCATCAACATCTCCAACTCTTCTTTCGTCAGCACAATCTTTACCCTCGATTTTCCATCTTTCCCTGAATTGATGCCTTCCTTCCCAAACCTAATCTCATCTCCTTCCTGCTTCTGCATCTGCTGCATTTGATCCTCCTCTTGCTGCTTCTGCGCACATGTCTCCATGCAGTTTCCCATGATGTTGGAGTTCCACCTCGAAAATTGCTTTCTAATCCGCAAACCAAACGACCCTTACACAGCTCTACTGTTGTTCCGTTTTAAGAAAAAAAAAGTTGTTGTAGAAGCAGTTTTAGCTTAGATACAGAAAGTGCATGCAAGGCTAGGATGAGAGAAAGGGAGAGCATGTACTTATAGGGGAGCAAGGCCAATTATTTCGATACAATAAAAACAAAGACAAAAATATTACGATGATCTGTAAGATTTGTAAGATCTGGTTCTCTTTACTTCGCGAGTGAAAACATTCTTTTCACAAGTCCATGTCATGTACATATTTTGAAGGGGTTGCTAGACTGTGACATACATAATTGTTTCTCCTATTAAGAGCAAAAAACAAATTACTTTAGTCATTACATCGCGAAGTAGAAAAGGAAATCAATTCTATATCGCTTGGTTAGAAAGCCATGACTCCATGAGAGCACAAACCATTATTTGTCGGTCCCAATTTTCTGGCTCATATTGATGTATAAGAATAAGTACTGTTCTTTACAAACTGTGGAATATCACAAGCCAAACAAAATTGAGTTCTTAATTGTAATACGAACTGAGTTCTTGTCCATAATACAAACTATGCAATCACAGACGAGGGAATCAATTAAGCCAAATTTTGGAAGTACGTCGATAAGAAAGTATTTGAAAATCAAGATGCTCAAACTCGAGAGAATACAAAACCCCTTTCGTCACTTGTTTTCATTTTGCTTTTATTATATACGAGTGCCAATAGTTATGTGGCCTTTATCTATGCGCTAAATATCAATAGTAGTTAGAAGGATCATGAACATTTTCCGTCAATATTGTACCAATGTGAACCATAATCTCGCGAATGAGTTAGAGTTCAAGGTTCATAATTAGAATAAATCTCTGATGAAATTTGAATATAATGGCACATCATAATGGTAATGTGTACCTAAAGTTCCAAAATCCATAGTTCATGAATCATGATTATCCACGACAGCTACATTTAGAGATAACCTTCTACTAATGCAACCATGAAAATTTGATTTTGTTCTTTTTCAAGCCAAATATAAAGAGAGATCATTGGCAGTCAGGACATTTCTTGGAGAGACTCAATCGATGGAAGTTTCACGATGACCCCATTTCCCGACATGCCACGGGCATACAGGAAAGTCCGTCGACCTAATATCATACTGCCCACCATGCCATGATCATATAATTGAAAAATATGTATTCAAGCATTTTTGTTTAATGCTAATATAAGAAATGAACTCGTCGCAATTAGTCACCGTAGACCATTTGATACCTTCTGCTTACGCAGTGAGACACTTAAATAGTCTCCTCATTGAATCGATATATAAAAGCTACGGACCATCTTTTCTTAATGTGCATGTGAATGTGGCATAATTTACGTGGAAAAAGTCGAAAGACTTCACCTAACTTTAGATTTTGTCAAGAAATACTACTACTATAGTGATATGCAGCTTTGAGAAAATAGGAACACTGCCGAAAATAAGAAAAAATAAACAATCTTTTTCAGCAATGAGTCCA
Source organism: Argentina anserina (assembly GCF_933775445.1). Taxonomy (NCBI): domain Eukaryota; kingdom Viridiplantae; phylum Streptophyta; class Magnoliopsida; order Rosales; family Rosaceae; genus Argentina; species Argentina anserina. The sequence goes on from NC_065876.1 coordinate 6,518,825, forward strand.
AGTTCAAAAGCAGAACAAGAATCCGTAAACACCACAGGAATTACCACAACAAACGATACGATCAAATCCCAGATTTTCGGGGTGGAATCAGTAAAGAACTCGTGTGATGCAACACAACTTCGCAATGATCACAATGGACATATATCTATATATAAGTATTCCCTATAGAAGATTAGGGTGTACATGCAAAGAGAAATCTCATATTAGAGATAAAAAGAAGAGACGAAAGCACGGATGGGGTTTTAATCCGGAAGTAACATGGTTCGGAAGTTCTATAAATGTTCTACATTGTATGCTCCTTAAAAGAGGTGTGAGCACATATATCTTAATCCATTTTAAATCTAAAGCAACCACTAAGCACAATTAATAATAGGCTCATGACATTGGAAATGATGAAATTAGAGCTGGAGGGACTATTAGAGCATCTGAAACCATAAGACAAAATTGGTAAGGTATAAGTGATATATGGCTCACCACTTTAGCATATTTTTGGCATCTTTTTTGCTTTTTGTTTTTAAGTTTCCACTATAAGGTATAAATTGTAAGGTATACATAAGATTTTTAGATGACAACGGCTATTATTTGAATCTTGATTGAAAAAAAACAGCTACTATTTTTTTGTCAACATCTACAACGGAAAGTTAACGGACATTTCTGAAAATTCTATATAAACATATATTCATCACATCATTTTTCATTCCTCCAACATTTCAATTCTATCTTATATCCATTGTCATGAGTAATTATGATATATCCTCCTCCTCATTTTCTTCAAATGAAACTGATGATTACTTTTATCGAATCATGGCTTCATTTGATCAAGAGCAAGATTTATTATTTCACACTTATGCAAATAATAATCAACTCTTAGCAGAGTTAGAGGAGGGTGACGAGGCTGAATCAAGACACATAGGAGCGGTTCCTGGCCATATCGTTATCAATCAGAATCGAGAAGAAGCTGGATACAATCTTTACATGGATTACTTTGCTGAGGTGCCGCGATATTCTGAAGCCAAATTTCGCAGAAGATTTCGAATGCGCAGAAGCTTGTTTCATCAGATTGCAGATGCCGTCAAAGACCACGATATTTTCTTTATGCAACGTCGCGATGGTCTTGGTAAGCTCGGATTATCCACCCTATAAAAAGTTACAGCTGCTTTTCGAATGCTTGCATATGGTGTACTAGCTGATTCTCTTGATAAGTATTTTAAAAATTGGTGAGTCGACTGCAATTCGATGTTTGAAAAGGTTTTGTTGAGCTATTATAGAGGTCTTCGGATCTCGCTATTTGAGAACACCTAATGCATAGGATGTTGCAAGACTTCTGTATATAGGTGAAGAACGTGGGTTCCTAGGAATGTTAGGGAGCTTAGATTGCATGCATTGACATTGGAAAAATTGTCCAACCTCTTGGGCAGGGATGTATTCAGGGCGTAGCAGATCACCAACTATTATTCTCGAGGCGGTTGCTGATTATGATCTTTGGATTTGGCATGCACATTTTTGTTTACCGGGCATCAGTGTGTATGGTACTTTTTTCAAGCTTGGAGGTCATTCCCGAAAAGATTTTGAAGAGGCCGTTAATTATCGTTTATAAATCATAAGTAATTATTATGCATTAAAATAATTTAACTCAATCATATTCAATATTGAGGTTCGTGATGGTACAATAGTTATTTGTAAAAAATAAAAAAAATAAGCATGGTATTTATGAAGAAAATTAATATGTAACTAAAATTAAAATAGATATAATTAGAAGATTAGAAAAAGTACGAGGATAGAATGGGAAAAATGAAAAAATAATAAAAAAATAGAACCCATTTACCTTACGGAATGGAATACCATAGATATCATTCCACTGTTCACATACGACAATTTTTTTTTTTTGAAATGGGGGATACCTTATTATGGGAGGTGGTGATAAGGTATATAATGGTTTTAGTTTATGGTGGGAGATGGTCTTAGAGATTGTAGTGGTTGTTGTATTTATGATAAAACATTGGAACTTGTGAAGTCTTGTAGGCTGAAGCTTGGGGTCTGTTTCATGGGCTTCAATTGGCTTTAAGTTTACAACTGAATAAAATTGAAGTGGAGTCTGATTCTGCATTGCTTGTGAACTTGTTACAGTGTGCTGATATTAAGTTGCATCCTTTGGCCACCATTGTTCTTAATTGCAGAGCTTTAATGAGGCAATTTGACACCATATCCATACATCATGTGCATAGGGAAAGGAACACAGTTGCTGACATTCTTGCCAAGTACAATACTTTTCAAGCAAGAGGCATTTGCATTATGCATGAGCCCCCTAGCCTTGTTGTTGAAGCTATCATTGATGATATTTTAGGAGTTGCTAAGAATATGAACTTTAAGACCAGCTATGTTAGCTAGTTTATGCTGTTCTTTTCTTTCTTAGGCTTTTGGCCTCGTTTGTACCAAAATAATAATAATAATAGGCTCATGAGTCATGACAGAAACTTCAAAATTTTAACAGTAATGGAAGAATAGTTTGACCTTTATTAAAGCTGAAGAATTGTAATCTTTTCTTCTTCTTTTTTTTCGGAGAAGGAACAAATGAACAATCGTAATACTTAGAGTGGCAAAGTAACATGCGATTCCACGTACCGTTGGGCATTCCAACATTCCCAAGTACCTAATTATGAAGCACGAAAGCTTTACCAAAAGAACGCTTCTCGCTTAGAAAGCGGAAGCGCGGGAAAGACGATTCCGTAAAAAATGGTGTTGGGAGCGTGGCAGAAGCGCTCAGTTTCAATTTGAAAGCGCGATTCCGCAATCTTCAAGCCTCTCTTCTTCCAATCTCTCACTTCTTTCAACTTATTTTATAATATATTAGTAAATTAAATTAGAGTTGATAGAACGGAATGAAAGATAAATGAAGGGAGATAAGATTGCACGAGCATGAATTGATCGAATCTGTTGCAGTCTTGCAGAGGAGAGAGAAAATGATGCAGAAGATGAGGAGAGCCGAGAGAATGAAGATATTACAATAGTACCACATGGTTGTGGTCTTCTTTATTTGAAAATAATCTTGTGTTGGGTTTAGCATATTTTTAGTTATGAAAGTTATTAATGATTATCCATTTATTTCAAATGTTAGATAATAGCTTTTTAAATGTGGTTATAAAAAGTATACAAAAATTACATAGATAAGAATATGTATTGTTTTTAAAAATAATAACATAAAAAATATATATATTATTTCGACGCTTCCAACATGTAACCGTTTTCAAAAATTTTTGAAAAAAAAATATTTCCACGTTTTTGAAAAACGCTTCGCTTCCACGTATCTGCTTAGGTAGCTAAATAAGCTCATCTATTGATGTAATGATGATGATCAATGACGTTTCACACAAACAAATCATACTCAAAGAAGAAAATGTAATAGATACTCAACTCGGACCACGTGAATAATAGTTTACTCATATGAGAAATAATACAGGAGTATTTAAACTTCAAAACACATGTTCCATAATTTCATCCTTGTCTAAAGCAAATCAAGATCAGTTCACTTTCATCGACCAGGTACAGTAATATTTACTACTCGACACTTCGACAGTCTTCAAGTTTAGGTAGAGAAATGACTACTTTTAAAATTTGAAAGACTCAATCAACTATAAAACAAGTGAATACAACAATTTCCCTTTCCCAAGAAGGCAAAAACAAACCTACTTTTGTCCCCTCTTAAAGGAGTATAGTTTATAGTTAGGTGTCAATCACAAAATCATGGCTCCTAGAATTACTGTACCAACTACATTATTTATTGCCATTAAGCTTTTGACTAGAAGAATGATGCAACAAACCTACTTTTGTCCCCTCTTAAAGGAGTATAGTTTATAGTTAGGTGTCAATCACAAAATCATGGCTCCTAGAATTACTGTACCAACTACATTATTTATTGCCATTAAGCTTTTGACTAGAAGAATGATGCAACAAATCAACCTCTGATCTCACCTTGAATCGAGGTCGTTGATTATATTAACAGTTTTTTTCACTAACAAACAAAGCAGAATGAAACCTCTCAGGATGTTAAATTAGACTCAGTAGATGATGCAAAAAAATTTCTTTACGAGGTTGTATTAAACTCCTTGTCAGCTCACAACTATAAATGATTTCTTTGGCATTTAGCTTCGTATGTTCTACAGCAGAACAAGTTCTTCGTAAACTGTGATGTCAACCAAAAAAAGGGGGGAAATATACATAATCATACCCATTTAAGATTACTCACTTGATTTCGTGTCATGAAGATATTTGGAGGAAATTAAAATTAAAATTATAATGTATTCGACTAAGGTAAGTCTGCCAATAAATAACACAGATACTAGTAGAGCATTCTAACATAAAACAGACCATGATAAGCAGAGACGTTTTATAATGGTACTGAAACCTGACTCAACTCCAAATGCAGAAACAGAACGTTAATATTATTACATGCGTGCAACTGCATCAAAGATCCAGAAATAACTCACTCAACACGCCTGCGTTTCTTTAGATTCTCAAAAATTTGATGAACATCAGCAGATGTGATTGCCTTCGATGAATCAAAAGATCCCTGCAAAAATAATAAAGTTGATAAATTAGAGGTTTCATGTTCAGAACCAGCTTCTTTGCATGATTTATTATATATAACCATTGCATGGAACAAAACTATATCTTGAATCATAAATGACATACCAGGAAAGAGCAAAGCTCATTTTTTATGTCCGCAATACCATTCAGAATCTCGATTTTCTCTACATGGCCAAGGTTATCCAGCATACTTAACTCTGCCCCGTCACGTTGCTGCAACTTCTCTTCTCTCTTCTGCTTAGCCATTTTCTCATATTCAATGATTGAATCCTCCTTGTCAATTAGAAAACTAATATGCTTCTGTTTATAGTATTCACTGCATTTGTCACAACTGCACAGAGCACTCCGCCAGTTTTTTGAAAGGAACATTGGCTTATTCTCTGAAACAGGGGAAGCAGTTGCCAGATCAACTCCAATAATACAAGTAGCATGTGTATCAGCATGTGCAGCGCATTGCTCTGGACATATTTTCTTCCCAGAATTTTCTCTAAGAATTGAAAGTTCACATCCAGTCACAGATTCAGAATTGGTAGTAGAACTCTGAGATATATTTTCTAGCTTTCCGGATCCACAGGCTAAAGGTGCTTCTTCTGCAATAACTTCTTTATCTTTTCCAGCCTTGAGAGAAGCATTCTTTTGGCTCCTTGCTTCCAAGATAATTTGAGTATATAACCTTAAAAAAGAGCAAACTTTTGAGCATGCTGCGCATATGAAATCCTCATACAGAGGTTCACCTTCTCCGTCTCTTGGAATCTGTAACAAAGGACAAGTGCAATGTTACCATGACAGTCAACACCGTTGGAAATTTAAGCTTTTGGATATGAACATCATGATTGAGAATGAGAATACAAGTAGACTCCAATCCACAAAATTTGAAATATAAGCCTTGTGAAATTTTAACGCATGAATGTACAGAATTCTATTGTACAAGATCAGGAAACCTCAGTGTTTCAAGTTGCACAAGATCTCCAAAATAGGACTGGTGATAAGTATAGTTCAGCAATGTGGCCAACATGACCAATTAACAACTGACGAAGAGCAGTTTCAAGGTAAAACGGATGGATGCACTCTAAGTACATGCAGCCAACTCAACCAACATGAGTTTAGGCTTATGTCAGGTCTAAAAATTGGCTGCTGAGCTTGACAGCAAGACAGTCGCCCAGTACTACTTTACTAAATTCATCACTTGGACATGAATATGGGCCTAGTAGCCTGCTCAAACAAAATAGTAACAGAATATCTACAATATAATACCAAATAAGTGAAAAACATATTGGTAGCAAACTCCTAACCTCATCAGATGAATCAAGACCGATATGTTCCTCATGGAACCAGTCCTCACAGAAGCAGCACTGTATCATCTCTACTTGTTCTTCCAAGTCTGGATCAGGATAAGGACGGCCACATGTACAGTAGGAACCTTTGAAGTTATGATTGTATGAGTTCTCAACATTTTCGATATCTTTACTTGAGAAAAGTTTGCAGTAAAACTCTCCAAATTTTGAATTTCCACAATCACATTTGAAATTTCTCTTGGTCCATAGTTCCACAATCTATTACAAGTAACAACAATAACCACCATTAATAACAGGATCCATCAAAGTTTGGAAACAATAAATCTGTACATACAAAAAAAAAATAGCACTTCCCAAAAGGAAAGAAATATCGGTATGGTTAGCCTTGCAACTTAGCTAAAAAGGGAAATCAGGTTCCAATAGGTGAAGCAAAAGCAAGAGATGCTGTATTTGGTTTTTAAAAAGGGGGTTCAAACTTCATAACATCTGTTCAGATTCAGCTTGACTTCCACCCAAATCCTAGAAATTGAATTCTCTTCTTACATCATTTCTTACCTCTAAAATGAGAAATCTTTTCAGGCTATGATCGGGACATGAAAGAAACAACTGAAAGTCACTCTATAGGTCATCAGTGCGAATATGAGACCATCTCTACATACAAAAAAAAGACCCTCCAAGTCTCTAACCAAGTAACTAAGACTAAATTATTCACACAATTGGCCAAAAGTTCATTACAAAATTTCAGCAATATTTTTGGGAGGAGAAAGTTGGGCTGTTTAGCACTGAAAATCAACAGTTCACTAAATTTATCTAAGACATTGATTATCATGATAGTCATTAAAAAAATGGCTTTTAATAACTGTCTGTGTATTTTCTTATTTGTGCCCCATACTCCTTTATTTTCTTCAGTTGAGATAAGATTATCAAAGTACCTCATGGCCATCATGACAAGATAAGCTGCAAGCTGTGCATACTCCAGCATTACCATCAGGGGTGCAAGTCAAGCATGAGAAAATTGCTTGCCTCTTCATATACCCATTATTATAGGTGCACTCCTTGCCTTCATCGCCCCCCAAAACCATATCAGCTTCCTACACATCATGAAACAACAAAAAGTTATCACATGTGTATTTAACATTATAAACTCTATTCTTAGTCGTCTGTAATGCACTTTTCAGATGACAATTATGAAGGGAACTGAAGGTAGTCCCACAAGATTTTTGTTCTAGCTCCTTGAAACACTTAGTCCATTCAAATGTACCAAACCGCACATCATTATAAAAGTATGAAACTCAATAATCAGTTGAATGAGAGGTTTCATCCACCAAGATAATCTGACAACTTGTCACAGGATGCAGAACTAAGAACAAAGTTCAAAAGAAGCATTTTCCAAATCCTTCCCCATTGGTTCCAATACTTCCTCAGCTGAGAAAATTGCTCACAACAGCATATCTTTAACCAACTCTTCTCCGGCTGTGCATGCTACACTTTTGATTCAGTTTGGCTCAATATTTCTCCTCCGTAAAGTTCCAAAACTAACTTCATTCATTTACTCTGACACTCAGAACTTGAGAGTCAACCCAAGCTGTTGTACGATCAACTTAACATCTAGAATAGCACTGGTATTATTCATTTACAAATTACAATACATGCTTCAAACAGCCTAAAGTGAGCTTAATTCTGCTGGTTATAAGACAATCGTAACGCTTGTATAATTCCCCTTATCCACAAAATTTCATTTCTTTTCATAATCGCATTCTAAAAAAGCAAAAATCTTCTTTCACAACAGACACAACCTTGTGCATGTTGAAACAATCACACAAACAAAGTACACGTCAAATATTTATACCTAATGGCCATTAAACTTAATAAGGTGACTCAAATCAATAAGAAGAACACATCCTTGGTGCAAATCAGCCTATAATGGTTTTGTTATTCATTCCCAGACATGAGATGCTTCGCATCAAATCAATAAAAAGTACACCATCATAAGCACACTGTTCGACACTACCGTAATTCGATTGCCTTAAAACAATTAAAGCCGAATCCTTTCAAACTCCAGAAGCATTATCACATCCAAAAAGAGCACCAGCATCATAAGCACACAAATGCAGCATTTGTAACAAATTCAATCTCAAATATCTTCTCATATCGAAAAACCCGAATAAAATCAAAGAATTAGTAACTAGTTTAGCTAATTGGGAAGAGGGCTAACCAGTTCCTGGTCCTCAACATCCTTGAGATACTCTTCGATTGTAACAGTCTCACCGTCCTGGGCCTCGTCCTCAAACGCAGGGTCCATCTTCACCACCACAATCGCAAAACCTGTTTCACCAAAAACCCAATCAAATTTGAATGTCAGTCACGGAATTAATCGAGGAATTAGAGTGAGAAAAAGGGCAATTGGGCCCGGGACAGAAAACCCTAGATTCTTCGAGAAAGGGAAAGTGGGTGTTTTAGGAGGAAAAGTACCGAACTTTGAGAGTGAAGTGAGTCTAGGGCACTCGAATTGGAGAGAATGCGGATAGCAGGTGTGGGATTGAAGCAGAAGAAGGAGAGGGTTTGGAAGAGAGAGAGAGAGAGAGAGAGAGAGAGGGGTTGAGATTTTATATGGAGGTGAAGGACTATAAGGACATTTTCCCGCCAAATGAATGATGGGATCCTCGTTCCCTCCAAATGTGAACATTCTTGTTTGGGTTTTTTTTAGCTTGTACAACTTTCTTGTTTCCTTGGAGTGGATATTTTCTATTTTTCCTTCATCCATCATTGCTATCAATATACCATTCTTTTTTTTTTATATAGAAAAAATGCTATCAATATACCAAATTAGATAAGAGAGAAATTTTTTGAGAAGTTATGAAAAAGTTATGATTTTTTGCTTCTCTATAATACAGACTTACCTATAGAGTTATAGAAATTATAGAAATTATCAGAGGAATAGTTGTTCACAACGGTATGTTCATGGGTTATGATTGCATAAGACAGCTTTAGAGCAACTCCAATAAAGAGGTCAAATTTTGTTGTTAATTTTGAATTTTGACATGTGACATGTCAAATATGACAAGAAGTTAATTTAACAAATCTCATCTCCAAGGGAAATGTTAAATTTGAAATATTTATCATGGAGTTAAACATTCAATAAGACATGTAAATAAGTAAAAATAACAATTGAATAGATATGAGTTGCTGTTTTATATTGCTACTATGTTACATATTGTCCTCCATCTTCATAAATATAGCAGTTGCCAGAAAACAACAGCTTGAACAAAAGCTGTAACATGAAATAAACCAAGAAACAACAACTAAAACCAACACAACTAGCCTTACAACAATAATTTGAAATAGAAAGCAACACAATTAACTTTCATCATCAACAACAAAAGTGAACAAAGACTAAAACCAACATAGGGAAACAGTTGCTACAACGCGTGAACCAGAATCGATAAACTTCATAGGTTGCCGTGCAAAATTTTCATTCGCAACTTGGAATAATCAACTTAGATGCAAAAAAATAAAGTTTACTGGGGTTAGTAAAAATTTACTACCTCTAGTAAACTTCTACTGGGGGTATTAAACTTGAAGAACAGTATTTCTAAAGGCCATAACACACCTTAAAACGGAGAAAAATCAACTTAGATGCAAAAAAATAAAGTTTAATGGGGTTAGTAAAAATTTACTAAAGTTTACTACCTCTAGTAAACTTCTACTGGGGGTATTAAACTTGAAAAACAGTATTTCTAAAGGTCATAACACACATCGGAGAAAAATCAACTTAGATGCAAAAAAATAAAGTTTACTGGGGTTAGTAAAATTTTTACTAAAGTTTACTAGAGGTAGTAAACTTCTACTGGGGGTATTAAACTTGAAAAACAGTATTTCTAAAGGCCATAACACACCTTAAAACGGAGAAAAATCAACTTAAATGCAAAAAAATAAAGTTGACTGGGGATAGTAATCAACTCCAATTGTACAACACCACAAGAATAAACATCAGAAATTGAAATCGATATCGTTCAGTAAACTTGCGACTAGGAACCAAGCCCCGACATTTGTTCCTTCCATTCTCTTGTTGTTCGTCTACAATAATCTGTATCAACTGGTTTACTTCTTCATCTGAAGATGATTCGGCAAGCTTCCAAAATTGCTCATTAGCAGCTTATGATGATGAATCTGAAAACTTAGGTTCCATATTCAACACTAAAAGAAGAAAAAAGATGTAGAGAGTGAAATGGGTCTTGGATTTCTGATATAGGCAAAAGAGATTGGAGGTGGATGAGTTCTTGTTTCAGGAAATTTTTGGGCGAGAAAGTGAGGATGCGAGATGGGTGAAATTTTCAGTGAAGGAGCAAGTGAAACGCAAAAGACAGAGATAGGGAGGCTGTCAAATTTGACAGTGCCTCAGCGAATGTCAAATATATGATGTATCCACGTAGATATAACATACGGGTTGGACGAATGCTTGGGCTGTCTTTTTTAGCTGTTGGGCCTCCATCTGGCAAATAACAAGACCACTGGAGTTGCTCTTATATAGTCCAAAAAAATAAACCCATATTTGGTGACAGATATGACTATGTTAAGTGGGTTTGAGGAACAACCAACAAACAAAGGATAAACAACATTGGCAAGGAAGGTCTTATTACTAATTGGGCCTAAAGAGGAACAACCAACAAAGTGACAAACAAAAGATAAACCGATAAAGCAGTAGATGAGGGTGTCAAAACCTTTCGCTGTAGCATCTTCTTTATTCGACTCCACTAGAATTGCAGTTCATACTTTTTTTTGGCAAAACTGCAGTTCATACTTGATAAACATGCATATTTTAACTAAATAGCTTGTAAAGAAATCAATTTCCTTCTGGCTTCTGAGAGTGCAACATATTAGGGCTGGGCACGAGACGGGACGATGCTCATCCCACGGCTCATCCCACTCTTCTGAATCGGGACGAGACGAGATTTTTTTTTAAAATACATCACACTCGGGATTAATCTCGGTTGAGATAGGAGGGGATCAATACCACATTCCTATGAAAGTTAAATAAAAACCTATATTTTTACTTTTTCATTAACAAAGTAACATTCAATAACGAAATTTTAACCAAAAAAAAACATATTATGTTCAAAAATATTATAATTTATCATTATTATATGAGTTGATATAACTTGGGAGTTATTAATAACATAAATTAATGAATATTTCTTTTTTTCCATAACAAGGTTAAGGCTCGTAAGTGTAAGAATACACTAAAAGGTCTTTATGATGAGGAGGGTGTTTGGCAGGAAGATGATATGGGAATGGAAGAGGTAGTGAATGGTTATTTCAGTAAGATGTTCACGGCCCAAGCGTTGGATACTGCTTTTATTGATCAGACTCTTGCTACTATTACTCCTTGTGTTACTGACAGTATGAATGCTCAGCTTTGTGCCTCATATTCTCCAGATGAAATTAAGGTTGCGGTGTTTTAAATGTATCCGACCAAATCCCCGGGTCCAGATGGTATGCCTCCATTATTTTTCCAACATTATTGGCATTTGATTGGGAGTGAAGTAGTTGAGGCAGTTCATAATTTTTTTATCACTGCAAAGATTTTGAAACAAATCAATTTTACTCATATCTGCTTGATTTCAAAAGTGGCTAACCCTGAATGTATGGCTGATTTGCGCCTTATTGCTCTCTGTAATGTTATTTATAAGGTTTGTTCCAAGTTTTGGCTAATCAATTGAAGGTGATTCTTCTGGATATGATCTCTCCTTTTCAGAGTGTTTTTGTTCCTGGAAGATTGATTACAGACAATATTTTGGTAGCCAATGAGATTGCTCGTTTCGTTCACATTAAGCGGGATGGCAATTCAGGGTTTATGGCTCTCAAACTTGATTTAAGCAAAGCGTATGACCGTATGGAGTGGGAGTTTTTGGAAAGGGTGATGCATCGTTTTGGTTTTAATTCTTGGTGGGTTAAACTCATTATGCAGTGTGTTACTACAGCCCGCTATTCATTTCTTATTCATGGCCGGCCTTAGGGCTATCTTACTCCTTCTCGAGGGTTGAGGTAAGGTGATCCATTTTCGCCATATTTGTTTCTATTGGGAGTAGAGGGGTTCTCGGCACTCTTGATAGCTCGGTTATTTTCAGGGGAGTTGCCAGGTATTGAGATATGCGACCGTGCTCCAGCGGTTAATCATCTTTTGTTTGCTGATGACAACATGTTGTATGGGACTGCTTCTCCAGCATCTTGTCGTGCTATCCAGAGTGTGATTAATATTTATGGTAGAGCCTCATGTCAGATGGTAAATTTTGCTAAAAGTTCTATTGCTTTTAGTAAGAATGTTACTTGACCTAATCAGGAGTTGCTTGCTAGTTCTTTGGGGTGGGAGATTGTTGAATCACATGAAGGGTATTTAGGTTTGACTACATATGTGGGGAGGACAAAACTGAAACTTTCCTTTATATCAAGGACCGGTTGGAGGAGCGTCTTACTTCTTGGCAAGGTAAATTTCTAAGTGGTGCGGGTAAAGAGTTATTGGTCCGTATGGTAGCACAAACTCTTCCAAACTATGCTATGAGTGTTTTCAGACTTACTCAGAATTTTTATGATGATCTGGAACAGATGTGTGCTCGGTTTTGGTGGGGGAGTAGCTTAGACCACACAAAAATTCGTTGGCGCCGGTGGATTTTTCTCTGTAATCCTAAGGAGCAGGGTGGTTTGGGATTCCGAAGTCTTTCTAGTTTCAATACAACTATGTTATCTAAACAAGCCTGGAGGATTGTTTCACAGATTCTCTAATTGCTTGTTTATATAAGGTTAAGTATTTTCTAGATTGTTCGTTTTGGGATGCACCATCACATTCTTCTCACTCTTACTCTTGGAGGAGCATATTTGGATCAAAAAACACGATTCAGAATCATGCTTTTTGGCAGGTTGGTGCTGGGAAAGAGATCGATGTGTTTAATGACAACTGGCTGCCATGGGTGGTTTTGGGGCATCCGGAGTAGAATATGCTACAATCTTATATATTTGAATTGAGTACTTACAAGGTATTTATAACATTCTAAACTATCAATTATCAAGTATGAACACAAAGATTGATTTGTCAATTTATACGGCTAGGGATTTGGTTGGTGAGATTGTGTTGTTGTATGTTGACTCATGCTAACACTCCCCCTCAAGTTGGTGCATACACATCGACCATGCCCAACTTGCTAAGTGAGTCATAAAAAATCTATTTAGACACTCCTTTTGTGAGTATATCTGCAAGTTGATCTTCTGAAGGAACAAAAGGAAAGCTAATGGTCTCAGCATCTAGCTTCTCCTTTATAAAGTGACGATCAACCTCCACATGCTTTGTACGATCATGTTGTACAGGATTCTGTGAAATATCAATAGCTGCCTTGTTGTCACAGTACAGCTGCATAGCACACTTAGGCTTAACACCCAAATCTTGTAGCAAATTTCTAAGCCATAACAACTCGCACACTCCCTGAGCCATACCTCTGTATTCTGCTTCAGCACTTGATCGAGCTACCACCTTTTGTTTCTTACTCTTCCAAGTAACAAGATTACCCCCAACAAAGGTAAAATACCCTGATGTGGATCTCCGATCTGTAATATTTCCAGCCCAGTCTGCATCTGTGAAACCACAAACCTCAATGATATTGTTGTGTTTAGAAAACATCACTCCTCTCCCTGGAGCTGACTTCAAGTACCTCAAAATCCTCACAACAACATCCATGTGATCCATACTGGGATTATGCATGAACTGACTCACTACACTTACTGCATATGCAAGATCTGGTCTGGTATGTGATAAATAAATCAGGCGTCCAACTATCCTCTGATAACGAGTCTTGTCAGTAGGCACCTGATCTGGGTACTCTGCTAACCGATGGTTCTGCTCAATAGGAGTATCAATTGGAGTGCAATCCAACATACCTGTCTCTGTTAGTAGATCAAGGATGTACTTTCTCTGACATAGATAGATACCATCACTTCCTCGGGCTACCTCAATGCCCAAGAAGTACTTGAGTGTTCCTAAGTCTTTCATCTCAAACTCTGTAGCTAGTTGCTTCTGTAAACTATCCATCTCAATAGTATCATTACCAGTAACTACCATATCGTCAACATATATAATTAGGGCTGTTACCTTCCCTTGTTGGTGTCTGAGAAATAATGTGTGGTCTGAATTACTCTGCTTGTAGCCAATTTTCTTCATGAATTGTGAAAATCTTCCAAACCAAGCACGAGGAGACTGTTTAAGACCATACAAAGACTTTCTTAATCTGCATACAAAGTTATCTGGAGAAGCTGCCACATATCCAGGAGGAAGATCCATATACACTTCTTCTGTAAGTTCTCCATGAAGGAATACATTCTTAACATCAAATTGTCTAAGTGACCAGTTTAAAGTAGCAGCAAAAGAGAGCAATACCCGAATAGTGTTCATCTTTGCAACAGGTGCAAATGTCTCATCATAGTCTATGCCATATGTTTGGGTGAACCCTTTTGCTACTAGGCGTGCTTTATACCGGCTTACTGACCCATCTGGATTATGTTTTACTGTAAACACCCAACGACATCCCACTGCCTTCTTGCCATGTGGTGGAGCTACAAGCTCCCAAGTGTTGTTCTTCTGTAATGCTTCCATCTCTTCTTCCATCGCTTTTCTCCATTTTGGATCTCCCAATGCATCCTGCACTTTGTTAGGTATTGATACAGCAGAAATTTGATTCACAAATGATTCATATGACTTAGACAATCTTTTGGTAGACATAAAATTTGCCACAGGATACTTAGCTTTAGCCTGAAGGGTAGGTTCATATGTTTTTGTTGGCTGACCTCGAGTAGACCTATTTGGCAAGACATATTGTCTACTATTAGCTTCACTAGTATTAGCCCCAATAGAATTACTAACCTCAGATGAGTGATCTTCTGTACCAGGGGAACGTTGGTCAGGGGTATAAACAACAGTAGGGGAGGCAGGAGGGGCAGTTGTACTCTCAGCTTCTGGTACCTGAATCTCTGGAGTGACTATACCAGAATCATCAGTAATCTCAACCGAACTTGTCACCATATCTCCTGGCTGACTTGTCTCCCCCTTTCCATGATACAGCTCTTCAAAATATGAAATCTCCCCCTGAAGGGCAGTATCAGAAGACGTGAAATAGCTCATGTCCTCAAAGAAAGTAACATCCATAGTGACATAATACTTTCTGGTAGGTGGATAATAGCACCTGTACCCTTTCTGATGTCCTCCGTATCCAACAAACACACATTTAACCACTCGGGCATCCAACTTAGACCTCTGATGTTTTGGAAGATGGACAAAAACAACACAACCAAAAACACGGGCGGGAAGATTATGAAAAGAGGGTAAGGAAACATGGGATGCAAGCACCTCATATGGAACTTTGCCTTCAAGGACACGAGATGGAAGACGATTAATGAGGTGAGCAGAAGTTATGACAGCATCACCCCAAAGGTATTTAGGCATATGGGCACTAAAGAGAATACACCGAGCCATTTCAAGTAAATGACGATTTTTTCTTTCGGAAACTCCATTCTGCTCAGGTGTGTAAGGACACGTTGTTTGATGAACAATGCCATGTGCGTTAAAGAACTCCTGAAAGACACGATTCACATATTCCCCCCCATTATCAGAACGAAAAATTTTTATTGTGGCATTATATTGTGTTTGGACAGTGGTATAGAAGGCTTGAAAAGCCGAAAAAACCTCATTTTTGGTTTTCAGAAGGACAATCCATGAAAGACGTGTGCAATCATCAATAAATGACACATAATACTGCATTCCCGAAATAGTAGACTCTTTGGAGGGTCCCCAAACATCAGAATGAATTAATTCAAAAGGAATGATACTTTTATTAGAAGTACTAGGGGAATAGGTAGACCGATGACTCTTGCCTAAAACACATGTTTCACAACGAAAAACTGACTCATCCACACCAATAAACAAAGTAGGCATGGATTTTTTCATTATACTAAATGAAGGATGCCCCAAGCGACGATGCCATAACCAAACTTCACTTAGCTTATCAGAAGTGGAGAGTAAAGCGATCCGGGACTGTGCCCCTGGTTTTTCTCCCGCATATGTCTGATCCAGATGAAACAACCTGCCCCGTAGATACCCCCGACCAATTAACTCCCCGGTGAGAAGATCCTGAAATATCACATACATGGGAAAAAATGTCACAGAGCACTTAGCTTCAGTGTTTAATTGTGGGACCGATATCAAATGATGAGATAAAGCAGGTACATATAACACATTGTGAAGCTCTATTGTGGGAGTAATACGAACTGACCCTTTACCTAATACGGGGAATGCCTCACCATTAGCATTAGTAACATATGGTACTGGTGGAGGAGATAATATAGTAAAATAAGATTTGTCATAAGTCATATGATCGGATGCACCAGAATCAATAATCCATGTATCAAAACTACCAAAGTGAGAAATATGTAAAGTTATACCAATCTTACCACGACCAGCTATTGATGCTGTGGGTGTTACTCCTCCTGCTGTATGATGATCGTGTCCAACTACACCATAAATATCTGGTTCCTGGATCAGTTGAATAGCTGCTTTTGCTTTAGGATGATAATTAGGCCTTTGGGGCCTAAGGTGTGGATACAACTTCCAACAGGTTGCACGAGCATGGTTGGTATCTTGACAATAAGAGCAAGGAGGGCGGGGCTGATTCCCGAAGCCTGGTGGTGGTCCTCGGTGATGAAGTGAGGATGAAATGGCCTGCTGAAGGGGCGGTGCTGAAGATCGAGCACGGATAGTAAGGCTGGAAACTTCAACTTGTGTGTGATGAAGGCTGTTCTGCTGAGATTCATCCTTACGGATATATGTGAAAGCTGCAGTTAAGCTAGGTGGCTCGGTCTGGCGGAGCAATTCCCATTTCGCATTGTTATGTTTAGTATCAAGACCTTTCAAAAAATGGTGAACTCGCTCAAGCTCCTTCTCACGTTGGTACCAAATAATATCCTCCTGATGTTTGATCATGCAAGGACGTTTCACATCAATCTCAGCCCAAATATTTCTTAGTTTGGTGAAATATTGCGCCACCGGTTGCCCATCTTGTTGCATCGCCAAAGTGGTGCACATTAACTCATGAACCTGTATGAAATCAGAGTCATTAGTATATAAGCCTTCAAGTGTGAGCCATATTGCCTGCGCAGTGTCACATGCCTCCACCAAATCAATTATTTCTTCATTCATAGCTTTCCACAAGACGGACATCACAAGGCCATCATTGTCGTCCCATTTAGTGTAGGCAATAATATCATCTGCACTAGGAGCCTTAGTTATTCCGGTTACATGCCTCATCTTGTGCATGCCTCGAAGGTGAGCCGTCATAAGTCGCTTCCATTTGCGGTAATTGGTCCCATTGAGTTTAGTTCCCCCAAATGACCCACTATCAGAACTCTTGACAGATACCTCAAATTTCGGAACATCAGCTTCGTCTCCAGAACCCATTGAAAAAGAATATGAAATCCGGGTCGGGTCACAATCCGGGTCGGGTCACAATCCGGGTAGGGTTGAAATCCGGGTCGGGTCGTAGTCCGGGTCGGGTCGTAGTCCGGGTCGGGTCACAGTCCGGGTCGGGTCACAGTCCGGGTCGGGTCGCAGTCGAATGCGGGCCGAGTTCGAAACTTAATGCGGGCCGGGCTGAAATTGATTGCGGGCCGGGCGGGTCGAGGCTGAGGGAGCGGGGCAGATATAAGGACGGAGAGATGGAAGAAGCAGAAGGAAGAGGGCGAGCGTGTTGCGGCGGGCTTGGCCTGAGGGAGCGGTGCCGGGGTCCAGAGAGCGGCGCCAGGCGTACGACGGCGACGAGGTCACAGTGGCGGTGAAAGGGGCGGAGCAGCAAGCAGCTTGCAGCGCCGGTAGGTATGGATCTCGATACGCCGGTGCTTGGTGAGGAGCGCTAGATGATGGCGATGGCGACGTCGGAGGCGCGCGGAGGGCCGGGTTTGGATGAGGAGCACGACAGCGGGAGTCCGGTCGGGTTTAGATGAGGAGTGGAGCAGCGGAGGAGCACGGCAGTGGAGGAGGGGAGGAGCACGACAGCGGAGCAGCACGGCAGTGGAGGAGCGGAGGAGCACGGCAGTGGAGCAGCACGGCAGCGGAGGAGCACGGCAGTGGAGCAGCACGGCAGCGGAGGGGCACGGCAGCTGAGTAGCACGGCAGTGGAGCAGCGGAGGAGCACTTCACGTTGCGTTGCCGAGCTCTGCCAAAAAAAGGTAAACAACCAAAAATAAAACCCAGAAAAAAGACAGAGCAATGCTCTGATACCAAGTAGAATATGCTACAATCTTATATATTTGAATTGAGTACTTACAAGGTATTTATAACATTCTAAACTATCAATTATCAAGTATGAACACAAAGATTGATTTGTCAATTTATACGGCTAGGGATTTGGTTGGTGAGATTGTGTTGTTGTATGTTGACTCATGCTAACATCCGGTTCTTCGACTAGCTGGGTCGCCACTTGTTTCTAAGGTTAGTGAACTTATTGGTAATGATGGCAAGTGGAATGAGGCAAAAATCAGAAGTTTGTTTTCTTCAATTTCTTGTGATGAGGCTGATTTGATTTTAAATATTCCTTTGAGTTCACAGAGCGTGTTGGATAGAATGATTTGGAGTTTGGAGAAGGACAAGAAGTTTTCTGTGAAGTCTACTTATCGGGCATCATTTACTAGCTCTCATGCCTTCTCTCCTCTATCCCAGACGGTGGAGATGGCTTTATGGAAAAAATTGTGGAAAACGAAGATTTCGAATAAGGCTAAAGTTCATGCTTGGAGAGTGTGCTTAGATATATTACATTCCTTGGGCAGCCTTACTTCAAAGAGGGTTCCAATTGAGACTACAGATTGTGTTTTTTGTGGCGAATGGGGTGAGTCTACTATGTACCTGAGCAAAGATTGTGAGTTCTCTAAACAGGTAATCCAAGTTAATCTTATTCTAAAGAATATTTGCTTTCGATGGGGCGATTTGCATTCTTCTTGTGTTGAGTGGTTACCTTCTGATTGTTTTGGTGAGCTTCTCTTTATCATATGGGGAATTTGGAAAGAGCGGAATGACATAGTGGAATAATAAATCCATGAGAGCCTTGGATTTAAGTGTGCTTCTAGCGGCTAGATTGAATGAGTTCCGTGTTCATACAGTTATTCAGAGTAGGAATAGAAGTGTCGGGGGTCCTTGTAAATTGAGAGCACCTCCTGTTGGTTGGATCAAAATTAATGTGGATGGTGCTTTTAATCATAGTACTAGGACTGGTGGTTTGGGTTTTGTGATTAGAGATTGTATGGGACATGTATTAGTTTGTGGAGCCTATCCCCAAATTGGTTTACTCTCGGCTGAGCATGTTGAGCTCCTGGCATATTCTAAGGCAATTGAATTTGCCTTTGCGCAGAGATTTGATATGGATATAGGTGTGTTGGAAATGGATGCTCTGGTTGTTCATACTCATCTGAACAATTCGGAGTCCTCCAATACCAGCCATTTGTTGAAGAATTTATGAAGATGTGGTCCTGAAACTTAAATTGGCAGATCTGGCATTGGTCATGAGAAGGAAAATGTTGGATTTTGCATCCTGAGTTGAAGCCAAAGTTTACTAATGATTCCAAAAGTCAGAAGAGAAATATAAAAATTAATGCCACTGCTAGAGCTAATGTGGCTGAAGAAAATGGTTCAGAAGCAATGATGAATTTTATTGCTAATCCAATCACTCTCATCAATGAATTTGTTGCTTTCTTGCAACAAAAGCAAAGTGGAACTTGTGATGAAGATGCCACTGCTATGCTAGGCAAGTTTGTAGGATACCTTGCAGATGGAAACTTGGCCTCTCATGAGGAATTTCCAGGTATTATTTGTGCTATTTCCACTGCCCATGATCTCAATAAAAAACATGATTTTTGGATTGTCGACTCAGGAGGTTCTGATCACATGTCATACAATGCATCTTGCTTGAGTGAATTCATTTCATTTGAAAAACCTTCATTTGTGTCAGTTGCTAATGGGGAATAGAGTGCCAATTGTAGGAAAGGGAAAAATGAAACTTTTTTTCTGATCATAAACACTCTAGTATCATGTATGTGCCATCTTTTCCATTTAAACTCTTATCAGTTGGGAAATTAACTCACTTGGATTGTTTGGTTGTGTTCTCAACCTCTAATGTTTTCAGGACCATGTAACTAAGAGGAAGATTGGTGAGGGATTTTTTCTAAATGGTCTGTATTATATTTCATCTTCCCCAACTTTTGCAAAGCGTTTTCTTGCTGAATCGCAGCCATCTAATCGTCAGCAGCTGTGGCACATGCGTTTTGCTCATCCCTCTCTACATGTCATGTCTTATCTTTTTAAATCTATGTAAACCTAGTTCAGATTGTGAGACGTGTCACAAATCTAAATTCACTAGATTGGCATTTCCCAACTCGAGCTCTAGAGCCTCTAAAGCATTTGAACTTATTCACTCTGATGTATGGGGACCTGCAAATGTGAATTCTTTTGATGGTTATAGATATTATGTAACTTTCAGTGATGATTTCTCTAGAACCATATTTGTGTACTTGTTGAAACATAAAAATGAGGTCAATAAGAGCTTTAAAAATTTCCATAACCTGGTTAAAAATCATTTTTCCTCAAGCATATGCATGTTAAGATCAGATAATGGAACATATACATCCAAAATCATGAGTGAGTATCTCAATGCAAATGACATTTTGCATCAAACAAGCTGTGTTGGAACTCCACAACATAATGGTGTTTCTGAAAGGAAAATAGGGATTTCTTGGAGAAAACAAGAGCTATTATCATTCAGGCAAATGTACCAAAAAGGTTTATGTCAAATGCAATACAAACAGCTGCTTATATCATCAACAGACTCCCCTCGAGAGTTCTTGATTTCAAATATCCATGCTCAGTATTAAAAAGAAGAAATATTAGCATTGATCATCTCAAAATGTTTGAATGTGTTTGTTATGTTCATATTCAGTCTCATCACATGGACAAGCTTGATCTGAGGGCCTTAAAGTGTGTTTTTGGGCTACTCTTCATCTCAAAAGGGCTATAAATGCTATGATCCAATTTCCAGAAAAATCATTGTATCTCGAGATGTTAAGTTTGATGAGTCAAATTCTTTCTTTCAAATTCATGATAATGATCTGCATGGGGAGTTTTTTGATATGGTTGCAGATATACCTACATTTGTGCCTATGGAAAAACAGGCAGATATGCCTGCTGAGGAGTCTGCAAAGAGCAATGTAGGGGTACCTGCAGGAGGGCCTACAGAGGGTTCTGCAGAGGAGCTTGCAGGGAGGCATGTAGATCCGTCTGCATAGAGGTCTGTTCATTTGTCCTCTCGACCTCGATTTCATTCATTTTTCTTCTTCTGATACAAACTTAAATAATCAAAATGAAGTTTGTGATGATGATGATGATTTTGGCCATAGAAATAGGCCTCATCATTTAGCCAGCAAGCCCGATGGGCTTTTACCCGGCCCGACCCGCGAGAAAGCCCGCTTTCGGGGGTAGAGGGCCGAGCTTAGGCTAGAGGTGTGAAACACACCCACTAAAAGCCCGCAAGGACTGGCCCGTAAAAGCCCGCTAAATAATAAAATATTATACATACATATTTTATTAGGTTTAGAATAAAACTATCGCATTATGAAGCAACTATATGAAAGAAACATCTTAAGATCGATCGACACCACGTCACAATAAAAATAATATCTCTCGTCGTACGTGTTGGGAAAACTCATAATCTTAGTGGTGAATCTAATCCCCTCAAAACAAACCAATTATTGCAAACACACACAACACACGTACTGGCGTACTGCGTACATATACTTAATTACTTTATATATATTTATATATGACTATAGCCAAGTGATTTTAATCAGATCCAACAGGGATAGAATCATATTACTTTTTCTTCTATAAGAGTATCTCTAATAGCTCTTGTAAAACTATAATAATCTATATTTTAGAGGAAAAACACCATATTTTTGTTCCAACAGCTCATGTAAAACATTTTTTTAAACATGTAAAGCATCCTTTATTTTAGAGAAAGTGAGAAGAGAGAATAAAAATATCTAGATTTATAGATATTCGAAACTTATATAATTTATTGAAAAATCTCTAAACTTTATTACTTGCCCTTAGAATTCACTCTCTCTTTCTTATAAAATGAAAAAAATAATTAAATTATATAATAATTTTATAAATTCATTAAATTATGCATAAATACATTTAATTTTGTCAAATATTATAAAAGAGATGTTGGAGGAAGAACTAAAACGTACACAACTCGTTGTTGACTCTTTGGCTCTAAGGTTTCCTAGTCGTCAACCTATTCCAACAATTTTGTGGAATGGCAAAGGCGCCACTTATCTCAGCGGAGGAGGCGGTGGTGACTTTCAATGACAGCGCATATCTCATTGATTATGGGATCTATTTGTGCAGTCGTTTCTTGAATAACAAATCGGTGATGGATCTTTCCTTGGCGGTGACTATATCGGATGTGTGGCGTTTAAAGGAGAGAGTGGTGATTCATGAGGAGGAGAGAGGTGTGTATGTGTTCCAGTTCAAAGATCTGGAGGAGAAGAAGAGGGTTCTTCAAGATGGACCATGGTTTTTCAACAATGGTATGCTATTGTTGGAATATTACGATGGAGTTCAAGATCTAAAGGATATCTCTCTCAACTTTCTTGAGGTGTGGGTTGTTGTTTCTGGGCTACGGCTAGGTATGAGGAATGAACGATCTTTGGCTCATATCGGGAATGTGCTTTGTCGTTTTGTGAAGCCGGATCACACTGCTCTGAAGTCCAGACTCTTGTTCAACCAATTCGAGTGGTGCATGATGTTCGTCCTTGGGCCCTGTTTCGTCGGTCTTTCAATTTTGCATAGGTAGTCACAATGGATTTGGAGTTTTTGTATGAAAGTGCAGAGGATTATGCCGGGATTACGGATTATTTGGACATGGTGGAGGGATTTGTAATCGAGGCTTGTGTATGGTGTAGGTGGTTGAGAGTTCAGTGACGACGAGGGCTATGTTTTTGAAGGAGAACATGGTAGTGTAAGTTGTAGAAGGTGCAAGGCTGGAAGCGGAGGTAAGAGCATCTGTGCAGTCGGCCACGCCGGTTTTGGGCTCGGATCCTTCTCGAAATTTCAGGCGGGAAATCCTAATTCAAAGTGGGGGTTGACTAAGTTGGATTTGGGTCAAGGCAGGCTTAGTTTGACTATGACTTATGTTGGGCCAATAGCTGCTTCTGGGCCAATTAATGTTGTTGATTTTGAGGCTGTTGGGTCGTTTATTAAATTAAGTGTTGTTGGGTTGGTTTTCATGTCTAGGTCAGAAGCTTCTACAATTGAGTTTTTCACTAGGCTCCTGAAGTCATTTGGAGGGGTGGTGACACCCTCGTGTCTAAAAAAGCGAGGTCAACTTCGCCACCTGCAGGTGAGTGGGTAAATAGTCTAGGGATTGCTAAGTTAGGGCGCCCTCTTGGAAGTCAAAATAAGATGCCTAAAACCGACAAGAAGTTAGAGTCTTCAGTTTTGAGTTATTAGGTGCCAGTAAAGACATACATGCCCTAATTCTAAGGGCATGGAGAAAGTTTAATTTTTTTTGTTCTAATCCTCCCAATCCCTTGCTTTGGATGTGGAAGCGTTTTTTTGTTTTACTTTTGGACTGTCTTTTGTTTCTGTTGGTTTGTCTGTTTAGTTAGCCTCTGTCCTTGTTTGGTTTAGGGTTGGTCTTTTCGTTTCTCTTGCATCGGGCTTCATTTTAAATAGGTGGTCTATCCTATATATCCCTTTGGTGTTGCACCATGAATCATTGTCTATCCTGAAAATGTGATAGCGGGTGAATATTAATAACTGTATTGACTTTGAATGAATGAATTCATCTTAAAAAAAAACTGTTGGAGTTGGTGATTTTTTTATAGAGATTTTGTGATTTCTTCCCTTATGATAGATAATTTATATAAGAACTCTTGGAGATCCTCTAAGGATTTAGAATGCCAAATTCTTTTTGATTGAAGTGTTCTTCCAGATCGGATTCTAATTAATTATCTGTTGTTAAATTTTCCAAATATATATTTCCATTACATTTCCCAAGCAGGAGTACAAGAAACTCGATCTAGTGGTTTCAGATATCTTGTTAATTTTTGTAGTAGCCTTTGTTTATACGAAAATACGTCAAGGATATGATTGAAAAAAAAGTAGCAGCACGTTTTGTGCAGATTCATACATGTTTGTTTAGTACATGCAGGCAAACTAAATATTACTTGCCAAATTATGCCTTTTTATTGTAATTAATCCTAAAGTTCTGTATATATGTGCGACACATGAATTTTTTTAGAGTGAGTTTTTGATTAGTAACCACATGCATGACTCCTTGTTTTGCTCGATCAACTATATATTGTCACCCTATCATATTCTTTATTCAACTATATCCTTCTACCAGTCTATTTGATTAGCTATAGATCTCACAGTCTCGTTCATACGGTCAGTAGCTGATTATGAAATTCATACTCAACTACCATTAGATATAAATCCAATGATAAGGAGAATCTTTTTAAAATTAAATTATTTTATTTTCAACCCTTAAATTTACATCCAATAATGGTTGAGCATGTTTTACATGATTAGTTACGGACCGTGTGAACGAGACTGTAAATCTCAATGCAGTTTACCACCAAAGGAAAATTCAAGGTTGTCTATATGCGAAAGAAGTCTTATCAACAAAACTCAGCCTTCAACCATGCTTTCATGGAAAATAGTTGGCAAGCCAGATTCCGAATTCATTTCCAGCTTACTACTACAAGTCACCTAAAAGTTGTTATCTAACGTAGGCCGGCCGGCACGTTAAATAGTTAAATAATCTCAAAATATATGCGGATATGCCATATAGATAGATATAGCTATTATATAAGTTAGATCGAGAAAAAAAAAATGCTGTCATATGTGGATGCCTGTTGTCAATTTTCATAATACTTCAACATGTAATAATGGCTCTGCCAAGCTTGGAACTCTTCAGCTTCTTATTCATCTTCTTGTTCTTCCTTCCTCACATAGCATTCGCCTCTTGTGCCGCATCGAAATGCAGCCACGGAGGGCCACAGGTGCGATTCCCATTCACGCTAACGAACCGCCAAGGCTCGCGTTGTGGGTATCCAAAGTTTGGTCTCACATGTGATAGTGTAAGCAAGCAAACCATTATCACTCTCCCGTCTACCCCCGGAGACTTCTTCGTCCGCGGAATCAACTACAGGAATCAAATTGTATCGATCTACGACACCGCCGGGACAGGCTGCCTCATAAAGCGGTTCCTGGATCAGGAAATAAGCCTCGCTGGTTCAGCCTTCGTATATACTCATGGTGACAACTACACGTTCTTCAATTGCTCGCCTAAAGCAGAGGAAGTACTAGCTTATTATCCAGCCATCTCTTGCCTTAGCAGTGACGACAATAGGGTCATAGCTGTGCCATCAAATTCAATAACATCTTCTGGGCCACCAATACCATCTGATCTTTGCTTTCTGATGTCGAAAGCTTTCGTTCCGGTGGACTCCAGTCCATTTCTTCCACCAAATGTATCTGATTGGGAATGTATCAACATTCGTTTTCAGTTGTCATGGACCGTGCCTGATTGTCGTTACTGTGAATTAAGTAATAAAGTTTGTCGGATTGAGGATGCTCCAAGTTTGCAGATTGGTTGCTTTCGATCTCCTCCGAAAGGTATACTAAATATCAATTTTTTCTTACTTAATTAAGTCAGAATATATTTCCAAATCAAATACGTATTGCTAGTTTGCTATAGATAGAATTGATGATGACTTGCAATTATGTGTGATGACACTGTGCATTATTTAATTAATAGTTTTTTATCATGAATTATCCCACATTGCAAGTAATTTTTTTATCAGGTCTCTCAAGTTCTGCAAGAACTGGTTTGATTATAGGCCTGGGAATCCCAGGGTTTGTGGGCATCTCTGGCCTTGTGATGTTCATAATGGACAGGATGAAGACCAGTCGTCAGGACAACCGCACAACCGTGGAACTATCGAACACGGCAACGAATGAACAACCTTCAGTAGTCACAGAGGCCGGCCTTGATGCTGCAACCATCGAATCGTATCCTAAGTCTCAACTTGGTGAGAGCGTGGATTTACCCAACCCAGATGATAAAGTCTGCTCGATATGTTTGACTGAGTACGAGGTCAAGGACATTCTCAGGAGTATACCTGAATGCAACCATTATTTTCACGCTATATGTATAGACCAATGGCTAAAAAAGAATTCAACATGCCCCCTTTGTCGGAATCCACCTGATCGAGAGTAATTAAATATGCAATATGATTTATTTTTTCTTTTTGACTCTTAGTGATATAAACTTCGAGCGAAATATATATGATACAAGAAATTTTAATTAGAACATGTTAACAAATTTTAATTTTTATATTGTTTTGCTATACTTTGCATATAGACTTAACATATTCTTGATGGTCTGCAAAATGTGGTTGAAAACAATTTAAATTACATCGATCATACATGAAAAGAAACGAGCAATACCGAATTCGATACTAACCCGATGGTTAATAATGTTTCCCTTCGCTGCCGCTAGGGTGAGATAGATATGCTTGACACCTATATATTATAAATCGACGACAACATGTATAGACTCAGATATGACTCTCCAATGACATTTTACGAACACCATACTCACGTAACCGTATGAATCACATAATGTTTAATATGGTCGATCATCACTTAGTTCCAAAAATTCGGAGAAAGGGATGGCAATTGTTTTCTGTTTGAGAAGATTGCATGTTGTTTTTAGATTAGGGTTAGCATTTATGCTGCCTTCCAATTTATTGAAGCGGAGAAAGTGACGGCGTTTAATTCCTTGTTTCACCTTACTTCGTGTCTGTGGAAAAATTATTATAATTACTCCGGGTACACAGAATAATTGACCAAAGTAGGACAGTAGGTTGTAATTAGCAAATTGCCCGAGACGTACTCTCTAGTGCTTTTAGTAGAATCCCCCCAATAGCTCCTTATGGCTTGCTTGGAGATCTTCACCTCCTTATTCTTCTTCTCCTTCCTTCCACATCTGGCGTCCACCACCTGCCAACGTAAGTGTACATAGTTCCGACGGCCCAGCTGTTCGATTTCCTTTCTGGAGTCACTCCTCGATCTGCGGTTTTCAAGGGTTTAATCTCTCATGCAATAACCAAACGTAAACCATTCTGACTCTCTCATCTTCCGGGGACTTCATTGTCGACAACATTGAGTACTTGCATCAAACCCTAACGATCAACGACACCAAACACTGCCTCATTAAGCGGTTCCTTGATCATAAAATGGATCTCATGCCTTTACCCTTCACCTACCTTTACGACGTCGCAAACTACACATTCTTCAGTTGCTCGCCAACAGCAAAGCAGCTAAATCGGTATCCGACCCTGTCTGGCCTCAGCAGTGACAGCTATAAGGATATTGCTGTGCCAACAAATCCTTCACTTCATGCTGACCCTGTTACTACATCACCAGAGGAGAAGTCATTACTGCAGGCTCCAACACCATTTGATCCTAATTTCTCCGTGATTTCAACAGCTATGATTCCAATAAAACCAAAGAACTATGATCCAGAACCACCAAATCCATCCGAGTGGGAGGAAATTAATTTTGGTGTTCAGTTGCAGTGGCACGAACCTGATTGTTGTTTTTGTGAGTCAATTCATCAAACTTGTGGGATTCTTTGGACGAGTATGAATGGTCCAGAAGTCAGGTGCCAACATAATGGTATGTCAACTACTTAACTTCATGGTACTAATTTGAGCTATATTTGTGCGTGTGTGTCAATGTATCATCTTCCATGTTCTTAAAATATCGTGGGACAATCCAACCAACAAAGTATTCCACAGTCCACACTTTCTCTTTATCGAAAATAATGTTCTTGAAAATAATGTTCGTAATACATATGTTTAATATTGTTATGCAAGCCATGATGTATCCAGAAAATTAATGTTGTCGATTCAGGCTCTTCAAAAGCTAGAGAGATTGCCACAGTGATAGGGTCGGTAATGTCAGTAGGACTGTGGTTGATTTGGTTTGCCTTGAGGCTGATAAGGTGTGATAGTCGTGAACAATCTACCACAACAACTTCCGGTGGGCATAAATGGTCTTGAATATCAAGCAACGATCGAATCATATCCAAAGACTCAACTCGGTAACAGCCGTCAGGAATTGCCGCCCAGCACCGGTTGCAATGCCTGCTCAACATGTTTAGAAGAGTATCAGCCCAAGGAAATAATAAAGACTATACCCAAATGCAGCCACTATTTCCATGCTAATTGCTTAGACACTTGGCTTACAAGAAATCCGACGTGCCCACTTTGCCGAAATCCACCGCAGAGAGAAAAGGATATCAAGTACTTTCTTTTTTGGCGGAAAGATGAGTGAAACATAGGGGTAGGTCTCATCATTAAGCCTGCGTATCTGAAAAGCCCGCAAGCTCGATGGGCTTTTACCCGGTCCGGACCGGCCGGCGAGAAAGCCCGCCAAAACCCGCTTCGTGTGTAGTGGGCCGGACTTAGATTAGAGGGGTGAAACCCGACCAGGCCTATGGGCCCGGCCCACCAAAAGACCGTAAGACCCGGCCCGTAAAAGCCTGTCAAATAATAAAATATTATACATACATATTTTATTAAATTTAGAATAAAACTATCGCATTATGAAGCAAGTATATGAATAAAACTTCTCGGGATCGATCAACATCAACCGATATGATCGGTATACATATTTACTTATTTAGTGACCCAGTAAAAATTTCATCCAATTTAGACCTCGTATTATGAAGCAACTATGTGAAGAAAACTTAACGGGATCGATCGACACCAGCCGATGTGATTGGTATATATATTTAGTGACCCTGTAAAAATTTCATCTAATTCAAACATCGTTTAACCGTCAAAAATTTCGGTAAATCGAGAACACCACTAATATGCCCTAAGGGAGGACCTATTACAAATATGTGAACGCCGAAATCTGTTTAAATATTTAAAATCATATAATTTTTGTTACCTATCGTGCGCAGTCGCACTGAGGAAACTCATTTAGCAAAGCCCCAGTCAATGGGGTTTCAATATGTCAAAACGCCTCTTTTTTAGTTGACCGTAGGTACGAACGGTCAAACCATGTCCAAAACGGACGAAAATTTTACCGGGTCTCTAAATATATATATAGCGATCACATCCGCTGGTGTCGATCAACCATATTTTAAACTGGAGTTATCGATCACCGAAGTGTCCACTGATGTATCATAACCTTTATATTAGGTTTATAATAAAACTATCGCATTATGAAGCGACTATATGAAGAAAACTTCTCGGAATCGATCAACATCATCCGATGTGATCAGTATATATATTTAGTGACCATTTTAAAATTTCATCCAATTCAGACCACGTTTGACTGTCAGAATTTCCGGTAAACAAAAAACAACACTAATACGCTCTAAGGGGGGGGACTAATTACCAAGATGCGAATGCGGAAAACTGTTTACATATTTGAAATCACCTATTTTTTTGTCACCGATCGTGCGTGGTCGCAACGAGGAAACTCATTTAAGAAAGCCTCAGTCAATGAGGTTTTATTATGTCAAAATAACTCTTTTTTTTGTTGACCGTAGGTACGGACGGTCAAACCATGTTCAAAACAGATGAAATTTTTACAGGGTCCATAAATATATATATAATGATCACATCTACTGGTGTCGATCGATAATATTTCCAAACTAGAATTTATTTGTGATTTTTTAAGAATGTTTTCTAATGATTCTTTTATTGTTTCAAACCCTTAAATTAAAATATTATGTTTTTTCTAATACAAGGCCCGGCCCGTAAACACCCGTAAGGCCCGGCCCGAAAAAGCTCGCAAAGCCCGCTTTAGGTGAGCATGCTTAAATCTTCATATTTGTAAAAATACCCGGTCCGGCCCGTCACTTATTTAAATTTACTAAGGCCCGGCCCGAACCGGACCTGCCACTTATGGCCCCGTTGACGAGGGCTACATAGGGGATTAGGGGTATCTTAGTTGCACTCTATTGCATAAATTAAACATGAGAGATGACCGAACATGTATGTACGAGACATGAGAAATCAAATGAGATTTTATTGATCTTTAACTTTCAATATACGGTACAATGTTCTTCAACATTCAAAAGAGTTGTGGTCTTTATATTTGAAGGCATATATAGACTACATATAGTAGATAAGTAAAGTCCATCTACAAGATGCAAAAGATTTAAAACATTTTTCTCACATATAGTCCTACTAAATATAGGGAAAATACATTAACTTTTCTGAAAATAGTTTTGATCTAACAGTTCTATTCATTTTGCTTTCTCAATGAAACTTTATGTAAAAAGAACAAAGAAAAAAAAAAGAATGCTGGCTCTTATATATTCTTGTATTTGATTTGTTTTTATTGTAGTTGGTAAGTTGAGGCATTTCTCCAATTCTCCGTGCAGTTTACGGCCTTGTATAACAAGACTTGATAGCCTAGAGGCTAGAGCACTCGGCCTCAACACATCCTACAATGTTAACAGTCCCTCAAAGCTGGAAACTATATATCTGATTTGCAATTGTAACTGTTTGATTTCTTTTTTCACGTGAATCTACTTATTTTTATTAGCTTAGGGGCATTGAGAAAATAGATGAATTCAATGGTTCTCTCATATTTGAACTTTACCATGCATAATATTGCATATGCATGAAGTGGGTTCTTTCGTACGTATTATATTGATCGATCGATCGATCTGATGCCAATATTAGTTTTTGGCAACTTCGTAAAGTGCACGAGACGTGCATAATTTAATAATACAAATCATCATCTATCACTATGGTTACTATGTCTCTGCTTATTTTGGTTCTATTCGGTATATGGCCATTTATATCCAAATGGTGGTCTAACTTTCATTCCTAGCCTTCACCACCTACGTAAAGCTCTCATGCCTGTTAGGATGTGATGAGAATTTGATTAGGAAAGTAAATCCTAGTTGTACTTGGTTACTCTTCCTAATTGGACATGGTTTCTATCAAAGTTTATTCCTTTCAGGAATATGTTATTTTCTAATATGAAAAGGTTTTGGTTTTCTTATGACCAATTGGATTGTAATTTGTGTGCCTATATATAGGAAACATAGGTAGTTAACCAAAGTGTGACTGTCATGACTTAATTCGTGGATGTGGTCATCAGAGCGTGACCATCACGGTAAAGTGGATGCAGTCATCGACAAGGGAGTGTATATCTCTTGTGTAAGAGAGCAGAGATGTCAAGGGTGATGATAGCTCTTGAGTGAGGGTGTGTTCTTGGGAAATTCTATGAGTGTGGTTGTACATAAGTTATGGATTTTGGGTTATGAGATTTAGCTCAAATGTAGCTTGTACTATTATATTTCTCATAGTGAAGAACATGATGTCTCTTAGAGGATGTAGGCATAGGTTTATGCCAAACCTCATTAATCTCGGTGTTCTTTTGTTGCTTGTCTTATGGTTTGTTTACTTTTATATCGGTATACTCTATAAGCCATGTTGGGAGGGATCCTAATTCCCTAAACCTTAGAAATCATCATCACCTTCCTCATCATCTTGTTTTTCCAATTTCCAGATCAAATAACAGCAACCTGTCATGAAATAAGATGCAAGGACAAACAACCATGGGTGCGATTCTCTTTTCAACTAATAAGAGAAGGGCGAGACACGAGTTGTGGGTATGATCGAGGGTTTGATCTCTCCTGCAACCACCACGAGCGAACCATCCTCAATATCCCATCATCGCGATCAGGAGACTTCATCGTAAAGGACATCAACTACATCGACCATATCATATGGATCGACAATCTTGGAAGCTACTTCCCTAAGAGGCTCATCGACCATGACATTAGCTTCACGGGTTCACCTTACTCATACCTTTACGGCCTCCAAAAATACGTGTTCCTCAACTGTTCATCCGGAGCAGAGATACTAGCACCGTCTTTGTCAATAGATTGCCTCAGTAGTGAAGACTACAAGGTCATTGTTGTGCAATGGACTTGGTTGTATAGCGATCTTAACACATCAAGTACTTCATCGAGGCCACTGGCTCAAACGTAGGTATCAAGACTCTTTTCCGTCATCTCCACAGCTTTAATTCCAATGTCAAGTTCATTTGACGGGTGGGATCTTAACTTTGGTGTACGGTTGGCATGGGATATGCTTGATTGTCGTCCATGCGAGGTGTCACGAGCTGCATAAATGGTTGTGTCATCGTGACACTTCCTATGGGCTATGCCGAAAAGAGGGTGTCAAGCGACAAACATGTAGGTTGATTGGTGTCCAGTGGCATGTTCAGGTGGCAGTTTCATAATTAAGATGGACTTCTAGGTTCGAGGCACTTAGGCTCGAAATTTGGGAAAAGTCTGAACACGAAAAATGTCTAAGACATCGAAAAGAGTTCAATATACTTGACAACATATTTTTAGGAGCCTGTATGAATTAATTATGGAAGTTGCTCCTCCTCGGATATTTGATATATCCTCCTGCCAAGTCTAGTTTTCTCCAATATGCTCAATAAGGGATATCTGGTGTCTGACTCTCCATCACCCTCGGTGCGGCCTTATGGAGCACTAAGCGAGTCACTCCTAGGGGACCTTGGGGAACCTAGGAGCCAGGCGAATGTCGCCAAAGAGGGGCGGCATGCGTTTCCATGAGTCAATATGTCTCATAGACAGTATAGGCCGACGGGCCGATATTACGGGTCCATGCGGGTGACGAGGTTCGTACGTGGGCGATCCTTATGGAAGTGGCATGGGCGAATGTGTGGGCTTAAGGAAGATGTGTCGGAACCCCGTGGTGCGCAATGGCCACGGAACAAAGCGACACATGCATATGTTAGGGGTTCGACCTTGCCCAATAGAAAGAGTTGCCAGCAAGCACGGAAGGGCGACACCGTGCTAGAAGGAATGAAGCCTATAATGGGCATATGCGGGCATGTGGCCTATGAAAGACTATGCTGGCGAGTCAGATATGATGTCGGAAGGATCTGTGGGAGGTGAGCCGTGTAGGTGAGCCTCACCCAACAAGTTAACACCCAGGGACAGAGTTACCCACATGAATACCCCGTGGGGGAGGAGTTACTAATAGATGCCTATATGCCGAGTGAGCATGATGATGGATACTCAGGAGGCAAGTAAGGTGCGCATGCTTCCAAAAGACGGTTAGATAGAAGGAAGCGAGGACCATAATGGTCTCGGTCTACTGTCATGCCGCTTGCTAGGAGGTGCAAGGTGCACGCTGGTCAGTAAGGGGTTGGCACTAGCCGGGATGGTATGGAAGCCTATTGGTTGGGCGAGTGTCATGGGAGTACCATGACACGAGGCCCATGACACGAGGAAACAATCGGTAAGTCACAAGTTGTGGGACTCATATGTGAGTAGCTTTCGTTGGTAGAACCTCACAAGCAAGGAATGTATGTGAGAAGGATTGGAATGACATGGGAGGCACACAAGTAAGAAAAGAAAGTTGGCATCATGGATGCATGTTGAGTTAGGCTGGCCTTGGTTAAGAGTAACATTGGCGCCGCATGGGTTATATTTCGCTGAATAGTAAGTTGGCCCGTGACAGTTGGTATCAGAGCCCGGATGGTTGATTCGTGGTGAATGACCTTCCATGGCGTAATATTTAATTGGTTGAATGTGATACCAGTTGGACAACGATGAAGACGGCTATGACATGCTTGATAGTGGGTGTGGTTGCATTGTCCGATTAAGTCTATGAAGTTATGAAATGCCCTAGAGCAAGCCAAGAGTTGAGTTAAGAAATAAGCAAGCTAGAGCAAGGAAGGAAAAGGCAAGTGCCTTGTACGGAAGAGTTGACACTTGTGGGGGACTAGGTGAATTTTCCAATGAAGAGTCGAAATAGCATATCCATCAGACCTTCTCCTTGAGATCGTAAGCAGCTAAGAGTATGCCCACTTCTCAAAGAGAGTCGTGAGTTGTTAACATCCTCGAGACTGTAAGTAGCCGAGAGTATGCCCATTTCTCACAGGATCCTTGAGACTGTAAGCCGCAAAGAGAGAGTGCATTTCCAAGGAAGCTCTTAGCAGCGCTCCATTGATGTTCGAGTTCATGAAGCTAGAGAGTTAACATGAGTTGTCAGCGATAAAGCCAAGAGTGGGCAAACAAGAGATTGTAGATTAGGATTCTAGCGAGCTTCTATATGACCAGGTTGGGTCAATCAAGTGAGATGAAAGGCCAAAAGGGGCCAAGCAAGATCAGGAGGCCATGGTGGCCAGGAATGTAGAAACTTAAAGGACTCAAGAGTGTGAGTCAACATATATCAAGAGGTCGTGGTGGCCAAGTATGAGAAGAGCCAAGATGGCAAGAGGGAATTCAATGAAAGTGGGCAATGTCGATTCTCAAATAGAATGAGCGATGGGTGTATGTCGCAGTGTGACCTTACCTAAGTGTGCACTTGAGAAAAACACACGCAATGTGAGAGGGCGAGCGATATGTCTTATGTGGGACACGTCTTATGGGGAACGAACTCGTGCAACGTCTTATGAGGGACGCACTTCTGTCGAAGTTGTGGGAATATCGGGGTGCTCATTTGAGAGTTAAGGCTGGGAGACAACGTTGCTGGCACTATCCGTATCGTGCTTCAAAAGAGTGAAGCAAGAAAAAAGTGGGGGAGAACCTCCAAGTGCTACAAGAGAAGTAGCGAATGAGAAGTTACTATGATCAGGCAAGAGGCCAAGAATGAAGAGGGTATAATGATTAAGCAAGGCAGATTAGACCA
Source organism: Argentina anserina (assembly GCF_933775445.1). Taxonomy (NCBI): domain Eukaryota; kingdom Viridiplantae; phylum Streptophyta; class Magnoliopsida; order Rosales; family Rosaceae; genus Argentina; species Argentina anserina. Next base: position 6,553,564 of record NC_065876.1, read on the forward strand.
CAGATGGCGATCGCGAGAGTGTCGGGTGGTCATGCCACACTAGAGTTGTTAGTCCCAAAGTGGGACAAGTGAAGAATGAAATGGGGACTCAAGATAGCTGCGCATGTGCAGAGGGTCCAAGACATATATGATAGTAGGAAAACTTCTAAGAGGGCAACTGCGTGTGTGCTGGATGTCTTGCCTTGATGATGGTGCAAGTCCCAAGTGAGGAAAAACGAGGAGCTTAAGAGGCAAATTCGGGGATGCTATCAAGGAAGCCGACAAAATCAGTAGAGCAATCAAAAAGGCGGGCGAGGGTCGAATGATAAACTTTACATGGCTAATGCAAAAGTGAGTGTTAAAGGCTATCTCTGGCCAACTTCACAGATGGGTGCGAGTAGGCGGTGAAGACATTGTCATTTTCCAAGTTCACGAATGGGTGCGAGAAGGTGGTGACAAAGGTATGTCAGTTGCCAAGTTCATGAGTGGGCGCGAGGAGGTTGTGACAAGTCATGCACTAGCCAAGTTCATAGGTGGGTGCGAGAATGTCGTCACGAAATGTGATTCCAAGGTTGGAGGGACAATAGTAATTGAATGAAGTATGATATTATGCAAGCCTATAGAGCATGAAGAAGCGGACAAGAGTTACACGTCAATGAAGAGCATTGACATTAAGTGGGAGAGGATGTCACGCGCTGCACTCAATGTTAGTGCAGGCGTTTGTCAATGAAAGGCATTGACATTATAAGTGGGGAAGGGTGTCATGAGCTGCACAAATGGTTGTGCCATCGTGACACATCCTAGGGGCTATGCCGAAGAGAGGGTGTCAAACAACAAGCATGCAGGCTGATTGGGTGTCCAGGTGCCAGTTTCGTAATTAAGATGAACTTCTAGGTTCGAAGTACTTAGGCTCGGAATTTGGGAAAAGTCTGAACACGAAAAATGTGTGGGACGTCGAAACGAGTTCAATGTACTTGACGGAATATTTTTAGGAGCTTGTATGAATTAATTATGGAAATTGCCCCTCCTCGGATATTTGATGTTTCCTCCTACCAAGTCTAGTTTTCTCCAATATGCTCTATAGGGGGTACCTGGTGTTTGACTCTCCACCACCCTCAGTGTCGGCCTTATGGGGCACTAAGCGAGTCACTCCTGGGGGACCTTGGGGAACCTAGGAGCGGGGAAAATGTTGCCAAAGAGGGGCGGCATGCGTTTCCATGAGTCAGGATGTCTCATTGACAGTATCGGCCGGCAGGCCAATATTGCGGGTCCATGCGGGTGACGAAGTTTGTACGTGGGCGATCCTTATGGAAGTAGCATGGGCGAATGCGTGGGCTTAAGGAAGATGTGTCGGAACCCCGTGGTGCGCAATGGCCACGGAACAAAGCAACGCATGCATAGGTTAGGGGTTCGACCTTGCCCATTAGAAAAAGTTGCCAGCAAGCACGGAAGGGCGACACCGTGCTAGAGGGAAGGAAGCCTATAATGGACATATGTGGGCATGTGGCCTATGAAAGAGTATGCTGGCAAGTCAGATATGATGTCGGAATGATATGTGGGAGGTGAGCCGTGTAGTTGAGCCTCGCCCAACAAGTTGACACCCAGGGGCAGAGTTGCCCACATGAATACCCCGTGGGGGAGGAGTTAACAACGGATGCCTATATGCCGAGTGAGCACGATGATGGATGATAAGGAGGCAAGTAAAGTGCGCATGCTTCCAAGGGACGGTTAGATAGAAGGAAGCAAGGACCATAATGGCTCGGCCTACTATCATGCCTCTTGCTACAAGGTGCAAGGTGCACGCTGGTCAATAAGGGGTTGGCACTAGCCGGGATGGTATGGAAGCCTATCGGTTGGGCGAGTGTCATGGGAGTACCATGACACGAGGAAGCGATCGGTAAGTCACAAGTTGTGAGACTCATGTGTGAGTAGCTTTCGTTGGTGGAACCTCACAAGCAAGGAATTTATGTGAGATGAATTGGAATGACACGGGAGGCGCATAAGTAAGAAAAGAAAGTTGGCATCATGGATGCATGTTGAGCTAGGCTAGCCTTGGTTAAAAGTAACCTTGGCGCCGCATGAGTCATATTCCGCTATATAGTAAGTTGGCCCGTGACACGAAGCAAACGGGAGATTATGTGGGTTTGATATTGCAACAAGTTCGCAAGATATTGTGTGCTCTGGACGTTCAAATTCAGGTAATCGTTCAAGAGTAATACATAAATTGCAATGCTAATTTGTCACGTTTCATGCTATATGCTACGTTGTTATGATTCATAACATGAACTTCTTTGTAATTTTTTTTCAATTAGTGGTGAATTTTTATAGAACTGGATTACGATTTGTATGGAGTTTAAGAAAATGAGATTGAATTGTTATTTCAGTACACCAGAACAATTCCATGGGCGATACGCTCTCGACTGCAAGGTATGTCATTGGCGGGGGAATCCTTGTGCTACTGCTCATCTGCATGTTTGCATTGTGTCATTTTTCTGACCCGCCTAGGGACGGACCACCTCTGGAGGTGGCGCTCAACTGTGTCACTACTGAAGCATATCCCACTAGTGCACAATATGATAGTGTTTATTCGATATATGTAATTCATGACACTTCACACTTGTATGCGCAATATGTAAAAATATGAAAAAGAAAATAAAAGTGTAGCAATGTTGCATTGAAAATAATTTCTAAACTACTAACAAGATAATTAGCATGGACACGGACACGATTCGATATGTTGACACGACATATCGAATTTTCTTGGACACGTTAATTAAATATTATTTTTAATATATATAGATATTAAAAAATTAAAACATAAGTTATATAGTTTCTTAATTTAAAATATTTAAACAAAGATTCAAACCAATGACTAAAATATTGACTTTTGAGGAAAATCTAACATTCTAAAAATAGATTTTGATATACTTTTAAGAAAACAAATTCGATTAATATAAATTTTAAACTATTTAGATTGCTATATGTATTACAATGTGCATTAGTATACACAAAAGCATTTTCAGGAGGAATGGTTAAAGAGTTCACATCTTATTGACCTAACCAAGGTTCGAATCACAACATGTGCACTTTTGTGAATTTTTTGCCTTTGCATGTCTAGATCGTATCCAAACAAGCATACACGTATTTGAGCGTATCTGAGGTGTATTGTGTCGTATCGGACATGCGATACGTGTGGTGTTGCACGTGTCTGTGTTACATAGCTAACAAGTATTAGCATCTAGAGTAGTGGTTCACTTTGAGATTAAATTAGTTTTATGAATATAAATTAATGCATGCAAATCACATAAAAAGAGTCAATTAAAAGAAGAGCTTTTATAAAAAAAAAGTCATATTTGATTGATGTATTTAAAAAAAAAATCAAGTAAGATGTGAAAATTAGAAAAAAGTAAGACACTAAAAAGACTTAAACCGTTAACCTCATTTTTTGCAAAAATTACAACAATTGCCACTGCCCAAATTGTTTATTCTCCAAAACTAGAAATCGAACTCACTGTTCTTCGTCGCCGATCACCTCATCTTCTTCAATCCTTCCACCACCACCCTTCTGCTTCACCCACAACCTCGTCATCACCACCAACGCAACTATCATCCTCTGCTAAGTCAGATCGGAGAACAAATACGACTTGTTTTCTAACCGACCTGGGCTCGGTTTCAAGGCCTTGATCTCAAACCCATCACCGACAAAATGTAGTCGGACAGCTTCAATTGCTTCCACGGGATCAACGATGACAGCGACCTTGACTTCTTTGGCGCCGCCACTATTGGAAGTGCTCAACATCGGAGGAAAGAGCGGCCAGAGTCGATGTGAGCGTCTGAGAGAGGTTAGCAGTGGCGGTATCAACGGGTCTTGATCGGAGATGTTGACATGGGTGCCCAGAGTAAAAATCTTGGGTTCCCATAGCAGTTTATTTCTTTTACGGTTTCTTTTTTGTTTCTTCAATTTCAAATTTCTACATGTCACACCAACTATCACACTACCTGTCACTTAACAATATTTGTGTGATACGTAGTGTGACAGCCAATGTGACATGCAAATAACTAATGTGATAGGTAGTGTGGTTGGGGGTGTGACATAACATTAAATGTTGATATTTGGATCGTATGAGTTGATTTGAGAGGTTCAAGATCACGTAACAATAAAAGTTCGTTATTTCTAGTCATTCTTCTTCTTCTTCTTCTTTTTGTCATAACATAGTCACATAAAACAGTGTGACAGTTGGTGTGACAGTTAGTGTGATAGATAGTGTGACAGCGAGTGTGATAGATAGTGTGACAGCGAGTGTGACAGTTAGTGTGATAGGTTGTGTGACAGCATGTGTGACAGTATGTGTGACAGTGAGTGTGATGATATAACATTAATTAAAATGTCTATAATAAACCCTGTAAAATATCATCGTTAGTATAGAATAAGCAGGGATCGTTCAGTCCGGGGAATTGAAGAGAACTCTAAACTTTTAGTGTTAACAAATAATGGAGGGTTTGAGATTGATTATTAACTACTAAAATAAAACCTAAATTACTATTTACATGATCGACATCTCTTTAACAAACTTAAACCAAATTTAACATTACACCACATAATTATAAGTTCGAACCTATCATGCATTTTAATTTGACCAATTACATACTTTTTAGACACTAATACAATTAGAGCCTTAGGGGTTCATCTAATCATGCAAGATTTCAATTAACATTTAGATTGACTTAGGGCCTAATCTAAATTTGCATGCAATCAAATTCAATAACACTTAGAATAAAAATCAAATAAGATTACATTTAAACACCAAATCTTTGTTGGAGACATGTTTCATGTATGACGTCACCCACCATGGTTTCACATGCAAATTTCTAGAATTTTTATCACTTTTAATCAACACAAACCGAACATACTTAGGGCATGATTTGATTTGTGTCAATATGGTTGATGAACCTAGCACTTAAACACAATCTTAGGGACTGTATCCAAACACTAGATTCATATGCACATATCTAAAAATTATCTAAAAGTATGAGAAAGATGATTAGAACATAACAATAGAAATACAAACTCATTAATTATAGGAAACCATCAATTCGGCAAAGAACCAAAAATACAATAAAATAATATGAAATTTCGATTTTAAATACAAAACAATAATCCCACACAAACATCATACTACAATCTTCATAGACAAAGTATTATAGAAAATCAAAAACGAACAAACTCATGAAGAAGAGTTGCGAGAATCACACGTTGTTAGAACATTGGAGGTGTGTCTTCAATGGTGATTTCGGTGGAGATGGAACTTGTATATGCGAGAATGACTTGCTGTTTCGGTGAAGAATGTTTGAGGTAGTATTTTGGCAAAAGTTTGACTCTTGAATGCAAATGAGAAGTGATCATTTTTTTTTGTGAATGATGTGTTATTTATAGAATAGTTTTGGCTCCTTCAATATTATAGCTCTGACTTTTTCTTCTCAATTTCTTTCACTTATTTTTGTCATTGGTGGGTGCAATCTCCTTTGATAATTTTTTTTCCTATGTAGGTGTTCTTCTTTCTCTTTTGCATTATCTCTTTTTATTCTCTTCATTTTTCTTTCTCTCTTTTTCTTTCACTTATTTTTGTCATTGGTGGGTGCAATGTACATTAATAAATTCCTTCTTTTTATCCTTTGTAGGTGTCTCATTTTTTTCTTTATTTTCCTCCTTTGCTTGACTTTTCCTCTATTTTTTTCCTTCATTGTACAATCTGAAATAATAAAAGACAAGATAATTCATATAAAAAGATCAAGTAAGTTACTAGAATAGGAGAGTAAGATTAGGAAAGTAACGGAATAAAAGTTTAAGTTCAAGTAAGATTTTCCTAAATGGTACGTTTTCTAGTCTAAAAATGATTCCTAATGCAAGAAAGACTCTCAAAATATCGCCAATGCGACCAAAACGTAGAAACATGAAGACTCCTAATCCAACTAGGTTTCCTAGTCCTACAATAATTCCTACTCAAACTAGGAGTCTAGACCAATTCTACGTTTTAAACTCATGTAAGCACAAAAATGCATCAAATACCGCCAAAAACTCTTACTACGACTCAATGACACAATAGTACAACAATATGGGCTAAACAAAGTACAAATTGAGGTAAAAACATGTTAAAAACGTCGCACAAAGTGCTCTTATCATGTGATAGGTAGTGTGACAGTGTGTGTGATAGGTAGTGTGACAGCGGGTGTAATATATAGTGTGATAGTGTTTAACACTTTAACGCTTAACTTTTCTACACTCTAAAGGTTAAACCCTAAATTCTTAGGAAACTCTAAAATTTAGGATGTGTTTGGGGTTTAGAGTCTTAAACACTAAATCCTAAATCCTAAACGCTAAACATTGTTAAGCGTCGCGTTTTTTTATACCCATGTGGTGTGATATGTTATGTGACAATGTTAAACACTTTAACCTTAAAATTTTCTAAACGCTAAATCCATGGGAAAGGTAGTGTGACATGAGATGTGAAAGTTGTGTGATGGGTAGTGTGACATCAAGTGTAACAGGTAATGTAACATGGGGTGTGACAACGAGTGTGATAGGTAGTGTGACAGTTAGTGTGACAATAAGTATGATAGGTTGGGTGACAGCACATGTGCAAAAAGTGTGATAGGTAGTGTGACAATTAGTGTGAAAACAGGTGTGACAACGGGTATGATAGGTAGTGTGACAACAGATGTGACAACGGGTGTGATAGGTAATGTGAGAGCCGTGTGACAGCTGGTGTGATAGGTAATGTAATATTAGGTGTGACATGCCTAGAGGAAAAATCTAAATATGCGAAATTATGCTAAAATTTAAAGGATATTAGTATGAATATGCTTAGAATAAAGAGAATGACTAGAATTACAAAACCTTGAATTTTGGTTTCGCCAAAAATTTACTTGGAACACCCCCATCGACGACGGCAAGCCCTTGCGAGGGTTAATGCACCTTGTACGGTGGTCAGTTCGGAGTGGGTAGGGTATCAAATAAAAGAGAAGAAATAGACCTTTCTAACGGTACCAACCACTCTCAAATTCATCGCCGAACGACAAAGTTATGGTCGGAATTAGAAGAAAAAAAATAAAAAAGAGTAAAGAAATGACAAAACAGTCCAGAAAATATTTAAAAAGTGACTTTTTCTAATTTTGTTGACTATTTTCTAATTTTTATAGTCAATTGAGATGACATTTTTATAATTAGAAAATAAGTGATGATTTTTTTCTAATTAATGATGGGAGATGATACATTTTTCTAATTTTCCCAATCTTAGTTTAAAAGTAAAATAATATCTTACTGTTGAGGGAAAAACACCATTAGTGTGTCTTTGTTAATGCAAATAAAGGAATGAGTTAATAACGTTTATGGTCAACGGATGTAACGGATCAATCACTATTATATAGCCTTAATTACCATTGTAATTACCATTTACTTCTATTGTAATCTTAACCCCTATATAAAGGGGATTATCAATTAGATGAGTAGAACCAATTCCATTTTCTTTACAACACGTTATCAGCACTTTTACTTTAGATCTGAGTAAATAAGCCAAAGAGAAAGAAAAAAACCATAGAATTTCTCACTGCCGATGTCCCCTTCCCTCCGGTGAAAGCAACAGCTGCCTACCTCAGGGCACCCAGATATTCTCTCTGGGCACCCATCTTCTATAATCTGCCCCGTCTACTATGCCCAGACCAGCGACGCTAGCTGCCTCTCATCATAGCAGCCCCACACCTTCATGGATACCCTCACAACGTCCCAACCGAGGCGACAAGGATCTGGGACCATATGATGTTGCGACGCCACCCAATCGTGGCCCCCTCCTTGGAGCCCACACACAGATCCGATGAGTTTGATCCTACCGCCACTGACTCCTTCGATCTACCATGGCGAGCTCAAACCGGGGAGGACCTATGACGAAGGTAGAACCTTCAAATGTTGATGGGACGCCAATCCAATTATATTGAGGACATTAAACTAACGAGTTCGAGATCGGCTCAAGATTTGTCCACCGGTCAAGCCGCACCGATCCACCGCTACAGGCTCGAACCGGCGTGATCTAACGCCACAGGGAGGAGCAGAACTGGGTGGGGAACCAATATGGGTCGGCACCGTCAGCACCAGATGTCGGAGGATAGAGATAGAATTCGGTCCAAACGGTTCGGTTTTGGGCTCAAACCGGAAACCTAACTGAAATTGAACTTCGGTTCGGTTTGTTTCGTGGTTCTCCGATAGACCAAACTGAAAAACCGAACCGTTCGGTTCGGTGTTTTCAGCTTTTTTTTTAACCGGACTGAATCTGGGGCTCGTCAACGGGCCTTGTGGGCTTGTATATGAAAAAAAATATAATACTCTAATTTAAGGGTTTTAAACAATAAAAGAATTATTATAAAATATTCTAAAAAAAGTCACAAATAAATTCTAGTTTCGAAATATTATCTATCGACACCAATACATGTGATCGATATATATATTTAGGGACCATGTAAAAATTTTATCCATTTTGAACATGGTTTGACCGTTCATACTAACGGTTAACTAAAAAAGATGCGTTTTCACATAATAAAATTCCATTGATCGGAGCTTTTCCAAATGAGTTTCCTCGTTGCGACCACACACGATCGATGACAAAAATTTAGTGATTTCAAATATGTAAACAGTTTTCCACATTCGCATTTTGATAATGGGTCCCCCCTTATGGCATATTAATGTTGTTTTTGGTTTACCGAAAATTCTGACGGTCAAACGAGGTTCGAATTGGATGAAATTTTAAAATGCTCACTAAATATATATAATGATCACATCGGATGGTGTCAATCAGTTCCGAGAAGTTTCCTTCATATAGTCGTTTCATAATGTGATATTTTATTATAAACCTAATATAAAAGTTATGATACATTAGTGGACACTTTGGCGATCGACAACTCCAATTTGAAATATGGTCGATCGACACCAGTAGATGTGATTGGTATATATATTTAAGGAACCCGTAAATATTTCGTCCATTTTGGACATGGTTTGACCGTTCGTACCAACGGTCAACTAAAAAAAGTGTTTTGACATATTGAAACCCCAATGACCGGGGCTTTGCCAAATAAATTTTTTCAGTGCGCCCACACACAATAGTTAACAAAAATTAGGTGATTTCAGATATGCAAACGTCTTTCGGCGTTCGCATATTTGTAATAGGTCCTCCCTAAGAGCATATTAGTGGTGTTTTCGATTTACCGAAAATGCCGACGGTCAAACGAGGTCCGAATCAGATGAAATTTTTATAGGGTCACTAAATATATATACCGATCAGATCGGCTGGTGTCGATCGATCCTGCAAATTTTTCTTTATATAGCCGCTTCATAATGCGATAGTTTTATTTTAAACCTAATGTAAATGTTTTAGTAATTACACAACCGCTTATATATATATATTTGTTTTAGCAAACCTATTTGAAACATACATATATGGGCATACATATATATATATATATAGATGATTATATATACATATGTAACACTACAAAAGAGAAATATATAATTATATATTATATAAACCTAAAATCACATTAATCAAATTAAATATTCTTTAAGATAAACGTAAAACGACATTGTTTTATGAATAGTTAGGTTTTTCGGTTCGGTTCAGTTTCTTATGTGCCCAAACCGGAAATCAAACTGATTGATTCGGTTAGGTTTGGTTCAGTTTGTGTTCGATTCGATTTTTTTTTGGATTCGGTTCGGTTTTTTTTGGTCTGAAGTGCCACCCCTATTCGGAGGAGACGGTTCCAACCGGGTCGAATCCCTAAATACGGGTTGGCTGAGAAAGATTTCCTGGGTTTGTAACTCTTTTGGTAAATAATTTTCTCGTATAATTACCGTTCCCTGATTTAGTCTTTCTTCCAAAAGTTAAATGGTACAAGTTAAATCAGTAATTAAATCAATAAATTGGAAAGTTATTTGTGGAAGGTAAATTAAATTCGATTAAATCACATATATATGATTAAAGTGACTAATCATGTATATATTGTTATTTTTGCATGTGATATATTCATAACTATGTGACGAGCAACGTGTACTTATGAGATCGAGAATAACTTGATTTGCAGTTTATTTGGCAAACTTGCAAGTAAGATCTAAATTAGTGTTGCCACTTTTATTAAATTGCATTCATATAAATGAAATTATATATGTTATGTGAGCAAAGTACTATCTGAATATTGTGCATGTTACATGCTATGCTTATTATCAAAATTTGATTGCTTAGCATGTCCACTAAAGAAATAAGGATTGAGACCATCTTATGCAAAAGACACTTGCATTCTCATTATGTTCATAAAGTACATTGAATCCAACAAAAATTATGTGGATTAATTCAACCAACTTGCAGACACTTTAAATAATTTATGGTGTTGGTTGATGTGTCAACACGCTGGTCACGTGTCATCACATCATTCACTACTAAAACAAATGTTGTTTATATTAAATACAAACCCACTTGGTCTCACAGAAAACGACTATAATAATAGTCTTGATAGTGGTAATGTGCACTAATGTTTCCATTTACGGTAATGTAATTTTTGCAAATACCTCTCATTCACGTATGCCAGACCATCACCATCATCATTGTAAATGAACTTACAATCAAAAATATCAAAGGATTGAAATATTTGAGCTCGCCAGGATTGACACGGATTTACAATCCTTGAATCTAACCAGATTAACCTATGTGTCAAATGGCGACGCCACATCGCATAATGGTGAAGCCAATTAATGTGAATACGTGTCTTATTGGAGACAAGCATCCAGATAGTCCGCTATATTGCAACTTTGACAAGCGATCTCTTTTTCCGCTAGATATGTGGAATATCACTTTGATGAGACAGTCTTCCCGTTGTTACGGGGAGATAAGAACAAAGAATGTTCAAGTGGAACGACATGAATTGTCGTGGTTTGTCCCCATTGTGTCTCATCTTGATCCCCACTATTGCACAAAGTGATGAGATCACAGATATTAGCTGCAAATATGCTTGCAAAGTTTAATGTCCTAAGAAGAGGGCATGACGCCACCCAAAAGCAATTGGGCATTGCGTTGCCGCCATAGATGGTGGCATGTTGACACCATAAAGTGGCATAAATAGTGTCATAGGCCGTGGCTCTCCAAGGAAGAGGGGGAGACCACCTTATGTTCGATATATGCTCGATTAAAGGAAGAAAGCGAGTTTGGCACAATTGGATCCATTGATCCATAATCTCAAATCCGCTTCATGAGAATTCCTAGATTTTGGTTATCGCTGGGGGACGCCTCAGATGTTAGAACAAATCCTTGCAAATACAGAGATATCTACAAATACAAACCACATGAGGATGTATGATATTGAGTCTTGATATCGAACTATACTTCGTTGAGAAATACCAACGTAGTAATTTTGGCCTAATGTAAAGAAGCGATCCAGCATGAACTAAAGTTCACTAGCAAAGAGATAGGTATTTGGGCAGGTGAAGCCAACACCGCAAGTGTAAACCCTATCATATATCTTTATTAGGATGCGTATGAGAATTAAGAGTATAGACTCACCTTATGGCGCAATGTCTCTCACTAAACGCACTTGAATCGAATACGAGAAAATATTCATTTGTAATTAACCACAATGAGATATTCTCATAATGGGTGTCATTGCACTCCACTACTATATCAGTTTGGTAATTTCCGAAAAACTGACAAATGCAGCTCTTGAATGTTGTAACAAGATATCTCTATGTGAGATTGAAATTAAGAGATATACATGAAAGTCATAGAATAGACTTTATTCACCCAAGAAATGGTACTAGACCACGTTACGCTACAAAAGGAATTGAAACGTGCACGAAGTAAATACTTGATTTTGAATAGGGATCAGATGAATTATGTCACTGCGTATTCAATATAGATTTGCACAGTCTTTTGATGAACTAAAAAAATGTCACCATTGTAAATCCTAAGTCAAGAATGAAAAAGATCATTGGGAAAACACAGTCTTAAAATGGATTTTGAGGACTGTAATATTGATAATTAACCATCAATCGCCTTCAAGCACTCTAAATGTTAAAAGTGAGGCTCATATAACTCCCATGATCAGTCAAATTCTTTAAAGATAGACCCGTCTTCGTCTAAATGGAAGATGACGAGTGAGTGTTGGGAAATATGATTCCCTATACAAGTGCAGAGACGCATCATTGCACTTAACACAATATGCAAGACTTGACCTCTCATTCGTTGTATAGCTTTGCACCCACGCAATAACAATACCTAAAAGTTTAGGCTTATTTAGTCCCTATACAGAAAAGAGAATACAACATGGTAAAGATGAACAATATCTACGTTGTCAGATATGCTTAAAGTAAATATGCAAAAGTTATCAAAACTCACACGATTAATATAAAGATCAGGGGGAGGTGCAGACATCAGGGGGAGTTTAGCACATATATTTTAATCTCAAATGTCATATGTGCATTGTGCACTTTTCCCTTAGACCAAGATTTTATTTTCTCACATTGGGTTTTGTTACTTGATAATGTTTTTAATGAGACAACACCTTATGCACCATTATATATTCAACTCGGCATAAGGGGGAGTGTTGAAGGAAAAACACCATTAGTGTGCCTTCGTTAAAGTAAATAAAATAATGAGTTATAACGTTTATGGTCAACGAATGTAACAGATCAATCACCATTATGTAGCCTTAATTACCATTGTAATTATCATTTGCTTCTATTGTAATCATGACCCCTATATAAAAGGGATCATCAATGAGATGAGTAAAACCAATTTCATTTTCCCTACAACACCTACAAATATATAATTAATAAAATAATAAAGATTACGAATCTATAATTAAATATTAATATATTATATTTGAAAATTGTCTTTGTATTTATCTGTATTAGACTGCAACCATTATTTTCATACTAGTTGCATATACGGTGGCTTAGAAAGAACCCGACGCGCCCTCTTTATCGGAATCCACCAGAGCGCTGGATGAAAATATAAGTCCCCGATGACAACTCTAATGTTTTTCGGACTCTTTCTCTATTTGCACTTTGCAGGAATATGTGCATCAAAAGTCAAAACACACATGAAAGGTGTATATGGGTGTTTAGGACTTTAGGGTGTGGATTTCCACTTTTCAGTGTAGATATTAGATTCTCACCCTCTAATTGGGCTGCATGAGGCATTTGGGCCCAAACTTTTTACCAAACTATACATGTAGCTCAACCAGATTTTTTTGTGGTCTGAAATTATCACTTGCTTCTCTTTCTTTTAATGAGCAGTGAAGGAAGAGTGTGACCCCAAAATTCCAGCGTACAATACAGGTCTTCAGTCTTAACAACAATCCCTATACTCGGAGCATGAGATTGACGTGATGATCAAGCTAACAACTACAGCTAGTAACACACGCCTTTTTAAGCTTATACAATTGCAACACATTACCCATCGATCTTAGCTACTTCGATCATAAGCTTGCAATCAACTTGTGAATTCTTGCCATCATTAATATCAGGCCAAACATGTCTCAGTTAACCATGATCGCAGCCTTCTTGGTAATTGTACTCGTCTCCTCGTCCGCCATGGGTGCACCCGACTGTGTGTCAATCCTCAGGACAATAGATCCCTGCCTTCCCTACCTGGTGCAGAACCCGGGCCGCGAGGACAGTCCAACGAAGTCTTGCTGCAATGGTCTGACAACACTCAGCGCTTTGCCTAACATTAAGGATGAATGTGAATGCATCAAGGCCTCCGTGCTGCTGACTCCTTTTGATTTGCCTCGATTTGCCGCTCTTCCCACTGTTTGTGGCGTCAAACTGAAGATACCAGCAATCTCCGGCGACATGGATTGTTCTGAGTAACACCGCAACCCTCTGTTGATCATGTGTTCTTTCACTACTTTTGTTATTAATCATGTTCTCTAAAGAAAATAGTACTGACGAGTTTTTCCGCTTGTTTGTACAGGATCAACAAGTAGGGTTAAAGTCGAGGAGTTCCAAAGACTGGCCAGCTCGAGTATATTGGCAATAGTAAATAAATGTGGTTCTTTTCGGTCAATAAGCAATATGGAGTTGCTGCAAAATGAAAATATACACCATGTATAGAATTTCAACATATAAATTGCAATGAGAGTAATACACACATACTCGTTTAATCTAGTACCTTCTGCGGGATCTCTTACTAATATATAATTTCAAGATCATACCATCTCCACGAAATCTAATCAATCAAACATGGTGATTAATTATTGCTACAAATAGATTAATGGAATGAAAACCACCCAATGTGTTGGAACAAGAAACCACATTAGATTTTAATCGAATAGATATATATATATATATATATATATATATATAGTCCCTATCCAGAGTAAAGGTTCACTCTGAAGTTTCAGAGTGAAGTTCCAATTTTGACACACTTTTCGGTCAAATTTTTTCAGTATAAGCGATTCAATATTTAGGTATGCTATTCAAGATCATCTCTACAAAATTTCATCTAATTCGGACATCGTTAAGGTATTGAAATTAAATTAAATCAATGAATGAATTAAAACTGTTCAACGTGAACCGTTCGTGTAAATCTCAATTTTGAAAGCTCAAATCATTGTCAAATTGGATGAAATTTTATAGAGATGATCTTGAATAGCATATCTAAATATTGAATCACTTATGGTGAAAAAATTTGACCGAAAAGTATGCCAAAATTGGAACTTCACTCTGAAACTTCAGAGTGAACCTTCACTTTGGATAGGGACTGTATATATATATATATAGTCCTTCTTGGCTGCGGAGGTCCGCACCAAGATTTTGGTGTGGATTTCCATTTTTTTACCACTTTTTGATCAAATATTTTCATCTCCACCGTCCAGTATCTAGATAATATTGTGTATATTATCTCTGGAAAATTTCAGCCAATTTGGTAATCGTTAAGGCCCTCAAAATTGCGTTTTTCTGTTAAAAATATGAACGGTTCATGTTCGACAGAATTCGGTCCGTCCATTTGTTATTCGATTTTGAGAGCCTTAACGATTACCAAATTGGCTGAAATTTTGCAGAGATGATCTACACAATATTATCTAGATACTAGACGGTGGAGATGAGAAAATTCGATCAAAAAGTGGTACAAAGATGAAAATCCGCACCAAAATCATTGGTGCGGACCTCCGCATTTGAGAAAATCCGTATATATATATATGTATATACTCTATAGTATAGATTTGTTCTTTTTTATCAAGATTATATTTGAGCTCTAAATCTCCACTAGTATTTCATCGAGTGTTGAAACTTTCAGTCAATTTTAGGGTGTGTTTGGATGAGGGAAAAAAAAACTGGAATTTAATTAAAAGTGAATATTTTATAATTTCAAAAGACAATTTCCTTTTTTTTTTAATCAAACGCCAACTCATTTGTATTTCAGTAGGTAGAACAAAGATAACACACCTCAATGCGGACAAAAAGAGCTACCTCTGACTCAACTAACCAAGACATCCCTAGAAAAGCTAGTAACCACTAGCACTCCCGAGAAGAACACTAGCTAACAAAGCCAAGATTCACCTACTTTTTCATGGTCATGAAGTACAAGAACACAAATTACAAATAATGTAGAAGACACAATAAATTTTAACAACTATATCATTGTAACACTGCGACGCGACTCAAACTAAGCCAGTGCAAAATGAGCCATAAAGACTCAATCCAACCAAATCCATACTAGTAGTGGAGCCCACACTTGAGCAGCCCCACGAGTCCAGATCCAGCCCTCTGGTCCAAAGAGAATCCCATTCTCAACCGCCACCACCAATCCTTGCCGGAAAGCAATCCCCCCCCCAAGATTCGAAAAGCTGAAATCATCACCACCAACAACACGCTTTTCCAACTCGGCTTCCAACCTCTATCGTTGTAACCTAAGTCACCAGATTCAGAACCACCAGCCATCTCTCTGAATCCAAGTCGGATTTGAGTCTCACATCCGAAAAAGAAGGAAGAAACTAAGAAAGCCCCCCAAGATCCAAATAATTCGAACCCTCCCAGAACTTCAAGAGAGTTCTTCCTCCTCGAACAAACCTGTCAAAACCCCGCCGATCCACTTCAGTGGCCATAGAAGAATTCATCACCGTCAGTACACCGCCAACCACGATGCACAAAGCCCACCATGGCCAAAAATGCCAACACCAGTCAGCGAAAACTCACCAGAGAACGAGATCCTTGGGCACCACCAAGGATCCAGGAAGGGGGCTCAAAAACGCCACCACCAATCAACTACTAAAACCAACAAAGTCGAAGTAAGTCCGGATTCAAAAACACAACAAAGAAATATAAGGAAAGTGACAAACCCAAGCACAAGGACGCAAGGGTAGAAGGTTTTTGTGGCCACCACCATAAAATTTGAAGATTTTTTCGCCTCCGCTAGAGAGGAACCCTGGTAGAGCGATAGTTAGAAGAGTACACATAAAATTCCCTCGTTTGACAACTATAAATTGGAAATTCTAGATTTATTTGGAAAATAAAAAATAAGGAAATCGTTGTTTAAATTCCACACTTGAATTCCCCACAAAATATTTTTCATTTGCAAATTCATTTTTTCAGTGTTTAATTATCTTTCCAAAACAATATTTTTTTATAATTCATCTCTTTAATTTATTTCAAACTTTATTAATCTATCATAAATTTCAAGTTTCACATAAATATGAATAAACAGTAGAATTCGTAAACTTCAGATTGATGGATTTTAAGATACTATTATTTATAAACTCCTATAAATTTAATAATTTCTTTATCCAAACGCAATATTACATAAATTTGTAGGGAAAGTTCTTTAAAAAAAAAAAAAAACCTTTTGTAGTAACATTTTCTAGTGCACTTTGACCGGTCTACCCTTTTAAGCAATTAAAAGCAGGAAGTCACCCAGTTACAGTACAACTAAAACCGCCTCTCACGAATCTAAGAACCCGCCATAGCTCATCAGCCTCATCTACTAAACCCCAGCTCATCTTAAAGTCCGATACAAACCTCCGACTGTCTCACGTTCGGTCCCAATGTTCCCACAATCATGGAACTCAAACTCTAACCAGGTTCATGATCCATATTTTTCTTCTGGGTTTTGTTTAGGGTTTTAAAGATTCAATCTTTCACCCAATCGATTTGAACTGAGAGACCCACATGGCTTACTGGCGAGGCCTCTCGTCCAGAGCAACCATCATAGCTCGGCGAAGGCAGCACCATCCCTGCCTCTCTCACATTCTCCACGACGACAACGACAACGACGTCGTTTTGGAACCCTCCTCTCCTTCCCCATATACCAATCATTTCCTGACGCAAAAGCGCTTCTTTGGAAGCACTTTGGATCATAAGGTTTCAAGCTTGGGTGGATTTAATCAGAACCGGAGGATTTCGAATGCTCTGCTTTTGTCGCCGGCTGCTTTCGGGTTCGGTCGGAACATGTCGACGGCGAGTGGGGGAGGGTCGGAGAATGTTGGTCGGGTGTTTAGTGATGTGCCGGATATTCTGACGGAAGCTGTGACTTCGCAGCTGCCGGCGGTGAATGAGGTGGCGATTGCGGCGGCTGATTCTTGGTTGCCGGTGAAGGGCTTGCAGTACTTGATTGATTATGTTCATACTACTGCTGGAATGGACTGGTTAGATAGCTGTTTTAGTATCTGATTTTTGGATTCTTAGTTTTCTTTGTTTTATGAGTTCTCTGTGAATGTAGAGAAATCAATGTGAAATTTGCATTTAAGTTTAGATGAGAACAAATTCTGAAGTTAATCTTTAGAGTTGTGCAGCATTTAGAGGGTAATCTGGTTTAGGATTGCATAGTGAAGGTATTTAGTTCTGTTTCTTTTATTGTTTCAGGTGGGCTGCCATAGTGGTAACAACTCTTATGATTCGAACGCTCACGGCTCCGCTTCTTGTGAACCAAATGAAATCATCAGCAAAGCTCACTGTAAGTTTTGTTCCTGGTGGTGTATTTTCTGTTAAAGTTTTCTAATTATATCAATCATGTCGGCCACCTTTTCGTGCCTTATGTCTCTCACTTTGAGTGAGAAATTCTAGATGAAGTAGTTTTTACGTTTACGACTGTCTGTTCTAATTGAGACTTCTTGTTGTTGGTGTCACTTTCTGCAGCTCATGAAGCCACGCCTAGAGAAACTTAAGGAAGAGATGGAAAGCAAGGAAAGCAATGTATGATGCCTGATTCTTGTGTTAAGCTCTTGCTTATAAACTTTACATTTTCATGCCTTAACTCGTCCCGTCATTACCACACCATCCACTCTTTAATGCATAATGCCTGATAAAATACTGATAATGAAATACAACTACAACTTAGCAACTCTGCTGTCTTTCTGCTAGTTTAGATTTTGTTCTTGTTATGATTTGCTATGCTTTCCCTTGATCATGTGAATAATTACCAGTAAGATGCTTTAGAATGATTCTGGTATGCATTTTATGCTCAAACCAAGGAAAATACTGGATATACTGAGCTGTCCCTACGATTATAGTAGGAATGCGCGAGGGGATTTATCAATTGTCTTATATCTTTATCAGGGTATGGATGTCCAAGCTAGGATTGAATATCAACAGAAAGTAAAGGGGCTATTCAAAGAGTAAGCGACTTTTACTTGGTGTTAGGGTAGAGTATCTGCAGAAATTTACACTTTTTTTAAATCTTCATCGCATGTACTTGTTTGATGTTGAAGAACACAAATGTTTTGGCCAAAGTAATTTTCATCAATTTTATGAAGCAATTGGAGATTCTATTGTATTTGCTTTCTATTGAGCTTCCCTTCTGTTGGCTGGCAATGCAAAGCCTTTGATTTAGTTTCACCTTACTTTGGTTGTACTTGGGTTGCCATTTATCACATGAGAGATTTTGTTTACTTTAATGTTGCCTGGAAAGAATTTGATTGTTCAATTCTTCTTGAATGTATTAACATCATGAGATGCGTGTGTATTGATTTTTTTCAAGAAAACCTATAATCTTTCTGCATATACCATTTTCTCATTTACGAAACCTTTCTTTCCCAATCATTCTCATTTCTGTAGATTAATTTTGATTTTGCAGATATGGCTGTACTCCTTTAACTCCACTGAAGGGACTCTTTATTCAAGGCCCTATCTTCATCAGCTTTTTTCTAGCAGTAAGATCTCTATCTTAAAAGCTTCCAGCATATAAGTCTGATTCTAGACTTGGGCTTTCATTGTCTCAACTAGATTTGTTTGGCAGATATCGAACATGGCAGAGAAAGTGCCATCGTTTAAAGAAGGTGGTGTCTTTTGGTTTGTTGATCTGACAACTCCTGATCATATGTACATTTTTCCAGTTTTGGCAGGATTGACATTCTTAATAACAGTGGAGGTAGCTTTTCTCTAACCGTAGTTTCAAATTTTGTTCGGTTTTCCATGATGAAATAGCGACATGCTTGTCGAACACTCAGTTGCGCTCTAAAATCTTTCCTTAACTTATATTAGAGTGAGTTTGCATAGGTATAGATCCGAATTCAGCATTTTCTTTCCTTGTAAAATCACCAATAAAGTTGAGAAAAAAAAATAGGTGTACTTCCATTTGTTCATTTTATGTTACTCTTTTTTGTTGTGAGGAGGTTGCATCTTTTGGTGAGAAGCTTGTTTCAACCAAAGTTATGACTTAAATTGTTTATTTTGTTCATTAGTCCAATATGCTAGAAGGTATGGAGGGAAATCCAATGGCTAAAACCATGAAGAATATCTCAAGAGGGATGGCTATTCTTACAGTTCCATTTACCATGAGCTTTCCGAAGGTACTTTGGCTGATATTTTGTTTCTTTCACTACATATGCTGTATGCGCATCTTTCCGGTCCTTTTTAGAATAAATATGAATTAAGCTTTGCGCTGTCAAGGCAGGAGATCTGAACCTAATGGCACCTCCTCCTCCTTGAAACCAGGGTGGAGGCTGATTCCAGGGTTCAATTACCAAGAGTGGTGTGTGTTGTAATTTATGTTCTCAAAGCATCTTGCACTGCCCATTGAATTCAATGAATTGGCTGTGTGTTATGTTCATATCTAGATAGTATGAAATGCTTCAGTTGCTATATATACTGCCTTTGGTCAATCTCTGTTGGAAGTTATGCTATTGAAATGTGTATGCCTTCTACTTAAAAAAAAAATTTAGAATAATAATACTAATTTGTGTGAATGCCAATATATTCCGAAGGCCAATCCATCTTCAACCATATGGCACTTAGTTCCATAAGGCTGGAGAGTCACGAAATGGTCTGATACAAGTCTTGAACTGTTGCATGTTTTTTAAGGTTGTAGTGGTGTCAATTCTGGTATCTGTTGTATAATATTTCTTTAACCTTTTTATTAATGAACATAGCTACCTTCATAGAAGATTTTGTATTATCTCTTATTGAGTTGTGTGGTTTCATTTTTATACCGTCAACCAAAGTTGTGAAGCAAAATAGTGTATTGAAGTCAGACTAATGAAAACTTTACTTGTTCTTATCAACTCTGCAGGCCATATTTTGTTACTGGGTTACATCCAACTTGTTTTCGCTTGGATATGGAATTGGTGAGTCCTTTTTTTAATATAGTTTATGAGCAGTGGAACTTTCCCACATCCTCCCTCCATCCTCTTTTCCTTCTTTCCCCCAGTTCAGTCTCTTTTCTGGGAAGTGATTTGCACATTATCTGTGCATGCACAAAAATTCTCCACTGATAACACTTTTCAACTAATAAATGATTCCACATTTTGTTTTCAGCACTTAAAAATCCTGTTGTGAAGAAGAAACTGGGTCTTCCTGACCCGCCTCCTCCTCCTCCTCCGTCACCACAGGGATCACAACAATCTGCATTCTCACTATTTTCACAGATGAAACAGCTGGCTGCAACCTCAGAGGCCGCCTCATCAGCCTTTCAACCAGCGAAGATTCAAGATCGGAGAACATCGTCGACATCAGATCTCAGTCAAAGGATTAAAAGTTTAGAGAAAAAAGTAAAGGGAAAAAAGAGAAACAAGAAGAGGTAGAGAATTTGCTAGTTTTACTAGGTCAACCAATAGCATCACCATTGATGAGGTTTCACTGCCTAAATTTTTTTATATCATATTCTTTACATCGATGACTTGATATGTATCTTACCAAGAGAGAATTTTTGGGTTTAGGGTTATAATAAACAGACAAAACAGTATGGAAGGTATCACTGCCTGAAATTTTTACAGGAAAAGCTGGAGAATTTTGGTGAAACTGGAAGTGCTCAACTACTCTGGTTGAGGGAGGTGTTTTTTCTGTATCTTACTATGGATGAATTGTCAAGGTCCCCATTTTATTGTAAAAAATAAAATCAAGTTATACATCATCGAATTAGTTTGTTTTCTTGAAAACTTGTGGTGGTGTGTTGAGTGTGTTCCTATGAGCTTATCTTTTCCATTCCATCAACTCATGCTCCTTCCCTTTCTTTATTCTTAACACGACTATTACTAACAAAAATGAAGAAAAAGACCCTGCATTTGTCTCTGACGTTTTAGGACCACAATAACAGCTATTCTGCTGTTTGGCAAGTCTCCTCTTCTTCAATCTAGACCCAGCTCTAATTAAATTTTCTCCTCCTCCTTTCAGGACCCCATTATCAGATTAACAAGATTTCAATGCCATGCTCTCTTCCTTTTAATTCACTTCAACTTCCATCTACCAATCTCAAGTCAAAACATATCAGCTATCCCTTTCTGGTTTGTCTTATAGAGTCCTAACCATAACAGCTTGTAGCCCTCTGCGGTTCTTCCTTTTTTGGGAAATATTGCAGCCAACAGTTTCTAGTTGTCGGTACATTGTTGTAAACAAACTATCATCGAGTTGCCGAAAGTAATTTTTTTCCCTAACTAATCATTACATACCTAAACATATCAATTCCCATCAAAATTATCGGTATGTGAAATGTGACCAAACCAACTATGATGAAGATGTATTGCTTGCCTGATAAGAAATTTGGAAAATTATATGATCTTCTTGTAGTTTTTACTCCACAGTGCTGATGAGGGTGAGCAGATATTATTGTAAACAATGCCGATTAATGAAAGATTATGCTTTTGAAACGGTTTATGATGATCATATCTCAACAAACGTGTTTGGAATGGACCAAGGTTGCTACAACCCACAACTGCTTGATGTATTTGCTTCATTCATTATCCACCATTAACGTATTCATTTGGATGAAGAGAACAAGAAAAGGAAATAATGTATTCCCTTGGACGATTAGGAGTCCATCCGCACCGACACCTTTCCTATGAGAATCATTTTAAAAGTACCTAGGAGCGTTCAATCAATATATTACACCAAGAACAAACATCAAAATATTAGATAACACAAGAATTGAGCCACAATGCAAAAGCCTCTTTGAGGGAAAAAGACATTGTGATTAGTAAATGAATTTAACTTAAAATCCTTTACAATCACACTTGTCTCGTTCTAAAACACAACCAAATGATTTCATCAAGTAGCACTACAACACTGCTATTGTTCTAGACACCTTAGTTCTATACCACAACTAAGACCAAGAACAACCTACTCTAACACAGTAGGATTTGATGAGCAACTCTTTTTATCACAGTTGCAACCTCTTTAAGAGAACAAGAACTTTTTGTCACAGTCTTGATCTCTACACAGGTTCTCTCTTCACTCTTTGATTGACATCTCAATGCTTTTAAGCTACAGTGTTCTTCACAAAAGCACACGAGCACACATGATGCAAGATGAGATTGTTCTAGACCCTTTGAGCACTCTTAGATGCATACAGCTAAATCAGTGACATGCACAAAAGAACAAACACAGCTATACATAGAGGCAAAGTCTAAGATCCTTAAATCTCAGACTCCCCCATAAATGATAGCAACAATCAACTTGATCACAAAGATAATTTTCCGAAACCGTTTCATTTATTTCTTTAGTCACACACCTAAACAAGGAAAAGATAATATTTTGAAAACCACCAACATAAAAAGATTATCTTTTTCCAAAACAATTCACAATCAGTCATTATCGCTTCCTAAATAAAACAACTTTACCAAGAATATATAAGATTAGGAAAAAGATAAAAAGATCTCACAGTGTTTGAGTTTTGCACAACTCATCAAGATAGGTTTCCTGAGTTGACTAGGAAAGCCAATATCTTCACTTTTTTTTCGGTCTGGAATTTAGGACTATATTTTTCTTTTTAGGTGTGCAAAATGGATTTTTTTTAGGACTATATAGGTTCACCTTCTTGAATTTTGCTGACTTGGCATCACCACATCCACAACTTTGAGGCCATCCCTTTTCTTTGACTAACAACAATTTGTCTTCCGTTTGAGGGGTTTAAGAGACCAAAAAAAGTAAATTTATTTGACAAAGTTATTAGTTCTTCTCAACATCAACTCTTCAATTACCACCCTCTATTTCTTATCTTTCTCTGAGAACCCAACAACCTCTTTAATTTCTAAATTCTTCAACATCTAACTCCCTCTCTTATTCTTAGTAAAAACACACAAAATGTGGGATTTTGGTGAAATCGAAAATGTTGTCGGGTTTGCCTCCTTGAGTTTGATGAGTGATTTGAGAATGGATAATTAGATTTGATTTGGAGATTTGGTGAGTCACAACGTTGGAGGGGGGAGTGAGCGGCGATGATGAGGAGGAAGATGATGGTGAGGACTAAGGAAAGTGGTAAACTGGTAATGAGTTTTATTTGATGGGGTAAAGCTTAAAAGTTGGAATTTTTTGCTGAGTTTACTAGAGAAAGAGGGTTTTGGAGTGCATGCCATGAATGGAGTAGGACGGCAGACGACAACATATGGTTTTTAGGTGGTCAATCATTTTGAGTTATAAAAAGATTTTATTTTGTAAACACTTGTAATTTTGGAATGAATCACAAAATGGAATTAAGTATTGAATTTAAATACTTATAATCTTAGAATGAATCAGGAAAGTTTCAATTGCACCAATTGCTAGAGGGTGGTATTGGCAATGTATAAATTTTTGCGGAATTTTTCGGGTAATTATGACATTTTAAAATTATTTAAAATAATTAAAATAAAAATGACATAGACAAATAAGCGGCCAGATTTGCGGCGCGTGTCCCTTTATTTGACTTTAAGTTAATTTTAAATTATCTAACATTTTCTAAAAATCATTAAAAAAATAGTTCTGACACTCTAAAAAAATTCTTCAAAAATTACCACACAATCATGATAATTAACTCTATCTACCCATGTAAAAACTTTAAAACAATTTTAATTGCGCGACACGGCTTCACTTAAGGGGTAGTGTTTAAATTAGGGTTGTCGGGTAAATCGATACCCAAACGATTACGAAATTTGGTGAATTTCATACTGTATCAATATCTTAGTAACTTGATAACATCCAACGGTCAAAATCTTATTTTATCAAATTTACTCACGTGAATCACAATGTGCTTACTAACGTTGCATAACATTCATATTAGGTTATATATAAATGCGTCTGTTTATAAACTAACTATAATAAGAAAATAAAATCTGAAAAGATTAACCGTAGGATATCATCGCTATAGTGTATTATGGTTGTAATAGAAAATTCACGTGTGGCTCTTAATCCACATTTAGTTCATTGTACCCCATGCCCTCTTATTGAGAGTTATGTTATACAAACATAATTATCTAAAAACATTTGCATGAGTTGATAAAACACGGTATTGGAAACGCATAGAAAATTTTGCAGAATTTTTTGGGCACCTATGATATTTTTAAATGTTTTTTGAGTTACAAAATCATTTAAAATAACAAAAACAAAATGACAGAGACAAACAAGTGGTCAGCATTGCATGTGTAAACATTTAAATATTAATCATTCTACCTCTCTAAAGGTAACCATATCACGCGGTTATAAACATGTCAACGTATAAACGTGAGGGATTAATTTTTAGAAATTTCTTTTGTAGCGCCGAAATTATTTAGAAAGATTTTCACAAAATTATAAAAGTTTTGTTAAGGTCTTTAAATTATAATAAATGTGTAACAAAAAAATTATAATAAATGTGGCAGCTTATTATTAGTCATGCGGAGTCTTTCTCTAGGTAGATTTGGCCACATTGAATTTTTCCTGAATTGAATTGTCAACTGCTTATTGATACAAATGATTTCTATCAAGGCTTTGACACATTGAATCATGTCCTTTATCCTTCTCCCACGGACCCGCCCCTTCTCCCTTCTCTGCACATCAATGTCTTTGTTCTCTTCAGGTTTTCAATGGTTCAAGTCTTAATTAACAATTAATCAACTTCAAAAGAATCTGAAACCACAAAAGATCCTTCAAGCAATCTAATTATGTTTGAGGCATTAGCGCCTTTAGGTTTGTTTCTTTCTTTTGACCGGCCAAAATTTACGGGATGGCACAGTAGTGATGCCAAGTTTTGGGTAGAGTTAGAATCCTAGTTAGCCATGGAGAGGCCGAAGATCAGGCGAGGGTAAGTGAGAATCTGAGATAGAATCGGCGACGGAGAATGGCAGCGATGGTGATGGTTGAAAACTATGTTACCGGGAACGGTGTAGTTTGGGTGGATAACAGGGGTAAAATTGGGTTTGGTCTTGACAATCTGCTTTTGCATTTTGCAATTAGGGGTTAGGTAACAAATTGTAACTCTGTTAGTGCATGTTGTACACGCGTCGTTAGTATATGTTGCTACCAAATTGATGAGAAGGAAGAGAGACTTCGAGAGTCGGTCCACCGTTTGGAAGGTTCTAATTCAATGGAGGGATATCGACGGTGTGGGCCGGACTGTGGACCGAGCATCGTGTACTTCTTTCGGTCCTAGTTATTGAGCTGCGGTCACTTGCCTCCATCTACCTTTGAGATTTGTGACAACGGCCACAACTACCAAACTTGCTCAAAGGAGCTTTATTTTTGATATTACAGATCTTCTTTTGGTTGTAGAGTATTTTGAAGTTAACTCGTTGAGTAAGTTTTCCATAAAATGTGGTAATTTAAATGGACTAATGACACGTTTACTAATTTAGAATGAAATTAAGAATATATTAATTGATTCCGGATTTATATAATTAGATTATTTACTAACACATAAATTAATTAGATTTAATATGGGTCTCACCTTTTTATCAGGAAATTGATTCCTAACAAACTCCCTAACTTGATACCCAAATGGGGAGATGAGTATCAGAATAAATTCCTCTAATAGTTCAGGTATAAATATTTGTTACTAAAACTACCCTAATGTAAATGAAAATATTTCTAAAGTGTCCAACTCAAATTGATATATATATATATATATATATACATATATAGTATTGCTTAAACTCAAAAATAAACAACCACATATATTCTTTGGGAGTATTTAAGGTAACTTCTTCTCTTTCTCTAATATTTTCTCAATTTTTTTCTTTTATTTACATACTATTTGATCGATAGGTGAAATCTAGTTGAAATTATATTTGTCTTATTGAGTGCTAAGAAAAAAATTCTTGTAGTGACCTTGTTTGTCGTTTTGTTGGCAAAAGAATTGGTGTAGCATAGTAGCACTATTGGTAAGTAGAAGAAATAAGTATATATATAGAGGTATTTTAGTAATCAAATTAATTTTAATTTGATTCCGATGGCCGGTAAACAACATCAATCGTAATTAGTAAATAATATATTATAATTCCATGTTGTAAGTGAACATGTCAATGAAATTGAGATCTCCACATCCAAATCCATTAAGTTTCTCATTCTTGATGAGTTATATTCCAAAATTAGTAAACATGTCATAAGTTACTTATTGTTCAGATGACTTTGATCGAAAGACCAACACAATAAAATTCGAATCATGATACAAAAACTAGTAATGCCAACACAATCTGTGGCAACAAAAAGAGAAAAAAGAAGAGAGAAAACGACATAGGCTCATGACATATAGGAAATATGGAACATTGAAGGAGGAAACTATTTTAGAGTCCCGATTTGTCATCACAAGCTTGAAGCTTCACTAAATGGCTTGATTTTTTTTTTTTGAGGAGAACAATACTTGCAAAAGACGTTGTATCAATAAACCAAACCAAATGCAATATGGCGTCACAAATTGT
Source organism: Argentina anserina (assembly GCF_933775445.1). Lineage (NCBI taxonomy): Eukaryota > Viridiplantae > Streptophyta > Magnoliopsida > Rosales > Rosaceae > Argentina > Argentina anserina. The sequence goes on from NC_065876.1 coordinate 6,580,645, forward strand.
ACAACTCAAGAAGCAAAATGTCCTTTGTCTTTTAGAAATATATATTTTTGGTTAATTAAGCCGATTATCCCAAATCCATAGGAATTTTCTGATAATTGAGCTAAAAAAAATAGGAACACGTCACAGGCATGATTTCATTAACGAAACGTATGAAAGTCGACGACGAAATCCGACCGTCAAAACCATCGAAATCTCAACCAAAACCCGCAAATCCAGAATCCCCCGGTTTAACGTGGGACTGAGATCCTCTCCTAATACCATTTCTCCTAATATTGCCTAATAAACAAATCTTAACCATTCATTATTAATTAATGGCTAAGATGAGTCCAGTGGTTCATAAATGTCTCCTACCCTATCACAGCCAATTCTCTCTCTCTCTCTCTCTCTCTCTCTCTCTCTCTCTCTCATATCCCAAATACTCTGTTCGATCGTGTGCTTTCCTTTTAGTGTGGGATTATGACGGATTCTATAATTGATGTTCCTAGGAGCTGAGAAATGATGCTCCAAATTATATGGCCTCGATTGTTTTGTAAATGATAGAAACCGAGCAGAAGTTGCAGTAGGCCAACACAACCGTGAAGTAATTTGATACTGAAAAACCAGTGTAATAGCCATGTCATGGTATCCCGAACACCATCGAACCAATAGTTGGGTCATTATAATCAATCAAGTATAAGTGAATGCTGCATCTTTATGACTGGCCACCAATCCATGCCTTTGGTTATATGATGTAGAGAGTGATATTGTTTAGATGACCAGAAAAACACCAGAGAGATTGTAAAAAGGTTTTTCGCCAGGAATCGAACTCGGGTCTCCAGGTTTTTGGGCAGAAAAACCAAATATCCTAATTGCAGATGATGCCGGAGACGAGGGTTTATGGGCGGCGGCAGATGTCCATCTCGGCATCCCAATTTATTTTTTCTCTCAGTACGTTGTCGAAGAGTTGAGGATGAGAGAGAGAACTGGCTGTGATATGGTTGGAGACACTTATTAACCACTGGGCTTATCTTGACCATTAATTAATAATAGATGGTCAAGATTTGTTTATCAGATAATATTAGGAGAAATAGTATTAGGAGAGAATCTCAATCCTTTAACGTGTATCCCACAAGTCAAAACCTCCCGCTGACAGCCGTAACCTCACAAAACTACGTCCTCAAATTACCAAAACACTCCCGCCCACTGTCTCCTATAAAATATTGACTCCCTATTTCTCAGGTAAAAGTTTATATTGGACTCAAAATTCTCAAACAGCTTCTGTCGGATTCTTCAGAGTCTGCTACATATTCCATCCGGTTGAGATTTGAAGAGAATGGCGCAGACTAAGTACAAGTATCTGATCGAGGTCGAGAAGAGCAAGGCGGCCAAGGACGGCCGGCCGTCGAGCGGTCCGGTCTACCGGAGCGTCTTTGCCAAAGACGGTTTTCCGGCGCCGATTGCCGGAATGGACAGTTGCTGGGATGTTTTCCGGTATATATGTTACTCTCTTTTAAGATTCTGTATCAGCTTTCGAAATTAGGGGAGTGAAAAAAGTTGACTGAGCTTGGTGCTTTGTAATTATCGAAGTCTGGATTAGGATGATTCTGAATTTCGGGGTTGTTTTTGTTGAAATATTTAACTGGTGCTGTGACTGTTTTGCTGAGTGATTGAGCATATTCCGATCACGATTGAGTTGAGGAGCATCTTATGATTCTTCACGGAGATTTGGAGTGTTGGAGTTTTAATTTTGTGGCCGGAAAGCTTCTGGCTCTGACTCTGTGAGGAAAAAAATAATTCTGAGATTATTTAGCTTTGACATTTTGTGATGTAATAAATGAACTGAAATCAAGCTATATTGCTTCAGTAAAAAGCAATGAAGTAAGAAATTTTTTACTTTTGGAAGCTGAAAGTGCAGTTTAGTTGGCCGTGTGATGAGTTGATGCTCTGCTTGTATTTGTGTGTGAGCCAAGTTAGCTCTGGATTTGGGTTGATTCGGTTCCTAATGTCGCACGACACTGTTTTTGTGAAGGAATTGAAAACTGAAGTGAATCTGGATGATGAATTTTTGTTTGATCTGAATTTACTTATTTTGCAGCATGTCGGTGGAGAAAAACCCTGGAAACCCAATGCTTGGTCGTCGCGAGTCTGTGAACGGGAAGGTATATGATAGATTGATAGTTGGGGACTATTTATGACTTTTTTGTGCACAGTTAGCTGTCTGACTTGCTCTTTAAGCTTGTAGCTAATATGGAGACGTTGGCTCTTTGCAGGCTGGTAAATATATGTGGCTAACTTACAAACAAGTATATGACGTGGTGGTAAAAGTTGGAAATTCCATGCGCAGTCTTGGTTTGGAACAAGTATGTCATAATCTGCTCTGATTGGCTAGGGTTGTTGTCAAAAGTCTTGTTTGTGTTAAATTTTGAGTTATCGCTGAATGCAGGGAGACAAATGTGGTATATTTGGCGCCAATTGTCCAGAATGGGTTGTGAGCATGGAGGTATATTGTCTTTGTTGAAGTTTCATTTTCATGTGTAGCTTCTTCTATTGTCTGCATTCTCTCCATTGGATGTATACTTTTTCCATAATCTTAAGTATACAAGGTAAAATATATGTAACATTTGAGCACTCCGGTTCTTCATCTGTTTTCGTTTTTGCGTTCATTACTGTTTTATGTTGACTATCATTCTTATGTTAGGAAGCTTCACTAATAATGAACTTATGCAGGCTTGCAATGGTCACGGACTATATTGTGTTCCTTTATATGACACCCTGGGTAGGAATGTCTCTTCTTTACAGTTTATCATCTACCCATATCTATCAACTGGTTCCACACCTGGTTTTATTTGACACAAGGTGCATTCAGCTTAACGCAGCATCTTTAAAAGCCTTCTAATCTCTGATGCATGGTTTAGGTGCTGATGCTGTGGAATTTATCATATGTCATGCTGAGGTTCCACTTGCCTTTGTAGAAGAAAAAAAGATATCTGAGGTACACAGGTGTTTCATGATAACTGAATAAAGTTTATTTGTGGTACTTTGAACAATACTGATGTAGTGTGATCTAACTATTGGCATGTGGAAATTACTGCGTAATAAAATGCTAAGTTGGGGCCAGGACAGAGCTAAAGCATTCTAAAGCTTGGAATGGTCATTCTGTAATATCGTAATTAAATTATATACATGCCCTCTTTCAGCTGTTGAAGACACTGCCCAACGTGTCAAAATATCTAAAGAGTATGTTGCATGTTTCACGCATCTTTCAAAATTCTTTGCTCAAGTGTCTTTGGCTGTCTGTAAGCAAAATAATTTATCTTTTCTCATAATCACGCAGCACTTGTAAGCTTTGGCAAGGTCACCCCTGAACAAAAGGAGTCAGTTGAAAAGCATGGATCTGTCATATATTCATGGAATGAGTTTCTGCAACTGGTATGTTGTTTTATCTAATCTTCTAAGCCTCTTGTGCAACTAATTCTATTCTTGAACCAATGAAATTTGTTTGAGAAAAGAAAAACGGAAAAGGTCTCTGTATTGCTAAAGTAGAAAAGTAGTAGTGAAATTTGGTATTGGACTATTCCCCTTGAATTAGAAGAATAACATTTTAAAGTTGTTTGTGCTTCATCTCTATCTAGTATCTACAGGGGAATAACTATACTGCTAAAGAAGTTCTACTGTCTTCTACAATCTTCATGATAATTTTGAGTTATACCTGCAAGTTTTCTAAAGCAGAGTGATTGCCTAAAAATGTCATGTTTCATGTGTAATTTGATTATTAATAAATTTCTGGAATATCAGCATTTTTCTGTTTTTCAAGTTTTAAATCTGTTTCTGCAGGGTGATGATAAAGATTTCGATCTTCCAGTAAAAAAGAAAACCGATATCTGTACTATAATGTATACAAGTGGAACAACTGGTGACCCCAAGGGTGTACTGATATCCAATGAAAGCATCATCACTCTACTGGCTGGGGTGAAACGCCTGCTGGAGAGTGTCAATGAGGAGGTGAGCTCCTATTCATCTCAATGTATGCATCTCATTTTCAGAAAATATAACCAGTAGGTTTCTTTTATTCTAGAATGCTAACTTTGTACAAAATTTCCATTTTTTTTTCTGTTTCATTCATCAAGTTGGACGCAAACGACGTATATCTTTCCTTTCTTCCTCTTGCACATACCTTTGATCGGGTTATCGAGGAGTTATTTATCTGGACTGGTGCCTCGATAGGGTTCTGGCATGGGGTGAGTGCAAGTGCACAACTTCTAGTGGCTGTTATATAACCAACATACTTTAAATCTGATAATTTCTGATTTCTTATTCTGCAGGATGTCAAATTATTAACTGAAGATATTGCAGAGCTGAAACCAACTATTTTTTGTGCTGTTCCTCGTGTCTTGGATAGAATCTATGCAGGTACCAGCAGAATATGGAAACATCATAGTTGTTGTAAAACGCTGCAAATTAAAAAAAAAAACTCGTAATATGGGTACCAGAGAAAGAGAGGACCCTTAATGTAAAAATTTATGACATTAACTTATTCATGAAATTCCAGGATTTGGGGCTAATTAGAATGTAAACTTGAAACTTTTTTAAAGTAATCTTCTGTACGAGGATTCTCTTGTTGGTGTTTTATTAAATCACCTGAACTATGCTTCTTACCTGATGCAACATTGAATAATGTGTCAGTTTTGGCCTCCACTGTCTCATCATTTCATTTGTGTGACTTTTGCAGGTTTGACCCAGAGGATTTCATCAAGCGGCATCATAAAAAAGACAATGTTCAATTTTGCATATTCATAGTAAGTGCCCTTCATTGCGCATGGCCACAAAACCAAAACATAATTCCAAATAATCCTACCTCTAGAGTCTAATGCTTTGTAAGCATTAAATGTTATAGCTGCACGTGGATGGCTATTTCATCCTCAAGAATCATGTCTTTTTGTAATTATACACTACAACCTTTTGAGAGTTAGGTGGCATCTAGGTCTTTAGAAGAGACCAGCTATTCTGCACTGATTTTGACGTGTTTAGTCTATTGCTGCAGCAAGCACTATAACATGAAAAATGGGCATTCACATGGGACAGCATCTCCAATATCTGACAAGATTGTGTTTAGTAAGGTGTATTTTTCTCTGCATCTGATGCCATGAACAATGATTTTACTTCTTTGTATATCTCCCTTGGTCATGAAATTTAGTCTCATTCATGCTATTACAACTTTAGGTAAAGCAAGGATTGGGGGGTAGGGTGCGACTTATTCTGTCTGGAGCTGCTCCTCTTTCTACTCATGTTGAATCTTACTTGCGTGTGGTGGCATGCGCCCATGTTTTACAAGGATATGGTTAGACATCGTTGGCCGTTCTTGTGAACATAACAGCTATTTCTTCATTTTTCCTGTTCGTTGATTATAATTCCTGTTGTAGTTGTTGTGTTAATTTCTGTTTTAGTATGGCACTGTTGACATTCTTCAATATCAATGTAATTGTAGGTCTGACAGAAACTTGTGCTGGGACTTTTGTATCATTACCAAATGAACTTTCAATGCTTGGCACAGTGGGTCCTCCGGTTCCTAATGTGGATGTATGTCTAGAATCTGTACCTGAAATGGGATATGATGCTCTGTCAGACACAGCTCGTGGAGAAGTATGTGTGAGAGGAAAAACTTTGTTTTCAGGATACTACAAACGTGAAGACCTCACCAAAGAGGTCCTGATTGATGGGTGGTTCCATACAGGTTGGTATACTGACTTATTGGTTACTAATGGCTGGCTCTTGTGCTATTAAGTGGAAAATAATCAAAATTGCTCATAATTATTTTGCTTCAGGGGATATTGGTGAGTGGCAACAAGATGGAAGCCTCAAAATCATTGATCGTAAGAAGAATATCTTCAAGCTTTCACAAGGAGAATATGTTGCTGTTGAAAACTTGGAAAATATTTATGGACTTGTTTCAGATATTGATGCGGTATGCTGTTCTGCTTTAGTAATTGTATTTCAAAAGGTGCATTAGATAGTCTGTTATTGTCTTGTGTGTCTTATCGAAGATGGTCTTGAGGCTTCTTATTAGCTCCTTGTTTTTTGTTTTGGGTTTATAAACCCCCATTTACTTTATATATAATTTCAAAGATTGTTATATATATATATATTGTGACTTGTGAATTTTTATGACACAAGCATGTGAGGAAAAGAGTTTCATGATGGTCTGGGTTATAATTTATTCTCTCAACTTCCTTATAATGTAGTTTTCTGATGGCACACCATTTTTTTTGTCTATTTTAGATATGGGTTTATGGCAACAGCTTTGAGTCCTGCCTGGTTGCAGTTGTCAATCCCAGCAAGCAAGCAATTGAACGTTGGGCTCAACAAAATGATGTATCTGGTGACTTCAATTCTCTTTGTGAAAATACGAAGGTGAAAGAACATGTGGTTGGAGAGCTGAATAAGATTGCTAAAGAGAAAAAGGTCTCTGCTTTTCTGAATTGAGGACCTTATTTTGTAATCATTGGTCATGTAAGATTATGAAACCTTTTCTGATGCTGTTGTGTTGTTCTTGGCAGTTGAAAGGTTTTGAGGTTATACGAGCTGTTCACCTTGAGCCAGAACCATTTGACATGGAGCGCGATCTTATCACTCCAACATACAAGAAAAAGAGGCCCCAGTTGCTTAAATACTACAAGGTTCTTACCTTTTTTTTTCCCTTATAAATTTTCTGATTGGTGCTTTTACAGTCCCTATAATATGAAATTTGTGTTCACCCTTGCTCCGTGTCACGGGCCGACTTCCTACGCAGCGGAATATGACCCGTGCGGCGCCAAGGTTACTCTTAACCAAGGCCAGCCTAACTCTTCATTCATTCATGATGCCAACTTTCTTTTCTTACTTGTGCGCCTCCCGTGTCATTCCGATCTTTCCCTCTTACATTCCTTGCTCGTGAGGGTCCACCAACGAAAGCTACTCACACATGAGTCTCACAACTTGTGACTTATCGATCGCTTCCTCGTGTCATGGTACTCCCACGACACTCGCCCAACCGATAGGCTTCAATGCCAACCCCTTACCGATCGCTTCCTCGTGTCATGGTGCTCCCATGACACTCGCCCAACCAATAAGCTTCCATGCCAACCCCTTACTAACAAGCGTGCACCTTGCACCTCGTAGCAAGCGGCATGACAGTAGGTCGAGACATTGATGGTCCTCGCTTCCCTCTATCTGACCGTCCCTTGGAAGCATGCGCACGTTACTTGCCTCCTGAGCATCCATCATCATGCTCACTCGGCATATAGGCATCCTTTGTTAACCCCTCACCTACGGGGTATCCATGTGGGCAACTCTGCCCTTGGGTCTTAACTTCTTGGGCGAGGCTCGCCTCCCCGGCTCACCTCCCACATGTCATCCGACATCGTATCCGTCTTGCCAGCATATTCTTTCATAGGCCACTTGCCCGCATCTGCCCACTATAGGCTTCCTTCCTTCTAGCACGGTGTCGCCCTTCCGTGCTTGCTGGCAACTCTTTCCTTTGGGCAAGGTCGAACCCCTAACCTATGCCCACGTCGCTTTACTCCGTGGCCATTGCGCACCACGGGGTTCCGACACATCTTCCTTAAGCCCACAAGTTCGCCCATGCCGATGGCATAAGGATCGCCCACGTACGAACCTCGCCACCTGCATGAACCCGCAATATTGGCCTACCGGCCAATACTGTCCATGAGACTTCCTGACTCATGGAAACGCATGCCGCCACTCTTTGGCGACATCCGCCCGGCTCCTAGGTTCCCCAAGGTCCCCCAGGAGTGACTCGCTTAGTGCCCCATAAGGCCGGCACCGAGGGTGGTGGAGAGTCAGACACCAGGTACCCCCCCTATAGAGCATATTGGAGAAAACTGGACTTTGCAGGAGGAAACATCAAATATCCGAGGAGGGGCAACTTCCATAATTAATTCATACAAGCTCATAAAAATATGCCATCAAGTGCGTTGAACTCTTTTCGACGTCCCGGACATTTTCCGTGTTCATACTTTTCCCAAATTCCGAGCCTAAGTGCCTCGAACCTAGAAGTTCGTCTTAATTACGAAACTGCCACCTGGACATGCCATTGACAGCCAATCACCTTGCAAACAGCCTGCATGCTTGTCGCTCGACACCCTTTCTTCGGCATAGCGCCTAGGAAGTGTCACGATGGCACAACCAATTGTGCAGCTCGTGACACTCCGCATGATAACCTGATTTACTCTGGCATGGTTTTCTGCATCATCAAATAGCCATGTCACAGTAATAGATACATCTTTTTATTTTTTTTATTTTTTTGAGAAACAGTAATAGATACATCTTTTGCTTCATCTGAAATTATTCTTGCTGTACGGTCTTTGTATACCTGAATGCATCTCTTTACTTGTGACATACATTGTAATGACAATGGGTAATATCTGCCTTAGGGGACCCATTTGAACACTTCTGTAACGGTCTCGGTACGGGTCTTTTTTCTAATCTATCCACCGAGACATGTAGCCAGGATGGCCGTAATAGTTATAACCGTGATCTGGCTCATCTATGTGGATAATCTATCTTAATTATTGGAAATATAATGTCCTGTTAATAATCAATTTGCGTTAAACACTGAGTGGATATAGTAATACCTCTGGGTTGCAGTTTATATAACCAGCATACCGGGACAACATTATTTATGCTACTTCCTGTACATAGAAACTGCTGACTGTAACATTTCATGCACAGGGTATGATTGATGACATGTACAAGAATGTAAACCAGCCGAAGCCTAAGGCCTGAAATATATACCTGTGGAGCGAAGACCTCGGATGGCATTGTTTAATTTGACACTGTTCCTGTCCTAATTTATGTTTGTTTGATAATTTTATTTTTCTTTTGACTGTACATGTAGCTATATAAGCATACCTGCCCATTTGATAACTTTCTTCTGAAAAGAATATGGGTGTACCGTAGAAAGTTACAGATATGTTCATGAACTAGTCAAGTTTGAAGTGTTGTCTTGATCACTTGTAAGCTTGCTTTGATTTCTTTCCCCAGTTCGATTTACAATGTAGCAAAAGTGCAGAACATGGCAGATGACATAATTTAAAGAATTTTATGGAACTAGAAATACAGAAAGGACCGTACCTATCAACTTGGGAGTTTTTTGTTTTTTTGATCAACTTGGGAGTTTGTTGATCTGAAATTCTGAATCCCGGGACCTGCTGATTTGGGATTATGTCTTGTGGTCGCACAAAATTAGGGGTGACAATGGTATATAAAACCATCCCAACCAATTCGTATACCAACCGTGCTAAATACGTTGGTATACCAAATACTTGGTACATGGTTTATGGTACAGTATATCGTACTAACATTAAAAATATGGTAGGTAGGTGGTATAGATTTTTCATATACCATGATATATCATACCTACCAACTTATATTATATTAAATTATTTAATTAAAAAAAATATATATATATATCTTTAAATTTCAATCGTAGACTTATTGAAAAATAAATTTAAACCGTATAAATCTACTGACTTTAATCTAATCTCTCTGAGTTTCTTTCTCAAGTACACTCTTTTTCTCGTCTTCAATTTCTTTATTTAATTATGAATGAATCGATTCAATCGAATTTCTAAGTACAAATGCTTAGACCTATTAGTAGCACCATCACTGCTTACAACATGTCAACATATATCGCATTTAAACCTAACATTTATTTTTTCAATTGTTTTGAGAATTCATAAGTACTTTAAAGTGTTTGAATATTTGGACTTTGGTTTTCTATTTATGAATTTGTATTTGGTAATTTAGTTGAAGTTATATAAGACTTTGGAATTCTATTGCTAATTCACTTATTTGTTATTACTTATTTGGATTGGGCCTTTTAAATTTTTGGGCCTTAAATATGTTGGTACAAGTCCATTACCAACCGTACCACTTAATTGGTATACCAACGTTATTGGTTGGTATAAATTGTGAATTTTTCATACCAAATATATATTGGTTGGTATATGGTATTGGAAAATTAAGACTGGTATACCAACCAATCCAGCCCTACACAAAATGAAACAAACTGCCCCCATATAATGAAACTTGTTCTTGAAGCGTATTTATGATGATGATATATGGGAATAAAACCGATAAATTTGTTGGCAGGGTGACTGATTTCTTTCAATGAGAAAATTTTGAATACTATCTATCCAATATTAACGAAATATCATCGAGAATTTTGCTCTTAAAACGCATGTTCAAAATACCATCCATCTCTGCTTCATGAAGATTTGAAATCCCATCAATAACCAGGCAAGGCTTCATCTGTCTGGGGAATAAATGTCATTGCCAACCCAAATCCCCACCTCCGAGTTCCCATCCAAAGTTCCAAACAGCATGGGAATCAAATGTCATTTTTAATAAACGAGACCACTATCTTCAACAGTTCAATACATAGTATTGATTGTAAACCCCATGTGTAGAGAGTCTAGCTAGACTTCTAATCATCCTAGGAATTACCGAATGCAAAAAACAGACAGAATTTAGCGTACAACACAAGTACATTGGTGCTGAGTACGGGATATGACTTGAAAGCATACAAGAGGTTGCAATTAATATGGATGGAACTGATGAATTTGCTCCAGCTTAATCGGATTCTGTGTTGCATATTCCGATGTCTCTATCAATATGAGCTGCGAGGGAAACAGATGAGAACTGCATAGAAAGAAGCTCTTCTCTGCTATACTTCAATCTTTGATCTGGTTCATAAAAGATTGAAGAACTAATTAGATGCTGCATAAAATCACTGCTGCCAGGAAATATATCTTGTACAAATCTTACCTAAAAAACATTCCAACATGGGAATACTTTCATGCTTCTTCACTCGTGAAGTCTTCAAAGTTGATCTTGGAAAAGGGGTAGTATTAGAAAAAGTCTGGTCCGATCGGGAGATGTGCACAAGATCATGCCATAATTCAATCTGGGGGTGAGTTTTAGAAAAGGATGTGATAGCATCCTCAGTTAAGAGCCAACAACCTCTCAGGTCCATCATTCTTAGACTTGCTGGGGGTTTGAACGAATTTAGCCCAGAGTTTGTCAGAACACCATCATAAATGCAGACACTTTTCAGCTTTGATATGGATGACACGTAGTTAAAGGAGAAGTCTGTAAGAGAAGCGCTCTTAAGAGATAAATGGCTTAACTCTGGGAAGCTTGTTAAAGGGTAAAGAGCTGCATCTGTAACTTGCGTATCTGCCAAATTCAATCTTTGCAGATGCCTGAGACCTTGAAGTGCTGACAGTGAGAGGACTGAATCTGACTCAAGCTCAAGCTCAGACTCAGGCTCAGGATCGGGCTCGGTAACAGGCTCTGCCTGGTATATGACACCTGAAAGAAAAGGCATATATACAAGGACAGACAATTTATAACTCTCTCTTTTTTAACATCTATCAAAATAGTAAATTACCCTATAGCTGAAAACTTCTAACTTTTCTTTCCAGAAACTAAAATGCCTAGAAAGTCGCTTGAAACTGCTATGAGGAAGGCTGAATAATGCAACCTAATTATTTGAGCTTCCCTCCTTTTAAATGCTATATATATTATATGAGAAAAATCGGAGATATAGGATCTGTATTTAGAACTTCATACCTTTAATGTTGGTATTGCTCAAGTCAACATCCTTCACGGAAGGCATCATGCCAATGTAAGATATGGTAACATCATCTACTGATGTATGAGATATAGAAAATACTTCAAGGTTAGGTACATGCCCTGATAAAATTCCAACTCCTGCAGAGCTTACTTTGGTTTTTTTAAGATTTAGATATTTCAAATTCACACCAATACATGCAATAAGTTCAAGAGAATCATCTCCTATCACAGTTGAGCTGAGATCCAAATGTACCAGAGCAGTTAGATGAGATAAGAAGCTGAAGTCTTGAATTGTGGACTTGGACAGATCTAAAAAGGTTAGAAGGGTTGTTTCTATATAATGGAAATCAGCAATTTCTTCTCCAAATGTAGCCCCAGAAAGAATAAGCTTGAGTAAAGGAGCTTTACCACTATCACCTTCAAGTAGCGAATTTATTGTACAGTGACTCATGTTTAAACATTCCATGCTTAACCAATTTGGCAACTTCGTAACACTGGTCCAAGCTAGATTGAGGAAACTCAACCTAGGGAACATATGAAGAAGAGCAGCACCCTTGTCAGATATCTTACTCCCCCAAAGGTCAAGGTACTGGAGTTTAGTAAGTACCTATACAAAACAATACACAATAGGGAAGATGAGAACTGAAATCACACAAATTGGATACATGTAAATACCTAGAAAGCAACTCATAGCACTAGACCAGTGAACCACGCAATGAACAAAAGCAACCATAATTTATTGCAAGATACAGATAAGAACTAAATTACAGAATCCACACTAAACGAAATATCCAACAGCAGTTTCAACCATATAAAACTTCAAAACATCATATGTTTGGAGAATGCAGTATCTGAATTCTGGATTACCTTCAGAGAACTCACTGCTTGATCAGTGACAGGCAAACCACCCAAGTCAAGAGCAGACAAATTTCCAAGCGAAGAGAGAAGCATAACCCCTTTAGCAGACACCCCCGTCTCCGAAATACACAACATCTCCAAAGTTGTCAGAGATAATAGATGTCTAATGCCACTATCATTGACCTTGGAGCATCTCGAAAGATCCAGCTCCCTTAAACTCGGCATCCCTAAAAAACCCCATTAAGAAATATAAAAAACATGAGACATTCCCCAAAACAACAACCTCTGCCAAATTCAGTTAACAACTATGTTATGCCCACCATGAAACTTCCACAACAAAATCCAAATGCTAGCATACATGATCAAGATTCCAACTTTCTTGGTTTATATTTCAGGAAGCTGAAAAGACAGAATCTTTAGTTGATGAAACAATACCTGCTAAAGCCCAAACAGCTGAGCTTGTGATTTTACGGCAGTCAGAGACATTCAAACTTCGCAGGTAACGAAATGCTCCAATGTATGCAAACCATTCGGCGTCAACGTTGTTGTCGCCTCTCAGATCAATCTCCTCAACACTGTTTTTGAACACCCTGAAAAATGGAACTTTGCAGATTAACATTAGTTAATGATTAAGATAAAATCAAAGATAGAGTTGGTGGGAGACGCACTCGAGCAAAGAAGGGAAGAGGAGGCGACGAGAGATGAGGCGGCGGAGGAGAGAGTCGGCGAGCTGAGAAGGCAAGTGCTCCAGACTCCGCCGCTGCCTCCGCCACTTATCGACGCTGTCTCTGCTTTCACACGCGGCGTTTAAGCAGAGCTCCACCAGTTGGGTCTCCATAGCTGCAGCTGAGCTTATTGTTTGGTCTTCTGAGATTGTCTTCGTGTTTGTGTTTCTGATCTCCGGATATAGGTTGGAAAAGGAACAGAGAAGATTATATGATTATATTTACTTTTTTATTTATTTTCTTCAGGATTTTAAGAATTTGTTTCTTAATAGACCTTTTGACTCCTCGTGAATTACTTGTTCAACAATTTGGTTTGAGCCCCAAGAAATCACATGATCACATCACAATGATCACATGCCTTCAGATTAAATTTCAGTTATGGTATTGCGTTTAAGCATGGCCAAATTATTGTTTAATACAAAACTAAACTAAAAAATGATCTTTACATTTAATTGAAAATTAGAAAAAAAATCAACAAACTTCAAATAAAATTTAAAAAAAGTCACTTTTTAAATAGTGTGCTGATTGTTTTGTCATTTCTCACTATTTTTCTTCGTCTTCTTATTCCGGCCATAACTTATCGTCCAGCAATATATTTGAGCGTGGTTGGTACTGTTAGAAAGATTTTTTTCCCCTTCTTTCATTTGATATCATACACACTCGAAATCGACTACCGTATAAAGCGCAGAAACCCCCGAAAGGAGCTTCCCCCGTTCGTGGTAGTGCTCCAAGCTTTTCCAGCGAAACCGGAGCCCAAGACTATAATTTTAGCTATTATCTTGATTCAGATGACATTCATACCAATCAAGTTTTAATTTTTACAAAAAAAAAATTCGGATTTACAAATTTCTCTCGACATGCACAGTTGTAGTCACACTAGTAGCTACAATATTGACATTGTAACTGTCATTGTATCTAGTAGTGTGACTATGTTGTGACAAACATAAAATGTGAAAAAAAGAAGATTTGAGTAGTATTAACGAACTTTTGTCACACTTACAGTCACAACACCAGTCACATTACATGTAACACTTGTAATCACACCACCAGTCACAGTTGTAGTCACACTGGTTGTTACAATAATGACATTATGATTGCTAATGTATCTGGTAGTGTGACATTTGTGCATATGATAGTGTGACTACCCGTGTATCTGGTAGTGTGACTATGTTGTGACAAGAAGAAAATGTGAAAAAAAGAAGAAGAAAAGAATGAATAGAATTAACGAACCTTTGTATGTTGTTATGTGATCTTGAATTTTTCAAACAAATTAAATATCAACATTAATGTTGTCACACTAGTAGTTACACCAGTAGTCACATCGGTGGCCACACCAATATATACATTAGGAGTCACACCGGTAGTCACACTGGTGGTCACACTGCATCATTAGATGTCACATTGAGAGTAATATCGGTAGTCACAGTACTTTTATAACAAAAAAAAACTAGTCAGCTATACTACTAGTCACACTATCAGTCACATAACAATTCACACTAACATTGTTTTGTGATGGAAACTGTGACTAATAATGTAACTGTCATTGTGACCGGTAGTGCGATTCACATAATAACTACAATCTACAAGAAAAAGGAAAAGAAAAGGAACAATTTCGATGTGGGCACCCAAAAATTGCTAGAGTAAGTCCTTATCACCAAGAAACAACCTCCTTCGGCATACTCTTCCTCCCATAGCCACAAATCAAACTAGTCCAAGACACGGTGTTCCTCTCAAGCATTTCATCAAACATCTTCCGGGCATAACCCAACCGTTGTTGTTCCAAGCTTTCCTTAGCATCGTTTGTCCTCTCCTATGTGCATCACTATTTCTAAACTTCAATTCCACATGATCAAAAGCAATGAACCACAAAAAATTCTCAATATACACATCTCTCTCCAAACCCAGCACATGAAAGAATCCTTTGGAAAATCTCAACTGTGCTAAAAGCAATGAAGTTCACACCCGTCGGTTGTCTTTCTCGTCCTTATCCCTGTACCTACCTCATCCCCACGCCTTTGACCTTGTTCTATCACTGCGCTTGTGTCGTTGTCCCCGCGCCTCTTAAGATGAAGGTCTGCGAGATCTGGTTGTCGCCACCAAAAGGAGCACGATGAAGGTCTGCGAGATCTGTTTTAGATTTAAGTTAGTGACAGGTTTCGTAAATTATTTGAAGTTTATGGGCAACGCTGCATCCGTTTTAAAAAAGTGACTAAATCCTAATTTCCAATCTGACTTTTTTCTAATTTCAGGTGTCCATATAGACTTTTTTATGATCTACCCTTTAAGCATTAGGAAAAGCTTGTTCATTAGAACTCTTGAATATCTATAATATTTTATCAAGATATATATAACGTTTAAGAAAACAATTGTATTCTCTTACATCTCTGTTGAGAAAAAAGAGCGTCGGCCTCTCTTAAATCTTTATTGTCGTTCGATGTTATATTTTCGGGTTATGCTAACACCAATTGTTGCTGTTAAATGGAAAATTTTGGCAATATATAGATTTTGGGGCTCCATCGAAAAAAGATATGGTAGGGGACCTGACAATTGGCTTTTGACTAGAATAGGCTAGCTAGGTGGTGGTCGTGCTACATGGTTACGGCATATTGATAGTGATTATGGTGATCGGTGGTAGCATTGGTCTAGATCGATGGCTAGTTAAAATGGAAGACTAGTATAGGGTTGGTTTAGTTTCCATGATGCCATAGATTGTCGCTATATGGCTTGTAGCGTTCATTCGCGTGGTAGCGCGTATCAAGCGGTGTGGTTGTGGGATCGTGGTAGTATGTAGTATGGTGCACTACATTATTACGATGATGATGATTGGTAACTGGTAAGGTGGACTAGACCAAACCAACTTAATGGGTTGTTTTTGAGCTTTTTTTGGTGTTCCCCTATTGGGCTCTGAGTTTTGAGCTCTTTTTTTTTATAGGTCATTAGTCCATTATCTATGTATTAGATTTTCTTCCTTTACAATAAGGTGGTGTTATTGATACACCCTTTTTTGTTATTCACACACCCCACTAATAAGATGAATCAATGAAAGCCAAGTAAAAATGGTAGGTTAAATAAAATAAAAATAACATAAAGTGTGTTAACAAAAAAAAAGTGTAAATAACAATACCCTACAATTATTATCATTCCTATTTGTGTGTATGTTCTCTCTATGTTTCACTCTAGTGTCTCTGGAGTAGTTTTAAAGAAAGAAATTGCAACATACCTTTACGATCGAATTTCTATAGAGATAGGTAGGTTTACTCAATAATTTGTCTATTGGAGTGGCAGCGGTAGGGATATGTAATATTCTATAGGTAATTCTAGTTACACCTCCTAAATTGCTATTTAGACCTCTCACTAATTTTTTTACAAACAAATTTTCAATTCCACCATCTTTCAATATTCTAGTGGTATACCCGTACTAAATCTCTCTCAAACTCTTTCATTATTTCATATCATTTGTTCAACCCACCCAGTTTTATAAATTCTTCTAATAATTTTCCCAATAGGGATAAACGTACCATGAATAGGTTTCTTTCCATTTAGTAGAAAGCTATAGATTTGATTATAGATACACACTTTATTCTTGTTCAGCTCTTCAACCCAAGACTGTAACAAATACTGATTTCTAATACCAGTAGTTCTTGTTGTTCTTGTTAATGATTCAATTGCTACGTACTTAGCAACTCAAATATATAGCTAGGCTTATTATATGAAGGCTTAGCAACTTTGAGGATACTATAAATAGAAATGAGGAAGCTAGGGGTTAATTAGTTTCTTGGGCTTGTAGGACTTTCATATCTTAGACGATGTATTCACAACCAGCTAGAAGATGTGTACGGTGAGAAAATGAGAACCTAGAACATGGGGAGAATATGATGGGAATATGAATTCGTTATATTTTTATTAATTTTTCCTTATTTGTGAAAGGGCAAGTTTGGAACTAAATTTTTACTAAAATTAAGAGATGTATGAATAGTAAATTGAGAGGTGCAACTAGAATTCCCCAACAAAAATTCTTTTGTCGATCTATAACTTATCAAAATTTTCTTTCAAATTATACCAACTTGATATAATTAAGTGATGTGAGCTAAACTAGAAAAATAATAAAAGCTCAGACAATTTTTGTTGGATGAATATTTCGTCACAAATGATTGTTTTCTCTATGCAATCATTTATTTCGTTATTTTCCAGATGAAGGTTGTTGTCAGAAAACGTAAGCTACAAAAGAAGCTACAAAAGATTCGTCATGAAAATGTTCTTAATCTACCATTATTTTATGAGCCAAAAGATCTAGAAAATAAGGTAAAAGAAAAGAATTGATACAAACAACAGTACAATTACTTAATGAGAAACTTTGGCTAAACTACTTAATGTACAACTACTCACCGTAAAATAAGGTAAAGATTGTTCCCTAAACTCATTTTCTTATTAGTATGCGAAACAAATTCATCGATCGAGGATTTTTTTTTTTGAATTTGAATTCATTTATAGATTAATGTTTGATTTTATGAAACTAATTGTATGGTAATAGATGGGAATAAGACTTCTGTTAAAAAAAAATACTTGACCTTCTCAGCATGAACCATACCATGTATGGTGGCTCAACATAACTCGCCCGGTCACTCATTGGAAAAATATGAACTTTGAATTATTTATCAAGTCACATAAAAAAACAAAAAGATTAACTCTCATAATCTTGAACATGACTTAATTTACAAAGGTGTTAACCATTCCAATTGATTTTAGATTATTTTCTTTGTATGCATGTGAACATGTTTATATTATGCAAACATGTTATTTTCTTCATATATGCCAAGTATCGTTTGGTCTAGAGGCATTGTCTCCTTTTTTTTTTGTTGAAAGCTTGTAATGGGATTTTGTGAGTTCAACTACTAGATAAAAAATAAACCAAACCTAACTCGAATTAATACACAATTATCATTAACCTGATTAAAAAAACCAACATTGGGGTGACTCGGTTGAATTAACAGCATTGGAGCTCACATGCAAGGATTTTTCACCATCAAATCCAGTAATGCCCATAACAAACTTAATAGATTGAGATGACATCCTTCGAATAAAGTTTCTAATATACTGGCTCACAAACTTTTCAATTTTCTAATGATTTTATCTTTTTACATATAGATGAAATGAATAGGTGATGAAGTTTCATAAACTGCCTATCTGAAACTTTGCAAGTACTAAATATCAATTCTTTAGCCTTTTTAATTAAGTGACTAGGTTATCTAATTTGGAATCTCTAATTATAGGAGACGTAGAACAGCCTTGAGCCATAGATTGATGAATGCTCACAACAAAAGATAACAAGCTATATATATATATATATAATTTTAGATAGATGCTGACAACAAAATGTTAGAAAAATGCATGAACTTATCAAGGCATAGATTCTCAGAAAACTTATCAAAGCATAGATTCTCAGAAAGTCTTGTGTCTGATATCGAAGAAAGAAGAAACTCTATCAGGTATATATGGTTGAATGTCCATCAACGCCTAACATTAACAACTTATCTTCCTCAATGTACCTTGTTGGTCCAGACAGCTTGATATTTTAGCTTTGTATATATATATATATATATATATATATATATATAATTCTATACACATTATATAATATTCTATCAAACATGTGATGAATATATTCTTTTTTACCCCGTGGGTTTGATTAAACAAAAATTCTTTTGTTGATCTATAACTTATCAAAATTTTCTTTTAAATAATTTCAACGTGATATAACTAAGTGATGTGAGCTAAACTAGAAAAATAATAAAAGCTCAGACAATCTTTGTTGATTGAATATTTCATCACAAATTAGTGTTTCCTCTGTGCAATTATTTATTTTGTTATTTTTACGATGAAGTATTGTTAGAAACGTAAGCTACAGAAAGAGCTACGAAACATTCGTAATGAGAATGTTCTTAATCTTTCATTATTTTATGAGTTGAAAGGTCTTAAAAATAAGGTAAAGAAAAGAATTGATACGTATAATAGTACAACTACTCATTGTAGAAACTTAGGCTAAACTACTCATTGTAAAATAAGATAAAGACTGTTCCTAAAACTTATTTTCTTATTAGTATGTGAAACAAATTCGTCGAGGAAGACATTTTTTTAATTTGAATTCATCTATCGATTAATGTTTTATTTTATGAATTAAAAATATTGTCAATTAATTGTATGGTAATATATGAGAATGAGACTTCTGTAAAGAAATATATATACTTCTCTCTAAAGTTTCTTTTTTCCTTTAAAAGCTTTCTTGTATCCAATATTCTATTATGCACTGTGCACTATGCATATTTTTATGTGACTTGACAAATAATTTGAAGTTCATATTTTTCCAATGGGAGACTAGGCAAGTTATATTGAGCCATTGTATATGGTATGGTTTTTGCTGAGAATGTCAAAGAAAAAAACAAAAAGATTTAACTCCCATAATCTTGAGCATGACCAAATTTACAACGGTGTTAGCCACTCCAATTGACTTTAAAATATTTTTTTGTATTCATGTTTGTATTGTGCAAACATGTTATTTTCTTCGTATGCGCCAAATATCATTTAGTCTAGTAGTATGTTCTCTTTTTACTAAGTAAGATCTTGTGAGTTCGATTACCAGAATCATTGACTCAAATTAATACGCAATTGTTGTTTACATGATAAGAAAACCAAATATGTGGGTGACCCGCTCGAATTAATACACCATTGGAGCTCACATACAAGGATGTTTCACCATCAAATCCAGTAATACCTTAAACGGAATCAATGAATTGAGATGACATCTTTCAAATAAAGTTTCTAATATACTGGCTCACAAACTTATCAATTGCAAAATGATCTTATCTTTTCACATATATATGCAATGAATAGGTGATGAAGTTTCATAAACTGCCTATTTGAAATCTGAAAGTACTAAAAATCAATTCTTTAGCCTTTTAATTATGCAGGAAGGTGGGTCTCCACAACTCTTCGGAGACTCCTCCGCCCTCCCTTACCTTGGTTCTCAAAAATGACGGTCTTTCTCAAATGGAGTTGATCATCTAACTCCACTTTATCTTTTTGCGTGCAGGCTATTTCTTCTTCCTCTCTCTGTGTGTGATTGAGATTTGAGTAGCTGCACTTTCTATTGTATCTGTTTATATTCCAGCTCGTGTTGGTCTTTGTGCTTTCCGCCCCTTTCAATGAAACATTAGGGAGTGTATTTGGTGTTTCAGCAGTGTGTAGGCACCAGCAGCACGTGCTGAGACACGTGACCCTTTAACATGCCTTCGTTAGTCTCTGTTTAGGCTTTACATGACTCCAACTATCTCCAAAAAATTCATTTACCAATGCTTTCTGCCATTGCTTTCTCAGCCCAAATATTTGCATTGTACAACCAGATGATTGGTGAGAGTGTGAGACCCAAGAACCCTATAACCACCACGACCACAACTGCACATTGGATTGGAGAACCAATTTTATATCCTCCCTAAGATTCTACAATGGATCAGGAACTCAAGAAGAAATGAAAAATATTGATTGATCAAACAGATTTATATTCACTTATAGACAGATCTCGCGCCACCCACTCACTCCTCTCAGGTGACCACCGTCTGCACTAATTTCCAGCCAACCACCCTTGCCGAACTTCGACAAAGCCATTATGAATCTGGGTTTTTTTTATACAACACCATGAATATGGGTTGTGGGTATTGACTGTTGAAGAAGGAAACCGATGGGTTCCAATAAAAAAAGAATCTGATGGCTAGTATTTATCTACATATTTTATAGGTTGAGATTGTCTCGAAACTAGTAAAATCTTCACCAGTGGCTGCACACCGTGGTGCATACAATCTGTTTCTGAAACATTATTATTAACCAAAAAGAATTAAGCAACTAGGTTATTCGATTCGGGATTCCCAATTGTAATAGACGTATAATAGCCTTGAGCCACATATCGATAAAAATAGATGTTGACAACAAAATTTCAAAAAAACCGTAGAAACTTATTAAGGCACATAAACTCAGAAAAGTTTTGTGTCTAATATTGAATAAATTCTACCAGGTATATATGGTCGAATGTCCATCAACACCCAACATTAACAACTTATCTTCCTGAATGCACATGGCTGGTCCAGGCATGGCAACTTGATATTTTTGCTTTGTTTATATTGATA
The DNA here is from genome assembly GCF_933775445.1 of Argentina anserina. NCBI lineage: Eukaryota > Viridiplantae > Streptophyta > Magnoliopsida > Rosales > Rosaceae > Argentina > Argentina anserina. The sequence continues at coordinate 6,602,015 of NC_065876.1, forward strand.
GAGCATTAATTAAAACGTCTATAATAAATCCTGTAAATTTCATTGTTAGTATAGAATAAGCGGTGATCGTTCGGTCCGGGGAATTGAAAGGAACTTTAAACTTTTAGTGTTAACAAATAATTGGGGGTTTGAGATTGATTATTAACTGCTAACATAAAACCTAAATTACTATTTACATGATTGACTTCTCTTTAACAAACTTAAACCAAATTTACAATTACACTACATAATTACAAGTTCGAATCTATCATGCATTCTAATTTGACCAATTAGATACTTTTTAGACACCAATACAATTAGAGCCTTATGGGATCATCTAATCATGCAAGATTTCAATTAACATTTAGATTGACTTAGGGCCTAATCTAAATTTGCATGCAATCGAATTCAATAACACTTAAGAGTAGAAATCAAATAAGATTACATTTAAGCACCAAATCTTTGTTGGAGACATGTTTCATGTATGGCGTCACCCATCATGGTTTCACATGTAAATTTCCAGAATTTTTACCACTTTTAATCAACACAAACCGAACCTACTTAGGACATGATTCGATTTGTGTCAATATGGTTGATGAATCTAGCACTTAAACACAATGTTAAGGACTGCATCTAAGCACTAAATTCATATGCACATATCTGAAAATTATCTAAAAGTACGAGAAAGATTATTAGAACACAACAATAGAATTACAAACTCATTAATTATAGGAAACCATCAATTCGGTAAAGAACCAAAAATCCAATAAAACAATCTGAAAATTTTGATTCTTAATACAAAACAATAATCCCACACAAACATCATACTACAATCTTCATAGACAAAGTATTATAGAAAATCAAAAACGAACAAACCCATGAAGAAGAGTTGCGAGAATCACACGTTGTAGGAACCTTGGAGGTGTGTCTTCAATGGTGATTTCGGTGGAGATGGAACTTGTATATGGGGGAGAATGACTTGTTGTTTTGGTGAATGATGTCTGAGGTAGTATTTTGGCAAAAGTTTGGCTCTTGAATGCAAATGAGAAGTGATGATTTTTCTTTGTGAACGATGTGTTATTTATATAAGAGTTTTGGCTCCTTAAATATTATAGCTTGGACTTTTTCTCCTCAATTTCTTTCACTTATTTTTTGTCATTTGTGGGTGCAATCTCCTTTGATAGATTCCTTCTTTTTCTTCTTTGTAGGTGTCTCCTTCTTTCTCTTTTTATTCTCTTCCTTTTTCTTTATCTATTTTTCTTTCACTTATTTTTGTCATTGGTGGGTGCAATCTCCTTTGATAAATTCCTTATTTTTTTCTCCTTTGTAGGTGTCTCATTCTTTTTTTATTTTCCTCCTTTGTTTTGATTTTTTCTCTATTTTTTTTGTTTCATTGTACAATCTGAAAATAATAAAAGAAAATATAATTCATATAAAAAGATCAAGTAAGTTACTAGAATATGAGAGTAAGATTAGGAAAGTTACGGAATAAATGTTTAAGTTCAAGTAAATTTTTTCCAAATGGTACGTTTTCTAGTCTAAAAAGGATTTCTAATGCAAGAATGACTCTCAAAATATCATCAATGCGACCAAAACGTAGAAAGATGAAGACTCCTAATCCAACTAGGTTTCCTAGTCCTACAAGGATTTCTATTCAAACTAGGATTCTAGACCAATTCTGTGTTTTAAACTCATGTAATCACAAAAATGCATTCAATACCGCCCAAGACTCTTACTACGACTCAATGACTCAATTGTACAACAATAAGGGCTAAATAAAGTACAAATAGAGGTAAAAACATGTTAATAACGTCGCACAAAGTGCTCTTATATATATATATATATATATATATATATATATATATATCTCTCTACAATTCAATTCACGTTATATATGGCACAGAGAATTAAGAAGATAATAAAAAGAAATTTGCATGTGGCCAGTGATCATGACATCAAAGTAGCCTTCATGTCATGACAATTTTAAGGTATATATGGATGAGATCAAGTCAGAATCACTCTACAACAATGATATCCTTTTCCCAACCGCATATTTCCAATAAAACCTTTTTTTGTCCGTAATAATGGCAATTCAGACCATATACACTTTTCTATCGGAAATACAATTTTTGGTCGGATTTTATTTTTGACGAGCTGGCAATTCGTCAGAAATGTGGTCGGAAATAAATAAATACGACCAGGTTTCTGTTTGGTCATAAAGTTGTCGGAAAAAAGGATAGTTATTTTTGATGATATTTTGTTTGGTCGGAAAATCGTTAGAAAAAAAACATTTCTGATTAGCCTCTATTTAGTCAGGTAGTCCCCCTGAAAAACTACGTAGTTAAGCTTCTGATTTAGAGGAACTTTAGGTATTTTGTTTCATAAATTGTTACACCTCCTACCTATTTTATTGCAAGTTAGTTTGCTTTGAAAAATTTTAACTTGTTATTTTTTTGTTAGCTTACTTTCAGGAGTTCATGAGAAATCGTTACTGAGAAATTTTAGACAGTCAGTACTACCTTATACGACACTCATTCGTAATCTTACAAGTAATAAAAATAAAAAGATGTCGCATCGGTATTAATTAAGCAAACAACCTTTATCGACTCTAAGACTATAATACCCATCCCGATAAATTTCAGACACCAAACATAATTAAATACCATAAAGGACTAAATAGTCAAACTATTGGGATATAGCTTTCAAATCTCCTATTCAGTCAGGAGACTAATTAAGCTAACAAAAAAAACTTCCTCCCAATTCATCCCGCCATAAATTCCTGAAGATTTAAATCCCTTCAAAACATCTTCTCGTGTCCTTTCCTAAATCGTGTGTTTAATTGTGTTGGTTACACTATCATGGAGCAAATCAGAAAAAACTTCCTTCGGTCATGGCTACCCATGAAATCTCAAAGTACGAGCGGCGGATGAATGAGAATGTTCGCCGTAATAACGAGTTGCTGGCTTCTTTGCACATCCCACCCATCGGTCTCCAACCCGCTGCCCCATCTAAATGTCTACGGTTAAATATGTTTTCCAATTTAATGTTTTTTTACAGTTGTTCATCAATCCTTCTTGATTCATGTAATTTTGGTTTTCATGGGTTTTTCAATTCCACGTATGGTCGAAGCTAATCGAGACACTACAGGTTTGAATTTGGAATTTGGGATTTTGTATGGGTTATTTGAATGACATCATATTGGTTTCACCTGTGAATTGTTTTTGATGATTGCCCGACTTTAATTTATTGTTCTATTGTAATCGTTGTGAATTCTTGATATATTTGAGGATAAACAAACTGGGTCTTGTTCGATTTTGGTTTATTTTTTGTTTCAATTTTCAATGATCTTGATATGGGATTATGGTCATGTTGCAGCCTTTTAGTTGGTACTCGGTACAGTCAGTGACCATTTTAGGTGTGAGAATAGTTAATCAGAAGAAAAGAGAATAAACTTATCCAATAAAAACCCTATCTCAATATTTGGTTGGTTCTCCACCTCTGAGGCACCATGCTTTGGCTTTTGCCTTCAAAAACTCAATCGAAAGTGCTAAAACAGTGCAACCCCCCAGAAACACCTCAACTGTCCCCATTTTTTGGACCTTTGATTTCCTTTTCCTGTGTAAACGTGCTCTTTAGCACAATAGCACTGATCCTTTAAAGAGGAAAACACTGCATGCGGGAATATAAAATCGATGGGTCTCTTTCTACACCCTTCAGAATGCGTGTGTTGTAATGTTTAACCAGTCTGAATAAAGCTCTATATATTTTGCGACAGTAAGTGTGTATGTATGTAGAAGTATATGTGTGTTGTTCTATGTATTGTGTTCTGTGAGTCAGTTCATGTGTATCTGATAAGCTGCCAATGCTAGTGTCTTAGATTCCAATGAAGCGGTGTCAGCTTCTTTGTTTACTTGTTCTTTGAAGATTGCAGTATAGTTAGAGCATAGCTATACATACTTGAATTATTTCTTTCCATTTGTAAGGCAGAGAAGTATATCACCTGCATGATAAGACTGCCTGTATGACTTTCATAGAGGAAGCTGTAGTGAAGTTTCCTAGCTAGGTCCAACTGGTAGTGGTTAGTGTGATATCTAGTTCGAGATTGAGTCTTTGGAGTTTAGCATTGTTTGTTTACCCCCAGTAGGTAGTTTCTGAATTGGAGTTTTGTTTTCCCACACCTGGCTTTGGTAGACTTCAACAGGAAGTTGAATCGTGACAAGCTAACGTTAGTGCATACAACGGGTTTAGTCCGATGGCTAAGTACGTATATGAGGAGGTACATGAACTGAAATTCTCCATGTACTGAAACATAACAACAGTATGATATATCTACATAACTTCACTTAGAGCTGATAAGTAAGTAATGAAGATGTTCAACTATCAGGAGCAGGTGTGTTTAGTTATGAGAAAAATGGAATCCAATAATGGAACAATATAACTGGAAATTGGTTCTTATAGGTGCTACAAATTAATCTGAAAACTGATTATGTACCTGAACTTTGAAATTGCATAACTAATTGAAAACAAATCCTTTTATTGTGATTCCAACTGTTACCTGATCCTTTAGATGTCCTCTACGATTGTTATGAAGATGCTATCTTGTCTTACTCAGCCTAACTATTTCGTTTATAGCAAAAACCTTTAATGTACAAAAACCTATCAGAAAAGTCTAGAACTGGTGTTCAAATTTGAAAATTCATAAGTAATTGTAGATAGATCCCTCTCCTGTAATTTCAGTTCTCAGATGTTGTTTAAGATGTCATCTATGATTTACATGAAGTAGCCAACATGAAATAACTAGCCAATGACTTCCGTATTAAGCCAAAGATTTTATTGACCAGAAACTTAGTAAAATGATTATCTGATTTCAGACTTATGTTCTTAAGTTCCAAAGTTTGTCCAAAGTTCTGACTTGTTTTACTATGATATGATCATGGTGATTAAGTTTTCTACATACCTAGTTGGCTTCTAAAGTTGAAGATAGGAGTACATGGTGGATATGTAGCCATTTTTGATTGAAACTTTGAATTGTAAAACTTTGAAAATTAGTTTAGATCTACTATGCTATCCTATAATCCTATTACAGAATATATATAATATGATAAGAATGTTAAGATGAAGAACATATCGACAAGGCTTGAGGTGCGTGTTGTTGTTTAGAAGCATAACCATATTATCTTCTCTTAACAGGCACAAACTTCTACTTAGTTTTTCTTTGTCGTTTTATGGTCGCTTTGTAATATAAGAAGTCCTCTTTAATCTCTTTTGGGGTCATGAACGTCACAACAGCCTTTTTGTCAATTACATTTACAATTCCAGCATTTCCTACTTCTGGTCTTTACTCTCAAGCTTTTCATTATGCAGATTACAATGTTATTGAACTAGAATCCTATTTAATTCTCGTTCGTGTGTCTTCTGTTATCATGGGTTAAATAAACTTAAAGAAATGTTGCTATGAATTTTGTACTTATTATCATGGGTTTGTGTTTCAGGGTTCTTCTTCAAGTTCACCTCCAAATGACATAATCATTTCACCTACTCATGGAGATTCTGAAGAGGAACATGCACCTTGTTTAGGAGTCGGTAGTTGTCGGACACTTTATCTATCTACTTATCACCTTTATAGTTATCTATAAATATCTATGAGGCAATATAGCCTCTAAGTGACTAAACTCTTTGTTCTTTTTTTCTCATATCTCTTCACTATTTCTACTATTATGGATGTTAAGGATGATGTTATGTATTATTTGTACTAGTAAGGATGTTATGGATAATTTGAATGAATGAAATTTCGTTTGTCTAAATTTTCACTGTGCATTTATTATCTTCTTTATTTTGTTTGAAATATATTTATTTTAATATAATAATTAAAATTAATTGTAATTGAAAATAAGAAATCCATACGATTAATAAAATTCTGACAATATCGGTCGATAAAACTGTGGTCAGAATAATTAGTGGAAAAAAGACCGACGGAACACAGGGTCAAAACTAAACTAAATGGTCAGAAATAAATATTCCAACAATGGTATGGTCGGAAATACTTTGTCGGAAATGATATTCCCGACCATTTTCCGACGAGAGTTTTTTTTTGTTAAAAAAGAGTATTAATGACCAAAAGAAGGTTTTTTCGACCATTTCCAGGGTCGGAAATCATGTTTTGTGTGGTATTCAGTTGGAATTAGAGTGTGTATGTGTATGCAATTACAAACTAATTATAAGAGTACCATCACAGCCTTAATGAGTAATATGCAAGACCCATAATATGGTATTAGTTAGCTTAAAGTAGCAAAGAAACTCGATCACTAGCTTCTGGTTTTCTGATCGATCATGTCTCAAGGGTGAGGTACAAAGGTGGGAAAGTATCCTATACACCTCTCGCATGCTTGGTTCAAACTTCGAAGGAGCTCGTTTGAAACATATGCATCACTGTCTTACATATAACCAAGAACCGCCCTGACATACTTGAGCGAGGCGATAGTTTAATTATACGAAGATTACAAAAGACAGAGTTCCATCAGAAAAAAAAAGATGGCAACATTTGCCCTTTCAGATTGCGGCCGTTGTCGGTCAACATAACAATAATGCACACTGGCAGAGAGCTGAATACTCTTGAATGATGAGCAGCGCAGCCGTAAGGAGGCGACATGCCGCATCTTTATTTGGTCCGATTACCACCACATGATCGACCACTTTACTTTGAACAACGGCGAACTGGAGTTGCACGATTGCGATCACTTGATAGAATTGAAGTAACATAATGCAATGATATATAGTATGCCAACATCAGTTTTGCTCATGTATGACTGTCCGTGGGCAGTGTCTTGATATGAAACTCAATGGTATCTTTTATATATATATATATATATAGTTCCTATCCAGAGTGAACTTCACTCTGAAGTTTCAATTTTAACACATTTTTTTGTTAAATTTTTTCACCATAAGTGATTCAATATTTAGGTATGTTATTCAAGATAATCTCTATAAAGTTTCATCTAATTCGACAATGGTTTGAGGTTTTAAATTGAGATTTACACGAACGGTTCAATTGAACAATTTTAATTCATTCATCGATTTAATCTAATTTTAATACCTTAACAATGTCCAAAATTAGATGAAATTTTGTAGAGATGATCTTGAATAACATACCTAAATATTGAATTTCTTATAGTGAAAAAATTTAACCGAAAATTGTGTCAAAATTGGAACTTCACTCTTTAATTTCAGAGTGAAACTTCACTCTGGGTAGAAACTGGAACTTCACCCTTCTTGGCTGCGGATTTCCATTTTTTTCGATCAAATTTCATCATCTCCACCGTCTATTATTTAGATAATATTGTGTAAATCATGTTTGCAAAATTTCAGCCAATTTGGTAATCGTTAAGGCTCTCAAAATTGCGTTTTTCTGTTAAACATATGAACGGTTCATGTTTGACAGAATTCAGTCCGTTCATTTTTCTTTTTCGATTTTAACGGTCTTATCGATCACCAAATTAGCTAAAATTTTGCAGAGATGATCTACACAATATTACCTAGATACTAAACGGTGGAGATGAGGAAATTCGATTGAAAAGTGGTGAAAAAATAGAAATCCGCACTAAAACCATTGGTGCAGATCTCCGTAGCTGAGAAAAATCCTATATATGTATATATATATATAGGGCCGTTCTAGTGAGAGATACTTTTTTTTATTTAAAAAAGGGATAGGTCACTACCAATTTTTCGATTACATTTCAACATCTCCATTGTTCAACTTTTAGGGTCTGATGTGTAGATCACCTCTGTAAAATTTCAGCAAAGTTTGAGACTTTTAAGGCATTCAAAATTGAGATTTAAATTTAAAAGCATGAACGGTTCAGGTTTAACTCGTCCATTGCTTTCACCAAGTTTGATATCTTGACGATCACCATTTTGGTTGAAATTTTACAGAGATGATCTACACATTAGACCCTAAAAGTTGAATGGTGTAGATGTAGAAATATAATCAAAAAGTTGGTTAATGAGCTATCATTTTTTTAAACAAAAAAAAAGATCATTTAGCGGAATGACATTTATATATATATATATATATATATATATATATATACTCTAATTCAGTTAGCACTATACTGCTCAACATTTTTCTTACAAATGAAGTAAGGCCGGCCTCTATAAATAACTCTTACAGTTCTGAAATACATTTAGTTAGAACAAATATATATAAAATGTGCCGAGTATCACAGGAAAATTCTAATATATATTGATACATGTTATATATCACATATCTGACGGTCTACATTATTTTTTGAGTGAAGCCAAAAAAATAATATTTATTGTCAAACGTCTGAATATTGGATGTATAACATCCATCATTATAGTATATTAACTCATTATCACACACCATCGAAGACTATGACATTGGCAAATTGTCTGACGAGTTCTTCAGATCCCGGTTTCCTTTCTTTCGGTGCTACGTGTTTGTGATCCTTTTTTTTTTTTTTCGCAAGGACTAGTCTAAAACGAACGTTGCCAAAGGAATAGTACTTGCGTGTGCATAGTTCTCCAATTCATAAAAGAGAGAATCAGTTCTGAAAGCCACGTGAGGCAAGTGCCAAGCACATTTCCCCCTTGACGTGTCAAAGACCCAATAGGAAATGAAATTGAAAATGTTTCCATCGAAGACTCGGACCCTCCAAGTTTGACAGTTAATTTGACTAGAGTGATCGAAGAAGAAGAAGAAAAAGAAGAAGAGGAAGAGTGGCCGCCCGCTATTCCGCTACAATTTAAAACCACCGGCTCTCTTCTCCTCTCTCCCGCCGAAACCAAAAACCACTTGTACTCGTGTCCGCTTAACCCGAAATCTGATCTCTATAAGAACGCCATCCTCATCATCAAAACCCTAACAAGAGTACATGACCACCTCTTCGACACATACGTGTTGCCAATTCACAGAAACGCCTGTCACCCACGCTCGAGATCTCATGATCTCTCCCTTTTAAAAGGAATGCCAGCAACCAAAGCTCCCAACCTGAACTAGAACAAGAATCTCAAACCAAACCAAACCAGACATGCATGAGAGAGATTTAGCGACCACTAAAAGATAAAAAGTGGAAGACGATAGACGAAAGAAGCTACCCATGGAGAGCTTGAATCCACAAGACGTCGATCCTCCTTGCTTCGACGAGTGCTTCAAGAACAAGAGGCAGCGTAGCATGGAACCGAATGCCGCCATTTCCAAGTCATGCGAAGCCGGTGATTCCTCCTCCGGTCAATGGTCGGAGGAGACGAATATCACCACCGATATCAGGATGTCTCAGGAGGAAGAAGATAAGGGTATGAGTTCAGGCTATCCGTGTGAGTTGTACGGTTCCATATCGGTGATCGGGCGGCGGAGAGTGATGAAGGATGCCGTGGCCGTCACTAAGCTCGACGGCTACCATTTCTTTGCCGTTTACGACGGCCACGGCGGCTCTTGCGTCTCCAACGCCTGCCGTGACCGCCTGCATCAGCTCCTCGCTCAGGAGGCGTCCTGGATACGTGGCCTCAACGGCGCCGGAGAGGTCGACTGGGAGAAGATCATGACCACCTGCTTCACCAAGATGGATAACGAGGTCGGCGCCGCCGCCTCCGAGGCGAAGGGTTCGGTGAACACTGTGGGAACCAGCGCTGTTGTTGCTATAGTAGGAAAGGAGGAAATTGTGGTGGCAAACTCCGGCAACTCACGTGCCGTTCTGTGCCTCGACGGCGTTGCTGTACCTCTGTCACGTGACCACAACCCCGACCGTCCGGACGAGAAGGAAAGAGTGGAGGCAGCGGGAGGGAGAGTAATAGACTGGAAAGGCAGCCGCGTACTGGGAGTTCTATCGACGTCGCGGTCGATCGGCGACCATTACCTGAAGCCTTACGTGATATCGGAGCCGGAGGTGACCGTCAATAAAAGGAACGGGTTGTGCGACTTTCTGGTGATAGCGAGCGACGGACTTTGGGATGTCGTATCGAATGAGTTTGCGTGTCAGGTTGTGAGGAGATGCTTGGATACACAAACCAGAAGGAGGTGTTCGGAGGGGGTGAGCGGAGGTCCGGCAGCAAATGCCGCGGCCCTGCTGGCCCAACTGGCGCTGGCTCGAGGGAGCAAAGATAATATTACAGTCATTGTGGTTGAGCTCAGCAAGTCCAGGCGGGCCTGAACTCGTTTAAGGGTGCTAGAAGTCAGGGAACAGCGGTTCTTCTATACCTCTATTTTGTTCTGTTTTCGTTTTCATGCATGTAGATTAGTGGAACTTTTTTTTTTTAGAGGATATCGATCTGTTAGTGGATCTTTTCATTATGATGTATGTATTTATTGGCTTTGTAGCGCCGGGTCATAACACCAATGGATATGCAATATGTATTGGTAACGTTCGATGTTTGTAGACATTGGGCAATATTTATTTAGTTTACTGTTTCATATTGTAAACATGGAAGCCCAAGAGGTTTTTCCCTTTAATATATTTCTATTTTGTTATAAAAGAATTTTGTGGCTCGCACACACATTACGTTTAGTACATGGAATGTGATGTTAGTTCAAGAAGAGCGCCTGCCAGTCTGCCCAAGAAGGTGGAAAATTCTACAGTACTAGGCTGTATCGCATACCGTGAGTTTTAGAATAATATTAACCGTTTGATTAGCAAAAGGCATAAATGCCGATTTGCATCCTAAATTTGGCTGAAATTATCAATTTGCACCCCGAACTTGCATTTGAGTCAATTTACCTCCTAAACTCGGTAAAAATTACCGATTTACACTCCGAACTTGTATTTGAGTCAATTTACCTCCTAAACTTGGTAAAATTGCCGATTTGCCCCCATCTGTTAAATTTAACTGTTTTTATCCAATTTTACGTCACATGTCATGCACATGAGGGGTAATGTTGTCATTTTCTATTTATATTTTTCTTTAAAAAAATAAAAATATTCTTTAAAATGAGGATTATTTTGTTAATCAAATTATTTATTTACATCTTTTTTTCTACCTACTTAACCCTACTTTGAATTATATATTCAATATACCCACCCATTAAAATATAGTGTGTTGTGTATAAATATATGTTTATATGTACACATTGTTGGAGGATGAACAAAACGAGAATAATAACGACGTAATGCCTATATATTGGCCTCATTATCAATCAATAAACGGTTACGTTCTGTTCTATTACGTCGTTATTATTCTCGTTTTGTTCCTCCTCTAACAATGTGTACATATAAAAATATATTTATACACAACACACTATATTTGAATGGGTGGATATGTTGAATATATAATTCAAAGTAGGGTTAAGTATGTAGAAAAAAAATGTAAATAAATAATTTGATTAACAAAATAATCCTCATTTTAAAGAATATTTTTATTTATTTTTAAGAAAAATATAAATAGAAAATGACAACATTACCCCTCATGTGCATGACATGTGACGCAAAATTTGATAGAAACAGTTAAATTTAACGGATGGGGTGCAAATCGGCAATTTTTACCAAGTTTAGGAGGTAAATTGACTCAAATACAAGTTCGGGGTGTAAATCGGTAATTTTTACCGAGTTTAGGAGGTAAATTGACTCAAATGCAAGTTCGGGGTGCAAATTGATAATTTCAGCCAAATTTGGGGTGCAAATCGGCATTTATGCCTTAGCAAAATATCTAAGGGTTAAAAATATTAATGGAAATCATATGACTTGCTTACCCGGTCACCATCTAAAAAAATAAAGAGATCTAATTCAGTTGGCGCGCAGCTGATTGCAATTGTTTGATTGGGAGAAGAACCTAGTCTAATTGTTTTGATTAGAATTATACAAGGTTTGAAAAACGCTAGGCGGTAGCCAGGTGGACAATCACCGTCTAGCGCCTAGCGCCTAGACGGCTAGGTTATACTTAGACGGTGGCTAGACGGTTTTAAATTATTAAATAGTTATTTATTTTTATACATGTATTTAATACTATTTATATGATTTAAATATATAATGAGTAAAAAAGTGATCAATATTAATGTTTAAAAATCAAAATAGTCTCAACACATCTAAAGTTCATACCATAATATTAGAAATTTAGAACAAAAGGTAAATATTTTTTTACAATCACAAATGGTCTAATCCCCAAATCCAAAAAAAAAAGATTAAAAAAAAATTTTAAAGTCAAACCTCCAAGGACCGCCTAACCTCGTCTAATCACCCGACCGCCACAGATAACTGAATAGCCTAAAACGCAACGGTGACCCGCCGCCTAGCGTTAGGCGGCCGTTTTTTAGAAGGGTAAATTCCTCCTATGATACCTAATGTTTGAATACTTAGACAATTTGGTACCTGATGTATGAAAACGGACAATTTGATACCTAAAGTTCTCAAATTTAGGCCACTTTGGTACTTATGTCAATTTTGACCATATTTTTCAGGGTTATTTCCGTCATCTTATCTCTCATTTACTTCATTTTTTCATAATACCTCCAAATTGCTTCTAAATTATCACTAAAAATTTGATAACTCATCCACTTAGTATATATGATGATTTACGTATATAATTTTTCATAATGTAGCTATCAATCTAAATTAATTTTAATTATAAGTAATTTAAAAAAATTATTTTAATAAAAAATTATAATTGCATAAAGACAATTTATTTCCTTTGCAGAAAATAATTAGGATACAATAAATATATTAAGACAAAAAACTTTTTCGATATATGCGAAGTATATGCTAGGTGGAGTATATATATCAATGTAATTATCTCTAAAGAGAGGCAATTATATGAAAAAATGAAGAAAAATGTGAATTTAATGAGTTTAGGGATATGATGACGAAAATAACCCTAAGAATATGATCAAAATTGATAGATGTACCAAAATGGCTTACAAATGAGAACTTCAAATACCAAATTGTCCAAGTAGCCATATTTTACTTTAGGTACCATAGGAGGAATTAACCCTTTTTAGAACACTGAAATTGTGTATATGTTGGAATAGTATCCCAACTGATCAAGATGTCGGTGTTTGGTATTCACAGCGGCAAGGTCTCCCTTATACAGCTTCAGATTCTTCCACTCTAATTCTAATTTCCCAATTCCAATTTGAAAGTTAGGGCATCGCATTTAAAGTTTCAGAGTCTAGTATTTTGTTTTGATAAAAGAAAGAAATTTGTCATCTATCTTTGAGTTGATGTATCATTGATAGGATTCGATCTGTTAACTAAAACTTATCCTTGTAATTACAAGTTTATAACACACATTTTACACTGTTTCCGAAGAACAAAAAAAACTCATTTTACAATTTTAACGACGAATGTCTCATATAGATGGTACATTTTCATATTTAGACAAAAGAGACCATGTGTTTACATTAATGTAAGACAGTGCTCGAATGTGTAATTGAGTGGTACAATTTGTAATCTTCCTCATTAAGAATATAATCACACTTGCACACAACGCTTATTACAAATACAGAGACAAGTGATAAAAGTTTTGTAATAAATATCGTATGTGTTGTCATTATAAGATCAAGATCATATTTACAGTATATCTCTTACTTTACAAATTTGAATACGAATGTGTTGTAAATATGGTAAATTTTCATATTTACACAAAAGAGTCAATGTGTCCTTATCTATATAATAGATAATTGGTTTTGTAATCGGATGATATTTTAAATTTATACGATTTTCATAACATTATTACGAATACAAGGAGAATTGATACAAAATTTGTAATAAAATGTCATATAGTTGTAATTTCAAGGGCAGGACCATAAATACATGTTCATGACTCACTATACATACTGAAGAAGAATGTATTGTACAAGTGGTAAATTTTTATATGGGCAAACGTTTGTTTAGTCTCTGTACTTTTAGTCGGTCATTTATTTAGTTTATAAAATTTCAATGTTATCTATATAGTCCTTGAACTTGCAACTTTTAATATAGATAGTCCACCCCGTTATCCTCCCATAAAATGTGTAATTTCCGAAATATCTTTATATCAATGTTTCCTTATATTTTCTTTAGTATATTTTTTTTTCAACATATTTTTAAGAGATTGAAGGCATTTACTTAAAAAGTCATTTCCATTATTTATTTATTTATATCTTCATAGTTGATATAATTTATTTAACTTAAGGTGAAAATCATAAATTTATTAGATAATTGAAGACAATATTGATCTAAGAGTATTTTTGTCATTTTACATTTTTTTGGAGGATCTTTAATTGCCACATCATCATGTTAATGGTTAAATTGACGGAATGGACCTTTTAAATTAAAAAATTTGGAAGTTCGAGGACTATATAGATGACTTTGAAACTTCATGGATTAAATGAATGAATGACTAAAAGTATAGGGACTAAACGAACGTTTGCCTTTTTTTATATTTAGAAAAACTAGTCCATTCATGTAATATAGTGCTCGGTTTTGTAATTGGATAGTATTTTAAATTATTACGTTTTTTCATAATGTTAGTACGAATGTACGAGGACAATTGATAAAAAAAAATATTGTAATAAATATTTTATAAGGTGTAATTACAAGATCACGACCATATTTACATGTTCGTGACTCATTTTACAAATTTAAAGACGAATGTGTTATAAATGTGATAAATTTTTATATTTACACAAATAGTCCATCTGTTCTCATTTATGTAACAAATTGTCCGGTTGTGTAAAAATATCATAACCTATTATATTTACATGATTTACTAATAAATTACAAAATTTACTACGATCATGATTATAAATGATAATTTTTGTCTCATTTAGTGTAATTAATATGTTGATGACCTCTATTATATGTTTTTCGACAAAATTACTAATATGACTATAAATGTGTTTGTTAAATTGGTAAAAATAAAATAAATAATGACACATGTCAAAATCCGAATGGGTAACCTGATGATTCGTTATTTAGGATTTTCAGGTTAGGGTTATATTAAAAAACATGGGTATGTGGTACCATGGGCGGATCCAGCCTAGGCTTGACTGGGCTGGAGCCCAAGTGAAATTGAAACAAAAAAAAACCCAACCCTTTATAAAAAAAAATTTGTTTAAGAGCACGGGCTGGAGTGAGTCTCTCACTCTCTCTCTCTCTCTCAAACTTCTTTAGTTCTTCAGCTGTTCTTGACTCCCCGAGACTCAAGTCTTCTACTCTTCTTCTAAATTCTAATCATCTTATTGTTAAAGGCTTCAAGCCCATCATCACTCGTCGCCGGCCCGTCGCCAGACGCCACTCCCCTGCACCATTGAAGCTCAGATCACAGGTTTAGCTCTTCTCCTCTAAACTCTTTCAAAATTGAATCAAATTTTGGATTATAGAATGATAGATACTAAAATTTGGTGAGTAGGTTAGAGAATTGGAGAGTATAAATACTGGGTATATGGGTTAGTTATTTGTGTGTTTGTTTGGGAGGCCAGGTGAATGAATTGGAAATTGAATCAATTTCCTCACTATTTTCGGAAGTTCCTATTGGAATGGGTTAGCTTCTCTCGTGAATGAGAACTTGGCAGGTACTTTTTCTAAGATAGCTAGTTAATATTGGAATGCTAACCGACAAGTCTGCTTAGCTGGGATCTTTAATTGTTGATACTGCAGTTGGCAAACTTGGGAAGGGAAGTTGATAATTTGTTGAGTCAATCTGTCATATTGACTTATTAAATAGTAGTGGATTATTTGGGAAAGAATTCTCTAGTCCGTCCTTTGTTCCAAATGTGGATTACTGATACTGTAGCTGAAGAAGTTTATTAACTCCACTATATGGAGTTACATACGTTCTTAGTTTGGGAGCAATTTGCTTACCTAACGATAAAAAAAGTGTATTTTACACCTCATAGAAATTTACTACACAGAAATTATGGAAAACTTGTCATCTTGAATTGTACTCACAGGAGATTACTGATGTTCAACTTGAAACTTACTTAAGGATTTTAGTGAGTCATTTTTATTGGCAGTATGGGGGGTGTAGCTGAGACATGCTTAGTGAAGGTTAATCTGAAATAAAGTTATGTAATTTAAACTAGGAGGGATAGTTCAAGGCATAATTTTTTTTTACGGGTAGTGGTTGCAAAAATTCTATTCATCCCCATGCCAGTCTTACATATTTGCCTATTTTGAAGCATATTTTTTTCATGTGAATGAATATTTTTAGGACATCTGTGTAAAAGTAAATGTATATTCTTAGGTATTGATTAATTTAGATGGGTGCAACTAGGTGATTGGAAACAGACCTTCTCCTTAGGTATATAAAACAACCCCCACTTTCTGTGATTTGGATATGCATAGGAATCCCTCTCCTCACTGCATTTTTCAAACTTGGCAAAAGTCGGATGCCTATTAAGTACATGATCCGAACAATGCCTAAGAATATTATAATAGCTCATTTATTAGTTTTAGGCAGAATCCATGCAATGAATATATTCTTGATCATAGTTTATATTCCTTTGGTATTAATGATTGATCAACTGTAGTTTTGTTTTTCCCTACTACAGCTATTGCCACAGTTGTTACAATTGCAGAAATTCTCAAAAACAATGGGATGGTTATTGAGAAAAGTGAGACTACTATCCTTTTATCTTTCAACAAAGCAATTGGCAAATTGTCAATCATATTTACTTTTTGAATGATATGCAGAAATCATGACATCAACTGTTGTATTTTTCAGGATGTCTAATGATAATCACATTAATCGTGTCAAAAGGCCTAGATATAAAGAAATTAATACATGGTTTAGTAGAAAGAGTGATAAACCATTAACATGTTCAGAACCTTCTGTAAGCACTCCAATTTCTATTGAAGTAAATGAAGAACCATCTTCTGAGTCTACTTTACCTAATTCTTTGAGGGACGAGTTTGATCCACTTGGTAATGACAATGTCATTGAACGTGATCCGGGTAAACGGTGTCCTATATGGAAGTATCATGTGACTTGATGGGAAGCCATTCGAAAAGCTTATATGGCATTGGGTCCATGTCAACCTAAGCTGAAACATTATCCTTTTTCAGTTCATGGGGCACAAAATCGTAAGTTTAACTTTAATTGGTTTGAAGGTCATCCTTGGCTTGAGTACTCGGTGGATCAAGACAAGATATATTGTTTTCTATCTTTTCTATTTGATAGAGAAAATACTCCTCACCCTGTGTTTACTATAGATGTGTTGAGAAATTGGAAGGATAAACATGTGCTCAAGGTACATATGGGGGTTAAAGACAGTCCATACAATGAAGCCATGGAGAAGTGGTACTTACTGAGAAATGTAACTACTGAAATTGAGAGAATTTTTGTAAAAAAAAAATCAGCAAAAGAGGTGGAGCATAATCGATTAAGGTTGAAGGCTGCAATAAAGGCTGTGAGACTTCTAGCAAACCAAGGACAAACATTTAAAGGCCATGATGAATCTGAAAGCTCTCTTAATGGTGGAAATCTTAGGCAAGTTAAGAAGTCTTATGAAAGAGCTAGTGAAGAGGATATGATGATATTGCAAAATGGTCTTGGAAATGCCAAGTACACAAGTCCATCTGTTCAAAAGCAGCTTTTGAACATTCTTGGTAATAAAGTGAGGCAAATGATTTGTGAAGAGCTTGGTGATGCAAATTTTGCATTCTTGTTGATGAAGTAGTTGATGCAGCTAGCAAGGAGCAAATGTCTATTGTTTTAAGGTTTGTTGATTGTCAAGGCTTTATTCGAGAACGGTTCTTTAAGATAGTGAGTGTTCCTGACACAACCTCATTAACTCTTAAATTAGAGATAGTTAAAGTTCTCAGTATGTTGAATTTGCACGTGAGAAATATACGTGGTCAAGGATATGATGGAGCAAGTAACATGAATGGTATTTGGAATGGCTTACATGCAATGTTTCTAGCAGAGTGTCCATCTTCATATTACGTTCATTGTTTTGCTCACCGGTTGCAGCTAGTATTGAATGGTGCGGCTAAGGGAGTTCATGATTTATGCCGCTTCTTTTCTACTTTGTTGTTAGTTGTGAACTTTGTCGATTCATCTGCTAAGCGCAAGGGTGCACTAAAAGCTGCTACGGAGGATGAAATCCAAGATTTGATAGCTCTTAACACTTTTCAAACTTGTATGGCCCTAATCAAACTTGTATTATATTAATATCATTAGATTTTTTATATTCTTAGTTTACTTTAAATTCTTACCACTATTTAATACTTATTCTCATTCATCAAATAGGTACGGGGTCTGCAATAACTAGCTAGTACTCGTTGGAGCTCTCATTTTCGCTCTATTAAAAGTTTGATTGAATTATTTGGTTCAACCATAACAACCCCATATCATATCATGGACACTGCATCCTTACCTATTCAGGGAGAAGCTAGTGGTATTCTTAGAGCTATGAGAACCTTTGAGTTTGTGTTTTGTTTGATTATGATGGATAAAGTCATGAAAGTCACAGAAGTACTTTGTCAAGCAGTACAACGAAAAAACATTGACATTGGAGAAGCAATGAAGTTTGTTCAATGTACAAAAGAAATTCTACAAGATATGAGAGATGATGGTTGGGATGATTTAGTTATGGTTCTTACATCTTTTTTTGAGAAACATGATATTGTTATGCCTGATATGAATGCTCGTTGGTTTGATGGTACGGGTCGTGCATGTCAACAGAAGAATTTCATTACCAATGAGCACCACTTTCGTGTAGAGGTATTTAATGCGGTACTTGACTTTCAATTAAGTGAGCTAAATAAGAGGTTCAATGACAGATCTTGTGAACTCCTTGTGCTCACTTCAACTTTGGATCCTCATGATAAGTTCAGCCTCTTCGAAACTCAAAATGTACTCTTTCTTGTTAAGAAGTTTTATTCTCAAGATTTTATGCATGATGACCTTCTTACTTTGGAATTGGAGTGTGCATATTATAAGAAGGATATGACTCACGATGTAGCATTTCACACCTTAGATTCTTTGTCTGATATCGGCTTATAAGAAGGATATGACTCACGATGTGGTCTCCGGACTCTGGTGGTCGTAAACTGTAAACTGATATCGGCTTTTATTGCTGCTGAGTTTGCTGTTAGAAATCGCAATAGTAATCCCATTGTCTTTGGTGCTCGTAAGCTGATCTCGGCGTCCGTTTAGCTTTAAGAGATGTTTAAGGGGAGCTAAAAGTTACACTCCTAAATACATAATTCAAGCTCCATTTTTCTTTTTTAGTTAAAATTCTTATAAAAAGACAAAATTTTGAGTGAGGAAAGACAATTTATGTTACTTAAAAAGGAAGCATGGACTTTGAATGGTAAATTGTGAAGTGTAATTTAGCTCCCTTTAAAGATACCGTTTCCGCCGATTCCCACCGCTTGGAACTGGAGGGAGATTTCCTCTCATTATCAGTTATGTTAAAGGTTTTTATTCAGTTATGTGGAAGATCAAGTTCCTAGCGATGTAAAAGTTGTTGTGGAGTCGTTTACGAAGATCTGCTTCAAGCAGGTCGATCTTCAGATAAGTCAAGGTCCGTGGGTCAAAAACATTTCTACCTGTTAGAGTTATAGTATTCCGACAAACCAATAAGGCTCTTTTATGGGATGTTTTGGCTGTAAGCCGCCAAAGAGGCGCATCTCTGTAAATTTCTTTTCACTTGACAAAAAAGAACACATATGGAATGATAGGCTCTTAACCTTGGCCATGCCAAAGGGGCATATCTCTTGATCATGGCCAACTTAACAGGCAGAGTCTGGAAAAAAAAGTTGCTTCCCTCCGATGTGCTTCAATTAGATTAATTGATGATCCATCATGAACCCAGTTTACAGTATCATGAAGTAGCGTTTCAATCATCCAACCAAGAGATCTTGCCATTATCAAGGCTGTCTAAAAAAGATTTGCATTTCTCCTTCAACTTAAATTTGACCCTTTATCTCTTAAAAAAAAAAACCAAAAATTGACCCTTTGTTACTTGCAAAACCCAGACCAGAGCTCCTACCACTACTAGCACCTTTGGACACCAAGGAATCTAGCATAAGCTAGAATATAACAACGATCTGTAAGTCTGTTGTTTTGAAAAGGAAATTTTTTAGAAGCAGTACATGAAACTTGGCCCACTATGAATTTCTATACATCGTTACAAATTCTAAACTTCAGTACATGAACTTATTATTCTGACTAAGTATTTGTACACCACGTTAATAACTTTGTCAGTCAATGTACCATTATCTATACAGTTAAGGGTATAACAAGATTTACACATAAATTATGAACATAAACCACGACCATACACCTTATCTAGAAAACACAAATCTCAAAGTCTCAAAACCAAACTCATAAAACTGAAATTTCTTGAAAACCTTCTCTACTCCACCAACCTTTGCCTCAGATACCCTTCCTCGTATTATGTCGTCAATGATTACAAAGTCTTAGACTCACCATATGTATTCAAATTCAGAAAAAAAATTCCCCTCCAAACCCATTACAGCTTGGCATTTGTTTTTTTTTTGTTACAACTTCATCCACTCCCGCGACCTCAGTCTCTCCGGGACGATATCTGGTTATTGGTTAAGAAGATCCAACAATGCTTTCAAATTAGTTTCTAAGTGGGGCTGGAAATTTCGAATTGTTTGCCTCTTTAGTGAACACTATAGAAGAGAGGATTGGTACCTCTAATCTCCCTTGCTCCAACTTCACTTTTGGAAGTTCGATCTTGAAGAGTAGCCTTGGAATTCTTACATTCTCTCTCTGTAAAAAAATTCAGGTTTTTAACAAAATCGATGTGTGAGTACAGTGAGTTTATAGTGTTCGACCATATGGTGGTTCATTATGAAGTTGAAGGTGGAAAACATGTCGATCGAACTCAGGAGATTGCGAACACCAAATTTCCTCAGCTTTCTCCTTTTGTTTTCCAGAACTCGAGACCAAGATTAATTATTGTTGGTTTATACGATTTTTTTATCAGAAATTTGGGTGTAGTGGTAAAAGTTTGAAGAGACCAAACTACTCTTCAAATTTTGGTTGAATTCATATTTAATTTCTTTCGTGTTCTTCTTCATTAGATTTTAATGTTGTGTTATAATTATTTATCATTCGGTTTATTAAATTATATATGCAATATTTCATTGTTTTTCTAACAATCTTATGACGTTTATTTTGATATTGCTTATATAATTTGTGTTCGATATTTTATCTACAAATTTTCAAGTGAACTTACACCTTGTGTGTGTGTTTCAGTTTCCAAAAATGACTAATGGAGAAAATTCTAGAGATGGCAAGGGACATTTGGTGTCGACTGTGCATGTTGCCCCCGTTGTACCTGTTTCAGTATCCCATGGAGAAAAACCTGAGAAGTTCAACGGCTAGCATTTCAAGAGGTGGCAACAAAAAATGATGTTTTCTCTGACCACTCTGAATCTGGCAAGGTTTCTGACGGAGAATGCTCTTGATTTCAAGGAAGATGACCAAGGCGATCAAGATAAGATTGCTATTGTGAATGCATGGAATAATTCTGTTATTTATGTATGAATTATATCATGAATGGTCTGGCCGATTCAATGTAAAATGTGTACATTAGCATGGGAACGGCAAAGGAGCTATGGGAATCCTTAGAGAAAAAATATAAGACCAAGGATGACGGCGCCAATAAGTTTATCATGGGCCTCTTCCTTGATTATAAGATCGTGGATTCCAAAACCGTGATGAGTCAACTCTCTGAGATTCACGCTGAAGGAATGCAGCTATGTGAAAGCTTTCAAGTGGGATGTGTTATTGAGAAGTTACCACCTGCTTGGAAAGACTTCAAGAACTATCTGAAGCACAAGCGAAAGGAAATGACCATGGTGGATATGGAGGTTAGGCTTCGCATTGAGGAAGACAACCGAGGATCAGAAAAGAAGGCATGGATTAGTGGTGTCTCCGCTAAGACAAACATGTGGAACATGGTCAAGGTTTCAAGAACAAAAAAGGCAAGTATCAAGGGTCCAAGCTAGGGCCGAAATGAGGCATCTCCAAAAAGCCAAGTCTGTTGACTGCAACAAACCAAAAAGAAACAAGAAGAAGAGGAGGCAAACCTGATTAAAGCGGTCACTCAGGAAGTTGTGGACATGAACCTCTGTTGCATGATATCTAAGATGAACATGGTGGATTCAAACCCCAAGGAATGGTGGATGGACACTAGAGCCACCAAACATGTTTGTGTTGACAAGAAGATGTTCTCCACCTTTAAACCATCTATGGAATGGGAGATTATGTACATGGGAAACTCTGCTACCTCTGCGATCAAGGGGAAAAGAAAGGTGATTCTGAAGATGACATCTGGAAATGAGCTGACTCTAAACAATGTCATGTATGTTCCGGAGATCCGCAAGAATCTGATTTCTGGTGCACTGTTGAAAACTCATGGGTTCCGCATAGTGATAGAGTCTGATAAGCTTGATTTATCCAAAAATGGAATGTTTGTGGGTAATGGCTATGTATCAGGTGAGATGATCAAAATGAATGTAATGACTATGATCAAGAAAATGAATGAAGCTTATACTTCCACCTACATGATTGAGTCTTCCAATTTATGGCATGGTAGACTAGGACATGTTAATTATGATACTTTGCGAAAGTTAATTAACATGGAACACTTACCAAAATTTCAAATTGATTCAAAACATAAGTATGAAACTTGTGTAGAGGCAAAACTGACTAGATCATCTTTCTAAAGTGTTGAAAGAAACGGTGAATCCCTTGATCTGATTCATACATATGTGTGTGATTTAAAATCAACGTTATCTAGATGGAATAATAAATATTTTATTACCTTCATAGATGATAACACGAAATATTGCTATGTGTATTTGCTAAAAAGCAAAAGTGAGGCTATAGAGAAATTCATTCTCTATAAAAATGAGGTTGAGAACCAACTCAACAAGAAAATTAAGGCACTAAGAAGTGACCGAGTGGGTGAGTATGAATCGCCATTTGCTAAGATTTGTGCTCAGAATGAGATTATACATCAGAGAACTGTTCCATACTTACCACAATCCAATGGTATAGCAGAACAAAAAAATCGTACTTTAAAGGATATGATAAATGCTCTGCTATTTAGTTCTAGGATGTCACCCAACATGTGGGCAGACACGATTCTCACGGCAAATTACATTCTAAATAAGGTGCCTAAAAAAAAGAAAACTTCATATGAGTTATGGAAAGAGAGAAAGTCATCCTACAAATACTTAAAAGTATAGGGATGTTTGGCAAAAGTGAAAATTCCCAAACCTAAAAAGGTGAAGAATTGGCTTAAAACGGTTGATTGCATCTTGATTGGTTATGCACATAACAGTTCGGCTTATCGATTCCTAGTCCACGATTCAAATATTCCTGAAATCCATAAGGATACAATATTGGAATCGAGAAATGCATCTTTCTTTGAAAATGTATTTCCACGGAAGTCTAGAGAAGAATCTAATTCTTCTAAACGGGTACGTGAAGACAACAAGCTAAAACTGATGATGCTCAGGATCAAAAATCTGAGTCGGAGTCCGAATCTGAGTCTGAGGCTGAGGTTGAACTTAGACGTAGCAAAAGGGCAAGGACCGCAAAATCCTATGGCCTTACTTCCTGTCATATATGGTTGAAGGTGATCCATATACCTTCAAAGAGGCAGTAAGGTCTACTGATGGTCCTCTGTGGAAAGAAGCAATCAAAAGTGAGATTGATTCCATCATGCAAAATCACACTTGAGAATTAGTGGATTTGCCACCTGGTTGTAAGCCTTTGATTTCCAAGTGGATTTTCAAAAAGAAATTAAAAGCTGATGGGTTAATAGACAAATACAAGGCTAGACTTATTATTAAATCTATAGGCAAAAGGAGGGTTTGGATTATTTTGACACTTATTCTCCTGTTACGAGAATAACCTCCATACGGATGGTACTTGTAATTGCAGCGTTGCGCATTGAAGTACACCAAATGGATGTAAAGACGACCTTCCTAAATGGAGATGTAGAAGAAGAAATCTACATGGAATAGCTGGAAGGTTTCTCTACTCCTTCTCAGAGTAGGAAGGTGTGCGAACTAGTTAATTCATTATATGGCTTAAAACAAGCACCAAAACAATGGCATGAAGGTGATAAATGAATGTGATAAATGTGTATATGTCAAAGACACTGAAAATACATATGTGATACTATGTTTGTATGTGGATGATATGCTTATTGTTGGGAGCAACGATAAGATGATCAAGTCCACTAAAGACATGTTGAATTCCAAGTTTGATATGAAAGACTTAAGACTAGCTGATGTCATTTTAAGGATTAAAATTACGAGAACATCAAAATGGCTTGTGTTGAATCAAACACACTATGTGGACAATATTCTTGGGAAATTTGATAAGGAAGGTTCTGGAATTGTCATAACTCATGTAGATATGAATCTACATTTGTCTAAGAATAAAGGTGAAAGTGTTTCTCAATTAGAGTACTTGAGAATAATTAGGAGTCTAATGTACTTAACAAGTTGTACAAGACCAGATCTAGCTTATGCGGTTCATAAGCGAAGTAGGTACACAAGTAAACCTGGAGCTATGCATTGGCAAGCGATTAGAAGAGTACTCAAATACTTTAGGTATACTCGTACCTATGGGTTGCACTACACATCATACCCAGCTATTATAGAAGGGTCCACTGATGCGAATTGGATATCTACCATGAAAGACTCAAAGTCTACTAGCGGATATGTATTTACGCTAGGGGTGCAGCCGTGTCCTGGAAGTCCTAAAAACAAACGGTTATAACTAGATCCACAATGGAGTCTGAGTTTGTAGCACTAGATAAATGTGGGGAGGAAGCATAATGGTTACACCAGTTTATAGAGGACATTCCTCGATAGACAAAACTTGTGTCTGCGATTGGTATACATTGTGATAGTCAATCTGCAATTAGCAGGGCACAAAGCAAGATGTATAATGGTAAGTCTAGACACATTCGTCGAAGACATAATACCATTAGACAACTACTCTCAACTGGAGTTATCTCTATAAACTATGTAAAGTCTAAAGATAATATTGTTGATCCTTTAACCAAAGGGTTAAACAAAGAGTTAATTAAAAAATCATTGAAAGGGAATGGGACTAAAGTCCATTGGAAATTAAAAATCACTACAGTGGATACCCAACCTAACTCACTGGAGATCCTAAGATCTAGGTTCAAAAGGGAAAACCAAATTGTGGAGATTAGTTCGGATCACTGTGGGGAGTTTCCCAAGTCCATTCCTATGATGAAAAACAGTGACACCCATAAGGATTAGGTTAAGCTAAAACTTTTAATGATTTTTATGCGTCGGGAAACCGAGCAGAGTAATGCGGGTTACTCTTAATTAAGAGATCACATATGCAAGAGAGAAGTGGGGCCGTTTATAGGGAAATTAATGAGGGCATAACTCTTATCAAACTACTTGCAGAACCAGGTGAAATGGGCACAAAAAATGAGAACCGGAATGTACCAGAGAGACTCATGTGTGAAGTATGTCATCATTTACATAAATGACGAATAGTTTAAAGACATCGCGTCTACTATTTAGTTAGTAAAGTAAGCATACTTTCATAATGGAATGTTCAAATGGTCAAACCTACCTATTCTATGCAGGTTTCAACCGTAGAAATCTATCACCAAATTCTATCGAGTCTTTGGATGTCAATTTCATTCATATGGGGAATTTTTGGAAAAATGGTTAAAAAAACATTTAAAACCAAATTTTAATTTATTAATTAAATTAAGTTAAACTTATAATTAATCAAAGTTGAACATAGATTTGAGTTCTTCATAATGAGGGCTACAAGATCATATGTTTGTTTGTGTAATTTGGTTAGTGAGTGAATAAAAAATTGTCACTCAAAGATGACTATTTAAAATGTGTGAAAATGTTTGTTCCATGTTGAAAAAGAGAAGTGTTGGAAATGTTTTATATGAAATCTATTGTTTATGGATTGTAAAGTGTGTAAGCCCCTTTATAACCTCTCGCGCACGCGCAGGGGGCTGTAAATCTCAAGTCACAAGGGAAACTCGTGTATGCCCGTGCGACCTGCAGACACAAATGCAACATCGAATTGAGGGCCGGAACGCAGATTCTTTTTTTCTGAAAATTCTTTTTGGACGTTTTAACTTCTTTTGATTGTTCAAATTTTTCTTTTTGTAACAACTGTAACTGAAACGTTATTGTGTGTTATGGAGAAGTTTGTAACAGATTGAAATCATTGCTTATAACATATGTAACTCATGTATGTTATGATCTTTTGATTTCCTATAAGAGCCATTTTATTCATTGCAGATTGCAAATCCTCACTGTATAAATAGCAACCATCCTTTCATTGTAAATCATTCCAAACAACTCTCTCTCTCTCTCTCAAAGTTTTATTAGGTTTTCACTGGTGATAGAAAGATGTACTTTTCGAGTTCGTTGAGAGTTCTAGTTAGTAGTACAATTTCCTTGAATTGTTTAGTCGTTTTATCCTGGGAGACAAGCGTCAAGTATCCTTGCACCCGTAGAAGAGGCGTAAACATCTTAATGACAGTGTTGTATCACACACGTCTCGATTAGTTCTTCAATCATCAATCGTTCGGTATTTTGGTTGAATTCATATTGAATTTATTTCGTATTTTTCGTCATCATATTTTAATGTTGTGTTATAATTATTTATAATTCAATTTATTATATTAATGACAGTGTTGTATCACACACGTCTCGATCAGTTCTTCAATCATCAATCGTTCGGTATTTTGGTTGAATTCATATTGAATTTCTTTCGTGTTCTTCGTCATCATATTTTAATGTTGTGTTATAATTATTTATAATTCAATTTATTATATTATATATGTAATATTTCATTGTTTTTCTAACATGTGTTTCATGGCATCGGCATGAACATTTACCGGATTTATTTGTAAGATGGCAAGTAATTGTGACCAATATCAGATATGGAGGAAGATCATGAGACAATGCGGTTGCACAATACTATATTTTCCATTCATAAGAGTGATAAGACTTACAAAAGTTGCAAAGCTTACAACATCTTGTAAACACAAAAAACGAAATGACACACTGAAAACTGCTCTGAAGTACCAAGAAACAAAGACTTCTTGAAATAGGTTGAGAAGCCACTTTTTGCCCCTCAACCCCTCACACTTGAACTTTAAGTGTTACTCTCTCAAACCTATCTATATAACTTACTGAAGTGGGAGGTGAAAGAGGATGAGCACACCTTTTAAACCGTCTCTTCACTCCTTTCTTCTCCTATCTTCGAAACTTATTTTTCCGACCTAACTTCGTCTAAAAAGCCTAAGCAGATCCCAATCATCATAAGTAAAGTAATATTCGAAAGGTGAAAAAAAAAAGGACCTTTGTGGACTGATTTCTGTATAACTGCACAATTCTTACATTACGATCCCAGAAACTGTGTGAACCTCTCTCTTTTACTTCATTGAGTGCTTGTGCTTTCCTTAATTACGCTAATGAGTAGTTTGAGACCAGGACATTTGCTGCAGAAGCAGCATGGATGTAGACAAACTCGAGGCTCTTTCCTGCAGGTAAAGAGTTGAGCCAGCTTGGGAAAACATAGGAATCGCCTGTCTTTGTAAGACCCCAAAGAGGACCGTATAGTTTTGATACTGTAAGCTTGAGATTCTGTAGTGTCTTGCCAGACTTGTTAGTCACAGTTGTGGAATATCTGTAATAAGTTAACCCCTTGGCAACCCACGTGGATGTCACCTTCTGTGTTACTGAAACTGGGCCAGAAGATGAAGCTGGAGCAGCTGGAGTAAGCTTAGGTAGAGCAGCTGGTTTTGGCTTGGCTGTAACAACTGCAATATAAATTTGTTGATCAATGACCATGCATTGTGATAGAATTGAAAGGGTTTAGTAACAAACTAACAAAAACCAATAGTCAATATATACCTGGAAGAAGCTGGTTATAGCTGCTCTGACCACCTCCTAGACGAGCCAATATTCCGAGAAGAGGAGCATTGTTGTAGGTAGCAGGTTCAGTCTGCTCATAGTTGTCCCTTTGATCAGCAAAGTTGTCATAGGCATCAGGTCCACCGACAATAGCACCGGTAAGGAGATTGGGATCACTAGCCTTCCTGCTAAACCAAGTAGCATAACCTCCCCTGCAGCTAACAAATGAAGAATCCTTCTTGATGGAAACAATTGAAGAACCCCTGTGGTGAACTTGTCGAGGATAATTATTTCCATATCCAACCATGTAACTAGTAGCTCTTGGGTTGTCTCCAAGAATGTAATCCACCTGATGACATTCACAAAATCATAGTATTAAGTTACATGTTTCAACTTAACATATATATTGCAAAAATCAGATGTAATTGGCAACTTACCTGAGATTTTGCAAAGGATAGAAGCTCGGTAGGTGCAACATTGCCAGAAGCACACTTCAACGTTCTCCTGGAAGATGTAAGATAATCGGAATAGACTGTGGTCAAGAAGGAGGCACTAGTCACAAATTGCATGTTGTTCCACCTTTGGCGGAAAATAAGGCCACCAGGAGTCTTCTGCACATTGCGGCTGCCCTTTCCAAGGCATGAACACATGAAATACTCGGCTTTCGCTGTGTATTTCTGAAATACAGCAGCATGCTTACCAGCTTTGCCTTGCATCAAGAACTGCAGTGGAAGAAAAACAACCGAATTAGCTAACTGCTCAATACCAATAAGCCAATAACAAAACAATAGTCCTAATGTCCTACTATCTCCACCTCAAATTGAAACATTGATTCATATATCTGAAACAAACATCAAGCTAACAATGCTTACAAAATGAAGCAACTAAATCTCTATCAAATCATGTAACAAGTCACAAAATGATATACCTTAGCAACAAGGGTCTGAACACCAGAGTACTTGACATCCCAACCAAACTCAGTCATGCCCCAACCAGTTCCACCCATGGAGTCACCATTGTTTGCAAGGTAGTTCAAGTAGTACTCACTGTTGGAAGCCTGGTACAACCAAGCAGCAGCCCAAAGCAACTCATCCTGCACATATTAAACACCCATGAGATACAAAGGTACAGACTATTGGGCCTGCTGGGACTCTAAAAGTTATGTGGGCTTGTTCATAACAGAAATGGGCCCAAATACTTACATTGTATCCACTGATGGATCGGTAGTACTTCTGGGCAACTGTTATGCTGCTGTCATATTTGCCCCTGTACTTGTCTGCAAAATCAAACAGCTGCAAAAGAAAACAAACCAGTGTCAAAATCGAGTCAGTGGCATGTACCGTAGAAAGTAGAAATCACCGAGGATATTATTAGAAATAAAAACATATTATGTATAAGTACTGTAGGTAGGGCTCTTTGTGGGCGTACGGTATCACCACCGATAGAAGTCGCACGTGACTGAGCTTCTAACTGGTTTCTACTAACCAGTCCCATATTAATGGTGCAGATCTGTTGGTACAGTACTATCAGATCTGGTCTGCACCGTCAATTGCGACAGTACCTATGGGAAATGTCCCCCTCGATCCTAAATACGCGCCGTAAAAATTTACCCTATTTCAATTGTATATGTACCCTCAAACGGCACCGTATTATGTTTTCAAATAGCTTCGTAATGTAATTTTACCGATATAAATCCCCGCAACATGCTCAGTAAGTATCAAGTAAGGACCACACTGACAGAAAGGGTAAATCAAGCGTAACCGCCCTATTAATTACGACATGTGGCTATCATGCGCAAGACCCGCCAAAAAAGCATGAAGTCGGAAACGGAAAGTGGCTAAAATGCGCCGACTACCAACGTTTTTCAGACACTGGTGGTTCATAAAAGCACTTCCTTTCACAGAACTAGAGGCCCAACAGACTATTGGCCTTTTGGAAAGAAGAAAAGCACTTCCACATGAAACAGTTGCGTTTATTAAGTGAAGGAGGAGTGAAACGAACCTGGTAGGCGTGCTGCAAGAGAGTGCGGGAGTAGGCAGGGTTGGTGCGGCGGAAAACAATGGAGGCGGCGGCCATGGCGGCGGCGGTTTCTCCGGCGAGATCAGACCCTGGGTTGCTGGGGCTGATCTTGTAAGCGCGGCGGTCGGTGGTCATGTCCTCCGGCCTCTGCCAGCAGTAGTGGTCTGTGTTTCCATCTCCGACCTATTAACACCGACCAAAACATCATCAATAAACAATCATATTACTTTTAGAAATTTGGGTTCGGTTTTGTTTATATAATTATTACAATAAAAGAAATCCCGTTTGAAAAAAAAATACATATTAGTCAATAAAGAAAAGAAACTCGAAGATCTTTTTCAAAGTGATGGTAACAGAGTAGAGAGCTTTTTAAGTGTTATTAGAAAAATGGGTTCTGTTTTGAGTTTTCAACTCGAACGGAAAGCTACCTCTCCATAGAGAAGGTTGGGTTCTGGGTGAGCTTTGATGAAGTAGTCAGTTCCCCACTTAACCGCGTCCATGGCATGGCCAAGTTCACCGCTAGAAGCCATTTGTTTGCCATACTCTATTATACTCCAGGACATCATTGTAACAGTGAACGCCATCGGAAGCCCAAATTTCACATTGTCCCCAGCATCATAGTAACCCCCGACCAGATCCACCTACATATTGAAAAAAAAATTGAACCAAATTAAGTAAATATTAAGAACATGCCGGGAAATAGCGGTAAATTTTGACAGTAAAAACAGTACAGAAATGAGTGAAATTACTCACCCCGCTGGCTTTGCCGTCGTATAAGCCGGAATGGGATCTCCAAGTGACCCTTTGGTTACGAGGAAGGACACCAGATCTCTGAGCTTCGAAGAAGAGAATGCTCTTGCTGAGTGCTGCGCCATAGTCATGGCCAGCCAGAGCAAGAGGGAAACAGAGAAGCAGAAACAGGGGAGCCAAGGAAACTAGCCTCACAAATTTCTCCATACCAGTAACTATGGTCTATACTAGCAATGTTGGATGGTTTATCAGCTAAAATTTCTGATAAATCCACCGGAAGAGAGAAAGGGGTGAGAGACCTTTAAGGAGTGGGTGGAGAAGAAGAGAGTGCTGGGGATTGAGGGAGGGAGGGAGCTCTAGGACACCTCTATATAATGTGAGAGAATTAAGGAAAAGCAAGTGTGCCCAAAAACCAGCATGGACAATAAAAAAAGGAAAATGGGGAGAAAAATAATTTAAAATTTTCAGAGCTTGAGTTTCTGATATCGAGGGCTGAAAACACTCGAGGAAAAAGAACAGAGTCATGTGGGTGTTCCCGGCTCTTTACTGGGAAGGTCGGTGTGTATTTAATGGTGTGGAGTCTGTAACTCTGTATGAACTGGGAAATTAAAGTTACTAACCTATGAGGAGAAATATTCCATTAGATATAATTTGAAAGAACTTACCAAAATAAGGAAGGTGGAGGAAGGTGCAGGAGTAAGAGTCAAAAAAAGCTCAGTTTCTGTCTTCCGGCGATGGTCCCGCAGTTTAAATGACGGTTTTGCCCGTGGTCGAAGTTTGTGAGAGGTGAGGCCGGAAGTGTCAGTTTTACTTTTACCGGGACAGGGATTAGTTGCTGCGTGGCTTTGTAGGGTTGGGGGTGTGAAAAGTGGTTGACCACTTGATCGGGGTAATCTGAGTTTCGTCGTTCGATGCATGGGGAATCGAAGATGCAAAGGTTAACGGTTTCGATTTACCGGTGGAAGCTTTATTGTCTCTGGCCTTTCCTTTGTTGTTAATGTTTAGAACTTTCCTTGCCTCGGATTCTACTTTGTCACCGGCAACTTGATCCGTTAACCCTAATTTGTATATGATTAGGGTTAATCGTGATCTTTACGTCGATTACCTGATTGAAAAAAAAAATGGGTATATATGATAATTTTCAGGTGCGGACGTCCGTACCTTACATAATGTATGGATTCACCGATTCCGGCAGGGCGGACCACAACAGCCACGCTCTACACCTCTCGGCAGTCCCATCTGTGCAGGCCGAAGCTCCATCGGCAACCCACGGCTGCCGGAATTGCGACACCGCCGGAATATGCCAAGAAACTTGATTTTTGTCGATTCCGGTCGCCGATAGAGCTACGACCTGCACATATGGGATCGCAGGGACGTGGGTAGTGCGGTTGTGCTGGTTCGCCGCGCCGTTGCGGTCTACCATCACCGGAATCGGGACGTACGCACCTGTAGAGGCATAAATATATCAGTATTTATCCAGAATGAACATTCACTCCGAAAATTACAGAGTGAAGTTCCAATTTTAGAACACTTTTCGGCCAAATGTTTTCATCACAAGTGATTTAATATTTATGTATGCTATTCAATATCATCTTTGCAAATTTTCATCTAATTCGGTTATCGTTAAGGTATTGAAATTAAATTAAATCAATGAACGAATTAAATCTGTTCAACGTAAACCGTTCATGTAAATCTTAATTTTGAAAGCTCAAACCATTATCAAATTCAATGAAACTTTGCATAGATAATCTTGAATCGCATACCTAAATATTAAATCACTTCTGATGAAAAAAATTGACTGAAATGTGTGCTAAAATTAGAACTTCATTATGTAATTTTCAGAGCGAATGTTCACTCGGGCGTATATATATATAATATTTGGAATGGACAAAAAGAATCGTGTCACGGACTCACGGATGCTCTATAATCAGTGAATAACGAAACGGAGTTTACTACGTATATAATCATAAAAATTAATTGCGTGTGCAATAATGGAGTGTCGTTCTCATATGTTGCTCGCAACTTCATAGATATGAAGCGAGACTATATCAAATTAATTGATGTACATTGCTTAAAGAGTCTGCCCCGAAACCAAATAGAATATGAACCGTACCCCATCTGACGATTATGTCACAACCGATCGGCCAACTAGGATTTTCACATATATCGGATCAAAAGTACATAAGTCTATTACTAGTATAGTCAACAACAAATATGTATGCAACACTCGAAACAATACCAATTTAGATTTTACTTTTTGATGTTTCGTGAGAACATTACATCTGTAACAACATGCATAGTTTAGCAACCGAAACACATGAACAATGTCAATGAATAATTCGAGCAAGGTCTAGATTATTGGCATATATATTCTGCCATCTAATTAACAAGATATAATCTGCCCCAAAATTTATTTTCTAAACCAACTCAATGTAGGTTAAATCCAATACAAGTAAGCCACATTTTAATTAAATGAAGAAACGACCACATAGATACACAGATTGACCACGTTTTGCCGTCCGAAGTTTTGTAGCATATGAAGAAACATGAAACGCGAGTGATTAAGATCGTAAATGGTACGCTGGCATTCCATGTGGAGGAGATGCATGTTATATCACATACATTCCAGAAAAAGACCCATAGCTGAAGACAAGATCAATCTCCCCAATATTTTTAGACCACCGCTTCATCGATCAATTAACTTGTGTTGCTGTTCATGCATGCAGAAAATCTTAGCGGTCAGGTTGGCTATTTATATTCTTGCTTATTGGGAATATGTACACCGTTTAAAACTAGCTAAATAATATCATTGTTTGTTCATCACTCTCTGTCAGGTTAATTCACGTGTACAAAATGTTTTGTTTCTTCGAAAAATTGTTAGTTAATTTGATGTGGTACTTATAAAAATGCAAGTGAAGTATTGTGTGTTTTATTAAATTAGCTTGAACATTAAATGTAGCGTATGAAGGATTTGACATCAAGTTTCCGATGGAGGATCCGAGTCCTTTCTAGGAAGGGAGAACCTTGCAAAATGAGTTGTTTCGCCAGGTAGATCGATATGTTGTCCTTAATTAGAAATGGAGGTGCTTGAATGCGGGCTTTAAGATCATATTGTATTGTTTCATACTCTCCTAGTGGCCAAGTTGGGAATGATACTGGCTAAACAATGGTACGTCAAGGTGTGACATCTAAGAGTTTCTTGTGCATGCTGTCCTCCTTAATTATTTTATCTTGACAAGTTGAAATTCACAAGAAATTTTAGGTGTTACCATAGATGATTTAAATTTCAATGCTGAAAAAGGGCAAAAAACGATTAATGTAATGTACGTTTAGCTAATGACATCATTGACATGAGATAGTATGATATACACACACACACCTGATTATATAGCTGTAATTACGAAGTCAATCCGGTAAGACTATTTCATTTTACATGTGAATGTAGATGTACTATTGAAAGGAATGTGAAAATCTAGTCGTCTAGTATGCTTGTAGTAAAACTCTGATCTCACAATCTTACACACATAATCTCAACTTCAATCGTCACGAATTGAGATTTTATGAAACTAATACAACCTCCATTAAACCTTAATACAATCATCTCTTCTGAGGAGAGGGCATAAACGTAAACAAGAACCATACCGACGGCAACGACATGAAAGCTGGCGGCGTGGTTACACCTGGTTCGTGTGACACATAATGTGAGAGAAGATTTGACCTGCAACCAGATTCGAATACCCGACAAACCACACTCAGCTCCATTTATTCATTTAATTTTGTTCTCCTCCATTTTAATAACAAACCTAATTTCATTTTCGAAAATAAAAATCATCCCTACAAAGTCCACCGACAGTACCCGGTAAAACCCGATAATTTTATGTTCGTGGGGTTGAAATGACTGGGCATATGGGAATGGCAATATCCCGTAATATATTCTTAAAACGACGGCCACTTTGTTTTTACCAATTATTTTGTTCTATTAAAATTAAGAAACTAAGAAAAATACAAAATGACAAAAAAGACGTGGTCAATAAAGAGAGGTCCCATTATCCGATGTCAGATTGCGCTTTATTCCCAAGTCCCAACCGCAATCAACGGTCTAGACCCGAAAAAAGGATCCATTTTATTTTTCGGGTCTATGCTTTTTTCTTTTCCGAAAGCAGCTTCAGAAATAAGGAAGTCACAAACCGACACGTCAACGGGACAAAGCGGCAGAGCTGCTCCGCGATTACCGGCTGGCGCCGGTTTTGTAACGGCCACGGCAAAGAACCCTAGCTAGAACGGTGATTTGTTTAAGTGCGGTGGCACCAGAATCAATGCCCTTCACCTAAAACGACCTAACTTTAGCTCAGTGAAAGCTTCTCACTAGAAGCTTCAAGTAAAGATGTATATGTGGGTGGATTTATAATTAAGGGTTCTCACCAAAAGGCTAGGGTAGCCAAAGGTTCCCGGTTTTCATGGAGTTTAGGGCAAAGAGGATCCCCTTGATATAAGGGCAGTGTGTGCTCTCATTGGCTTTAGGGTTTTGAGTGGGTTAGGTTTTGCTCTTTTTGGAAAGCCCTAGTGAGTGAGTGACCTGCATTGTTTGAATTCTGGATCACTTGATTCAGAGGTGTTTACATTGTGCTATGACTGTATATTAGTGGTTTGGGGCCAATGAATTGAATCATTCAAATTCAATGATATATATATATATATATATATATATATATATTGCATGCTCAGATAACCAACTAAAGTTTAATGGATTTGAAAGTCAAGCTCTTGGGTTAGCTAGGGTTTAATGATAACACAGCTTACTTTGTTAGATTGATTAGCACTTATGGGTTGGCAATTTAACTTGGTGGATGCTACCAAACAAGAAACTTAATGGATTATTAACTAGGGTTTCGATTCTATCATTATCATTCTTTACAAATTTGTTGAATGGTACATGGAAATAACTATTAAGAAAAATATCATGAAGAAAATAATTATTGAACGCTAGCTAGGGTTGAGGGAATTGTGAAGATAACATGTGCTGATAGACAATAATGTTTGATATCAGTGATCCAAGGTCTCTGTTTTGCAGCTAGACCTAAAAGGGCCAATCACTCCCATTTGGCATCCAAATTATCTTAAATTCTAAAGGATGATATAAATGTGAAAGGAACAAAACGAAAAGGCTCATCTTTGTATCTAAGTACGTACTAATTAAAGGGTACGGCTTCTATAATTATAATAGATAAACTTAATCGGGTAAAGTTTGCACGACAGAATAGATAAGCTCATATTGAAGATGACATTTATAAAACTAGTGTTTCGAGTATGCTAGTGTACTACCGTTTTTGTATTCACTAATTATACAACTGATGTTTAGATTCAAAACTGATCGTGAAACTAAACTAAACACTACACTGATCAACCTGTGACAATATTTGAGAACAACATTCGAACTCGAATTCAAAATTGTAAAACATTAGCCGATCCAAGTGCCTCACTGCCGCTACTGTAACTGCAAGCTAAGCTCAACTGCCTAATTTGATAAATAAATAAATAAAAAACAAAACAAAAACTCAACTGCCTAATTCGTACTAGATTACGTTAGTTGAGATTTGGCTATGATACTCTGAAGAAAAGATCGATCACATATATATGTCATGGACCACCATGTTCGCTGAAGGAGCTTCATTCATTAACATCTTTTATAATTGCGTTGGTTGTTGGCTCTAAAACTCCTCTGCTTAGCTCTTTGGGTTAAAACTTATCATCCTCGATTGAAAGGTCCTCCACATATTACATCAAAAGCCAATGGTAGTTTGGATCGTGTTTCATATCTGGTAATTGCTTCTCTGCCAAACCAACTAATATTGAGATTCAATCCTATTTCATTCTAATGCATTTCAAACCATATATATCAACCTCCATACGTTTCAGATAATGCACCGTATACTCTCCTATTAGGTATAAAGATGAGCGTGCATGAATATTTATACTCATCACTTATTTCATTTTGTAAATTATTTTTCTCTGTCGTTTTTAGCATTTATTTCTAAACCTAGCTACTTAATTTGTGTACGTGCGTCTTTTGGTTTAGGAAATTAATATTTATATATATATGTTTTATCCCCAATTATATATATAGCGTACAAGTTGATGTAAAGATCTATTTATATATGAAGATGGGTGACGGAGAGTGTGTCCAAAGTACTGGCCAAAATGTTTCATTTCAGTTTCTTGTTTTTTCTTCTTTGAGGGATGGATTGATGGATCGTCATAGAACCACAACAATTTGACTTTCTTGGTATCCCGAACCAAAATCTTACTGTTCTTCTATTCTTTACTTCATCAGAGATATATGCTTCTAATTTTACTTTGTCTAATATATATCTGTATATAGAAATGTTAAGCAAAAACGCCTTGGAATTTGACATAGGAAAGACCAAGATTCAACAATGTAGAAGCAAATCGTTGCAGAATTTTCGCAAGTACGAACACTAGGTCAGTATATTTCCAAATGTACGTTATGCTTCTATGTAATCATATAATACATGATCGTGTCATTCTTGCTTATATATCATACGAGACAATGAAAATTCAAAGGTACTCGAAACGTACAGCCAAATTGTTGTATGGTAATAGGAAGTAGAACAAATTAAAAGGCATTCAATCATTTTCAAAATACATGTACGTGAAAACACACTTTAGCATCCATAGCCACGATAGTGACCAATATCATTCATGCTTTTGATGCAAACATTGACCACGCGAAAAAGGAATTGGAGGATCCCAATTCCCATGATTGTGGACATTGCATTATATAATATATCAACTATGTCCCCAGCTATAAGCTACATTTGCATATATGTAAAATCCGCATGCATTAGGTTCAGAGAAGCACCATGCCATTTGCCTTTAACGCATGCCCTTCATTTACATCATAACCATTTGAACACTTTACTGAGTTTAGAGACCGTGACAAAATCAATAGTTCAAAACAAACATATCTTTGAGGGAATTGGAGGAGGACATGAATTTGCATATTTGGTCCCAGATCACACGTGCACTTCAAGCTGATCATCGCTAGTAGCTGGTAGAGAAATATATGCATGGCCCTTTAAAGATCTCATACTCGATATGTAGTCATATGTGCATGTTTCTCACTGAAAATGATAGAAGATGAAAACTTTAATGTAACGAGAGGGACCCTTTTTCTAGTCGTTTTAACAATCAGTTAGCAAAACTTGGTCAAATGATGCGTAATTACTCGTATTTTATTCGTCAAGGTTTAACTGTCGTATGATCCCAAGAATAGCGACACAACCTCATCATAATTTCTATTTTTCTTGGCTGTGAAGTGTGGAGTACAATACTCGTGGAGTCTGGAAGTATATACAAATGAGACTCTTCATCACAAGTTAGAATTGCATAGAAAGAGCTTTCTAACTCGGTTGTAATTTCAGAATTTGTTTCGCATGATATAAATTTGCAATTGTGCATCGGCGTATGAATAGTTTCAAATCATACAAATCTACAAAAAACAGTACTCATCAAGACATCAACCAAGAAAACAATGATTTGTTTAACTCAATTAATATTCAGTTGCAGCTGAAGGGAAGAAAACAAAACACAGTACTCTGGTTAATTAGTTAGTTAATCGATTAATTGCACGAGTGAGTTGTAATGGATATTAAGAGTACATGCACGAAGCGCAATTGAAGGCGTATTCAAATATTTCCAGACGCAAAGATATAAACTATAAGGTGTTAAGACACTATGAGCTAATCACGCAATGCAAGAACATTGAGTGGAGTTGTGGCCTTTTGACCCCCACACCGTATACATAAATAGCTAGATAATGGATGACTTTGATTTTTTATTTCATAACAAGATTAATTAATGTACAAAATATATATAGACAAATATTGGCATCCCCACTACTCACCCATTATTATTTTTGCGATGAGCCAATACTCCTCTGATCATGGCATAATTCATGCTTTATGTATAATATTATTTGATATACTGTATATGCTTTGATTGATCGCTAATGTTTATAAGAGGGCATTATTTGGTACGTGTCGATTTCAAGTGGAAGTTCATTCCATCCATGAAACTTCAATCTACTTATTCAGTTATACAACACTGATATTTTGATAATTTGATTGTGATAACAGTACAAGTCTTGCATTCCGATCCTGCCTTCATTGGGTCTCTTCTTCATAACTCCATAAGTACCAGGTCGACTTTGTTTTCAATTTTTTGTAAGATTTAATTAATGAAAGAGTGTACTAAGACGATGTATGGGTGAGACAATATGTCGTAACTGCTTTATTGTTTTTCTTTTATATCAGCGAGTGCTTAAACTTAGATGTGCGTACTTGACATCGTGTCATCTCAATTCTCAAACCCCTTGAAGTTATTGAGATAATTAATTTGTGGTTGAAGAGAAAAGAGAAATGGTGAATCAATTCTTTTTTTTTTCACCATCTATGTCATTGTTCTTGTCTTATAATAGTTGCCATAGGCCATTATTGTATATTAAATTGTGCTGTCAAGTAGATTTGCTAAATAACGAACTCTTAATTAAAAATTAGAGATCATGATTATAATTTAGCCCCACGACAATAAGAGAAACCAATTTAATGCATGCGTCAATAAGATATGGGATATTATATATAGTTCTTCCTTTCCTGTGACTTATTAATTATTATCTTCAACTTGCCGGGATACGTCTTCATCGGCAGGTTTTATATATGTCGAATTCCTTTCTTCTCCAACTGCCTGCACCCAAACAAGTCAGTTTTAATATCAAGATTACCACTTTTAGTTGGGGCTAAGTATAATATATCTGAATAGCCAACGGCCAAAACACAATCCTCTAGTCATACATGAAAGCTGAACAGTATCTTGGTTTGGCGGTTTGCATTGGACTTGTTATAAATAAAACTTGATTTGATTGTCAATGAATCTCCTTGATGGTATTCGATCGGTGCTAAATGCCAATATCATACTGTATGTAAATTTACAGTTTAATTCGGTGCGCGATGTGAAAAGACTGAAAGTCATGGTCTAATTATAAGTTAATCTTTTCTTCTACGTGAAAATCACTGTTATTTTCATAGTTGCAAACAAGATGTTTGAATATCAACAACTCATGAATTCATTTACTATCATCTTATTTGTCTTTTTATAACGCGTACGTTGCTTATATTTAGGCCCAGTTTGGGTTTGAAGTGGAAGAACTCAAAAATGGAAAAATTTAATTTTAAATAAGCAGGTCTTATCTGCTTTTTAAAATAGTGATTTTTAAGACTAAATTTTATAAATAAGTAGAGTATATAAAACTTATCAAACAAAAAACACATTATGAGTTAAATATAAGTGCTTATTTTTCTCAAAACTCAATATCAAACTAAACCTTAGACAGAGAAAATCAAAACCCTCATGAGAAGGCATCCAAATGACTTTTTAAATAGAAGGGAAAAAACATAACATTGAGAAGAATCAAAGTATCAAACTATCTGTATCCCAAAAAAAAGGTATCAATATTGAATAAAATAATCACCTTTGAAGGAGATATCGCTCTATATATTTCAAACGTGACATCTATATATATTGAATCATTGATCGTTCAATGGTAGATCGACTATCTCGTCTCAGTCTCCTACAATACAAAGTTGATATACCGAAGTCGAAAATGTCGATTCTTAATGTATTCAATCTATTCATCATAGTTCTATACGACAATGGGTCAAATTAAACTACCCTAGGACAAGCACATAACCAATGTAATGTTTTTTTTTTATCAAAACTAATGTAATGTTAAGGAACACAAAAATCAGAACATGGAACCCTTACATGGAACCCCGTGTGAAAGCTAAACTCCATAATAGAAGGTTTGCCCTAGTTTCATACACAGGTCCGGATTTTTGAATATTACAGAGCAGGTCAAAGGAGGTCGTCGGCCGACTTCCCACTGTAAAATAATATTTTTGACTTTTACCCACCACAAATAGACAAACTACGTTCTAGAATACGATAACGAATTGTCATGCCCGCGAATCCCAGCCGTCAATCCGCCTCCGCCAGTTACGTACGACCCTGATTCCCTGCACGGTAATTCCGCTCCAACCGCCAAGTGTTTCCTCCCCTCATGTGAGAGCTCGTGCGGAGATGGGGCCCCCCACGTTGGTGTCTAACATCACATTGCCCGTAGAAGCCACTCCACGTGCTGCATCGGGGTGGTCCAATAAGAGGGCGACACGAGGGTCGTGGTGATGCTAAGGCCTCACATGCTAGTACCAACCGGTTGACATGCAGACGACGAGTGTTGGTTCCTGGGGAGGATTGATTAATTTGGGAAAGGTATTTCAATAGAAGTGTGAAAAGGTAATGGCGTTTTAACACGAAGCAGAATAGTTTTTTTTTTTGAGGTAAGAACTGGTGCCGCTGTTCTTATAATTTTTTCTTTTTCTTTCTGAAATTTATCAAGTAAAATAGTTGAATACATATGTGTGGGATGCGGTTTGGATCGAATCGGTTAATTATCAAACTTACTGTATTAATGCACTATAATTTAATTACTGTGCAGCGCTACATTCTATACATACACATACTATACATGATAGATGGTTGTCAACAAATGCACGTGGAATGTGTTTATGGTGGATTAGAACTACTGCACGTGATATAGCGTTGTATCATAGAATTTTTTCACTACAAGTATGTTATAAGTCAATTTAACGACTTTTCACTTATTAGTGAAGATTTACGCTAGTAGATCAAACGATTTTGAATTAAATTGACCAATTGATGAGTGGGACTGTAGAAGCCGAAACGGGTATATCAAAATAAAAAAATTCACAGTCACAAACTTAAACAACTCATTTATAATTTTCCAGGCCAACGTACAAAGTTCGTTTCCAGTCCATATAGAGCCCAATAACAATAAGATCAGAAGAAAATTGCCCATAACAAGCTAATATGCATAGGTGATTTTAAGCATGTGTTATTCTTAGCCAGTTTTCTCTTTCATATTAGTAATGGAAATCGAAACCTACCGAACAAAATATCGTTGATATTTGATCCAAATTATTTGAGATATTACGTCATTTTCAAATTATATGATGGAAATGGGGTAAACTTTTTTTTTCTTCAGTTTTCTCCAACATTTCAACCAAATGAACCAAATGATGATGGAAGAACACAAACTTTTAAGAATGTCCATTGAGCGAATAAACATTATGTTGTAGTGAATATTAGAAATTTCTACCTTAAGCATTATATTTTTTTGAGAATTATTTTAAGCTGTTCATATCAACAAAAGTCTATTTCATTTTTTTTTCCGACAAATATAAAACTCCATTTCATTGCTACTTCATAATTGTAGGGAACATTTTCAAATCCACACAATATTTATTTCTGAATTGGGTGTGACTTTCATATCGAACGGATTTCTCAGATTCAACGAGTTTTGACTATGGACACTGCTGTCAGCGTTGTGGGTTGAATGCGTGGGCTACAACACCTACTTTATGCTATTGAGAGATCGGTTGAATTTATTCCAGGTGAAAATATCCGAGTTGTATTCATTGCAATATTCCTGTTAAATTTCAGATGAATCAAATAACACATATATGATATAGCAAGTGCAAGATGCCAACTTGCCGACCATGTTCACAGTGATTGTATAGCAATCTATTAGCTAGATTATGCATGCTCGTTGGTTGATCATTTATGAGATGCAGAAGAGTTAATGACTTTGACGGCAACTAAACGACCTAAGTATGCAGAATGAATTGACGGAGGTGAAGGCTTAAACAATAAGCCTGACTCTGCCTTTGTATATACGAGTAATCGAATACGAGATAGCTAGCTATGCTTAGAGGCTAGCTAGCACATATCTAAACTAATTAACCGGTTTCACATATCTAATCGTGTCTACAGTGCATGTTTGTTTCACGGGGTTAACCAGGACTGCACTAGATAAGGGGCACAAATTGCCCAATAACACGTTTGGGGTTGATAGCCTTAAACTTAAATGACATTAGATAAGGGCGTGTTTCCATTTCAACATCCTTAGGTGGTGTAAACTTGGGTACAACTTTTGCTCTCCCTTAGATGAGACTCACAACCAGCCCCCTCTTTCTTTCTCTGCCATCACAATCTCTTCCTTTCTTTCTTAACAACAATTAAAATTCATCTCTCTCTCTCTCTCTCTCTCAATAGCAAGTAAGACTCATTTGTTTCCATATATTTCTCACTTTGACTTCTTTATTGATGAGGTCTGGGCTCATATTAGAAAATCTGGCATGTTTATTTGAGAATTTGGAAATTCTCAACAACCCAAAGGATTGGATTCTCGTTGATTCAAATAGTGTTCTTACTGGGTAAACAATATCCTGATTTCTGCCAATTGTGTTCAAGTTTCGGTATAGCCGATTCGATTTGTTTTTACTCAATTTTTAGTGTTAATTGGGTTGATCCATTAAGAAAATTGAGACTGGTGGTAAAAATCAGATAAACAAAACCAAAACTGCAAAACCCACATTGTTAAGAAAAACATCCCCCTTACGTAGTACTACATCACCAAACATGGTATAAACTTGTACTAAGCTGAGTAGGCTTAGTGAGAGTAACCCAAGTACTAAAATTAGAGTGACTCACAATAATCCTAGTACCAAACGTTCAGAGTCTTTGGTGTGGTCTCTCTAATATCTTCAGCTGGAATTAATGACTTAGAATTGGCTATGCTCTTATATGTTGTCACATATCGAACATTTTCATGGTTAAATGGTCTCACATACAGGTAAGTCAGCTTAATTTCTTTCAATTTTTCCCTCACATATCCGAAAAAAAATAAAAAATAAAAACTAAATATTGTATGTGCATGAGAGTTTAAGATTCATGAATATATTCACTGTTTGGAATAGGATCTGTGAATTTTTAAGCTTAGCTTCAGACAAACTTTTGTTATGTAAATTGAATGAAGTAATTGAGATAAAAGTTGAAGCTACACGAAGTACGCATTTCTAGAATCATGATTCATGAAGTATAAGGCTGATGGTGTTGGGATTCTACTTCATAAGAATTTCCTGTGGCAGTGGTTGAGACTTGAGAGTCAGAATGGAGTTTACGAGACCTCGTAATCTCATCAAAGCCTTTTTCAACTTGAACCTTGTGTCATTGTCCTTATACTAGCTGGTGTAGACAAGTTGTGTTCTTCTATGCTAATGTGTTAATTTTTTTTTTGAATTAGATGTGTTATTGGGTATAATGTGGTTTAGAGTTCAGGGTTCCAGATTAAACTTACCATTGCACAAATTTTCGACCTCAAGATGAACAAGTGGAGACTGAAGCAAGGTAATTTTCGCAGAAAGTTTGAGCAACCTACATTATATTGCTCTGCAGAACTTTTAAGTTGCAACACTGATGAAGCAATAGCTTATTTTCTTACTGGACATAACCATCCCAGTGTTGAACAAAAATTCACCCTAGAGACCCAAGAACCAGTCAAAACCACATGGAAGAAGATCTTTCAGCTTTACTATATTAGCTGGTTAAACAAAATCTGAAATGTTATGATGTTAAGTCAGTGATAATACAGTATTGAATAAACAAAACATACAT
This sequence comes from Argentina anserina, assembly GCF_933775445.1. NCBI lineage: Eukaryota > Viridiplantae > Streptophyta > Magnoliopsida > Rosales > Rosaceae > Argentina > Argentina anserina. The sequence goes on from NC_065876.1 coordinate 6,646,234, forward strand.
CTATCATCTCACTCTTTTCCCCCTTTTCAACTGTGCAAGTCCAGCCAACCTAACCAACTAATCTTTCCACCCTTCCTTGTTCAACCTTCGTGAGGCAAGGCCTTTGCCAGAGAGGCTAGGAGTAACTGGCATAGAGGGTGTATGGGGGGCCTCCTCATCATCCCAGTTATCATCCCAAGTGTCATCCCATCCGTCATTAATGTGCGATTCTGGCTTTTCGCTGCTCAAAACTGGGAGGTGCGCATCATCTAGCTTCTGGTATTTGAAGCCACCGCTGGAAACCCGCCTCTTCATAAATCTGATGTACATCCCAGCGAATATTAAAATCATTAGCGAGGCAATCAATAGAATCCCAATGGCAGGTCTGTGTGTCCAGATGTAAAAGTAGGCAGTGCTTGAAGAATTATCTGGCTCCTTCCTGGAACCGTGATGGATCAGGTCCTTGAAGTCAAGGCTGCAATTGCCATTTTCCGCTTTTAGAACAAGTATACTGGCACCTCCTCCATTTCCAACAGAAACATCCACCTGCATTATATACATTCGGTCACAACCCACTTCTAACATGGTGATAAATTAAAATCCTGTCACAACCCACTTCGATATAGAAGCACCAAAACCAAGCATGCTCCTATGACATCAATTAAAATCCTACAGTTAGGATAAATGAAATGAATCAATCAATGGATACAGACATATATATGTATCTGGAAAGCCTGAGAATGTACGTGGCAAGGACAAATGAGTATAAGTTCTCCAAGCAAGAACATATTAACTACCTAGTTTTATGTGAAGTGGTATATCAAAATTGGCGCTTATTGTTTAAAATGGAGTATCGCATAAACTAAGGGTCTACTGAGACAATGTAGAAACAGGGATTGGTATAGCTATAAGAAGAAACCAGCCTCATTTAACCACAGATCAAACAAAAGATATTTTGTGATTCAAACAACTCTTGGCATTGTTCAGAGATTACCTTCGCATTGGCTTTCTCTTTTAGCTGAACTTTTGATTTCTCTAGCAGCACAAATTCAGGAGCTGAAATGGTAACCACGAGAGGGTCTTTACCCTTGTTCTGAATTAAAAGTGAAAGGTGAGGAGAATCTGAAAATACCAACCAAGTCAAGTCTTATTAAGAGAACACAGATTAAATTTTTAAGAAAATAATGAATATACATAGTTTACTTAGCCAGGTAAATAAGGATCTGTAAACACATAGAAGCAGACACTAATTTCTGAATATTTCAGTTTGATTCTGATCAACCATATTAATCCGGATATGGTATGAAATTTCTCTTCTACTCAACATCTACTATCTTGTAAATTTACTACTGCATATCAAGATTAGAGTCGACTAATTAAAATCATGACATGAGGTCCACAACATGAAATTTGAAAAATAAAACACCAACTTAACAGGTAAGGAAATAGAAAAAGAGCATAGAGCTTCCATCAGTACGAAGTATAACACATACCATCATCTCCAGGAACTCTCAAACACGCAACCAGCATGTTCTCTTCAACAGTGCACATATTAGCTGAACCACATCCCTCACGGGGAGTACCATCCTCTCTCACAGGGTTCACATTTCCGGCATTTCCCACCTTCTCCTTAGGCTTTGCCTTTGATTCCTCCCCCGGCTTCCCACTCTTCGCATAATTCGATCCTTTCTCATCCTTTGGCACACTATGAGATTCTGTCGACCCAAGTTCCCCATCTGAACCGCTCTTCTCCTTGCTATTCCTAACACCATCCTTCAATCCACTATCCTGATCTTTATCTTTCTTCACTTCTTGAACTTCATTATCATCTGAAACTAAATTCTTGACAACCTTCTTATCATCCGAGCTCTTTGAACCATTGGATGTCAATGGAACTTTCGGATCCACTACAGTTTTTGCACCTTCTTCTCCCTGTTTCAAAAATCTCCAGCTAATCAAGTAAAACTCACAGCAGTTAAGCTTTCATCAACAAAACAAGTTCTTTAATTCTCTTACCTTCAAATCAGCACCAGAGCAATGAATCACAAGCTGCAAGAGCAAAACCCCAACCAAAAAAGCTAAACGCTTCTCCATGATTTAAGGACAAGCCCACTTCTCTAAACTAACAAAAGACCCTATTCTGAATCAATACCGCAGATGAAAGTACAAAGCTTTCTACTGTTGAAACAAATAACTTGTGTAAATATATATAGCTAGTAGCTCAGATTCAGATTGCTTGCCCAGAAAAAGAGAAGGGTGCTTCTGTATGCTTGCTAAGCATGAGTGTGATTTGAGTCACTGGCAGCACAAAGTGGCTTCTGATAGAGGTCGGAGCAAACATGATTGTATCTTTTTCTTTCGAAATTAAAAAATTAAAAAGAATATTGAAGTATAGAGGTGGAGTGCTGAGGGTCAACTAAGACGAGGAAGAAGAATCAGAAAAGTAGACTCGAGGGAGTCGAGGGACTGAAGAAGCAACGCACCGGAGTATAAGGACCCGGTGTTTTGGTGGATAGTCCGAAATCCACATGCAAAATGGGCTGTAAGCTAGTCCAGTTGCTTTGTTGGATCGCTACTTTTGTTTTACAAGGAGTATAATAACAAATTTTTCATTAGAGGTTCGTGGAATGGCTTGGAAGCTTGCCTTGAACATCAAGGATTTGGTTGTTTCAAATCCCTCTGCAAGCAAATATGGCAATCAACAGTGATTATCTTGTTGGTCGCCCGGCGGGAGCCTTGTTGTAGTTTCCTTTTCTTGTCAAAAAACGAAATAACAAAAGCTTAGGCAAAATTATGAGGGCGAGGTGAGCATGAACTTTGCAATATTGGACCAACATAACAAAATTTGTCACTTAATCCAATAATCATTCGTGTGGCATATATAAACCTTAATTATAATTGTGGTTATGTGACATACGCATCATCATCAGTCTGATTAGTGCTTGCTTGATCACTTTTTGTGTGGCTTATTTATATCACAGAACGTTGGTCATACGACCTATGTGAATTTCATTCTTTTGGTTATGTGATTTGCGCAGCCTGATTATTTTGATTACTTGATTAGTGCTTGCTTGATCACATTTCGCTTGGCTTATTCTTGTAGGGGATCAACTCACAATCCAATAGGACATGTTAACAGCCAGCAAATAAAATGAGGTGATACATTCTCGAGTATGTAATGTGAAGTTAAACCCATCAGTAACTTTAAGCAGCACAACCATCGCCTTTAAATATAATTAATGAAACTTGTAGCACAATACAGAAGTATGATTAGCTTGGGCATCATACATAATAGAATATACTTGGCCTCAGCGTTCGACAAGGAGCAAAAGAATAAGCATATCTGTGCTGAAAAAGTCTGATTACCTCTGAGGTGTACGTAATTCAATCTACTGGTCAATTTTGATAATCTTATTTAAGAAAAATTACAATACTAGTTCAGATAGATCAGAATCCCACTTAATCAGTTTTATTTGACTTGGTCTCCCAGTGAATTGAGCTGATGTTGATGAAGATCGAATTTGAACAACTGGGTCAACTTACCCAAAACTGAGGGTTCTAATCATGATTAGAACAAGTAACATCAAAAGTCTCAGAGCTCTTAGTCCTCATACTGTCAAAATAGGATGATTTCATTATCCCAATCAAAATTCAAAAGTCTTAATGTAGTGATCTCTCTAAATCATTGAGGGTTATGAATTATTGAGAGCTCAAAGTCCAGGACTCCTGATAGGCAGATAAGAGCATTTAAGGGTGTCCTGTGCACTTCTTTATTTTCTGGGAGGTCCGGGTAGGGCTGATCGAGTTGACATATTATATATAAGAAGATGCTTACATGAGTGATAGAAATTGTCAAACCGACCTTGGTCCACAAGCAACCATCAGAGGAATGTTGTAGAAGAAATTATATGCAGGAGTCCAAAGAGTCCACGCCAGCTCACCACGTACTGAAGCAGCTGGCCGGAGAAGAGGGATTACTGATGAGAGTATGGGACACAATTAAGGCCATTTAAGCCCTTCTAGAAGAATTTTTAGGTACGGGAAACTGCCCTGGATAGCGTTGGGATTTAATTAAACAATTTAAAGTGTTTAATAAGTTATAGAAGTTGTTCTGGAGAAGCAACAATGATCGAGCTTGTTTATTAGAAGCACCTATTTAGCTGTTTACCTGTATAAGAGTTGTGCTTGCAACAGACAGATGTGTCACATAACGAAATTGATTCCTTAGTGCAGAAAGATTATCGAATGGGTCCATATTCACATAGGTCATTCTCACTCTTGTGCTCGTCTGGTGAAATCTTTGACTACTCATTTGCCTTCATTGGCCAGTAATCCCTGAGCCAGCTAGTAACAACGTTAATGTACGTACTGATTGAAACTTACAGTACTTCTTCAGAGACCTTAGCACTGCGCTTATGATTTCTTGCACTGGAAAATCCTAAGAACGCAGGATTGTTAGTAGAATATTATTCTACATACGATGTCCACTTGAATTAAAGCCAAGTACTTTAGCTACTTGTGTTAGTCTTCTCCACAATCTAATTCCTTGATTTATATATAGAACGAAAAGTACCGATTTTGGAAATCTACCTAAAAGACGATTGATGAAGGTCGTGGAAAGAAAGATTAAGAGTTCTAGGCTTCTAGCACTGCTCTTGATATTGTGAAATGAATCAAAGAAAAGCAACTAATTAACTAAATACATGATAAACAATGCAATTATAATGCAGATGTGAAGAAAACTATATATATGAACCTTCTCTTTGCTATAACAAATGGAGTGTGAAAAATCTGTTGGTCCCTATGTAGCACCGACACTCAAAGGCTGAAGTGTCGGAGTGTCCGACACTGCCCGCCACGTGGCGTGTCAGAAAATGTTGACTTTTTTACACGGTCCGACACGTTGACTGACACTCCACTTACTGTTTTTGACACGCCACATAAACATTTTGAATTTTTTTTTCTTTTTTTAAAAAAAAAACCTAAGTCCTGAGCCTTAACACTCAGTTCCCACATCGTAACTTTCATTATGTTTTGCTTCAAAGCAGAGAACGACGCAAAAAAAGCTTTATCTGTGATTTTGTGGTGCGAATTGAAGTGGGTCTCTCTGAAATTCAAGAACCCAAGAAAAATTTAGCTGCTGAGAATCTACTAAATGTGAAGAAAAAGAACATTAATATATATATATATATTAATATATATCTAAACAGTAGCAGAAGAACATATAATATATATATATACACATTAATATATATTAAATTATATATAAATTGCCGTGTTGACACAGTGTCAGAATTTAGATTTTTAAGATTTTCCGTGTCGGTGTCGGTGCTACATAGGTTGGTCCCAATATCTGGAACAGCTAAGAGACCATGCAAAAGCTGCTGCAAGTTGTAATTTTGCATTAGAGAATTGTTTGTGAATTAAGATATCTCACCCTATATCTAAATTAAATTCCATTGATGCATGGTACACCAGATAACATGTTGGTGACAATATATAAGTATATATTATGACAACTATATACAATAAGAACAGTGATATAGACTACACCCCCTTAGAACTGAGCTGATATTTTTTGTTTTCTGAGGAGTAGAACTAAGCTGATTGTTCTTTATCAATATATATCCCTCTACAAAATGCAGAGAAGAATAATATAACTAGATAAATGAGTAGTCGTTAGATTTCTCTATCTAGATTTTAACAATTGTAAGATATTAAATTCTCTCGTGGTCTAAAACTGCGAGAATTGAGAAAACAAATCCATATTAGCAGTACGTGAAGACAAACCATGTGCAACTGATTCCGAAAGAAGCCTGCTATGGGTTTTGCAGATCATACAATCATACAAGAACAGAAGAATTCAATCATGCTATACAGTTGTAGGTTAAGGGATGACTATGATGGCTTAATGCCTTAATGCTAGGTATTTCTTTCCCCATTACTTGGCGAGTTGGCGTGGACACTTGGCGACCAGACAGCTGCATCAGAAAGACAAAAGCGGGGCCCATTTATCCCGCAATATAATTCCGATCCAAAACAGGCTCAGCTCAGGCCCATGTGGGTGAGGTGCTCCCCACTAGACTTTCAAGGCCTAGATGTTTGTTTCCATGACGTCAGGACTGCCGTCAAATGCAAAAGGTCCGAACCAAACCGTGTGAATAGAGAGGTGGACGGCGTCGTTTGGTGTTTGCTTTTGCGTGCGCGAGATGATATTTTCAGGGAAGGACGTGATTCTCACGACATTTTGGGATTTCTCTCTACACCGGTAACGAAATGAAAAGGCGACACGTACGGACAGTGGCCCCCTTTGTGTGACGTGTCGGGCTCAGGAGACAGGACAATACTGATAATAGTCGGCGTCTCCGGCCTGATCTGCTTGGCGACTACGTCCGAATGCTGCCAAAATACAGCTTTTGTCATTAAATATACATAAGCCCCTGGTGTTGGCACTAAATCACGGGTGTGCCCTTTCTCCAGGACAAACTCAGTAGACTAACGATTTCCTCCGGTGACGACTCTGAGGTGCCAAGATTGACTCTCAGGTTGATCCATTTGCATTTTTCCTTCTATATACTTTGGTCACTTCGTGTGTGACACCAACGACGGGATGAATATCACCGCCACCGCCATCAATTTTTCTCTATCCCCTTTCAAAATATTTCAACATCATGTGATACTAATTAAAATTTGTAATATAAAATTATTGCCGGTCACAAAGAATGTGTTATGTAATGTTTTATAAAACTGAATCGCAAAATGAAAACATATAAGCAAATTATAGTTTTTTAGGATCTTAGTATATGTTCGGTATAAGGATCCTAGAATTATTAATAAATCCTCTTATTATGAATCCTCTTTTGGTGTCAATTAGAAAAGAAAGAATACCATGAAGGAGATTGAATGAAAAGAAACATACCCTCAATTTTGTTTGTAAAATATATTAGATCTGCAAGTTCTTGAAACTCTATTAAATTAGATCTGTTGATATAGTTGCCCATAAGATTTTTGAAGCAGATAATTAACATTGAATCAAAGCTTTCAGTCCAGAACATCCAAGTAATCATATTGATTCTAATCATTCAAGCTTTCACCCATTCTTTATTTGTCTCTTCTCCATGATTCTCTGCAGGTTTCAATTGATTGAAAATTATTTTTCTTTAACTGAAATGAGCTCCATCAGATAAGTAGATCATGAGACAAGTTCCAATGGGGAGAGAGAGAGAGAGAGAGAGAGAGAGAGAGAGAGAGAGAGAGAGAGAGAGAGAGAGAGAGAGAGAGAGAGAGGGTTGTTTTTGGAAAACAACAAAATGTTGTTTCTCATAATTGTGAACAGTTTTCAAGTTGTATCTTAAAACTCGTTTTACTTATTTTCCAAATACCCTCCACTGAACGTAGATTACATAGTTTTCAAATATGTAAAACAAAATAACAGTTTTACAAATGATACAGAATGGGCCCTGATATATCATAATCGAGTCCTAATGACCTAATCCAGTGATAGATTATCGATCAAACACTTTTTAGAAACAAACTTTATAGTAGATGTGCAACAACCTGTTTTGCTCACTCAATTGCTACTTAGAAGTTGTAGTAGTAATCACAATGATCTAGTGTGCCAGTAATATATGTTTGGAGTTTTATTTGTTTTAGCTATGTTCCTATCATCATATAGACATATACTTACTTCTTAATATGTACTAGCATCTTCACGCATGTGTTAAAATAAAATTTATGATCTAAAAATAAAAAGATTATACATAAGATGAGATAGTGGGAGAGACAGTTATAAAAAGAAAAGAAAAAAAGATTGGTAATCAATCATGAAAGGTTATTTAGATCATGAGATGGTTACGAATGATAAAATAGTTAATGGTTTGAAAAATATGTTTTTATTTTATTGCTTTATTTTTATATTTATCATATTGTCTTTCGATTTTTAAAAGTTATTTAAAATTAACTTATAATATATGGTTATTAATGTAATTTCACAAACATTTTAGTCATATTTAAGTTATTAATAGTAACAACTAACAAACATATCAAAAGATTTTTCCTACAGACTTGATCGAGGATAGCAGTCATGAACACGTACTTGTGATCGGAATCACATATTATTTCGGTATTTCCCACTCCTTATTCTGATCTACAGTCCCAGACTAGCAAAGCACAATGAATGTTAGAATAACTAATCCAACTCTGTTTTGGCTAATTACCCAAAAATACGGTGTAAGATAGCTCGAAAAGGGAAGTGAAAATTGGGAGAGATCGATGGACAAGGACAGAAAGATCGATCCCTTTGGTGTTAGCATGAAGATTGAGATCGAGATCGGGTAGTACAGTACAAGACGACTAACTTGATGTACTCACTGTGAGAGATATTTGACTTTTGTGAGAAGAAGTTGTTAATTAGGTACTGGCTCACATGAAAATACAGAAGCTTAGCTAGCTTTTCTTCTTTCTGGGCCATTGAAGAAGAAGAAGAAAGAGATGTGCATGTGTGTCATTTCACGAGCAAGGACGATCGATCGATCCCCAGTCACCTTTTCAATAATACCTTTACGTCTTTAATGCACCATACTGTGATCGGGTCCATTTTGATGTAACTCTTCATATGCTTAGCTACCTTATTCTCAATTATTGGAAATCCATGGCTATATATTTCCATGGCTATTTTGAAAGAGAAGTAATTAATCAGGGGTGGTCTCATCTCCACTATTATAATTGAAGGTGTTTTTTTTTTGGATTCAACAGCTTTACCAAACTTTTAATCTTCCAATATTGCCCATATAAGATAAATTTATAAGTAAAATAAAATAAATCAATGTTGGTTATTATTGTAAAACATAAAAAATGAATAAACAAGAAAAACATGGGAGCAGTACAATTTGAAAAGAGATAGGAAAAAAAACATGGCGTTTTGATAAAAATAGGCATTTAAAGACCCAAAATAATAATAAGAGTTCTTAGTTTGGACTTCTGATAAATAAGGGTCATTGTAAAATCTCTACCCTTTAAAGATTGAGTTATTACAAGCTTGTCACTCAGATTGAGTTATTACAAGCTTATCACTCATTACCATAGTAACAAGCTCAAGGGTAACAACTTTTACCATTTATATATTAATTAACCCTAACTGATTGAAACCCACACACTTATGATGTCTCTTTCTCTCTCCTAAACCAATCACATTCGTCTCTCTCTCTCTCTCTCAAACTCTCATTTTATGTTGAACAAAGAAAAATCTCCCTTAATATATATATATATATATATATATATATATCTCTAGCTGCTGTAAACCCCCCCTCTCTCTCTCTCTCTCTCTCTCTCTCCTAAACCCGAGCAAAACCTCCAACGCATAGTAAGAGCGAGTCACCGTCCCCGGATCTGAAGTTTGATTGAAAAAGGTGAAAGAATGACTCACCTCACTCTCTCTCCTAAAGTCGAGCAAAACCTCCAACCCCTGGTAAGAGAATCACGACGATCGTGATTGTTCAAATTAGTTGGTTCATCAAATTCTATGTTCTAATCTTTCTTTGATTGTGGTATGCTTTGATTTCACCACTTGTTATTTCGCCCGATTTTGAATATCGATCTCTAAAGATTATGTTGGTGTATGTTTTGTTGGATTAAGAAATTGTTGGACGAGATCGAAAAATTAAGCTTGTTTTTTTTTTTTGGAATGGTGACCTTGAATTCATGAACAAGATTGGAAAATTAAGCACAAAAGTCATGCATATAAGGTGTTTGATAAAATTCCTCAATGAGGTTGTGGCTACCAGTTACTTGTGTAGTTACACGGTCAGGCGACCAATTATATCACCAGTTATGTGACTAGTGAGGTGAGGTTGACAGTGACTTGACCAACTAGATGACCAGCTACATGGTCGGAATCCGTTGCTATTGCGGACTTTCGATGCATCGACAAGTTGTAGATAGTTACTTAAGTAGTTACATGGTAGTTACTGAAGTAGCCACATGATTAGTTATTTGAGTACTAACATTGCTAGTTTGAGTAGTTACATAGTAGTTACATGAGTGCTTTCATTACTTATATAGCCAGTTACATAGGCAGCAGTGACATGATATATTAATTGAGTGGTTACATAACCAATTACTTGATGAGTAGTTACATGACCACAGTTCTATGATCAATTACATGACTAGTGAGATGAAGTTGACATAGGAATCTTCCATTTTCGCAATGATATCTTATCACCTTCTGTCACTAATTTATGGTTCTATGTTGTTGTACTCATTGGAAATCTTAGTAGTTATGTAACGTTACCTGAGTAGTTAGGTGGTAGTTACATTGATAACTGCCTTGGTAACTGTATTGATATTGAGTAACTATCTCAGTAACTGTTTCAGTAACTATATTGGTAACTGTGATATTGATTTAACCAGTTGGATGACCAGTTACAGGGTCAGAGTACGCTACTATTGTAGTGCAACGAGATATTGTAGATAGTTACATGGTAGTTACTGAAATAGTTTCATAATTAGTTATTTGAGTATTGACTGGCCAGTTTAGTTACTTGAGTAGTTACATGGTAGTTACTGAAATAGTTACATGATTAGTTATTTGAGTATTGACATGGCCAATTTGAGTAGTTACATTTTATGTGAGTGGTTACATATCCAGTTACATAGACAACAATGTTTTCCTTAAGTAATTATTTTGTAACTGTGTGGATATTAGTTTTTTGTAGGTGCGATATTGAGAGATACAACATAGTAGCGGAAACATCGACATCATTTTCAAAGCAACCATTTCGCAGTGATTTTCATGGACCATACTGCACTTGAAAAACTTAGATTTTTACAATTAACCAACATTTACATGTATGTTTTGATAGGTTTTGCACCGCTTCATTATGCTGCACTTTATGTATAATTGAAGAACTAACAATCGACTACATTTCATTCAACATACCTAAAAATGTGATAGGTAGTGTGCGGTTAAAAGGACTCTCAAGGTGTTAGATTCTGACGCAGATGGTGGAGGAAACAAGATTCTTAAAGGGTATGTTAGAGCTAGGCAGCTGAATGAGGCATGAGATTTTTTCTTTTTGAAATGAAGAAGAGAAGTGTGAGATTGATGTTGTCACTTGTACTATTCAGGTTCATGGATTTAGTGTTTTCAGGGAAATTTATCATGTAATTGATGATAGAACTAGCCAAATGTTCAAGTAACTATTAATGCAACTATATTACTCAAGTAACTTCTCATGCAACTACTTAGGTAATTGGGCAATACTTATGTAATGGTCTTGTAACTGTTGAAATTATTGGTCATGTAACTGATTATTTGCAGGGTATAATGAGTCTTATAATTAGTCAAGCATCGCAACAATAGTGTAGACTATTTACCTAGGCAGCAAAGGGAGCATGTCAGTTACTTAATACCAGCAAAGTTACTAACACAGTTACCAAACAATTATCCATATAGTTACATAGAAAGTTATCAAGACAATTACTGAATGTCAATACAGGTACCGAGACCGTTACTTAATGCCAATATAGTTACCGAAGTAATAATCACGTAACTACTCAGATAACTGATCATGACTAGTTTGAGACAGTTTCTTAATAGTTAATCCTCATATAGTTATCAGAATGATTACTTATGTCAATATAGTTATTAAGATAGTTATTTAATGCCAATATAGTTACATGAACAGTTACTAAATTGTGTAACTACTCAAGTAACTCGCAACTCACAACGTCCGGAAGACTGGAACAGTTACCGGAGTGACTATCATATAACTACTAAAGTAACTGATCATGCGACTACTCAAACTAGTCAGGTAACTATGTAAGTAAACAATCATATAATTGGTCATGTTACTATTTCAAGTATGGTAACTACTTAAGTAACTGCAATGTGATTAATAAAGTAACTCATGATGTAACTACAAAAGTAATTGATCATAAAGCTGAAAACTATTCAAGTAGCTGACAATGTAGCTACTAAAGTAACATGTAACTACTCAAGTAACTCATTAGGTAACTAAAAGTTGGCTTTTTTATTGCAACTAAATATATACCATCAAATGAGTGAACTGATAAGATGAAACATAAAACCAAAAGCTAACCAAGTAAAAAAAAATCAAATCTGATAGTTAAACAACCAGATAGTTACAATGATACTCAAATAATGAACATGATAGTTACAATGATAGTATGTCTATAATTGTATCGATATTGAGTAACTATCCCGTTAACTGTGTTGGTAACTATCTGGTGTTCATATTGGTATTAAGTAACTGTGTGAGTAACTAAATATTGATGTAAGACTTATAATGCACAAAATATCTAGATGAACTAACACAACATTTTCAGCCTCAATGACCTCATTTTCACACTTCGGTAACACCTTTGGGAACAAAAACCAATCCAGTAACAATCCCCCCTCCCATTCTCACAAAAACCTTCAACACTTCCTCTCACCTCATTCTAAGGCATTTCATCGAACACCTTGTGTGCAACTTCATCAACTTGGTCTCCACAAAGGGATTTACTTCATCAACCATGTCGATGCTCCATCCAACCCAATCAAATGGAATTAATATTGGTGCACCATTGGAGTAGGCTGCGCTTCGAAGCCGATCATTTGGGTGAATGCAGAGGAAATCAATGTAGGGAGAGAAATTTGAGGAGGAGAGACCTAGAGAACTCATTAATAAAGAGGGTTGCAAAGGTGCTGGAGGGTGAGGGAAGAGAGAATGTGGGCATCAGAGTTGATGGAGGTGGAAAGAGGGTGACGTGGGGGTACTGCTCACAAAGGTCATGGGGTCGGAGAAGAAAGAGATGTCGAGGTCCACGGTAGAAGCATCAACCATCGTTGGTCTCGATTTGTCTCCTTATTTTTTGGAATTAGTTTGAGAGAGAGAGAAGAAGATATGGGTCTGGAACAAAGTTTAGCAAGAGAGGGTATAATGATAATAGAAAAAAAAAAAACCTCTTTTTATCATTTGTTAAAAAAGAAAAGATAATTTTATCATGAACACATTCTAATAGGACACTTTTTTATCAAGTGATAAATAAGGGTATTTTTTTAACATTTTGACTTTGAAATAGCCCTTTTCAATATTTTTTTCAAAAAACATTATCTTCTGTTCCAATTTTAATCAATGAATAGTTAAATATGTAATAACAGAGAGGAAAAAAACATTTTCTTCTGTTGCAGTTACAATTTGAAAAAAGATAGGAAAAAACATTTTCTTATGTTTAAATTTTAATCAATGAATAGTTAAATATGTAATAACATAAAAATGCAAATTGACGGCGTGTATTAAGATGCTAGTAATAATTAAAGTCTTAAGTCTCGCTAATGACCATCATATACTTGGCTTTTACCGTAAGATGCACACATGATAAATGTGCCTGTGAAATTAAATATAAGAAAACAACTTATTATTTCGGGAGAATTACTATTTTATCATTGTGTGTGTCTTAGCCTTATTAGGTTTCATGTTAGAGATAGATTCGCATCTCTGTAATAGATTATGACTCTGGATCCTACGAGATTGTGGTCATGTAATATCTATATATAAGCTCCATATCATTCAATAAAGACATAGTTATTCATCATGCATCACGTTATCAGCACTTTGTCCTAAAATCTTAAATTTTTAGAGCCCTAAAAAACCCTGACCACATTATTCATCTGATTTTTATTGGTCACTCTTTTTTTTTTCTCTTCGAGGAGTCAGATATCATGATCTCTTCTCACTCTAGTTTTTTTTTTGTTGTTGTTGACCTTTTAGTAAAACTCAGTAGCCACCTGATCATCTAGCTCATCCTCTGTTTATCCAAAACAAAAATTTAAACAAAACAAACCTTACTAATCAGCTTAATTAATCAGCTCAATTACCAAATGGTTTGTAACTCGTTTCATCTTTTACTTCAACTGTTCTTGCATTTTACTATAGTTGAGTTTTATCAATCGATAATTGTAGGAGCTGAGTTATTGTTTAAAATACGAACACGTACATTGTCAACTAATTATGTTTTTTACATACATCAGTAATTTTAATTGGCAATTGCTTATCAGCATGCGGAATGCTGTACATAGCTAGCTACCATAAGGAAATTTATTGTCGAGAAAATTCTGGATTTTGGTAAGTGGAATCATTATAGAATGTACTCCAAGTCATTATTAGACATACACATGGCCTATTAAGTACGTACTCTTCTTTCTATTTGATATGGGCATGGACGTGAAGAATGAAAATGAAGTATCTGCTCCCATGTTGTAGTTGCCTAACTAAGAGCTGCATACTCCAGAAACATCAGATTTGTGAAAACGCCCTATCAATTCGATTTCCATATGACAAACAACATCACCCATTCACCCTAGCTAATTATGGTGATTGAATAGATACAAGAAAAAGGACACATTAATATTTAAGATTACAACACTGACTAATCTCTGAGAGGGTTGTAGAGCTCCACCAGAAGCAATGAAATACCTAACGCATCTTCTTTTTTAACTGTTGCTTTCTTACACTCGTTAGGATTGAGCCTAAACTTGTTGATAAGATTTTGGAAATCTTGTTGGCAATTAAACTAGAAAGGTCAAACAATTCACAATGGTACAAGTGTTCAACAGACTTCAGATTCACATGTCTTGCACATTGCCACTAACTTTATGCTTTTATGGATCTCATGATGAACAAATTTTTAGTTTCATGATGTGACATGCTAAGATTCAATAATGCTCAGATAAATTTTGTTTTTACTTGTAGGAACCTGAACCAATTTTACTTATTACCACAAGTTTTGTTTAACAACATACTTCCATATACAAGGAGTACACTATACTTTGGTATATCCTCATTTATTCATATTGATGAATGCTTTACGTCTTGACTTAGAAATATGACGAAACACATTGACGACATGAGTAGTATGAGCGACATATATGAATATAAGTCACAACGTATATTTATTTTTTGTTTAAAATGGTTCGAAAACCAGCTTAACTCTGATGCTCCGCAGGCGTGCAGATTTCTTTATTTGCACTTTATGGAATCTAGCTACTAGTTCTTTTTTTTTTTTGGAAATGCTAGCTACTAGTTCATGGAACTATGAATTGGGCGTACGTAGCGAAGCCTAATAGTAATATATCAGAAAGGACATCTAGTTCTGGAAATGTGCTGAGTAATTGAGTAAACATCAAGCTATATATTGATCAAATAAAATGATAAATTAGATCCACTTATATTAACTTAAGTTCCTTGTAGTAGTCGCTAGCTAGTCATCACCTTCTCATATGCGAATGCCCCCATCATATTAACATTGATCATATGCATTATCCTTCATTGATGTATGAGTTTGCTATAAACTTCATGCACACACCGCGTGCTCATCCCAAATTGCCAAGTTTATATTTGGACCGACGTACACAACTCGTCGTTCAAAGTGTGGATGGTATTCAAACTTGACACACTATCAACTTGTATTCGAACTACTAGCTAAGCAATTTGGGGGTAAAAGCTTTCACAACTTGATTAGGAAAGAAGCCTATGGCCAACTCAACCCACAGTTTCAAGTTCAGAGTCGACACTGAAATCACGACTGCTTAATTTCACTTCCTCCTCCTCCTTCTCCAAATCACCATCACCATTATATGTAAAAGGTTGCAATTGGCAACTTCTGCGGCATCGTATAATTGAAAGCCAAAATCTCTCCTGGGCAAGTTAGAATATCATCGAGTATCTGCGCGAGACGAAAACCCAGACGAGATATATGTGTTAGGGTTTTTTGGTATGAAGAGAGGTAGAAGACGCGTGGCCTGGTTGGAGTTATGAAGGGTGTGGACTTTGTTCGAGAAGCCGAAGCTGACTAGTGACTAGTGCTGCTGTCTAATTAATCGACAAAGTAGCTTTTGGACAACAAAGGGGCCAGTGGGCTTTGCTATACACGGAGACACGGAGCAAAGCCAAAGTGAAACCAAAAATCTTGCGAGATTTTCACAACAGTTCAACTACAAGACACATAATACAGTTCTATTGCACCTTTTCGTTTTCTAGATCTGTCTTGCATTTACAACAACACCCTTCCTCACAATCCCTCGTAGCATTCCCATCATCTTTGTACAAAGAAGAATTTTTATGATGTTACGGAAGCTGTGATGCTAATAGTTTTAGCAGCAAGTTTTGCTAAAATACAATAATAATAGAATGATTTAGACTTTTAGAGCATTACACGCACTTTTTAACATAATGGATGTTCTTCAATATGAGAACGCGTGTAAATTCATTTGCGTAGTTAACTTAGTAGAAACAATTCACTCCGGTGTTGGTTTTCTTACTTCAACACACCTTACATTACTCAACAAGTCGCACCTTGGTGAAGTTCATTTACTATTGCGTTTGGACAAAGACAAGTAATATGAATCCACATATTTGACCATGAAGTGTGGTTGATGGATAGATGATTAGAGGGCAAAACTCCACAGAGGGCAACATAGTCATATCAAACACCCAATGCGATTTTTGAAACTTGGTCAATCGCCCACACTGTGAACAGTGTAAGGTTAATATTAGGAACCCCCAGCAATACACTGCAGCTATAAATAAGGAGACCGGTTTGAGCCTTCGGGCATAGTAATTCAACACTACTACTACTCTGAACAACCTCAGCAACAAATTCATTAAGACTCTCCTTCCTCTCTCTTCTCTCTCAGATAGCCAAGGCCCCCTCCTCTTCTCATTCCCCATCTTCCTGTTTTGAAGCTCTGTTCTTCTTACTCTCTCATTTCCAAGATTCATACTTTCCCCGATCATCATTCACTTCTTCCTTGACTTTTGGTTCTGAATCTCACTCACTGGGGAAAAAAGGACTCAATTTTAGTTCCTTTTCCCACATCTCAGTTCCAATTTTCCGGGAAACAAAGCCCCTTTCTTTTTCCTTTAACAACCAATCATGGAAACAATGCAAGAAAATCACCTCCCTTTCGAGTTCACCGACCTCGACATCCGGTCATCCGTCTCCAATCTCATCTTATCCGGCGGCACAAACACCTTGGACTCAATCTTCTCCTATTTCCCACAAACCACCACAACCGCCGCCCATGTCTCCGAGCCACTCGGCTCCTCCGTCTACCTCCGCCAGCGTGACCTTCTCCAGAAGTTCAGCGACCAAACCCGCGCAAACGGCGCCGTTTCCCGCCTTCTGAACGATTCAGTTCAACTCCAAAGCAGCTCCTCTTGCTCCACCACGTACCTGGCCCCAACGAAGAAGAAGCTCTACAGAGGAGTGAGGCAGAGGCATTGGGGCAAATGGGTCGCCGAGATCAGACTCCCCCAGAACAGAATGAGAGTCTGGCTCGGCACCTATGACACCGCGGAGGCCGCCGCCTACGCCTACGACCGCGCTGCCTACAAGCTCCGTGGCGAGTACGCGCGCTTGAATTTCCCCAATCTCAAGGACCCCACGAAGCTGGGGATCGCCGACGGCTCCAAGCTCAGCGCCGTGAAGGCATCCGTCGACGCGAAGATTCAGGCGATTTGTCAGAAGGTGAAGCGGGAAAAGGCCAAGAAGAATAAAGCCAAGAAAAACAGTAGCGGTTCGGTTAAGACCGAACAACAACAAGTGACCAAAGTGGATTCTTCGACATCTTCTTCCTCGTCGCATTTGACTTACTACGACGGTTTGGGGCAGGAGTTGCTGTCTTCCGCCACAGGGTCGGAAGATGGGTTCTGGAAGTGTGAGATTGCATCCACGCCGTCGGTCTCGAACGACGACGGTCCGATGAGCGTGGCGATGGCGGAGATGGAGATGATGGAGGACTTGGAATTTGAAGGGTGTTCACTTGCAAGAATGCCTTCATTTGACCCAGAGTTGATTTGGGAAGTCCTTGCTAATTAGAAACAGGCTTAGTTTTCTTAATTTGGGTTTTAGATTAATGGTACTGGTGCTCAGTGTAAATGCTACTGCACAAGAGCTATGGTCTGCCTTTTTTTTTTTTTTTTGAGAAGAAGCTATGGTCTTCCTGACAACCAAGGAATTAATATGGTTTTATCATGTTTTGGGTCCCCTGTAATTTCTGCCTTGTTTTTCTACCAGGGCACTTGCCAGTAGTGATACAAAATTCCAAGTTATGAATAATGATCAAAGGCTACTTCAATTTTAAAATTCTTGCTGCAAGAGTAATAGTTCTTCACTTCCACAACCTGATAAACATAGGTTCGTCTGCTGTACATACATGTACAACATACAACAAGTTTTACAGGCATTGATTAGGGGAGCACGTGAAATGCACGATGGGTTGTGTGTGTGAGTGAACTGTGTTTTTCTGTATGCATGGCATACAGCCGCACAGAACAGAATTTTCCGATAAACATGGGCAAGATACATAATTTACTTACAGGAGGAACTTGAAATTTCTGGGATTATGATGGTAAACGAGCCACGTAGGGAAAAGCAGCTGAGGGCTTATCTTACACTGATTTGGAAGATAGATAATTGTGTGCAAATTGGAAAAATAAAAACACCATGTGAGCGAGATAAGCTGCTTAGTCATCTTTTGATGAAGGAAAGATGACCAGACAGAGGAGGCAGTTCCGTGTAGCATCACTTCCGTTTTGATCTTTTACCAATTAGTTATCTGTACAATCATGTATCGTAGAAATGGTGGTTCCCATGGGAAACAAGAAACCAAAGCATGTATGTATGTCCATAGGTAAAACATATACCACATTTTTTCATGGAAAAGATGAAAGATTGTGACAAAGTTTGCCTCAACAGTTCCTATGATTCATGGTAACGAAACAACAATCTTGACATAGAAATGTGATATGAGATGCAACCATGTGCAGGGAGAAGATGTTTTTGCCAGCACAAAGGTGTTCTATGATACTTGCATATGACTGTCAGTTTCGTTCATAATTACTAATGATGTCATTGGAGAATTTCAGTTTCACATTCTAAAATCTAAAGTACTCCAGAAAGTTGGATACTAATAAAGATGATCTAGATTGCAGCAAAAACGTTTTTTGACTGCTGTAGCTTTGACTGCTGCAGTTTTGCGTTGTATGAAGTTATCATCTCCTCCTGCACAGAACCAAAAAAAACAATGAATTCAGCTTATATGATGTTTTAATGTGTTGAAATTAAAATGGTCTTACAATAAAATGGTCACATGACATCATGAGTTGATCTCTAACTCAAATTTTACCAAGAACAAGAGAATTAGAACATGAGATTACATACCTTGCAAGCTTTGACCAAAGGCTCCAAAAATGATGATTGGAAAAACCTTATTGATTTTCCAAGTGAGGTTCTATCCCGTTCTGTGATAGGGAAATATAAAGACCATTAATCATTAAAGAAAAACACAAGTAGCATTTAGTGTAGGTCACCAGCAGTAAACAAGACACTGTTGGTGCATTTCCTACTGTAGGTGACCAGCAGTACACAAACAAGACACTGCCTTATCATACATGTGATACCGCCCAACAGTGTCCTGTTTTCAGTCTAGGTATGAAGGATCCTACAAGTGATGATACTGACGTACCATTATCAGCCTCTGCTCTCAAACCCCCATTATTTAGTTCCTCTACAAGCTGCAGATTCCAAATATTGATGTAAGAGACCACAGATTGTGTTGGGAAGTAAACACAGCTTATGTTATGAATTGGAATGAAGGGACAATCCAAAACATCTAAATGAATGCTTGGTATCATCTACTCCAGGATGAGTACGACAGAATTACTTGATTACAGTAGGAAGCTGAGAGAACAGTATTCAACAAAAGTCTGAAGAGAAAGCAGTATCCAGTAGCAAAAAGGTTCTATCCCCGTGAAGATTAAAATAAACAAGAACTCATACTACAAAACAAAATGAAACCTGACGATGTTCAATCTCTAGGATCAATCACCCATATGGAAACAGCAAGGAGGGTGCATGATTAATACAATATGACTGGAGGCTCATAATGCTATATGATTTAGAGTGCTAGCGTTCTAACTACAAAAGAATCTATTGGATGTATGTAGCTGAAATAATGTTCAGATAATTGATATATAATGCAAGAAGAAACACGATGAATGTGGAAAACTTAACCAAGGCTAATTAGTAGAATCGGACAAGCAATTCATGTGAAGAACTTGAAGCGTTTAAATAGGAACTTTTGCCTTCCCAGCATTCTTGTCATATGGGAAGGCAGGGCAATACAGATGAGATGACATTAAAACAACCTATGTTCAGAACTATAATGGTACATCAAATATAGTATGTTACACAGAAATAAGCAGAACAAACAAGAAAGAAAGCATGTTCGGAGACAGAATAGAACCATGGATATCACATACAGTGGAAAGGGTAGGAACTGCAGTGGGATCAAACTCCTCGCAACGGTTGGGATCAATCGGAACACAAACACGACCTAAAACAAAGACGCTATCAATAAAGCAACCTTAAGAACATTTAAGCAAAGTACAATCAATCATATCTGATAACAAAATTAGATAGCCCCAGGCACTAACCTGTTTTTGGATGTACACAGAAAGGTGCCTTCAATAAATGGTTCATATGTTTTGAAACCTAATACGAACAAATACAAATCATGAGAAAATGCAAAAGCATATATTTTTGAAGTGATTAGTCTACAATTTTGACACACTAAAGAGTATGCATACTTCATGTAGCCAAGCTAAGGAGTCCAGATGTAAAGTTAGTTTAGATACACTATTTCAAGACTGGAGGCAGTACCCTAAGAAAGTACACTTAATAATGCAAGGCAGAAGCTGATAAGTTCTGCCCTATTGGCTAGACTAGGACAATAACACTAGGAAGCAAAGAACTCAGCAATAAACAATCAAAAACATAGAGATTTAAGCTGTAACCTTACGAAGGAACGATGTATTTGAGTTCTGGGTTGAGTATTCCCAAAGAAACTATATAATATTAGAAATGATCAAAACAAGCTGATTACAAAGACTCTGAAAACACCCTAATATACTAGTTAAGAAACGTAACGGTAATCCTAATGAAAACAGAAATAAATGATAGTAAAGACCTAAAACTGCAAGAAAACATAAAGATCCAAAACAGCAATGAAAGACAATAAACTCCTAATTTAAGCTAGCAGTTTCAGTTCTTTTTGGATGCACCTGCATCACTTGGTTTTTAAAGCTTGAAAGTTAGGAGACAGTAGAAGAAAGAGGGGTTGTCGTGCAAACCTCCATGTCAAGTCTAGGATAGGTATAAGAGAACACAATCTCCTCCACACATCTACGAAGTCCTTGCATCTAAGACAATCAATTAGGTAGAGTTAAGGAAGCTAATTGAAACTGTAAATATCAAAATCCTATGGCAAAGAAAAGATTCTTGTCCCCGGGTAATGTAACTTTTAATTAAATAGTTACAAACATTTGCTATTTTGTACCTTCTGTTTCCCAGATTGCAGCAAATGTTTCAGCTGCTCCCAACGAGCAACATTGATGTCTTCTTTTGCATTAGAGGTTCTTTTATTATCTTGCCACTTACCCCGAAGCTCAGAAGTGACAGCTGTAATGTTAAGAAAAGTTTTATGACCTAACCATTAGTTCAGGATGTGGGCACAAAAAGGCATAGGACTTGAATGATTATTACATACATTCATCAGGAATCGTATCTAAGATCTTTTCGTATCTCTCTGCAGTAGAGAATATCTTTTGACTCAAAAGCATTGTCTTCTCAAAGAAGTCTTTAAGAACTTCAGTATATGATCTCCTGCAAAATGAATACATCTAAGTGAAAATATATGATCTCTTGTGAAATAAATACATCTTGGTGCAAGCAAGAAATGATCCAAAAACCCAAGAGTCTATGTTCATACTTACAGAAGAAAAGGATGGAGCGCAGGACCCATCAAAGAAACCTTTTTATGACTATTTTCGTTGCCCTGTACAAAGTACATATTAACACATTTTATACAATATAAGATTTTCTTGAACCCATATATATATATATACACAGGCCGTTTCAGGTGTCGGATGTCCGCACTGTGCGGATTCGCCGATTCAGGTGACAGCAGGCTGCAACGGTGGGGCGGACCGGCACTCCCCACCTCCCAGCGATCCCATCTGTGCCGGTCGGAGTTCCATCGGCACAAACGGGATCGCCGGGAGGTGCAGTTGTGCTGGTCCGCCCCACCGTTGCGACCTGTCGTCGCCGGAATCGGCGAATCCGTACCTTACGTAAGTTACGGACGTCCGCACCTGAAAATTCTCATATATATATATATATATTTCAAACACTGTACCACCTTGTAGACACGAAAATAGTCAGCAATTGCTGCTCTCAGTTCATTTGTGAGCCTAAAAAAATGGAAAATGAAAAATTATTACTATTGTTTCATGACATATCTTGGCAACTAAAAGTACTACTGAGTGACTTACCTTCTAGCTTTCCCATCACAGACCCAACAATGAACACCACGTCGGCCACTATATACCCAAAGAATGTGATTGAAACCAAAGTCATCTGCAGAAAAGTAGTGCATAAAAGTCAATCAACTCTAAAAAATCTACCTCAGATGCCAATGGAAGATGTTCCTACCTCTAAGGGCAGTGTCAATCACTTTGATAGCAATTGTCATAAGCGGCCAGCACTCCAGGCAAACATCAGCTCCTGAGCAGCAGTATCTAACATCATCGTAATCTGACATATCCTGTGAAAATAATAGGTAGTCAAATACATGGTAGACCATTCATTGTCAAAAGTTCAGTTAGACTCTAAAAATTTACAATCTTCATAATTCAAGTGGTCAATTCCCTTACTATATCAAAAATCAGTTCCCTCTCCTCAGGAAAGCATCCATTTTGAGCATATGAGTGCCTCTTTGCAGGCTGCAACATAAGAAAGATTAGAACTGAGACCAGAGACATGACCTTATCAGAAACATAACCATACACAACAGCTAAAATCGATTTAAAAAAAAAAGGAAACAACAAGTCATGCACAGGAAATTTGTTTTTTTAATCTTTCTTGTGCACTATTTTTAAAACTTCAAATTATTCTTGTTTCTATGTTATTCCAAGTTATAACTGTTTGAGTTAAACTGAAGACAGTACTAGATTGAAAAGACAACATACACAGAGTATAAAATACCAAGTCATAACATAAATTTAGACTAAAAAAATGAATAGCTTACATCAACATTGTACACTGGCCCAATATCTATTTTGACGGGGCACTTCTCTTTGATAGAACTTTCAAGTTCAGACACGGAGTTGAAAGTTTTGTACCGGAGATATACATCATTATCAAGAGTGAAAGAAAATTCTCTCCGGCCAAAGTAGGACTGGTTGCACGCAGGATGCTTGCCATCTGTCATATCCACAATCAGGTAACAAAATCACCGCAAAGAAACACAACCAAAAGAAATCTTAGGAAATGGGTTGATTGATGTATGTGACTTACCATTAGCATAGGACATCCATTTGAACATTTCCTCATACGGGAAGAGCTTCCCTGCCACAAATAATTCATCTCCTTAAGTACAAAAATAATCAAAACAGCATCATGGAGTTGATATCAGCTCAAAAGAAAAAGTTTACTGATACCAGATACACAATTCAAATTTTCACATGTTCATATGATCATATCTATTGAATTACAAATCACAGCCATAAATCCCATCGAAGCGACAAGAGAAAGTAATTAATCTCTAACAACTAAATAGACATTTTCAGTAGAGTCAGAACAAAGATTGTTTACCATAGTAAATTTTGAGGTACTGAGAGTTAAATCCATCAGGTGCAGCAGTCACTTGCTTCTGTTCACACTCATCAACCATCATGTCATCACTAGCAACTTCCTGTCCCGGCATGCTTCACCTGAGCACTTATCGTCCGTTATGCAATTAAACGCCGTCAATATTCACGAAATCAACATAGATCTAAGCATAAAGCTACCAAAAACCTAACCTAATTACAGTGACCGATGAATACAACTCGGAAAATTAGTAACTAACAATCTCCAATCAAGCAATAGAATCAAAATTAAACATCAACATAAATCGAGATGCTGGACCGCGATACCTTTTGACTGATTAGAGATCTGAATTTCACGGCGGCGGCGAGAGAAGTGCTTCGGCTGAAATTCGAGGCCGGCGAGGTTCCGGGACCGGGGGATCGGTGTAGTCAGGACACGTGGACTGTGGTGGTGGTGGAGTAGGAGGAGGAGGAGGCTCGCCGAGTTTTGGCGTTAAAAATGGTTGGGAATTGAAATGGCGGGATAGGGTTGGGACTTGGGCATATATGGGCGGGAAATTCCATTAGAGATATGATTCAGTGCGACGGGGGAGCACATGGACCTCACGGGGAGGGATTAGCGGGCTTAAACCGTGGCAATAGACGGGTATGGGCTAGGGGCCCAAAACTTAAACGGGTCAATTTCCACAGCTTTTAAGATGCTCTCTGTATTAATTTTTTTCCATATTTATTGGCAAACGCAATTCCAGTGACAGAAGCCTTTAACACTCCGCTCTCTGCGCTCCCCCACCTTCATCTTCTCCTTCTACTCCAGACTCCAACTTCCATCGGAAAATTGCAGCCGTTGGATTTCACAGCCGAGCTTTTAAGCTCAAACCGACAACCACAAACGGGTACGAAACTTTCACTCTGCTATCAACTCTTAGCTACTGTCTCTAAATTAATTAATGCAACACTTTTTTCCAGATTAACAAACTCATCACTTCCTTTGACTCTTGGACCCTTGTCTTTGTAACAGTTCCCAGATCTTAAAGCCCTCTTTGGACCTTTGCCTTTGGCTCCTTCACCGCTTTTACTCTCGCTTCTCTGTTTTACTTTGTACCCCCTCGGAAAGACTTGGAATTACGGAAATGCCTGCTCTCTGGTTCGTTGTTTCGGTTTTCCTCTGCGTCAGCTGTGTCTCTACGGCGGCGGAGCCGGTGACGTGCTCCGGGATGGTGCCGATGAAGTACCGTTACGACAGGATTTCGATAGCGGATTTCGGGGGGGTCGGCGACGGCGTCACGGTGAACACTAAGGCGTTCCGGGCGGCGATATATCGGATTCAGCATTTGCACAGGAGAGGCGGCACGCTTCTTTACATACCTCCTGGGGTGTACTTAACGGAGAGCTTCAACCTCACTAGCCACATGACTCTCTACTTGGCTAAAGGTGCTGTTATCAGAGCCACAAAGGTAGATTTTCAATCCCATTGTTAAGTAATTAGTAATGCTCATAGTTAATTTGATGGTTTAATTTATGTTGGTGATGAATGTGGTTCGAATTTGTTGCTCAAGTTTAGTGATCTGTGCTAATTTTGATGAATGTGTGTGGGGTCAATAAGGGCTATGTATCATTGTGTTTGGTTTCGCTGGAAGATTAGACCTTGTAACCAATGTAATGTCTATTTGTATAGGGTTTATTATGTATTATTTGACTTTGTTTGAATTAGCAAGAATGGATTAAGGATATGTGGATGTTAGGCTTTCTGGTGGATCCAGGCTTCAAAGCAAAAATAGATGGTGGGTCTGTTATAGCATGGTAGCATGTGCATATCATTTATAAATGAAATCTTGGACAAGGTATGGTGCCACTGGTTTTGTCCTCTTCAAGACTATAACAATAAATTAGTGGATTGTTGTTCCCACAAGGATGATAGGAGATAGGAATGGCTTGAATTCTGTTTATTCTCCTTACTGTTGAGCAATAGTAAGATTTAAAGTTGTTTTTATAATAAAGCACCCTTCCTAAGTCAGGTCTGGTGTCGGTAAAGCCGTATTATTCATGTGTCAGGCCGTAAGCAAGGTCGATCAATTGTTAAAGCAGGAAAGATAGTTGTGTCATAAAGGCGAAAGTTTCCTGCATTATTACATGATTTTTGTGCTTAATTTATGAAGCTGGTGTGACCCTAATGACCAAGGCTGTCTGCCCCTCCTGATGGTTCCATAATGTACTGTACTTGGAGCTAACTAATGTTAATTTACCACTGCTTTGCTGCTTTATATTGTACCATGATGTTGTGCTAGACGAAAGACAGACTAATTTCAACTTTCATGTTGATAGTTATTCCACGTTATTTTTGCAACTTCTATATGATTGTTTAAGAACTTGTTACACATGCTGATTTATTTGTTGGCCTGTATCTTGTTCTAATATCTTCATTGGTCGATCAGGACACTAAGAATTGGCCTTTAATTGCTCCTTTGCCGTCTTACGGAAGGGGGAGAGAGCGCCCTGGAGGGAGATATGTGAGCTTCATCCATGGCGATGGAATTCATGATGTGGTTATCACTGGTTGGTCTCAACCAGACATTTTTGTGAGTATATCTGTTGGCTAGCTAAATGTTATTTAACAAAATGCTACCATTTTCAGGTGAAAATGGGACAATTGATGGCCAAGGAGAAGTGTGGTGGAACATGTGGAGGCAAAGAACTCTTCAATTCACCAGACCAAACCTAATTGAGTTCATCAACTCTAAAAACATTATTATTTCTAATGTGGTTTTCCAGAACTCTCCATTTTGGAATATTCACCCTGTTTATTCCAGGTAATAACCAATTATGAATTTGGTTTTGTGATCTTAAATCTGAAACTTGAGTTTATCATGTATATGTTTAGTTTACAGTGGAGCCTTAATCAGCTGAGGGGTCACTTTTTATAGTGGGACATGGACAATAATTAGGTGGTAAAATGTTTGGATACCAGTTCAACCAAGGTTAAAAATAATGTCTAATTTAATTAGCTAGAAGGTTCTGTATGACTGAAAGTTCAATTACTTGATGAATTTTGCATCCACATTATAAGCTAATAATAGGAATGAGCAGCCAAATTATTTGACTCATGAAACTACTGTGTTGTTTATAAGGCAATTGATATGATGCTTATTTTCATCTTTGCAGCAACATTGTTGTTCGGTATGTGACAATATTGGCTCCAGCTGACTCTCCCAACACCGATGGCATTGATCCAGGTACATGCCTTATTTTATAAACCAGAAAACCACATACAATTGTTCATTGAAGGATAAGCTAGTGCTGCTACGTGCTAAGATTAAATGAATTCATATGTCAGTTAAATTTGAGGTCTTTAACCTTGGAGATGCAATTTGAGCTTGTAATAATTCTTGATACATAGTACGTGTATGTATATTCAAAAGCGCGAGGTCTTTAACAAGAAATATAGTAAAGTAGAATTGGTGCCAAGACATCAACAGATTGCAAGTCTTAAGTCCTACCAAGAATATATTTCCCTTATATCAGGACTGACTGAAGAATAGTTATGATAATCCTGGTCGGTATGTGCTTTATTTCTGATGGAAAGCACTTATGTTTGTATAACATGTTTCCTTTATATCAGGACTGACTGTGGAATAGTTATGATAATCCTAGTCGGTATGTGCTTTATTTCTGATGGAAATAACTTATGTTACATGTATTTTGTATACCCCTGATACAGATTCAAGCTCTAATGTCTGCATAGAGGACTCATACATATCTACCGGAGATGATCTTGTGGCTGTAAAGAGTGGATGGGATCAGTATGGGATTGCCTACGGTCGTCCTAGTTCTGACATTACCATCCGTCGGATCAGAGGATCATCCCCATTTGCTGGAATTGCAGTAGGAAGTGAAACCTCTGGCGGGGTGGAGAATGTATTTGTCGAACACATAAACCTATACAACGTGGGAGTTGGCATCCATATAAAAACCAACATCGGCAGGGGAGGCTTCATAAGAAACATAACGGTTTCAAATGTGTATATGGAAAAGGCACGGAAGGGTATAAAGATAGCAGGAGACGTTGGTGACCACCCTGATAACAACTTCAACCCAAATGCTCTCCCAGTGGTAAAGGGCATCACATTAACAGACATCTGGGGTACACAAGTCCTGCAGGCAGGCCTTATACAAGGCCTCAAGAACTCCCCTTTCACCGGAATCTGTCTCTCTAACATCAACCTCCACGGCATGCCCGGAACAAGAATGCCTTCGTGGAAATGCTCGGACGTCAGCGGCGGCGCTCATCTGGTGAGCCCCATCCAATGCGCCGAGCTGACCAGTGCCCAACACGCAACATCATGCTCCAACTACTAAACCAAGGAAGCGAAATCTGTGTTACTTCTCCTCAAAACTTTGGAGAATATGAGTTTTTATCTTTCGTTCTGTGACGCAAAATGTAATGTTCTTGTGCCATGTAATATATAGGTCATGGATTCGTCGATTCGCATAAATATCAAGCATTTTACATATCAAAACTATATCTAATCATACAAGCATAGAATACACAATAGGACTCTACATCTCTCACGGATGCATAGTAATTTACAGCAACTAAAGGGTGGTAAGATTACAAATCAAGCAAAATGCAAAAGATACAAAAACAGATGGATCATCATAGATGGATATGTAGCCATGTAGGCAGAGCTCTGGCGCCAAAAACTATCCACTGCTTCATAACTTCAAAACTTCAAAAGCCGTTCAAGAACTTGCGGAAGCTCCTGAACAAACCGTGCCCGTGCTCGTGTTTGTGCTCCCTGTGTTGCTCCTCTCCCACCATTTCCATGTCAAACTCGTGATCATGGTGGCGGTGACGGCGGTGGTGGCGGCGAGGCCTCTCGGACTCCATGTTGTTGTCGTCGTCTTCGTGTTTGAAAGGGAATCTAGGTCCCCCGTGGCGGATGTTGCCCCACCCGGCCGGAATCTGGCGCACTCCGCCGCGGAAGGGACGGTGATCGAACTTCAACTCCTCGCCGGAGGACAGGATCATGTCGTCGCCGTAAGGAGTGTTGGTGTCGTCCTTCTCGCGCTCGGCGCCGTGGAAGCGCGGCATCCACTTACCCAGGCCGTGGCGGCATCGGTGGCCGTGGCGGAAGGACAGGGGGAAGGGACGGCGGGGGAAGTGGCGGCCGACGGGGCGGAAGCTGATGACGGTCAACGGAACGGTCTCGGATTTGGAAGCGTCGACCGTGTTCTCCTCGTTCGACAAGATCGTGGCGGAGAACTCGGATTCCGGAAACTTGGGCTGCTCTGCGGCGACGGCGATGGTCTCGGGCTCCAAATCCACAACGGTTCCGGATTCGGGTCTCTCGCTCGGTAATCGCAGAGTGTTGGCGGCTTCTTTAACATCGGCATCGGTTACGGGGATCTTGTCGTCGGCGACATCGAGTCCGTTGGAGAGATCGGACGGCGTGCGGGCGTGGGTGAAGGCGAAGAGGAGGAAGAGGGCGGCAGCGGTGAAGATGAGCTTGGCCATTTTTTGTTCTTGGATGTTTAGATTAGTGGTTGGGGGCAGTTATATAAGGAGGGGTGAGGTGGAGAGAAAATATAGGAAGGTGTAAAATTGGGCAGATCGGGCAGGGGGTGTGGAGGGAAAAGCGGGCAGCGGGCCACGTGATTGGAGATTTGGAGGGAGAAAAGGGCGTCCCGCTAAGTTCTGTGTGTGGACGTTTTGGGGGGTTCACACCTGGACACTTGTGACCTTATGTTGCGTGGACCGGAAGGTTTTATAAAAGTCTAATCTGAATTTCAGTGGTTTCTACACGAATTATCTGTGATGTGGTTGGCAATCCTATGGTAGCCGGTCTTAATCCTATTCATGCAAGTGTATACTAGGTTTAAATGGTTGGAATACCATTATGTCCTTTATCTTTTTTTTGGTCAACGGATGATTCCTTAAAAAGGCCGAGAACATGCAAGAGAAAACAACAAGAAAAAATTATTAACAACCATAAAATTGTAAAAATACATTTTAAATTTGGCCGAAATTGTTAATTTATACTCCGAATTTTCATTTGAGTCAATTTACCTCCTAAGTTTAGTAAAAATTGTCAATTTGCACCTCATTCATTAAATTTAACTGTTTACATCCAATTTTGCGTCACATATCATAAATGGTAATATTGTCATTTATATTTATATTTTTCTTAAAAACAAATAAAAATATTCTTTAAAAAGAGGATTATTTTTTAATCAAATCATTTATTTACATCGTTTTTTTATATACCTAACATTACTTCGAATTATATATTCAACATACTCACTCATTCAGTATAGTGTGTTGTGTATATATGTATTTTTATATGTACACATTTATTTTTAATTTTCTATGTATTTATTTATATTTTTCTAATATCTTTTAACATACCATATCACGTAAAATAATAAATATATAAATTAATAACATATTTAAAAAAATTAAAAAAACATAGTAGCAAGTGTTCCTCTTAAGTAATTTTATTAATTTATTTCATTATTAAATATGAATAGATATATACATGACAATATTGCCCCTCAAATGCATGTCATGTGACTAAAATTGAATGAAAAACATTAAATTTAACGAATGTAGTGCAAATCGGTAATTTTTACCAAATTTAAGAGGTAAATTGACTTAAATACAAGTTTAAAATGCAAATTTACAATTATAACTAAGTTTTAAGTGCAAATTGGCATTTTTACCTAACAAGAACACGTAAGAAAACAACTAATCTAGAAACAAAACCACACAACAAAAACAGCAGGAAGACCACAATAGCATCAGTCTAGTGGTCTAGGGAGACCATCATTTCTCCGCACTTGAACGAGAGAGGTAGGGGGTCTCCTAACCCACTTCGAAGAGCTCAGCCTCATCATAGTGAGCTTAGCTGCGGCATTTGCCATGCGGTTAGCCTTCCTTGGAACCCAGTTCCAAATAACCATCCCGAAACCAGCAGCCAACTCCTTGGCTTTCCTCACCATCAAACCAATCCTCCAATTGCAAGAAACAGAAAGATCATTTAAAGCATTGATTACCTCCAGACAGTCCCCCTCCAACACTATAGACTCCATGTTAGTTGAAGCCCTTTGACCACTGCCTTAGTGTCTGCCTCCACAACCAAATTATGTGTGCTAAGAAGACTAGCACCACCTACAGACTCATCCCTCTGATTTCTAATAACAATTCCCATTCCACTATTGCAGCTGCCTTTTTTCCACGACGCATCCACATTGACTTTATCATGAAGAGGGTGAGGCTGCCGATTTGGATTTGCTTGGATCACCGCTAAGATGTGGAATCGTGATATATCGAGTTTATTTTTCATTTATTTAATCACATTTGTGTGACTTTTAGTTTCGATCTTTATATTTTCTTCGAGTCTCCCAAACGAGATATAATCTAATAAGGAAATGTGATATTTATCTTTTCCCAATGGAAATGTTTCAACTGTTATAAATCTATAGTTTTATACGAAAGGGTTACAAATTTCGCAACAAATTTGATGGCTACAAACTTAATTTGCCCCTTGTTTTGTCGACCTATGTGCAAGGTGTGGAAAGAGACGGGCAAAAATGACATCACTTAGGACGTGTGTGTTCTTATTGTTATTCTTATTTTTCTTTCTTTTTTGAGCGTATGTGCGTGTGTTTTTTTTTCTTATTGTATATTATTAGGAAAAACGAGTTAACATTGGTCAACGGCGGGGAGGATGACTTTCCAACAGAGAAATTAGTGACATGATCTCCCACATTGCCAAATGCACGTTTGGCAAATGTGTAATCGTGTAGCCATTTGTCCTTCTTGATAGAAGCAGCTGGATTAGAAAGAGGGTGTCTAAAATTCGTAATCGTACCTGTAACAAAATTAATTTCATGACAAACATGTTTGGGAGCAAATTGTAATTACTAATTAGCTTGGAAAATAGTATGAGTTCCTACTTTACTCTAAGTATCCATTCATCAAGGACAACAGAATGAGTTCTTCAATTGAAAGAGAATAAATTTTTATTCGTATTTTCATATCGGAGAGTAGGCAGGACCCCTTCACTCCTGGAATGGATTACCATCACTTTGCTCACTATGCAAGTTTAAATCAAAATTCCAATCCCTTCACAACTGGCAACCGTATATGGTTTTGTTCACAAGTTAATAGGTATCAACTATGTTGAACCATCAACTAGGGGTGTTAATCGGTTTGAATGGTTCGGTTTATAGGTGATACCGAACACCAAACCGTTCTATTTATTCGGTTTAATTCGGTTTGGTTTTTCACTTTTTTTTAAAAAAACCAATTGTGTTCGGTTTGGTTCGGTTTGGTTTTTCTCTGGTTTATATCGGTTTTTCTTTCGGTTATTTTGTAAAGAAAATCGGAGTTTCTTTCCTTGTCTACCTACTTGATTCTTAACGAAATAAAAAGAACATGCGGACAGATTTGCAAAATTCTATTTACAAGATATAGTTGCTTCACAAATGCATACAATTGCAAAAAGTCACTAAACAAGTTATACCACATTAGTAGGCATGTTGTCGTTCCAATATCTAAAATTCAAAATATTAAATTTTGACCGTCAGATGTGATCAGCATATTTAAATAAGGATATGGTAAAAAATTCATCTAATGTTGATAATATTTGGGTCTCGATCGATGTGGTCAACATTAACTTAATTTCATCTAATTAAGTGAATTTGTTCTTACCCCCTCCTTCTTGACTATTTTTGGTGGATTTTTTCATGCACACACTCTCACATATATGTGATGTAGCAGCTCGTGTAAAATTTTCAAAAATTTTACGTTCCAGGGATAAGGCTACCCATAGGGGATAATAAGCGTATAAAGGGTTGACCGCCTCGATCGGGACCCAAACGTTATCGAAAATATGTGATTTTTTTACCATAACCATATTTCACAATACGTAACGCATCATGCGGACATATTTGCAAAATTATATTTATAATATATAGTTGCTTCAAAAATGCATACATTTGCAAAAAACCACTAAACAAGTTATACCACATTAGTAGGCATGTTGTGGTTCCAATGTCTAAAATTCAAAATATTAAATTTTGACCGTCAGATGTGATCAGCATATTTAAATAAGGATATGGTAAAAAATTCATCTAATGTTGATAATATTTGGATCTCGATCGATGTGGTCAACATTAACTTAATTTCATCTAATTAAGTGAATTTGTTCTTACCCCCTCCTTCTTGACTAGTTTTGGTGGATTTTTTCATGCACACACTCTCACATATATGTGATGTAGCAGCTAGTGTAAAATTTTCGAAAATTTTATGTTCCATGGATAAGGCCACCCATAGGTGATAATAAGCGTAAAAAAGGTTGACCGCCTCGATTGGGACACAAACGTTATCGAAAATATGTGATTTTTTTACCATAACCATATTTCACTATACGTAACGCATCATGCGGACAAATTTGCAAAATTCTATTTATAAGATATAGTTGCTTCACAACTGCATACATTTGCAATAAGACCACTAAACAAGTTATACCACATTAGTAGACATGTTGTGGTTCAAATATCTACAATTCAAATTATGAAATTTCGACCGTCGGATGTGATCAGCATATATAAATACAAATATGGTAAAAAATTCACTGAATTTTGATAAAGTTTGGGTCTCGATCGATGTGGTCAACATTAACTTAATTTCATCTAATTAAGTGAATTTGTTCTTACCCCCTCATTCTTGACTAGTTTTGGTGGATTTTTTCATGCACACACTCTCACATATATGTGATGTAGCAGCTCGTGTAAAATTTTCAAAAATTTTACGTTCCAGGGATAAGGCTACCTATAGGGGATAATAAGCGTAAAAAGGATTGACCGCCTCGATCGGGACACAAACGTTATCGAAAATATGTGATTTTTTTACTATAACCATATTTCACTATACGTAACGCATCATGCGGACAAATTTGCAAAATTCTATTTATAAGATATAGTTGCTTCACAACTGCATACGTTTGCAAAAAGACCACTAAACAAGTTATACCACATTAGTAGACATGTTGTGGTTCCAATATCTAAAATTCAAATTATGAAATTTCGACCGTCGGATGTGATCAGCATATATAAATACAGATATGGTAAAAAATTCATCGAATTTTGATAAAGTTTGGGTCTCGATCGATAACATATTTAATTATGTATATTAAAAATATCTATAAATAATATAATTTCTTTATAATATATATATATTCGGTTTTTCGGTTCGGTTTCGGTTCTAAACGTTCCAAACCAAAACCACACCAAATCTTTCGGTTTGGTGCGGTTTTTTTTTTCTTCGGTTTTTTTCGGTTATGGTTCGGTTATGGTTCGGTTATGGTTCGGTTTTTTTTCGGTTTTCGGTTTTCTATTAACACCCCTACCATCAACCATCCGAACAAAATGAAACTACGGAATTAATGTATGGCCATAGAGCTAGAGAAGAACACATCGGTTTATATGTATGAACAAAACTACTTAAGGAACCCTAGATCAAAGAACCAATCCAAAAAAAAACCCTAGATCAAAGAAGAATTACATGATAAATAAGTGTACGTTTATATGTTCAATCACTTTATCAGTTGCTACCTAATTGCATGATTGGTGACAACTGATAAAATGAAGAATGCATGGGCGTGAGGAATCCGAGTTGTAGTCCAATTCTACAATTCATATTCCATTGGTAAAACCCTCAAACAAATATACAGCCCACTGATTCATCTTTCATATTTTGAAAAGAAAAACAAAAAAACATAACAAACACCAAAAAAATTTACATCTCTCATGCAGAAACCTAAGCAGTAGAGTACACCTGCAAGTATAACTAAATGGTCCTCGGAGCACAAAGTCTACTGAATCTGAATATATGGTAATAGTTAGCTGAGGAATTAGCCTAGAAAAAGAAGAAAAGCACCATGCAAGAACTGGAAATTCTATCATCCCATTAATAGATAAAAACATGAAGCAATTTAAAGAGGTGTCATTAAAACTGTTCTGTCTACAAGATCGTACTGCAGATCTCACAACGAAGTAAATTAGGGAAATTCTCAAATTCATGGTCAAAAGAGTCGGAAAAGCATCAATAGGCCTCACCTATTATATTGGCAACAGCTTCCAATCTATGTCACAGCTGGGTCATTGTGGAAGAAGACAATGCCTAGACTAGAGCAGAAGACAGTTATCAACCATCAGCGCCACCTCCCCTCTGGGAGCACCATCCTGAATGATCATCACTCGAGCCCTTCTTTTTGGAGTCAGAACCACCCCATCCTGAAACCCCATTATCAGTAGCGGCATGAGTTGCACCAGCCCCACCCCATCCTCCTGAACCACCACCACTTCCTTCACCCCAGCCACTTCCACTACCGGCAGCCCAGCTGCTGCCTCCTTCACCACCACTTCTACCAGTACCCCAGCCACCTGGTCTAGGAAGGCCACTTGGATGTCCATCTCGAACGCCACCATTTCTGTAATCACTTCTTCCTGTTAGGGAACTAGGTGTGGAAGACCTATTCCTGTGTCTCCAACCAGCCTCATTGTTTAAACCACCCCATCCACTGCCTGCCAATGCACCCGAAGAACCCCCAGTTGCAGGACTTCGCATAGGCACCATAGCAGCAACTGATCTTAGTGATGGTCCGGACTCATGTTGAGGATCATTAATGTGCTTCAGGAAATGTGCTAAAAGTTTATCAATGCTCCCAAACGTCCTTTTGCTGAACTTAAACCCCTTAGGATACAACCCTACATACTCATGGTGTGGATTTGTACTCCGTATATAGGTCAGTATGAAAGTTCCTGGATGCTCATGTGATATTCCAAAACAATAAACAATCCTCTTAGGATACTCCAACTTTTCACTCTTCAAATATACATCAACCTCAGCTTTTGTGCCCTGTCGGAATTTTCGATAATTTAGCATTGCTTTCAAGTGAGACACCAGAGGATCAACATAACGATCCATTACCTCATCCAAATCCTCAAAAGTGTCATCTCCAATTTTCAGGGTCTTTCCGATTCGAAGTAAGCTGGTGATATCCTTGTGTTCCTTTCCACCTTCAACCACGTCTTTGTGAGCATAGACTCCATCATAAACTTTAGGAGTTAAGGTCAAATACAAAGGCCCACGAGAACTAGGACGAATAATACTTTCCCCAGGATCTTTATCAGATAAGAAATTCATTGCTTCATTAGCATTAATATTCTGGAAGCGAGGATGAACAATCATCCTAGGCTTGAAATATTTCTTAGCCAGCTCCTTCTCTTTACGTGCTTCTTCTTGCTCTGTCTGTAGACTTCTCATGTCCTCAAGGTAATAGGTATCAAGATTCTTGATATTTTGATTTCGGTTATTACTCATCACCCTCGCTCTACAAACTAGGAACACCCGTATTCATCCTTTACAATTAATTTAACCTTGCAAGTGAGAATGTCACCCTCACTCAGTCCCTCAGATAAGTCAGAAATGTCCCTCGAATTATCTGAATAATCATCTTTTGTAAGCATACCAGTCAATCCAGATTCTAGTGCACAAAATGCCCTGTTAGCTTGAACCCTACGAACTGTGGCCTGCACAATACTTCCTTCAGTAAGGGTATCTTCAGTTTCACCTGAAATCATATAGAATACTTCATCTTGACTTAGTTCTTCATATTTCTTACGACAATCCTGAAAACCCTGCATCAGTTCTCTCCTAATCTCACAAGACTTTTAAGATAAGTAGGTCGATCCCTAACATGATCTATAGCCATCTCCA
This sequence comes from Argentina anserina, assembly GCF_933775445.1. Classification (NCBI taxonomy): domain Eukaryota; kingdom Viridiplantae; phylum Streptophyta; class Magnoliopsida; order Rosales; family Rosaceae; genus Argentina; species Argentina anserina. The sequence goes on from NC_065876.1 coordinate 6,682,705, forward strand.
TAGCATCATCCTCATCACTATCACCATCATTGGCACCATCAGCTTCAAAAACATCTTTGGCCAATTCTTGTGCAAGTATATAGGATTCTGGATGAATTCTTGTATCATCCAAAAGATCAGTCTCTTGGCTGCTGCTAGCAGCCAGTCACTGAGCTGTACACGCAAGAATCCAACTGCATTAATGAACACCATCTTACTCAACCCATGTGCTGTCAAAAAGTCCTTCCGAGTAAATATTGCACCTGCTCTTACCAATGATCGCTGAAAAAATGTTGCTTTTCTAGGTCCAAGTCCAGATATGAATTGCAAAGGTGCGAATAACCATTTATGGCTGATAGCCAAATTTATGTTGATACCTACCTGGTTTGTAACATCTACCAACACCTGTTCAACCATTGTATATTTCTCATCCGGGGTGAGAAAGTTCTGCAAGGGATTAAGTTTCAAAGACAAGATTTCTCTTCCTGGTCCACAGAGAGTGGCAACCATTGCCAACGGATTTTGAAGATAACGCCCTAGAGCCACAGCACGCTTCACAATGCCTAATTGTTCAGGAAGCTGATCAGACAAAATGAGAGAGTTTTCATACAGGCGAGGCAAAGATTCATCTCCATAGACAATGGTTTTACCATCCATATCATGACCAACATCTCTAGGATTCTCCTCAAGCATATGAAATATTATCTCGTAAATATCCTCTTTCAGGCGAACACGAGACATATTAGCAGCTCTTAGAACAGCCACATGTGGTTGGTGCTCGGTCATGAATTTCAAAACACGTTCTTGATCCATTTTATTCTGTTGCTGATTGCTAACATTCTGGGAGCGTAAGGTGAGAGACCCCGTGTATAGCACGTCTAGCACCTCTCCCGATGAATCTAACATAACAAAAGTGGTTGCTGGCTTCCCAGTGCCCCAACAACAAGCCATCACCCTGGGTGCAGCTTCATTTTCCGAACTATTGTCATTCTCTTTCCGTTGATATGGTCCAACAAAGATTTATTCCACAAAACTTTTCCATATTCTATCAGTAACCAGTTTTTTGCCCTACTAGTCAACAAGGTTCTTGCTTCTTTTTCCATTGAAAGTAGAAGAAATCTGAAAAGAGCATCCTGCAAGATCAACTTTCGCTGCTCATTCCACAGTTGTGCATATTTACTAACACTATCACTAAGATAGTACTCATTAAAGTCGCTAATCAACTTGTTTAGTCTGTCTTCGGGCAGCTTAATAGTAACTTGAAGAAGTTTCTTCTCTTCAGCATTCTGGATAAGCAGCCATTGTGCATCCTTGAATTTATTTAATGGCTTTCTTTGCAACCACTTCAACTGGGCAAACTGATGAAAAGGATCAATTGCAACAGTTCCATCTGGTGTTGGGCTCATTGGCAACTCCAATATATCTAAGTAATTGCTCCGGACATACTTTCAGACACCTGCTTCACAGCTTATCTCGACAGTAGCCATATGCCTGACTGCTTTAAGCACTTCTTTGCGGTGTTTCAAACATTGCAGACATGAAGTTTGATGCCAACTCCTCCGGAGTCTCTTTCGCATCCTCCAGCACATCCATTCTCATTTCCTCTAGTGAAAATTGCAAACCAAACTGTTCGGAGCTTAAACTGAACTTGCTGGCAACCACCCACGAGCCGGCCTTGCTGCAGATTCTAAAAAGTGACTTCCTCTTAGGCCTCTTATATTGGCCACCATCCACATCTATCTCACTAGCAGTGAAATGATAGTTAAACTCGGTGTCCACATCATCGACTTCTCTCTCTCTGAATCTGCAGCTTTTAGCGACTTCATAATTGATTTAAAAAGTTGTTGATGTCTGGTCTCATCACATATGCGTCGATCTTCTTCAACAGACTGCTTTTCATAGTAAGATTTCAGAGCAGTTTTCCGCTTTTGAAGCAACAACCATTTTTTTTGTGCAAGTCCTGCATGGACCAAAGTACCTTGTGCCACTTTATCGTGGATGCTTTCTCATTTTGATCATCCATGCCAAGGTGTTTAGGATCTTTCAATATACTAAGGCACTCCTCCTTCCGATACATAGCAATAAACGGAACATCCAATTTCTGCACATGGTGCAAGTTCAAAAATCCGATGATGTCGTCCCTGCGTATATAATTCAGTCCCCCGTTGCCAAGAAAAGGAACTGTACCACTTGCAAGTTGATTGAATATCCAGGTACTTTCATCATCTATGCTCTTTTCGTCAAGTCGAGGAAAACCAGTGCTTTCCTCATATACCTATAAAGAAAAGAATTTTAAGAAAGGCCATAGAAAAATGAAATCTTGAATTACAGGACTTTATTCATAGAAAGTGAAAAGAACCTGAATTCTTTCTGGGACATCAATCTGCCGAATCTGGTCATCGTTCTCTGTCATATACTTCTCCAAGATAATAGTTGGTTCAAATGCATCTTCAATATTACTTTCCTTCCGCTCACAAGATGTCAAACCATGCTTATAATTGTGCAACAATTCATAAACATCACCGAATATGTCATGGGCTTCCTGCGGAGCAGATGAAGATACTCATGGTGCCTGCCTACGTCTTTTCTTCTTAAACTTCTCATATCTAGCCAAGGGAGGAAGAAGTCGTTGATTAGTTAACTACTAGAAAATTAAGTTCCAAACAAAACCAAGTCAAATCCCACTGCAGAATATACCTAACAGGAACACCAGCCTCATCAAACTCGTCTTCCTTGACAATAAAGCCTACCATTTCATCATCTTCCGCCTCTGCTGGTTCCTCCTCCTCTTCAGCAATGTCCTCAAATGGAACACCTTTACCAGTACCGATAAACTCCTCCTCATCCGATAATCCACCATCCTCATCCTGCTCATGCCTCTGAGCTTTAATCAACCGTTAAGTTTCCCTTTCTGCGCAGCGCAATCACATTATTCTCCTCTAGCAGCTCATAGTCATCCTCCTCAAGAACATATTCCTCTATTCATATAAACGAAAGAGTTATATGAAGAACAATCTTATTGAATTTAGAATAAAAACCAGATATATAGATTATTAGTTACCTTTTCTTTCGTATCTTCTTCTGCCTCTCCCCATCACTGTCTGCCTCCTCCTCTTCATCCTGCTCATCTTCTTCATCGATATCGATGACGAAACCATCCTTCTCATATTCATCAGGCCCTTTTGCAAATTCACAGTAAAAAAACACAGTAACCATTTCATACCCAAAATTGTTCGTCAAAGTAATGCTTCAATCTTTGCAAGCAAATAAAAGCCCTAGTTGAAGTAACCAAACCCTAACCCTAAATTGGGTACTTAAACCCAAAAAAAAAAATCATAAATTTCAGAAACAAAAGATGAGGAAAGAGCAAAGCATTTGAAGAAACAGGCGAGGGGTTGGAGTTTACCTTCTTCTTCGTCCTCATCTTCATCGCCGCCGACTGCGTCACCGTCGATGGGTTCCCTATCCTCCACGTCGTCGTGATCGAACTCCTCTGAAAACAGAACATCACAATTATTATAAAGCAACCATCATTTGTCACTAAAAGAGAGAGCGACAAAGAGAGGGAGATTACCTCCATTATCGGAGACAACAGCTTTGCCCATGATTTGGTGAAACTTGAGAGTCTCTGAAAATTGAAATTCTTCAGTAGCGCGAGAGATGAAGAATACTGAAGAATACAAATTGGTGCCTCTTTAAGGACTCGGAACTCGAAAGGTTGGGTGTTTTATCAACAACATTATTGGGCTTTTCATCTTTTCATATCTTGGGCTTCTTTTGGCCCGTGTGGAGGCAAAATGCCCTTATCTACTTTTTTCTCTATTTTAAAAAGAGAGAAAATAGAAACAGATAAAGAAGATAACCAACTAGAGACCTATACAACGACCAAAACTAAAATGACCGAATCAAATGCAGTGAATTTAGGCATGGACAGCTTCTTGATCCTGGTAGTTGGGTTGGGAACACTGTGCTCTATATTTGTAATCACATCTACAATTCAATTGGTTTTAGGAGGAACATGCTTGAAATTTATCTCTTCAAAGTGTTAAAGGTGGATGATGCCCATACTTTAAATGTCTCTGTAAAGAGAATCGAATACCCCATTGGGGGGAAGGGGCAATTTTTGATAGGCTGAATCTATGATTTGCTTGAAAAATAAGAATGTGTGCCGAACGATTCATCAGAAGGATGAAAAATGAGTTCCTCATGCAATACTGAATAGAATCAAGTTTTGATTTGTAATTTCATTTCGGTAGAGAGACAAGGCAGTGACTCCCTCTCGATCTCCTAGCCTGTGACGGATTACCACCAAGCGTCCACTGTGCAAGTTTTAATTAATTGACAAAACCCTTCACAAATCAAAACTCAAGTTGTTGAGACCAGCCTCATGGCTGCATCCAAACGACCTTGTAAAACCCGGCCACCATGTATATATGTTTATGTCGATCTGTTAGTAAGTTACAGGAATTAACGTACGTACTTCCCTGAGTATAGATGTTGAAGTTGAACGGTGACAAGGACTAACGTATGGCCATGGAGAAAAGATCGAACGAAACAAATTAATTAAGGAGCCCTAGCTAGTTGAGTATTTGAGTTACATGATAAATAAGGGTTTACATATGTTCAATAACTTAATTGCATGATTGGTGACAGCAGACCAAATGAACAACGCATGCATGGGCTTGGAGAATCAGGAAGCCTTGGGCTGCTTTCTCGGCATATATGATTGGTATTTGGTAATTTGGTAATTTGGTATAAACTAATTAACTAGTAGAGTCCTAGCTATATGCAAGTTAAAATAAGACCTAGCTTAAGTCTTGGTCCCGGGAGCACAAAGTCTACTGAAATTCTGAAGATACAGTACTAAACTACTAATAGTTAAGCTGCAGAGAACTGAGAGAAGAAAAAGGAAAGAGAAGAAAAAGGAAAGAGAAGCATATGGTGCATGTGAGTGACAACTGACAACTCGATCGGGTGTGTTTCTATTTTCTCAAGCTCCCTCCGACTCTGAGAAATCTCATCTCGAAGTAAGTACCCGACCCAGCTTTCACACTCCTTCCTACCATCGACACGTTTTCAACTGTCAAGTTCTTCATGGTGCTGACCCATTCAACAAGCTCAAGCTGCTTCTACGAACCGGACTAGTCAGACCTAAATGCCAAACCTGCTCGAGAGAGAGAGAGAGAGAGAGAGAGAGAGAGAGAGAGAGAGAGAGAGAGAGAGAGAGAGAGAGAGAGAGAGAGAGAGAGAGCTTTGAGCACCTACACATAGGCCTCATCATTTAGCCCGCGGACCCGAAAAGCCCACGTAGGCCCGTAATCCCGACCGGCTTTTACCCGGTCCGGCCCGTGAGAAAGTCCGTCAAAGCCCGCTTCCGTGTGTAGAGGGCCGGGCTTAAATTAGAAGCGTGAAACCCGGCCCGCCAAAAGCCCGCTAAATAATAAAATATTATACATACATATTTTATCAGGTTTATAATAAAACTATTGCATTATGAAGTAATTATATTAAGGAAACTTCTTGGGATCGATCGACACCAGTAGATATGATCGGTATATATATTTAGTGACCCTGTAAAAATTCCATCCAATTCGGAACTCGTTTTACCGTCGGAATTTCCGGTAAACCGAAAACAACACTAATATGTCATAAGGGAAGACCCATTACCAAAATGCGAACACCAAAAGTCGTTTGCATATCTAAAATCACCTAATTTTTATCACCGATTGTGTGTGGTCGCACCAAGAAAATCAATTTGGCAAAGCCCCGGTCAATGAGGATTTTAATATGTCAAAACGCATTTTTCTTTGTTCACCGTAGGTACGGACGGCCAAACAATATCCAAAACGGACGAAATTTTTACGGGTTCCCTAAATATATATACCGATCACATCTAATGGTGTCGATCGATCATATTTCGAACAAGAGTTATTGATCGCCAAAGCGTCTACTAATGTATCATAACCTTTTATATTAAGTTTTATATTAAAACTAACGCATTATGAAGCGACTATATGAAAGAAATTTGTCGGGATCGATCGACACTAGCCGATGTGATTGGTATATATATTTAGTGACCCTGTAAAAATTTCATCCAATTCGGACTTCGTTTGACCGTCGGAATTTTTGGTAAATCGAAAACACCACTATTATGCCCTAAGGGAGGACCTATTACAAATATGCGAATTCTGAAAGCCGTTTGCATATATGAAATCACCTAATTTTTATTACCTATCGTGCGCGGTTAAACTGAAGAAATCTATTTGGCAAAGCCCCGGTCAATGAGGTTTAAATATGTCAAAACGCCTCTTTTTTAGTTGACCGTTGGTACGAACGGTCAAACCATGTCCAAAACGGACGAAATTTTTACGGGTTCCCTAAATATATATACCAATCACATCTACTGGTGTCGATCGACCATATTTTGAATTTGAGTTGTCGATCGCCGAAGTGTCCACTAATGTATTATAACCTTATATTAGGTTTATAATAAAACTATCACATTATGAAGCGACTATATGAAGGAAACTTCTCGGAATCGATCGACACCATCCGATGTGATCAATATATATATTTAATGATCAATTTAAAATTTCATCCAATTCATACCTTGTTTAACCGTCAAAATTTCCGGTAAACCAAAAACAACACTAATATGCCCTAAGGGGGGACCAATTATCAATATGCGAATGTCGAAATTTGTTTACATATTTGAAATCACCTAATTTTTGTTACCTATCGTGCGCGGTCGAACTGAAGAAATCTATTTGGCAAAGCCTCGGTCAATGAGGTTTAAATATGTCAAAACGCCTCTTTTTTAGTTGACCGTTGGTACGAACGGTCAAACCATGTCCAAAACGGACGAAATTTTTACGGGTTCCCTAAATATATATACCGATCACATCTACTGGTGTCGATCGACCATATTTTGAATTTGAGTTGTTGATCGCCGAAGTGTCCACTAATGTATTATAATCTTATATTAGGTTTATAATAAAACTATCACATTATGAAGCGACTATATGAAGGAAACTTCTCGGAATCGATCGACACCATCCGATGTGATTAATATATATATTTAATGATCATTTTAAAATTTCATCCAATTCATACCTTGTTTAACCGTCAAAATTTCCGGTAAACCAAAAACAACACTAATATGCCCTAAGGGGGACCAATTATCAAGATGCGAATGTCGAAATTTGTTTACATATTTGAAATCACCTAATTTTTGTTACCTATCGTGCGCGGTCGAACTGAAGAAATCTATTTGGCAAAGCCTCGGTCAATGAGGTTTAAATATGTCAAAACGCCTCTTTTTTAGTTGACCGTTGGTACGAACGGTCAAACCATGTCCAAAACGGACGAAATTTTTACGGGTTCCCTAAATATATATACCGATCACATCTACTGGTGTCGATCGACCATATTTTGAATTTGAGTTGTTGATCGCCGAAGTGTCCACTAATGTATTATAATCTTATATTAGGTTTATAATAAAACTATCACATTATGAAGCGACTATATGAAGGAAACTTCTCGGAATCGATCGACACCATCCGATGTGATCAATATATATATATTTAATGATTATTTTAAAATTTCATACAATTCAGACCTCGTTTAACCGTCGGAATTTTCGGTAAACAAAAAACAACACTAATATGCCATAAGGGGGGACCAATTACCAAGATGCGAATGTGGAAATTTGTTTACATATTTGAAATCACCTAATTTTTGTTACCTATCGTGCGTGGTCGAACTGAATAAATCTATTTGGCAAAGCCCCGGTCAATGAGGTTTAAATATGTCAAAACGTCGTTGTTTTAGTTGACCGTTGGTACGAACGGTCAAACCATGTCCAAAACGGAATAAATTTTTACGGGTTCCCTAAATATATATACTGATCACATCTACTGGTGTCGATCGACCATTTTTTGAATTTGAGTTGTCGATCGCCGAAGTGTCCACTAATGTATTATAACCTTTTATATTAGGTTTATAATAAAACTATCACATTATGAAGCGACTATATGAAGGAAATTTCTCGGAATCGATCGACACCATCCGATGTGATCAATATATATATTTAATGATAATTATAAAAGTTCATCCAATTCGGATTTCGTTTAACCGTCGGAATTTCCTGTAAACCGAAAACAACACTAATATGTCATAAGGGGGAACCAATTACCAAGATGCGAATGTGGAAATTTCTTTACATATTTGAAATCACCTAATTTTTTTCACCGATCGTGCGTTGTCGCAATGAGAAAACCATTTGGCAAAGCCCATGTCAACGAGATTTTATTATGTGAAAACGCATCTTTTTTTGTTGACCGAAAATTCCGACGGTTAAACGAGGTCCGAATTGAGTGAAATTTTTACACGGTCCTTAAATATATCTATCGATCACATCTATTGGTGTCGATCGACAATATTTCAAAACTAGAATTTATTTGTGACTTTTGTTTTAGAATGTTTTCTAATAATTCTTTTATTGTTTTAAACCCTTAAATTAGAGTATTATATTGTTTTTCTAATACAAGCCCGATCCGGCCCGGCCCGTAAAAGCCCGCAAGGCCCGATCCGGCCCAGCCCGCAAAAGCCCGTAAGGCCCGCCTTAGGTGGGCGGGCTTGGATCTTCGTATTTTTAAAAATACCCGGTCCGGCCCGCCACTTATTTAAATTTATTAAGGCCCAACCCGGCCCACCATTTATTTAAATTTATTAAGGCCCGGCCCGGCCCGTTACGAGCCCTACCTACGCACATATATTGCATGCCCGTGATAATGATTTCGATCGCGACTAATTCCAAAACTCAGTTGTTACTTTCTCCATCACATGGAATGGTAGTAATTAAATCTACTTGAAACTCGCATTGTTCTGGCTTGGAATCTGAGACCTACCTAGCTATGACTTTCAAATCCCATGCATTTGGTCTTAAACTATGCTAGTTAAGAATCGAACTTAAACAAAACTATCATATATGGCTGTGGAATAGACTTTCACTTTTAATTAACAGACTAAATTCACCTAATATGGCTAGTGCTAGGTTCATTTGATATTCAATCCGAGCTAGGGTATTTGACTTCCAGTGTCTTCAAACTTAGTATTAATATTAACGCACACGTGCAAACCCAGATAATGGAATTAAAAGATTCTATCATGCAGTTGGGGCACTTGGTATCCAATAGATGTTCGACGACAAGAAGTTAATGAACTATATATATTCCATCACGATCTCATTCTATCCTTGACTTCCGACTTTCTGAACGATCAGTCTGTTTCATACTGGCTACAAAGATCAATTAGCGAATTGGAGGATTAATTAACTTGGTCAATTGAGAGGTTTCTGATTCCTTCTTCATCATCAGAGTCCAGATGATATCTTAAACCAATTGATTATATCTATAAACTAACATTTTAATCGCCTCATTTTGCTCAAGAATGGGCACCGTCCGCACAAACAGCTTGGTGTTATATATAGTACTCTCTAATTAATCAAAAATTTGATTGATAAGCGTTTCTTATTAATCTGCCAAAAAAACTTAAGTTTTTAGTGCATGTTGACTTATATACCACAACCGTGTGGCAGACACTTAAAATTATTTTTGAAATATACATTTCATGAAAACTCCAAGTGTGAATGATGGCCCTTCCTCAATATTTGTAACAATTGATGTTTCCCCCACGAACTATCACTTTCTCGTGAAGCAAGATGTTGAAATAAGGACCATCGTTAGTGCATTACATGTACAAAGTAAATAAAATCACAACTAAAGCCCTTACTACAACTTACATTCTGATTCCGTTGATCGAAGATTAAAATTTCGATGGTAGAAAGCAAATATTTTCGTGGGTGAACGAACATGTTACACTAGTTCCATATACTTTTTAGGTTAAGAATTTAACTATTTGAAATTTGGTAATCCAGCAATATTCTTAATACAGTATATGGGACCATAGCCAACATTATTTGTCGGTAATTTTATACTAATATTGTTTCATACTTGAAACAATCATAACTAGACATATTGGCCTCTTGTGACATCAAGTACTCGTATTCATGTGTAAAATAACCATATAGCCCACGAAGCCATTATAAATACTTACGTTCATGACCTAGCTAGCCATTCTCGAGCTAGAACAAACAGCAGGCGAAGAAAATAGTAGATCGAAAGAACTAGCTAGGCGGATGGAAAATACGAAGAGCGAACCGTACTTCGTTTTCATGAACTATGATCCACAATACGCTCGCCTTCGATCTGAACAGTCAGTCATACAATTTCAATTCACTGATTATTTTGCTACTCTTAATTAACGTCGTTTATGTGATTCCATTTCTTCTTCCTGCAATTTAATCACTACTAATATTGTATCTTCTTCATGATGATTGTATGTATATATTTATGGAAGAAAGAAAGGGACGTCAGATGAGCTGGATCTGTACCTGAGCCGGAAGCATGATGAGCTTTTGGAAAGCACCCTCGAACCAGGAACTTACAGGAGGACAATGTCCCTGGTTATTGTTGATGGCTTTGCTGTGGAAATTGACGAGGACCAGGTCAATTTAATTATACACATACACATTTATATAATACACTGCGAAGTATTGATTGAATTGATTGCATTTCCTCTTTTCTGGGGTTCTAATTCATAATCAAACTCACCATCAGTTCTTGCTTTGAATACACTTGACAGGCGAGTAAGCTTAGATCTGCAAAGGGAGTGAGATTGGTGGAGAAAAATCAAGAGATTGCTTAACAAGGGACAAGGCTAAGTTCAGTAGAGAGTTATAGAGATCGATGGCGACCAGTACGTGTGAATGTGTAATGGGTTCGGATGCAGTTTAGATCAAGGAAGTATGAGACGTGTGTATTTGATTTAATGATCAGCTTGCTGTCATTATACCATCATTATTATGTAATATATATCGTAGTAGTCTATCTAAGGAGGAAAATTCTAACATGCAAAACTGCAAACTATGCAGATCAATTTCTATGTGTGTGTAAAAAAAATAAAGACCAAGAAAATGGAGAAATATGTGTAATGAGGATCACAAAATTCAATTTTATGAAATTTGAATGGTGATGATTTGATCTGCATCAGAGATGCATCACTGTCTAAGGATATTGATGGGCTCTCTCTTTGTTATATGACTTGCTAATGAGCTGTAGTACTATTCACCACATATATTCACCCATGATTCTGACAATGAGTTTCCGATCACCTATCTGATTACACCATCCTGTTAATTATCGTTTTAATTTTCTCACATATATGCATCCACTGTCTTTAGTAAATATCGGTTGAGATTTGAGAAGACCCCTTGATAAATGGTACATATATATATATATATATATGATAGTTTCTCCTTTCTCATATATTGCTCTTTAACCTCTTTTAGCTCTTACTATTATTATGAGCTCACTTAATTTCCTGGTTTCCTTACCCTTGATATGTTCAATGAGAGTCACGTAGACGCGCGGAAGCTCAATCGATTAGAACGAATCCACCGGCTAGCAAGGATAAGGAGTTTGCTGGTCTGAAGTTCTCATCATGAAGATGAATTGCGTGAATTGTGTAACAAATAATTATATTGTCCTACTAATTTCATCGTAGCATTGCTTTTTGGCGTAACAATGTCTGCAATTGGTCATCATCTCTTGAATAGAAATGATAGAGTACATTTTTTGTATATACAATGGGAAACGGCTGGAATGCACCGTTATCCAGCTACACTTCTATTATGTCTTATTACGTGGCCGTCCGTGATTGGTGCATAGTCACGGCTTTAATTTTCCGACGCGGCTCGATCTAGCCGACTCAATTTGGTAATTCTGTATTCGTATTAGAGTAAAAGGGTAATAGAAGTGTGCAGGGGAAGATTCACAAGTCAACAAAAAGATTAAAATTGAGGTTAAAAAATTGTTAGATTCAGATCTGGATTGGTTGCCATCTCGTTCATCTTCAAAGAGCTGCCCCCGCCGTCCAAGGTACCCCAAGTTGAGGAAATGTGGTCGAATATGTTCACCCTCCCATCGCTGTAGAAATGTTGAATTGTTAATCATCTCACCAATCTTGTGGAAACCTCAGTGAACGGTAAGCAACTATGAATCAATGAAATTGTCTGATTTTGTTAACGTAAAGTCGTTAATGTCAGTGTTAATCAATCTATAACTAGTGATATCAGAATGTATTTGCTTGAGTATGTTGATATAGTGTTGTTCTGAATTAGATTATTGTAAATCAGGTTGGCATTGTCAGCATGACCGAGGAGATGAGTGTTGAAATGGTTGAAAAGGCTGACCGCGACGGCGGTCTTCGATTTTCCGAGAAGAAATTCCATAAGCGGTCCGCGAATTCTAATGTCGATGTCACTGAGGCGGAAGAGCAGAAAAACAGCAGAGTGGCTGAATTGTTGGATACTGAAGGCGGCTATACTGGAATGGGAGAACAAACAGTGGGGCCTAAAGGCGGAGGGGACAAAGAAAATGGAACAGGTGATGGTTGTGGAAGTGGGTATCGTATTGAAGATTTTTGTCCAGATCTTACAGACGAGTCCGACTGGTTTTCGATGTTGAAGAATAAGGATTTGGGGGCTCTATGTATTAAAGACTTCGACAACATCCTTTTCGAGAGTGTTGACGAGGCAGAGAAGTTCTACTCCTATTACGCTTTCATGGTGGGTTTCAGCAAGAAGAGGTGGAAACTGGACAGTAAGGTGTATGACGGTGTTGAGACGATAACGAGGAGGGCATGGGCGTGCTCAAAACAAGGGACATGTGTCCGAAAAATTAAGGGTAAGAGGGACGATGTTTATGGAGAAGATGCTGACGCATGTGAAGAAGAGGGCAGTGAGGGTGACGAGAATGATAAAAACCGAGGCCCCCGACTTGTTAAGGCGAAGAAGACTGTTGGAAGGGACCGAAAATACAGCAGGACCAATTGTAAAGCATTTATGGCCATTAAGCTGCTGAGGGAGAAGGGAAAGTACCAGGTGACAAGATTCGTCACCACACACAACCACAACCTGGCTGATATATTCGAGAAGCATTTCCTACGATCGAACCGCAAGGTGACAATGCAAGACATATTGGAAGTGGAAGCACTAGGGGATGCTAATGTTAACACAAGTGCAGCATTTAATTATCTAGTTCAACAAGCAGGGGGCAGAGAATTTGTTGGCTTTATGTTGAAGGACCTGTACAACAAGTTGGCGGAGCTGCGTATAACCAAGACGGTGTTTGGAGACGCTGAAGCTGCCATGAACTGGTTGCGAATAAGAGGAAGTGAGGAGGAGAGATTTTTCTGTAGATACATCCGAGATTCAAAAAAGAGATTAGCCGGACTTTTCTGGAGGGACACCCATTCACTACTTGATTATCAATTGTACGGTGATGTTGTGGTAATAGATGCCACTTACAAAACTAATGTATATGGCATGCCGCTTGTATTGTTTGTCGGTGCGAACAATCACCGAGCGACAGTGGTGTTTGCTTGTGCTTTGGTGTGTAACGAAAAGAAGGCCATGTATGATTGGGTGCTTGGGAAGTTTTTGGAATGCATGAATAACGTGAAGCCAAAATCAGTGGTCACTGATGGTTGCGAGTCTATGCAAAATGCTATTGATAAGCACATGCCTGGAACAAAGCACAGGCTTTGTGCGTGGCACATAGGCAGAAATGTGGGGCAAAATATAAAGGAAACCGAAGTGCAAAAAACTCTAGGGAAGTTGATATACACCTCTTACAGTATCGATGAATGGCAGAGTGAGTGGGACAATATGGTAAGGAAACATAAGTTGGAGAACAACTCGTGGCTGGATTCATTATACGAGAAGCGGAAGAAATGGGCAGAGGCATTCTGCAGGTATTATTAACATTCGTGCTTTCATTCATAGTTTGGCATGGATAAATTTAAAGTTTGAACTGGCACATAATCACCCATATTGTTGGTTACAAACATAGGGGTAATTGAGTTATGTGCTAGTGAATGAATCATTAATTTTTGGTTATTTTGAAATTGGTGTGTATTGTGTGGACAGTCCATCTTAATAATGTCAGTACCATTAGCTGAAAACCATACTGTTGAAATTGCAGGGGTAATTGGTACGCTGGGATTTGCACAACCCAACGTTGTGAGGGCATGAACCATACGTGCAAAATAATTCTCAGCAAATTCACAACATTGGTTGACTTCATACCAAGGTATCAAAGATGTGTTGGCCGTTTGAGGGACAGGGTCATGTATGATAATTTCAAGTCCAAAAACCACATCAGAGAATATGCCACTCATTTGACTGATATGGAGGAATTTGTATTCAAGACCTTCACAGACGACATTTATCTTGTTATCCGAACTCAGATGGATTTTGAGAAAAGTTTTATTATTGATTGCAGAATTCCTGACTGGGATTCACAAAATCTGATGGTGTATGTCACTCAATACAGCAAACGAAGTAGGCGATGGGCTGTGCAATACATTGCATGCAATGCTGCGAATAATGTGGAAGAGTCATACTCGTGCTCATGTCAGCTTTACGAATCTGATGGCATACCGTGTGCACACATATTTTGCGTCCTGAAATCGGAAGGGGTCCGAGAATATCCAAAATCACTGATTTGTGAGAGGTGGAAGAAATCCAGTGGGAGGAGACCACTGGACAAGACATGTTATGAAGACCAAGGCAATGGGTTTAAGCCATCAAGGTTCTTAACTCTAGCACAAGCTGCAAAGAGAGCTTGTTTAAACTTTGCCAATACGCATGAGGGGTTTGAGAAGGGGATGGCAATTTTAACTAAGCTTGAAGAAGAATCAATACAGTTTAGGTTTCCTAAAAAACCAAGACTGATTGTTGAAGACAACGAGAACGTTGTGAGGGATCCCGTTGTTGCCCAAATGAAAGGCACACACCGGAACAACGATAAAGGAGACAAGGAGGAGTCCGGTCGTAGATGTTCTGCCTGCCATCAGACCGGTCACAATAAACAAAGATGTCCTTCACTTAAGGATAAGCAGAATGAGAATGTTGATCAACACATGGCAGATATTCCATTGTTTGAGAATTCATTTGGAATACAGAGGTCTATGTCTTTGAGATGTAATGTTCGCCCTCCCACGGTAGCCACTGCAAGGCCACCTGCCCATATTCAGGACTTTGATGGTTATCGACCTGAAATTAATTTTCTTCCTGATTTGAACTCCCAAGTTTCCGGGTCTGGGGATCCAATTGCTTAGTAGGTTGAACACGGTGAACAGTGATATGCCCGGCCTCCCAAGTACTGGAAACAGGTCACCACATTCACACTGATATTTAGGGTCATTCTTCAGTTATTCTGTTATCTAGTTAGTGTCTGAACCAATTTTTGCTATATCATGTGAATGTGTATTTTGTTAGGGTAACCTATGCTAAAACATTACTATTTTGTAACCAATTATAGGACGATCTGATAGAATGATAGTCCTTCATTATTGTGACCAATGTCCACTTTGTTGCTACTGTCTGTTTCCCAGAACTGTCAATTTGCACGTTGGAAGCACGTATCGTCATTACCAGTTCCATCAATTATATACATGTTTGACTATGAATGGAGCTTATGGAATAGGTAGATTTAGGGTGTAGTATGAATTAGCAGTACCTGGTTGTGTTAAGGAAAAATTGTAGGTACGTTGGATATGAAGTTTGGGCCTGAAGTTTCTTAAAATGTTAATCTGTTTATCTAACAGCCAACAGAAAAAAAATTGGGCAAAATTAAATTGCTTGAAATAAAATAATGTGGCCTTTCTCTTACATGACCTTTAAACCCAGTATCAAATGTACATTGTTCTGTTTGTAGTTTCATAGAGAACATCATAATCAGTTTCATAGACAACATCATATTCAGCATCGTTATCTGTGTTAATTTCGTATAACTGGGTTATTTCAAAGTACGGATGGAACGAGAAAAATGTCAATCTGTATAGTTGAGGTTTTATTTTATTTTTTTCTTTTACGTTTACGAGAAAAATGTCAATCTGTATAGTTGAGGTTTTATTTTATTCATCGACAACAAATAACAATATCATCTAAATGTAACAACCTTGTTACAAGCATGTAGCTGGCCATGTAATTTTCGTAGATTGCATAAGGCAATGGTGGATGCTATGTGGGATTCAACATGAGTTTCCGGTACAGCTTCTTGTGCACGCTCCTGCATCACAGTTTCATGTTCATATTTTGAAAGATCATGCGGTATGGCAAATAAATCATATTTCAGTGTTACTTAACCAACTACACGTCATACGGAGAAAAAAGTCGGCAAAAACCAGAGGTCATCAGTATTAGCAAAGCAATACGCTCCCATCAAGTTTATAACCTGCATACACAATGCAGCATATGAGTCCACCCATCAAATGAGGGTTGTGTTACTCGTATGCATGTCAAGTATTTAAATTTTTAATTCAAAGCGTCATTTTGAATACAGAAAATAAGAACAGATAACGTGTCAGTGTCAATATGCTAAATACGATATCACTCAACAATACAGGTACCTGAAAAATAAACTTGACTTAGTTTATCATTTACTTGTAGGTTGAGTTAATCTTTAACTATCTCATGTATTCATATTTGCATTACTAACAATGAAATGGTAATTGCAGATCTGCAATGAACTACTACACCATGTACGACGTGTTGTTAGGGTTGCTAATGGAAACAATATCAATCTAATTTAAGTATCAGTAAAGGCATGGAGATAGATGGAAAACTAATGTAAAAATAGAATCAATGAATTGGTTATTAATCAACATTATAGGATGAGATTCAATTAATATTTACTCTAACAAAGTATTAAATACACCAAATTACATCTACCTATCAACATATGTGCTGGTTCTACCGACAAACATTGGGGTCTCTAGGCATGTGCCTTATGACCCTTGCAGCGATGCATGCCCTGTGATTACAATTACTAGTTTTGTTACATACCAGAGCTACATATATAAGGCATCAGGACTTACCTCACTGCTGATACAATTTTTGGCAGACAGGCACTTGAGGTCCCAGATAGAAACACTGAAACCACTGTATCTTCCAATTTCATTGCTGCTGCAACATATGAAAACATAGACAGTGAGATGGTATAAAAGTAAGATTCCATACAATATATTATCATCTCATCGTAATTCAAGCAATGCACCATAAATTGTTAGTATATTGGAAGTGCGCAGGTCTTGATAGTAAAACAAAAATTCATATATATAATACAAATTAATTTCTGAACACTTTCCACATTCCACCTACCTTCCCAAAATATCGCCTCTGCGGGACTTTAAGCTAAATAGGTACGCCATCAAATCCTTATCTTCCGGAGATAGATCGGCTACGCTTCCAAACTTACTCCCACCAAAACTACATAACTCTGTAGGTGTAGGTTTCACATGATCCTGCGGCACTTCTATGTTCGTCTTAGGCAGTCCGTCTCTGTGTAAGGTATCAGTCCCTTCATTCTGCAATAACATACATAAAAGGCATGCACTACATGCTATCAGAATTAAAAATCTCATTGTGATATTCAGTAAGCAATGCTTCCTACAACATAATTTTTTTTTTAATATCTACATATCATCTGCTCACTAACTATGGACGAATATAAAACTTTAACTTACACATTCGGGATGTGATGTCTCATTTTCCCAGCCCACCGGCGTTCCAGATATAGACTTTTCAAAGTGTAAGCGGACAGCCGTCTCGACATCACTAACAAAATCCTCCATACCTTCACCAAATTTCTCCAAAACAGAAAAATGTAATTCCATCAAAGACTTCCTCATGTAAGCAACGTCTGGACCCATCTGCCGCGCAATTGATTCCAATCTCTCTACCCCATCTTTTACCACAGCCATGTTCCTTTTCAAATCAGAAACGTCATCGACCAAATTGGTTTTCAACCCGGTGCTGTAATCCCGAGAACCTGAATTAGTTGTCGATCTAACCGTTGTATGTCTCTTTGTAACCCATATTCCTTCAGTTGCATAGAATCCCCCGAGCCCTTCGATCCATTTGTAGATCCTATTACACTCATTTCGACCAAATGACCTCACAGGACCTTCTATCCTAGGAATCATCAGGGTTCTTTCACCAAGTACACTTAGGTAGAATAGCTGCAGGAAAACTAGGCACCCAGCTACATGAGAACCTTTGCTTCTTTGATAAGACAACACTCCCTCCACCAGCTTCTTATAGGCAAACCTAGACCAGTTTTTCCTTCTAATATCCTGTGGGTGCCTCAAAGGTATTAGCAGCTGTTGATCTACGTGACCTGTTGGGGATGGGCAGAACATTATGGAGAGTGCGTAAAGTGCAAAACTCACTATAAATATTTCCCCCTCATCAGGTGAGGACAACACAATATCCCTCAGCCTATCAACGCTTATATCATCATCTTCCACATGGAGCTTTGTCTTTAACTTGGCTACAACATCATCTACATCTGAGCAATGAAGATCTACTTCCATTCCACGACAACTCAGTCCCATCAGCCGATTGAAGTCTTTCTCCGTGATTGATAGGTGCCGCCCATGTATGTTAATTGTTTGCTCCAACACATCAAACCTCTCAATCAACATTCGGCACAGTGGCATGTTCAGCTTGCTGCATCTAAAGGAATCAACAGGTCCAAACCCCATCCCCACAATTACATTGATCTTTTCCTTAGACAGGGCCTTCACAACACGTTTGAATTGTTTTGGATCGCATGCTGATATTATGGCGCCATCAATGTGACCACCATTATTTGCTGCTTCCATCTCCATTTGGCAATTGGATGATGATCCATCTGCCGATGGGATCATCTTCTGCATAAACAACAAAGTTACTATGATAGCCCAGTTACTATATGGACAACTCAATTATTGGCAAAATCACAAAAACCACCTAATTAATTAGTAAAGGTACCTTGCCAACAGGGCAGGAACCTTCCTGCTTTCCGCTAATACCATTCTGACCAGTCAATCTATTTACAAGTTAGCATAACCTTTACTTTGGAATCAGTTCATCGGGTTTCAGGACTAAACTAAAGTACAACCAATTACATGAACTTACCTAGATTTTCCAGCTGACATAGTGTCTTCCTTCTCAATCGCATCACGCCCTCGCTTTCCTTTCTGCAAAGCCGTCGCCTTCTCCGTTAATCCTTTCTTCCCTGCCATACCTGCATTGAAGACTTACTGTCAACACCTTCCTTTTTGAGCTGAGAGTTGTTGTAAATAAGATTTTCCTCGGATTTTCTTCAATTCTTAAAAGTGGAGTTTTTCTGGGATTTTTTAGTTTATGCTTTGCGAAAAGAACAGGAAATTGTTGATTCCCAGTAAAAGATTTTGAATTCATTGCACTTATAAGTCATTGCGAGACTTCAATCTCACACCACTCTACCACCACCACCACCACGATTGGAGTCTGAAACTTACCCAAAAGAGACCAGATTAAAGAAGTTAAGAAGAACTCCTTAATCCAACGAATCCCCCAAATTAAGCACACAAATTCGTTCTAGATTTTAAATTAAGAACTGACCTGGAAGAATTTTTTTCTCAAAATTATGAAATTGTCTCGGATCACAATGGAAACGCAGTTACTAATAAATGATGATCAATAAACCGAATGCTCACAAACATATCTTCAATTCTAATTGCAGGTGAGGAGATAGAGAATCATGTATACAATGTCAGAGCAATTTGTGGGCTGAAAAACAAAAAGGAATTTGTTTCGGTTCCTCATCATGCCTAATTATCATCAGAGGGAATTTAGGAACTACTCTCTACCTTAGTTGCGTATCTTCCTACCAACAAATCGATAAACCAATTACCTTCACAGTTGGACGAAAATCGCGAGCTTCCGCTGGTGAAATCTACGCGCTCTCCGAATACCAGAATACAAGATCGGCGAGTTGCTCCGGTAAAGAGATACCCAGACTCCCTGATCTGGATCTCAGTATGAAATTAGGTTTATCCTTTCACTATTTGGATGGTGCGAATCTTCTCCAACACACCTCAATCCCAAAATTTTACCATCGCCCGATTCTTTGTCTTACCCTCCTCCTAATTCGGCTTGTCGAGCCGCGCCGAAAAACAAAAGCCAGCGACGCCGCACGACCGTGGAGGAGAAAAAGACGAGACCCATGTCTATCAGCCAATCATAGAGCGCCACGTAATACGACAAAAGAAGAGTGCAGGTCGGCAACGGTGCTTTCCAGAACTTGCCTATACAATGTAGGAAATCTAAAAAATTTGGATTGCAAGAACTTAGTTGGATTTGATTTGTATCTAAATTGATTTCGACCAAAGAAAACCCTAAAACTTTCTGTTGTTAATGATTGGGTCCCTAAAATACAGTAGTACTGCAACAACAACGAAACTCATTGCTTACACTGGCCAATACTCGCACTAGCCACACTTTTACTCACAGTCTCACATTCACCTCCTAAAGAAACAGACAAGCAGTCGTGCCATGTCCAATCTAGGGCTAGCAATATTGCCAGGAAATTAGATTCCTTTCCATATCTTGTTGTATGATTTGTGAAGAGGGGACCCCGGGTCGGGCGCTGATGAAGAAGCAGTGGTACTGATAGTACTACTGAAGCAGATGTAGCTAGAGTACGTGTTGATGGATCATGAACGTCACATAACAATCGTATGAGGGTATAGGCAGAGATCGATGACTCGCAGTTTGTATTATGCATCAGCACTTTATCCAGTTTAGGTTAGAAGGCATCAGTGCAGAAATGGCTGTGTACGTACCACCTTCCATTTCTCAACAAAGTTTGCGCTACTCGCCTGACATGGTTTCTCTACCTCATGTGCTGCTTCATCGATCACTATCAGTACTCCCATCTTCAATAGTAGCTGCTGTCACATATTCACATGTGCAATTCACCTCCATCTTTAATTTATTCGCTTATTAGTGCTTTGCACCCATAATTGGCAGCGATCTGGTCACCGCACTTACTTTCTTGCTGGTCAGCTTCATTTACGTACGTGATTGAGGGAATATTGTTTTCCCTCTATTACTTTTCACACATCGATAAACTGCACTCGATGGGTTCAGTGTTGCAGACTCCAATATTGCATTACAGATAAAGTAAACATAAGCATTTAATTTAGCTTGTAATGGAGAGATTGATTTGAATATATATCATGATTGCTGCAATATATTAACGTACAAGGACCAGGACCACTTGATCACAATAATCACCACGATTTTAATTATACGCTGCGGCAAACCTGGTTTTGAATCATGTGATGAAAGGCCAAGCTCGATCGATTGGGTGCAACGAAAGGGAAATTAACTAACTATATATCTAGTCCATCTTCATGCATGCAGCTCGCTCCTTTTGTGTCATGATCGATCAGCAGTTAGCCATATCTCATTGTAGCTGCGGCACTCTTCATTGGAGAGCAACGAATCCGCTGCATTGCATGTCGCCTATGTTGCCTGGCCTGGAACCGTTAAACCGCCGCCGCCATATCTCAAAACCCTAGATGAGTTTGTCTAGTAGCGGAGCCAGAAATTTAGGTTTACTAGTGTACAAGAAAGAGATTATGTGTATATATATCTACCATGTTAACTTGATAAGATCTTGCATCACTGTAACATTTACAATTTGAACAAGCAAAAATTAATTTTTATTCATGACAAATAATTCAATGTAAGATAAGAAAGAAAAAAATAGAGGATAGATTTATAAATAAAACTTGAAAGGTCACTTGACAAGAGAAGAAAACAAAAGCTAAAACTAGTAAGAACAAAAAATAAAAACATGCCAGTTGCAACTTGCAAGACTAGAACCAGGGACTATAACAATGCAAGAAAGATGACATACCTCTACACCAAACCATTAACATTGTCCATTTATAATTGTAAAAATATATGTACCTATTAGTGCACATGAACTAGTAGGCACCAATGTGGCTTCGCCACTGGGTTTGTCTCTCGAGAACCCTCCGAAAGAAACGGAGGTCTCATAGTTTCACTCAAGACATTTTAGAGATTGATTTTGTTTATGTGTAGATTGTTAGTTAATATTAATTAGTTGAGTCTTATTAAAAGAAAAAAAAAGATAAACAAAATTGTCAATTGTGAATACAAAAAGAAATTACGCAAAATAAGGAAAAAAATAAATCAATCAGGCATACAATTACATCTAATTTTGTTGTCAAAATTATTGTTTAAAATATGTTAAGGGGTAAATATGCTACATGCGATATCCCTGCTATTAATGCACCACAACTGGTGAATATAGATATGCTAATCTCTAGCCGGCTATGCTCTCTTTGCGTCTGCTTCTAGATATGCTCCTGGCTCTACGTTATGGGGCCACTCGGGCAAATCCATTTGTTTCGTCTATATTTTACAAGTTACATATTTTAAAATATATTAGCGATCTGATGGTCCTAAATATTTACAAATTCCTTAGTATGGGAAACCGCCCAGTACTATAGAAAATTCCCTATCTTATGTTCGTCTTCATCCATTTTTACCGTTTTTTTGTCATTTAATAATTGCAAATACTTTATGAGAGACTAAATTTTCCATCTCCAAGGTGATATGAGCACAAAGTGTGACATTTTTAATTATTATATGTCATATTCTTACTCTTAGTTACTTCTTCGTTAGTGTGTTTTAGTTCATTTTATTAGAATAAGTGTTTAGATTAAGCTTAATTCGAATATGTGTGATTTGATGAAGAAAACTTGCTAAGTATTGGAAATTCATATTGAGATATGATTTTTTTACTTGACTAGGACTCTACTTTCATATTCTCGTTCTTTCCTATGTCTAACTTGTTGATTTTTTTCAAGAAAGACAAATTCTAGATGGTGTAGAAGAAGAGAAGCCGCGACTTATTTCTAAAAGAACAAGGAAGAGAAAAGGCCGTGTGATGCATTCCTAGGAGAAGAAGAAGAAGTTCAGGCCGTGCCAACCATTCCTAGCCCAAGATGGAGTGCTGCCAGACACTAAAATACGAGTAATGGTAAATGAACCACTTTTTTAGTGAACCATCTTCAGCCCACCTTATGTGGCAACTGATATGACATAACCACATCATCAAATCTTAATTTCTAGATTTTATGTTATATTTCTTTTGTATCTTTTAACTTTTTTGGTTTTCATGATTTTATTTTCCTCCAAGTTTGAATTGTCTTTTTTTTTTTTGCATTCCGATCATCTTTCTTTATTTGGTTTCTTTTTGGGTTAATTCATCATGTGGTACCTAAAATATGGTTACTTAGACAATTTAGTACCTGATGTATGAAAATGGACAATTTGGTACCTGAAGTTCTCATTTGTAAGCCATTTTGTTACCTCTATCATAATTTAGGGTTATTTTCGTCATTATAGCCTTAAACTCATTAAATTCACATTTTTTTTCATTTCTTCCTATAATTGCCTCTCTTTGGAGATAATTAAATTGATATATTTACTCCACTTAGCATCTACTTCGCATATATCGAAAATATATTTTTTTGTTCTTAATATACTTATTGTATCCTAATTATTTTATGCAAAGGAAATAAATTGCCTTTATGCAATTGTAAAATTTTATTAAAATATATATTTTAAATTATTTATAATTAAAATTAATTTAGATTGATAGCTACATTATGAAAAATTATATACGTAAATCATCACAGATACTAAGTGGATGAGTTATCAAATTTTTAGTGATAATTTAGAGCAATTTGGAGGTATTATGAAAAAATGAAGTAAAATAGAGATAAGATGACGGAAATAACCCTGAAAATATGATCAAAATTGGCATAAGTACCAACATGGCCTAAATTTGAGAACTTTAGGTACCAAATTGTTCGTTTTCATACATCAGGTACTAAATTATCCAAGTAGCCAAACATCAGGTACCATAGGAGGAATTTATCATTTCTTTTTTCCTCGCAAAACATCATTGTTAAAGGTTGTGTCCATTAATCTATTCATCGTTAATTTTTCTTTTCGTGATTACGAAATCATGTTTGGAATTAGGGTTGGGGTTGGGGAGTGAATTTGATTCACAAAAATTGATACGGTCATACATAATTATATATGATGGGCGAAGAAGAAGATATAGCTAGCTCTCAACCGTACCTTAGACCGATATATATTGTTGAAGAGGAGGTGAATAAGTTGATGTTCAGTGAAGTGGAATTGTATGGATGGGAGGACGGAGGATGGGGGAGAAATTCGAAGAAAAGTATGATAGTGTGATGAAAGAAAATAGGATCAGATTTACTGAAACATAGGGATTGAAAATATACAAAGGAAAATATATAAATTAAGATTTGATGATATGGTTATGCCATATCAACTTCCACATAAGATGGGCGGAATGTAGTTCACTAAAAAGGTGGTTCAATTGGGGAAACAAATTTGTATCACTCTCTATTTACTCACTTTGTGCACATCCTTCTAAACTCATGACATGTGTTTTTTCTCAACTCACAATTTAAATAATAATTGAGCAATTGGGTACATGTCATGAGTTTAAAAGAATAGACACACGGTGAATAAATGAATTGTGATCAACAAATTTGTTTCCGTTCAATTAGCATTACTCCTAAAATACGGACAGCTTGCTCATTGTCGATCTCAGAGATCGCTCAATTTTAAGTGGGGGTTCAATTAGTTGAATATACTACTTGAACTTGATCGAGCCAGGTGTAAAATGTAAATAATAGTTGAACGTATTCGCGAATGTTGAGCTACCTTAGCTTAGGTCACCTTAATTTATACAATTACTGGAGATTCTCTTGGTGAATTGTACATACATGCAGAGACTAGTATCTACCATAAATTGTAAAGTTCACATCCGAGGTTTATATATATTGAGTACCAAGGCCCTCCACAATCAGATTAAATATCACCGTTCTGGATAATCAGCAGCAATCCGGAACCAGAATTGACACGCGCAAGTACTATTTATCTTGACTAAATATATACATGCAGATTAGGTATTATATATATAGCTTTCCACTATCCTGAGATAGTGCTTTCTGAAAGCAAATTCAAATAAAGCCATAAAGGTCTCTGATCGAGCTAATTGAGTCGTGATCATGGCATGGAATATGTATTATATATTGGAGTGTAATAATATAAGACACTTTTTGTTAACTCCCCACAAACACTCCTAGCTTGCCATATACATATGTTTAGGCATTGCTAGAATTCCTTGAGGGAGAGTTAACGAAAGTGCCCTGGAGTACTTTAGATCAATATTTCTGAGCTCGAGTCATGTACTGCTGCATCAAGTGAACAAACTCGGTTATTCTAGCATTTCTTATACCGGGTATGTCATATATAGTTTAAGTACCATATATATGCATATACATGATATAGACAGCAATGCATCTTGATTGATAACCATAAGTAAGTCTGTGTATATATGATCGATATCTTCCCACTAATTAACCTGAGATATAGAGCTAGCGAGGTTCCAAAACAGAATGCATCAGCACATCCTTCTTTCCAAGATAGAGAAAAACTAAATTCAAAGACCTCTTCGTCCTGAACATCAAATGACGTAAATACGTGGCAGACACTATATATCAATATCAAGACACTTTTGGTTAACTCTCCCTAACAGCTTCAAGCTTGCCAAATGTCTTCCGGCATTGCTAGAAGCCCTTGAGGGAGAGTTAACGAAAGTGCATTGGAGTTTTCCCTCAACATTTGTAAGCTCAAGTCATGACCCCGATCGCCAGTTGTATCAAAAGCAATACATAACTTGCCTGCAATAACATCAATCAAGACACTTTTTGTTAACTTCCCCTAAGAGCTCTGAGCTTGCCATCTCTAGCATTGCTAGAAGCCCTTTGGGGGGGGGGGGGGGGGGGGAGTTAACGAAAGTGCCTTGCAGCACCTTCATTTGAATCATCTAGAGAAAGAAGCTGCACTATATTAAGGCAAAAAGCTTGGTCATTCCCCCTCGCAGGCTCCACAGCCTTGTGTAAACACCCCAAGTCTCCCTTAAAAACTAAGAACGACCTAGGATATTATACTTCACCATGCGATAAGCCCTTGAGGGAGAGTGATCAACCAATGCCTTGCATGTATGAGGTTCACCGTACCTCAGCTTCTCTATCTAACTCTCAGATCTCATTGGTTTGGTTCGTTGAAGAAAGGATTGGCTTAGAAGCCCTTTTATAGATCACCATGATAGGACACAATGTTATGCATGTGGTGAAATTAACATTATTAGTCACATTAATGGTGGGGACTGGGGACTCCATATCTTAGGCACTTGAGCTCTAGTACCAAAAACCAGATCCTCCTGCTTCCTCATAGCTTCTGATATATCAGATTATATTCATAAACTAATTGATACCTTTATATGAATTGGCATATGCTCCATATTTTGGAATCAATCAGTTTTGTACACCTTGGATTTTGAGTGATATTTAATGGGATATAGAAAGCGGGTTGTCCCTTAAGCACCTCAAGGCAATAATAAGCCAATTAGGCTTATCTTTAAGCAGGTTAAAGCAAGAATAAGTTAAAGGAGCTTAACTGGAAAGGGATTTAAGCATCTCAACCCTATCTTAGATCTGATCTTATTCATAAAAGAGGTCAATTTAGATCTTAAATTCAATTCCTATGTGACATTCTTGCTATCCCACTGGCACTTCTAGCTAGCTTTCTAATCTAGCTGTTGCATTTTCTTATCCTCACATCCAGTGGCATATATCCAAGATTAGATACTGGGTTTCTTAACATATGAAGGCCATGTGCTAACATTGCATGCATATGTTTTGTGACCAAAATGGATAAACACAGAATAAGTGAATAAAACCATTGATGTGTACACATGCCTGATCAATGATCTTACAAATCGATTCTGGAATCTAATTATTGTCAAAGTGGAGAGGGACCTTTGTATTGCATGCATGTTTTATCAATTTTCCAAATGCATGGAGGCGGCATGTAAATTTGTCAATTTGTTGAGCTCTCTAGCGCTAGTGTGGTTTTCAGGGAACTTCCCATGCATTTTGCAGCTCATGATTTTCAATTCAGATGCAACTCACAATACAGTGAAGATCGACCAATTTCATTTGATAATTCTAAATCAGCCCATAGATATATATATATATATATATATATATATATATATGGTGCTCATATGCATACCAATCATTTGCAAGATACTAGCTCAAAGCCTCAAACAGATGGAAATCGATATAGACACCGACTATTACAACCGCACTCCTTTCCTCCCGGCGCTCCGGTCTGTGCCGGCCGGAGCTGCAGTGCCGGCTTACGGCGGCCGGAATCTCAAATTCTCTGCACGGTGCCCAAAAACTTGAAATTTCGAGATTCTGGCCGCTGTAGGCTGGCGCTGCAGCTCCGGCCGGCACAGACAAGAGCACCGAGAGGAGGGGAGTGTGGTTGTACTGATCGGAATTGCTGAATCCGCACTGTAGGGACGGTGCAGACGTCCGCAACTAAGAATTTCTGTGTATATATATATACAAAAGTTATTCAATACGTGGGTCGTGTATCTACACGGGGGATCCCAGCCGTTTCCTTCAACACGTGGAGCTAATTTCCGATTGTTTGAGATCAATCTCCAATTCGGCGGAAAACTCGCGAGTGAGGTCTAATAGATTTCATAAATTATTTAATCTATGTTTGGGCCACATTAAATTTCTTATATCTTCACAAGTCGAAGGCAGCGAGGGGTGGCAGGGCGAGGATGATGCCATGAGGGAGGTGGCGGCAAATATGGGGAGGGGTTTGCCAGAAGACGAACAATAGAGAAACACAAAAAACATGATTAGACGCAGTAGAGGGTGGCGGCGGTTGTGATGCTGAATGGATGATGAGTAAAGGGGGGCAACCAGGTTTGGGTAAAGAAGAGAAGATCTCGATGATGATAGGGTATTGAATTTGGAGTTGCAGCCTTCAGACCGCGACCTCCATCCCAGCGTCATTCATCTCCCATCTCCTCTTCGCCGTCATCGCTCTTGTCTTGGTCTTATTGGAGTTGCATGCTCTTACATGGAGTTTCAGTCTTTCAGTGAGCATGAAAAAGTCCAATTTTCTAATCAACCACACAAATAGCCGTCTCAGTACTCCCACTACCACTAAAGGTGCATGGAAGAAACATCAATACCAGAAATCTCACGTGAGATAAGCTGAACATAAATCGTAGTTTTGTACAAACTATGTGCTCTATTTATGTCCTATATAACAAGGTATATCTTTAGTCTCACTGGATTGAAGTTCCACTCCACTACAACAAAATGGAGCAAATGTAACATTTAATTGTTTATGAAGTGTAGCCAAAAGAAGTGTGGCTAGATGTCACAAACAATCAAATGTACGTTGTTTTTGTTCTATTTTGTTGTGGTGCTCGACTGACTCGAGCTTCTTTGGTTTTCATTTCCAAAAAATGAAAGCTTTCAGCTTTTAGTGTTGGAGTTCTTAGACAGAAAAAGGGGATAGGAAAACTGCGTTTTTGGATCAAAATATGCATTCCGGCTTCAAAATAAATCTGGTGAAACACTGAAGTGTAAGGATTAAATAATTGACTAGGTTGTCACTATTTTCCACCAAAAAAAAACAGACAAAATCGTATAAATAGGCCCACGCGAAATGGGTTTCGTCTAGCCCACCTCGACTTCGCCGGTCAGGCGTTAAACCTGGTCCGCAAAATAAACAATTAAATCAGAATTTTGGCGCGAAAATCGATTCAGCCTCTCAAATTTAGGGTTTTCACTGCGATTAAATCCCCAGAATCATTTCAGAGCTTTCAACTTTTCTACTGTAAATTTCTAAGGGCTTTTGCTTCATTAGGGATGGCTTTACCACCAAGTCCAAAACGCAGGCGTAAAGACGATGGTACAAATGAAACGACAGCAACTTCGCCGGAGAAATCATCCCCTGTGGTCGTCTTTGCGCACGGCGCCGGTGCCCCCTCTTCTTCTGATTGGATGATCAGGTCCCTCATATCTCCATCTTCTCTTCTTTTGATAAAGTTTGAAGCTTTCAGTTTAAATTTTGAGACTAAAGGTTGAAGCTTTTTGGGGGGTTTTTGGGCTTTGTTTATGTGGAAGGATATGTTGGGCAAAGCACTGAATGCTGCTGAAGTTGTTACTTTTGATTACCCATGTGAGTTTTACTTGTAATTTTGCTGAAATTTTACTTTTACTGGCTGTATGAAGGTTTAAGTTGTTCATGGGCTTGGTTTGTTGTGTTGTAAAGTCTTGAACTTGAATTGATGGCAGACATGTCTGGTGGGAAAAAGAGAGCCCCTCCGAAGGCTGAAAAGTTGGTTGATTTTCACGCAGATTTTGTGAAGCAAACTGTTGCCAAGGACCCTGGTCATCCATTGATTTTGGCTGGGAAATCTATGGGTTCAAGGTGGCATTCATTTGATTTTTCTGCTACTGGATTACTGCTGTAGGATGAAATTATATTACTAGAAAAGTATAAATTGTAGGAGAACTGAGGAAGATGTAAATTGGGGAGTATGCTTTATTAGCCTGAAAACTGTAATTCGACCCTTAGTGCCTTGCTAGCAAATTTAATTTGGATTCTATAAAGAAAACCAATTTTATGGAAGTCACTACAGGATGATATTAGATAGCCTAGACTTCTGATATTCAGAAGTTTCGTGGATGCATCGTGTACATAATTGAGTTTCCTTTTAGCCTCTGATGAAGGATTTGTGAAAAAACAAAAACTCATAATCATCTGGTGGGTCCTTGATACTGATAGAGCATGCATGTTCAATAGTTCAATAATAGAGAAGTTCAGTATTTGCTGTATTCTATACTAATCATTAGGTGCTTTCTTTTGTTGATCTCTGTACTTCATTGGTCTGCAGAGTCAGCTGCATGGTAGCTTGCAAGGAAGATATTCGTGCTTCAGCAATCGTATGCTTAGGATACCCGCTACAGGTAAGGTGTTATAATGTGATCCCTATATCATTTTCTATCCTTCTTCTTTTGGTTATTGCTATAAATTTTTCAGTCATAATTCTCAATAACACAGTTGGAAAACAAATTGTCAGTGTCCATCTGCATTCCTGTAGCAGTTACCTAATTCGTCATCATTTTTCAACCCCCCTCTCTCTCTCTCTCTCTCTCTCTCTCTCTCTCAACACACACACACACACTAAACTATTTAAATATGCTACTGATTTTGCC
The DNA here is from genome assembly GCF_933775445.1 of Argentina anserina. Lineage (NCBI taxonomy): Eukaryota > Viridiplantae > Streptophyta > Magnoliopsida > Rosales > Rosaceae > Argentina > Argentina anserina. The sequence continues at coordinate 6,712,864 of NC_065876.1, forward strand.
TGAGTTCCTTAAATTTCAGGGCATTAATGGGGCACTGCGAGATGAAACCTTGTTGCAACTTTCAATTCCCATAATGTTTGTACAGGTAATTGTTTCACCAGAATTTTCTATTTGCCTTCTGTGTTTTGGTTAATGCCTTTAATATATGTGGTCTGCTTTGTCTTTCCCATCTAATTGCTCACTTGCATCACTTAATACAGAATGAACATATTTGTTTCACTATAATATGCTTTTAGCCTTCTGTGTTTTGGTTAATGCCTTTGATATATGTCTTCTATTGTTCACTTGCATCACTTAATATAGAATGATTAATTTTTTTTTGAAAAGGAGAATGATTAATTGTTATGTTCAGTATCTTTCTTACATATGATTGGTGAACCTGAATTAAGTTTTATTACAGTCAGCTTTCTTATACATGTTTAATATCTTTCTGATATTTCTTATCTCTCACACTTCTCTTGATTGCAAACTTCCATGTGTTAATTCAGGGTAGTAAAGATGCACTTTGTTCACTGGAAAAGCTAGAAGTTACTCGCAAGAAGATGAAATGTCTTACTGGTCTCCATATGATTGATCGTGGTGACCACTCCTTCAAGGTTGGAAAGAAGCAACTGCGAACCATTGGGTCAACGCAAGACGAAGTGGAAGATCTTGCTGTTGAGGCAATTGCAGCCTGTCTGTCGAGTTCTTTTGGAGAAAGGTGACAGTTTATATTGCAAAAAGTTGTAGTGTAAGTGTGTAACATCAAGTGTTGCATCGTGTTAGTCTATAATGTATCTTCTCTTGCTATTTTTGTGTTGATCTCAGTAAAAGCAGAACTGATTTTGCTAAGAGCTTATGGCCTCAGTTTTAAATAGTTTTGTCAGGATATAACTGTAAACCGCTATATAGTGTTCATATCACCCCTTATAATTGTACCTGATAGTTTCGGATATTAAATATTATAACGTTTCGGTATAAGATGATTCAGATCCGATAATTTGAGTTTGATATTGAGAACTAGAAGGTCAATTATTTTGTTGCTACACAATCCATGTGATGTCCCCAACACAATCCCCAATTGTGATCTTCCCAGCACTATACTTACGGTCATGGCTTGCAAGTTTATATAATCATGAGCAGTACTTACATCTGGCCATCACACATCGATAAACTACTTCCATTGCACACTATTTTTTGACATAATATCCACCTTTTAAAACTTTTATTGCAGTTTTATCATTTGTAGAAACTATTCATCATATGATTGATAACTTCGTATCATACAAGAATACCTTTGTTTGCTTGCTGATTATATCTCAGGATTCGCAGCTGCTCTTATGTCCTTCCTTGCATTTTATCTTACACAGATTCTCCTTGCTCTTGTGCCCTGCTGCCTTTTCTTTCAATTTCATTCCGGTCCTTTGAGCCACGCAGTGAACCTGGATTTTGGCCTTGCCGAACTTCTGATCTAGGTAGTAGGTCTGGGTTTGGCTATAGGAATGAGTTTCGGTTTTGGCTACGGTGTCTGAGTTTTGTCCGCAGTGGTGAGTCTGGCTGACAGTTACTGTAAAACTGGCTAGGCGCCCCTGCCGAATCCTTGTCTTGAATAGGTTTGTGGTTCTGCAACGAGGCCATGGAAAGTGATTGTGAGAGAAGTGTTCTTACCAGCTCTCTAGAACTCTCTTGTGGTTTCTTGGACATGTGATATTGCCTTCTTTTATAGCCTTATAGGCAATGGCATGGAGCATGGTATGAACTTTGTTTCATTTCTCGACGTTCAATGACATTTTTTTTTGAATTGGGTAATGGCATTGTCTACTCTAGAGCTTGGATTAGTTGGATCCCATTTGCTTTCCATCTTATCACCCTTTGAATCTGCTTTTAGCAAAGTTAGGACCAAAAGTATGTTAATGATTCCCTTCTGGAGAATATGTCCTCTGCATATTAAGAGCACTATGGAGGGATAGGAACGATCAAACTCCGGAAGCAGGTAATTGTGTCTGGTGGAGGAGGTAGCTCAATGAGTACAGTAAGTAGCGAAACTTGGCTCTTATGATTTGGCAATAAGAAATGGAATTCATGTCTGCTTCTTTGGCTCAACGGAAGATGTGTCCGGCATCCCCTCCCGTTTTTGAACATATTGCTGTATGTATGATGGGGATCCTTCCCTAGATGGCTAGATTTCTTGTTCCCTTTCTATTCTATCTGTCAAAAGAAACGGAATTCTGTGTGGAATTATGTCAATTATAACGAAATTCATCCACTAACAGCATCTACAGCAATGGTCAAATCACACGAACTTATTCTGTGGATTTTGAATGAAGAAAAGCTGTCTGATGGTGATTTCTCTCTCTAATATCTGAAGGAATATATGGTGTTTTGACTGGTTTGCTAAAGCAGATTCTATTGAGGGTGATGGTGATATATAATCATATATACAATGCTGAAATAATGAATCCCACTACTCCAATGCCTATATAAGAGATTCAACTCTGCATGCCTCAACACCAAGCAAGCGATCCAATTAAAAGCTCAAAAACTTAAAACTACTCTTTCATTTCCTTGACTAAATCCTCAGCAGCATGGCTTCAATCCAATGCCACAGGCCTGCCAATCAGGCATGCCAGCAAATATGCCAGAAGCCTAGCAGCAACCACCAAAGCTCATCTCTGGGGCAAAAGGTGTCTGAGATGGCTGGCTTCTTGAAAGGAGGAGTTCATCGTATGCATGGACAACCACACACCACCACTACATGCTACAGCCAACAAACTGTTACCTACAGGAACTCTGAACACCAGGGCTTGAACGGCCCCAAGCACCACGGAGGTGGTACTAGTACTACTAATGGGGTGATGGCATGCAATGGGAAGACCAAGAAGACCAGGGGCGATCGCCACCAGAAGGAGAGAGACGGAAGAAATCTGTTTCAGAAGATCAAAGATGGAATTTCTGGTGATAGCAGCTGCAGCGACAGTGAGAGCGACAGTGACAACGAAGGCAACAGCCGCAAACACAAGGTAGTTTTATGATCGAATAATTTGAGATGTATTGTGTCATTTTTGTGTGTGTCAGTAGGTTAAAGAGTGGCACCAATAAATTGACAAGTCTTTAGCAGATCTTGTTTGCTTGTTCTGAAATTTATTTTGTTTGCACTTCGCAGAACTGTACGCATGCTTGATCAGCTGTGGAGTCGAAACTGGCCATCGATCAGTGTGGAAATGAAGAGATATAAGGCCACCATAATAAATACATCTGTGATAAATGAATAAACAAACACCAAATATATATGTACGTATTACATATATATAAATTGCCTCGTAAGATATATTCTAGTGAGTAGTGATATCTTCTTGGTTACATGTGCTTGTTTTATGGTGTTTGTGAAGGAAGTCAAATGTACTATGTAAGTGTCTGAAAATAACATTAATTTATGTTGTTATAATAAACTTGTGAACTATGATGCATTGATGCTATGCATTTGTTCATTAAAAAGTCATACAATACTTGGTTATTACTAACGACCCACATTTTTTGACCCTCTTGATCACCAAATTAAAGATGGAACACCATCTTGTCATGTCTAGGAATTTGCCTCATCCTTTCTCTTCTCATCTTCTACATTCTCACTCGAAAAACAAGTTCCAACAACTTTTCCATATTTTGATTTTTCTTTATTATAGGAAAAAAGGTCTCCTCATTTGCTCCAATAAACTTAAGAAACGTATTGTAATTCTTTATAGATAGAATCTAAAATTACAAATCAAGGGAAATATGTGGTGGACATTAACCCAAAACTAGCGATGATCAATTGAACTTTTTTTGTTTAAATGAAAAAAACGAGAGGCGAGAGTTCAGCTATAACATAATTTATTCTGGAAGCATTCAATACCACATCTAATCTAAAAAAGAAACCAAGACCGCTCAATCAAGCACTATATACCAAAACAGTTGCCAGTCGGTATAAATATACAGAGGCAACTCTTCCCACTGCTTGGACGCCTATGTTCTTACCACCAAGTATATAGATTTTGAAATGTGCTTGAAACAATCATGTAAACAATTGCATGTTAACTCATGACATATGAAGTAGCAAAAGTACACATGTTCTAGGGACGTGGATATATGATTGATGTGTAAAGTACGATGACTATGGTCTATCTTAATTCAACTTATTAGTTCTGTTTCAAAGTTTTTTGATGTGTGGAAATAATTGATATTCTACATCTACTCGGAGAAGTTTCAACAGTACAGAGTTCTTCAGTCTTCACTGTAATTTTTGTATCCACCAAAGCCCGGCTGCAGAAGACGTTCTAGAACCCCTAGATATTTTGGGATCAAATAGATCCACTAATTGAATAGCAATAGAAGTGGAATCAGAACCCGAGTTGAAATCTCTGTCAAAGTTTACATCATTGCATATTTAATATTTATAACTCAACAACTTCTTTCGTCACATCGTGAAACCATTGCAGTTTCCTCAGTACTGGGCAGAAGTGAGTGTTACCAAACATTCACGCGTAATATGGTTTGAAATTCATACCAAAACACTAAACTCATAGTTTCTCATACAACTCTTTGACTTTCTAGCTTTTCCAATCATGCATATGCGTATTTCCACAAACGACGAATCGTAGAGAGTGAGTGAGAGACCCTTTTACAAGTTAAAAGGAATTATTGTATAGAACTGGTCAGCATATATGACCAAAGACCAGTCAGAGCTGAATTACTCGGTTTCTTAGTCAAACCTTCAGCTCTTTCTATCTTCCAAATCCAAAGAGGCACCTATATATACAACACCCTCACTCTCTCATTTCAAATACAAGTCCCTCACTCCATCTATTCTCTCTCTGCTTCTGCAGCTAGCTTCACATACTCAACACCCTTCTTCTGTTCTCTGTCCAAGTTCCTTGCTCTACAGAATCAATATAATTCCATGTGCGTAGCTTCTTGCTCTAAACAACAATCTGGGTCTTCGACATCTCGTTGGCTTCTTCAACTCTTGCTGCAAAGTTTGAAGCTTTTGCTTCTCCAAAATCTGATATATCCAGTGTGATGAAGATGTGCTGATATTATATCTAAATAGTGCTGTTTCAGACAAGTACCCAGTAAAGCTCTTGTGTTATATTTCGCGGCGCAGTTCTTGTTGAGACTTGAAGTTGCAGAAATGGATACAGCTAGTAAGAGCTGGGAGCAGAAGTCACTGGTGGGGGAGATCATTCAAGGGATGGAGTTAGCACAACAGTTGAGGCTGAGTCTGAATGCAACATCAGCTTCATCAGAAAACAGGGAATTCTTGGTGCAGAGGATATTGAGCTCATATGAAAAGGCCCTCTTGCTATTGCAATCGAGTGGCTCGCCTCAGACATCTCATGTGGACATAAAATCCACCGTGATTCAGGAGTCTCGTATGTCTGCCAATACTAGTCCTTGTGGTGATGACTATAAACACATGAGTTTCAATGATCATCAGGATCTGCAAGAAATTTCCAAAAAGAGGTAAGTTTAGATGCTTTTAAGTTTTAAGTCATAGAATATGAACGAGAAAACAATGCTTAATTATTGGTAACTAATATGCTTCCTGATACATGTTTTGCAGAAAGAGCATCGCCAAATGGACTGACCATGTCATAAGGATTAGCTCCGAGAATGGGATTGAAGGACCTCATGAAGATGGCCAAAGCTGGAGAAAATATGGGCAGAAAGATATTCTAGGAGCCAAATATCCTAGGTAATAAAACAGTCTCTTTCTTCAAATATATATCTTATCCTTCGACAGATTCCATTTCACTCATTCAATCATTTGCAGCAATATTCACTTATGCCACGTACAGAAAAGCAAGATATTATACCTTATCTATTACATTTACACGCACACACACCCAAAGCTAAACATTTTAATGGAAATTAGAATCATCAAGGAGAAAAGAAGTATCCCACGTACCTATTATGTAAAACTTGAACTGGCCCACAGAAAGGAGAAACACACAACTCTTCAAAGGCACAATTTTCATTTTGTTATGAAGCTGATTATGAACCTTTTTGCTTATGTTTGCAGAAGCTATTACAGATGCACCTTCAGGAACACACAGAACTGCTGGGCTACAAAGCAAGTGCAGAGATCAGATCAAGACCCAACCACATTTGAAATCACATACAAAGGAAAGCATACCTGCTCTACTGGCAGCAATTCAGTTCCACCACCACCATCACCAGAACAGGTTGAGCAAAAAAGACACAAGCGTGAGAACATTTCTGAACCACAGCAGTCTCAAGTGGGGCAAATGAGCTTTCCAATTAATCTGAGAGTCGATACTGAGAATTTGGAAGACAGAGATATGATGGAATCTCCATGTCCTATTACTTCGACTTCGTTTGGATGCACAATGAGTGGAGATGACTTCCTATCTTCGATGTTTGATAATAATAGTTTCTTTGGAAACTTCTCTCAACCTATGCTATCTCCAGTCACAGGAACTGATTACTACTTGGCACCACCAAGCCAAATGAGAAACGTTGCAGTAAATGAGCAGATTTCAGAATCTGATCTCACTGAGATAATCTCTGCCACCAATTCCTCAACCAATTCTCCAATTCCAGACATGGATTTCCCTCTGGATCTAGGGGAACTCGACCCCAATTTCCAATTTGACACTCCAGGTTTTTTTTTATAATTCTACTTGGGTTTGAGGATAAAAATAAGTAGCATTTAGGTTGCTGCTAGATTGTTAGAAGTCTTTGATCAACCATGTATTATAGGAAGGGAAGAAGACTTGTAAAACATGAGTTCTTTTTTCCTGATGTTGGCCAAGGGTAGGATTCATTATTATAACAAGTTTTCCAAGTACTTTTCTCTTTAATTCGAATTGACGGCGTCCTGAATTGGTTCATATTTCATAATATAGCAGCAGATCCATACAATCAAACACATCATATATCCAAATGCAGAAAGCAGGGATACTGGAGGTCAAAAACAATAATTTATTTCCAGTTTCAACAGTCAGAAAAAATAATAACAAAAATGGTTATAACTTTATATAGACTGAATGAGAGATCAAGGTCTCTCAGGAGAACATCACAACATAAACTGCAGAGATATTAGGTATAAACATTTAGTGGCTTGTTGTAAAGCAGAAGAGAAGGAGCGCCGAACGCAAACCAGAGAAGTAAAACGCAATAGGAATGAGCATAAAAAGAAAAACATGTAGTGTGCACCTAAATAGAAGTTTTATTTTCCTCTTTCAACCCTGAATTAGACTCTGATGTTCCTTCTTTCTCTTTAGCTTCCCTCAGAGCTTCTCTCAAACCCAACACAATGAATATGTTGGTTAGAGTGAGAAGTGACTCCGCCCCACCGTGTAACCAATCGACATTCGCCAAGGAAGTGCCGTAGTTCACCTTTGCTGTTAAGCCACATAAAGAGAGTATATAAGACGGTTAGGCATCGATACATTTACTCTGCTGCTTATGAAGTTTAAAACATCTATAGACAGCAAAAACGTACCATAAATTCCTGCAGGGACTGATTAGCATTGACACGAAAGCAAACAAGAAGAATGAAGTATGTCAGAGTTGAAGCCAGAAATCGATGTAAAAATTGTAAATAGCAAGGCAAATTCTACAAGAACAATATGTTCAAGCGCTTGCATTTTCAGAAATAGCAAAGTGAAACAAAATCAAGTACAACGAAAGATTGCTATCCCCATCTCATGGAAATAAAATGACCAAAGGGCCATTGACCTGCATGAGTATAACTATATCACATTCTGCTAGATAGAAACACAAGCATTCTTCTTTCGGGTGTCAAATTTATATCAAGAACCTCTTTGAGGTTGTATATAAGCGCTCAAAACCGTCCAAGAAGCAAAACATAAACAATGACCAAGTCCAATATAAACAATCATCTTATGCAGCACGTAGAAAGAGTCATATAGTCTCAAAAATCAATTATGAGATTCAAGCATTTGCTAATTGGAATTTACAACCCACATAAGAGCTCAACACAACAGTCAAAATGTTATGAAAAAGTAAAAAGAGACTCACTGGTTGCCCCAACAAATGCAACTATGCAAGCAAGAAGTAAAACCCAAAAAGCGTGAGCTTTGGGGAAGTCTTGGACTTGGTGATGAAGTACAAGAAACCAAGATAGGGAAACAAAGAAGCTGCAAACAGAAGCTATGCTCTGCGAATCAATGTTGGGTGCCATGGATTAACTGGCTGGGAATATCACCCCACATACAATCCCACCTCTTATGTTTCTAGTTGTCTGTGTGCAACTAGTGTTGGGGTTTCTGTTTCTTAGTGGTCGGTTTGGTCGGGGACTGTGGAATAGAGAAGAGGATGCCAGAAAATGTGGTGGTGGGGGGGGGGGGGGGGCAACAAAGTTGGGAGCTTTGCAATGAAACTGAATACAAATAATAGTCAGTGAAAATTTGCGAAAGAGTGGCAGGGAGGGAGGGAGGGAGTGAGTTGAGGTTGAAGTTCCGAGTTCGTGTGGTTGAAGAAGAAGAGTTCTGGCCTTCTGCGTTTTGCAGCTTTTGCCATCATCAAAAGCCAAATTTTTAGAGGAAAAAAAAAATGACAAACGTCGCCTGAGAGATTCGAACTCTCGCGGGGAAACCCCATGTACTTAGCAGGCACACGCCTTAACCACTCGGCCAAAGCGACACTCTGTGTTGTGACGCCAATCATGCCATTATACTATGACAAAGAAGATGCTAAATATGCTTTTGAAATGTATTTTGAAAATTGCAAATTCGATTGGAGTTGGCCACGTTACGGTATTTCACCATGTAAACATTTTTCAGTTTCTTCCTTGATGCAAGCTTGATCTGTAGAACAAGCTGAAACAGTAGGAAAGCTGTAGAGCAAGGTCGGTGTGTTACTACTTCGTTATTTGCAGGTTTCAAATGATCAGGCATTTGCAATTATGATTCTCATTTGGATCTGTTTACGACTTTTATCACCGCACCTCTTGTCATTTTACACAAGGCAAGAAAACGAAAACTGGAATTACCTAGGTTGGAATGGTTGTGGAATCCAATTTTACCCCCTGTTTTCTTGTCCTACTAGGATTTTTACTATTCAAGGCACGCACTCCCTATTTCCATGTCATACTAGGATTTGTACTATTCATAGTACCTGAAACTTACAGTATTTTTCAATTCACTCCCAGTTCACTCACTATCTCCTTTTCCAATTAGGACTCATCTTAAACTGAAGTACCTAAATTTAGTCACTGATTCAAAAGCAATAGTTACGAACTCCCATTTTGCATCTGTCTCCTTTTCCGACGAGGACTATAACTTACCATGAACTTCGACCATGGATTAAGGCCTATATAAGGGACCTCTTGCTTTTCTCATTTCGTATTCACAAAACCAAAGCCAAAGTTAGAGAAAAGAAAATGGATATTGAGAGCGTGAAGCAGTCATCAAGACCGGAAAGTAAGATGAAGATGATACTAGTGGCGTCCATCGCTGCCGGAGTGCAATTCGGGTGGGCGTTGCAGTTGTCTTTGCTTACACCCTACGTACAGCAACTGGGGGTCCCACACAAATGGGCCTCCATCGTCTGGTTGTGCGGGCCGATTTCCGGTTTACTAGTGCAACCCATCGTCGGTTACTATAGCGACCGTTGCAAATCTCGTTTTGGTCGCCGCCAACCATTCATAGCCGCGGGTGTTGCGCTTGTTGCCATTGCCGTCTTCCTCATCGGATACGCCGCCGATATAGGCGTCAGTTGCGGTGATTCCTTGTTCGAACATACTAAGCCACGAGCCGTCGTTGTGTTTGTGATCGGGTTCTGGATGTTGGACGTGGCCAACAACATGTTACAGGGTCCCTGTCGAGCTCTTTTAGCCGACATCTCCGGTTCTGACCCGAAGAAGATGAGCACAGCCAATGCCTGGTACTCATTTTTCATGGCTGTCGGAAACGTGCTTGGCTACGCCGCTGGATCGTTGAGAAGTCTCCACAAGATGTTCCCTTTCACCGTCACCAAAGCCTGTGATATTTACTGTGCAAATCTTAAAAGCTGTTTCTTCATAGCCATTGCTTTGCTTGGACTACTAACTACGTTGGCTATGGTGTACGTACGCGAGGACACAAATGATGATCAATGTACTGAAGAGAAAGGAGAGGGAGGAGTCTTGTTCTTGAAAGAAATTACGGGTGCTTGTAAACAGTTGAAAAAGCCGATGTGGATCTTGCTTTTGGTCACTTGCTTGAATTGGATTGCGTGGTTCGGCTTCTTACTATTTGACACAGATTGGATGGGAAAAGAGGTGTACGGAGGTGAAGTCGGGAAAGGGCATTTGTATGGCATGGGAGTTAGGGCCGGTTCACTTGGTCTCATGCTCAACTCTGTCGTGTTGGGAGTCATGTCTCTTGGGATTGTCTACTTGGTTAGCAGGGAAGGGGCTAAAAAACTTTGGGGAGTGGTAAACTTTCTGCAAGCAATTTGTCTACTCATGACCGTACTGGTCACTAAGTTGGCCAAGACACATCGACATGCATCTGTTAATAAGCTGCTGCCACCCCCCGCTGGTATCAAGGCCGGTGCATTGATTATATTTGCTGTGTTGGGGATACCTCAAGCGGTGACCTACAGCGTTCCTTTTACCATGGCCTCCATTTTTTGCAGCAATTCTGGCGGAGGACAAGGGCTTTCATTGGGAGTCTTGAATATTGCAATTGCTGTACCACAAATGTTTGTATCTCTACTAAGCGGACCTTTGGATGCTGCTTTCGGAGGTGGTAACTTACCGGCATTTGCTTTGGGAGCTATTGCTGCTGTTGTAAGTGGAATATTGGCCTTGACTCTTTTACCGTCTCCTGAACCTGATGATAGTTCAACTGAAACCGTTTTAGCTATAGTGTGACGGCCTAGTTCGTTCCTTACTTTGTATTAGGAATTTATATTTACTTCCTTGTTTTTGCAAATAGTTTTGCATTTTGTTCTGAATTGATTATAATTTGGATGTGATGATTATAATTTACAGTAGTTTTACAGCCTACTGTACATGTTTTAATCAGAGAAGAATTCATTTGAGTCAAGAATTCGATCAATTAAGCTTAGTTTTCTTTTTAAAAGTATCTGCAAATGCATTCATATCATGTAGATGTATTTATGTTTCCTCATTTCAAAATGCATGAATTTGAAAGATAATGACAACCGGTTGGTCTAGTGTACCTTTGTGATTCTCACTACCTTTGTGAAAGGGAGCAATTTTGGTTTTTATGAGTATGTACAAAGAAACGGGTTTTTAATTTAATAATCAGGGGTAAATATGAAGTTTGGATTCTTTTTGCACATAGGATTAGGGATAATCTTCTCCAGTTTCCTGGTTTCCATTGATCTTCGTGCCAATGTTGAGTCTGACTGTTTTTCAGTCTGGTCTCTTCTTTTCTTCTTAAGTAAATTCCCTCTGTATCAACTCTGGTAAAATCTTGTTCCTATATATATAGTCCTTATTCAGAGTGAAGCTTCACTATAAAATTTTAGAGTGAAGTTCCAATTTTGGCACACTTTTCGGTCAAATTTTTTCACCATAATTGATTCAATATTTAGGTATGTTATTCAAGATCATCTCTATAAAGTTTCATCCAATTTGACAATGGTTTGAGTTTTCAAAATTGAGATTTACACGAACGGTTCACGTTGAACAGTTTTAATTCATTCATTGATTTAATCTAATTTCAATACCTTAACGATGTCCGAATTAGGTGCAATTTTGTAGAGATGATCTTGAATAGCATACCTAAATATTGAATCAATTATGGTGAAAAAATTTGACTGAAAAGTGTGTCAAAATTAGAACTTCACTCTAAAATTTCAGAGTGAAGCTTCACTCTGGATATGGACTGTATATATATATTTTAAATAAAATATCACTCCTAGAACTAATTGCAAGAAGAATCTGGAATCAAGCACTCAGTCCTTTTGACAACTTGACCTTAACATATTTGTTGAACAATGCAGCAGAAGTGAATGTTAAGGGCTCCCTGTTAACCTTAACATGCATTAGCGCTCTTGTTATAGATTGCTTCTGTTGGATAAGCTCGTGATGTAGTCACTGTCCGTCTGTCCACCTCTTTGCTCAAAGGTCTCTACAGCTGAATGATCAACCTGCAACAACAAGCAAACAGATTTAAAACTTATGTTCTTCCGTTTTCGAATTTTGAAAGATATGGAAATGTTTTTGCAATGTAGTAGTTGTCAAGAACTTTATTGCTGCCTGGTAAGCGGGCTGTTGGATGCTCTTCTGGTTACTTACCGGCATTTATGGTAGGAGCCATTGCTACTGTATTTTTTTTTTTTTAGCCGGCCTTGCTAGTATTCCACTTATACAAATCAAAGGCTCCCAACACAAGAGCCGGCTAGTAAACCACCTCGATATAGTTTATGTTTGCCCCTTCTAGTAAACCAGCACTAGAGTTTGCTTAGATAACATATGGAATTATTTTTGCAATGTGGTTGCCAAGAATCATGTTGCTGCCTGTTGGATGCTGCCATCGGAGGTGGTAATTTACCAGCATTTGTTGTTGGATCAATCGACGCTGTACTAAGGTATACTACCCTCGCCTGACTCTTCTACCATCTCCAATTCTGGTAAGTGCTTTAGGAGACGATATACGTATAGAAGAATGGCTGGTATTCCACTTATACAGTTCAACGGCTCCAAACATAAATGCTGGCTATTAACCACCTCAGATAGGTCAGACTTTCAACTGTAAAATCATGTGGAGTCTGGAGGATGACAAATTCACACAGGTCTCTCCATTATATATCACATAGAGACCAGGCACCATTGGTACCACTAGTATTTGCTACCTAATTGCATATTTTCACCTAATTGGTCATTATTTAGGCTTAGAAAAGGTAAAAATCAATGGAAAAAGAAAATAGAATTAACTCCAATATTTTACCACTCCTCCCTAGTTGCTTTCTGTTGGAGTCACGCCACAACAGCCTCTCTAATTTACTCTCTACACCCATTTGGGTAGTGCCCTGTGCCATGGTAGAAGTTTGTCTTTTTGTTTCTCTCTTGGGCCATCTCTAACCCATGGGCTATTGACACACTTCCTCTCCAACCGATGGGGTAGTGTGCTATGGCCATTTCAAGCTACTTCTGATACACTTTTCTGGCACACTAGCATACGTGAGTCTCACCTTAAAAACTATTGTTAATTGTTATTTTGGTGAATAATTTCATATATACATAACAACATTGTTTAGTGAATATATATTTCATTATTTGAAAAAGAAAATTGTATTTCTCTTTATTGAAATAATATAGTAAAACATTAAACTTGAATTCAATTTGCATTTTCTATAGTGTAATAACTCCTTAAACATACTACAACACTATTGGTATAATACTAATAATTTTTAATGAACGAACAAACAATAATCATTTATTAAAACTAATAATTTTTAACTAAATTACAAATAAAAGCGACAAATATAGCTATCATTTAAAATAGAATGAATAGTTTATAACTATGCAAAAATATAGGCAACGCGAGTTATTCCTACCATCCGATGATGCCTATTATCCGGAATTGCCGACCGATACAGTAAATGATCATGATTATTAGTATTTTGTAACTATTATTTATGTAACTTAAATTAGTTAAATTTCATGTAATTTTAAATTTTATGAAATAAAATTTTAAGTTTTAATATTTTTCATAATAAATTTATTAAATTTATTATTTATAAAAGTAAAGTTGTAATTAAATAATAATATATAAATTAAACGATACTAACACATTAAAAAAATTAAATGGCTATATTGTAACACACTTTAATTGAAGATAGTTGATGTCACATTAATGAACAATACAGATTTAGTTTGATATGTAGCCTAGTGTCACAGACCTAGTCATTTGGCTGCCACACTTGGTCCATGCGGTGTTCCATCCATATGGAACCAGCCTTATCCAACAGGGCAATGCACTGGTTTCACCCTGCCTTGGGCTCATAAGGGGATCGGCTCCAGACCTCAACCTGTGTGTAGGGCGGTCAACTTCTTTCTTCGACGTTAAGTCTCCGACTAGCGACAAGCTCCCCAAACTGAACCGGTCGGCTTGCCTGAACCCCTCGGAAGGAGCGGCCATATATCTCATACACTTGTTATCTTGGAGCAATCTCACTTATGTCTGATGTTCAACTAACCAGCGACGCCCACGATTGATACTCCCGAAAACGGGACGTGACATCCTCCCCCACCAAACTTGGTGTACGTCCTCGTACACGGCATCCCCACTTGCGGACTGCGTAACCCTTGTACGCCCGCGATGCCTAGAGCGACGAAAAGGAGTTCCTAAAGATCGCCTAACAATGACTTCGCGTCAGATCTCTCGTCCTGTACTTAACAACGGATTCTCTCGTCTGGTCCTCCCCCTAGAGGCGACCCTGCCTACTCGACTCCCCCGCGGAGCCCCCCAGGTTGGGGATACGGCAACACGTGTGAGCGCTTGGAGACACGACGACACGTGTGAGCACTTGGCGACATAGCGACAACGATGTTGAGGCGGCTCTGATACCACTTTGTCCATGCGGCGCTCCATCCCGATGGAGCCAGCCTTATCCAACGGGGTAATGCACTGGTTTCGCCCTGCCTTGGGCTCATCAGGGGATCGGCTCCAGACCCAAACCTGTGTGTAGGGCGGCCAACTCCTTTCTCCGACGTTAAGTCCCCGACTAGCGACAAGCTCCCCAAACTGAACCGGGTCGGCCTGCCTGAACCCCTTGGAAGGAACAAGCATATATCTCATACACTTGTTATCTTGGAGCAATCTCACTTATGCTTGATGTTCAATTAACCAACGACACCCACAATTAACACTCCCGAAAACGGGGCGTGACACTAGGTTGCAAATAACATATGGGTTGGAGGTTAGTTGGTATTGGTTGCAGTCCTACATATGTAACTTTTGCTCTGAGAAAGACAAGAATGAAAGAGAAATTCTTCAGTGCGCGGAACGTACCAAGTGACCTATACCCATCGAATGAAAAGACAACACGTGTTATGTTTCCCACATCAACATCCTCTCTTTCTCCCTCTCTGCTCTTTTTCAACCCTTTTTCTGCTTTGTTTCCAACTTAACTACTCTCTCTCTCTCTCTCTCTCCAATATAGATGACTACCAAATTCCCTGTGCATCACCAATTTAAGGACATTGTGGTGGAAGGGATTTTCATGAGATCTTATAGGCTTTGAAGACGGGTAGCTCTGAATCGCGTTTGGGTCGCCGCGGCGGGAATGTGTGTGGGTTGGGATGGGTTTAGAGGCGGCAGGGCAGCACTAGGAGTTCTGGGAGGAGACAATCGTCGGCGGGTCGAGCTTCCAGGTCGGGTTGTTGTTGTGGCATCTGGGCTTGGTGGGTTGTTGTTGATAGGTGTGAGCTTTGAGAGAAGTAGAAGTAGAGGAGTAGATGTGGCTGTTTCCATGAAAATAAAATAAAAATGAGATGGGGAATGGAGTTTATGTTGTCATCTAGTTCAAGGAGCATACTCAGTACAGTGAACTTAAAAAATGGCGGGTTGAATGAGAAGGCATGATTTAGTAAATTAGAGGCATCAATGGGATTAATGGGAGACTAATCCGGCAATGTTTGTTTGTATTAGAAAGAAAGAGTGAGGTCTTTGATGAATGATGATTAAAGTTTGGTGCTTTAATCTTCTTTTTTTATGACTCCGCAGGGAAAAAAAGTCGGAGCTTTAATAATGTCAAAGAGTTAAAGGATGACAAGAATGGCTTTGACTTTGGCTATGGAGTTTTTGGGAGTTTCTTTGTTTTTTTTATGAGAGATGATGTTGAAGAAGAAGAATATGTTAGGGAATGCGGAAGAATGAACTGTAGAATGGAAATAGAAATAACTCACAACCACAAACGAAAATAAAAATGATAGAGAACACCAAAATTTAACGTGGTTCGGCAAATTTTCTACGTCCACGGGTAACAACAATAAAAAACCTCCACTATACGAAGAAAAGTTACACTGAGAGAAACACTACTTCAAGACTCACACTTGAAGGGATACACTCTCACACACTTTATTTTGCTACACACACAAAACTCTCTACTTGGAGTTTTCTCTCTATCTCTCACTTTTGATCACACACAAGATGATCTCTCCTTTATTGTTCTTCTATGTTATTGCATCACTTCTCATGCCTTTATATATGCAAATATCTTTGTGTAATTCATGCATTTGCATGTAACATGCATGAAAACAAAGTCAATTTTCTTCCTTGATTCATGCTCAATATTAACATGCTCATCAATGCATTCTTCTTTTTTTGTCAAATAAATCAACCACCTACCACCATAAGGTTATAGATTTGTTTCTAACCTTTAACAAATGTTGCTTTAAGTTTCAACAAAATCAACTTCATCAATTAATGGGTCACCAAAGCAATAAGCGCGCTTGATTTACTTACGTGAACATCACATAATTTTCACACCTCTATTAAAGAGGGATGGACCCTATTAGAATCCGACATCAAGCATTTAGTAGTTATCTGTATTAGAGAGAGAGAAAGAGTAGTTAACTTGGAAACAAAAAAGAAGAAGAGGGCCGAAGATGAGCATAGAGGGAGAAAGAGAGGATGTTGAGATGGGGAAACATAACACGTGTTGCATTTTCATAATAGGCCACGTGGTACGTTCAGCGCACCGAAGAATTTTCTCAGAATGAAATTATCAGTTTTTTGCTATTTCCTTTTCCTTGCAACTACGTTGGGCACCATCACTTTCCTTCTGTTACTGATTTAGCAACGCGTCCTCTCCCTCCTCTCACATTGCGCCTCCGCTCTCCCGCTGTAACAGACAGAGTACGTAGTTCGGTAATCCTTGTCGCTGATCTGGCTTGATTGATTGCAGTTTAGATTTGGGGTTTGATCATGCTTGAACTAAGTACATTACACATTTCGATTGTGGCCCGATTAATTGAGGGTTCTTTTCAGGCTGATATATTCTTTGATCTTGGTACTTGTGGCTCGACAACAATAGAATAATTTATGCAACTTGCAAACTATTGGAAGTATTGGAGTTAACAATAGTATGTATTTGTGTATGTATGTACCTTAAATTTTGATCTTTTTATATGCTTTTTGTAGAACTTAAGACTCCAGAAGCTAGTTCAACTCTGATTTTGGAGTAGTTATAGTTCAACTCTGCTGTTTTCGTTTTCTGTATATGGGTTCGAGTTAACTTTGTTATCAGTTGAGAAACAAAAGTAATCGAGTGGAGTTTATTGTGCGATGCAGGAGGTGCGGAAACTAGTGGTGTGGGCGCTTGCTGACGGATTTATGCCGTCATGGGTTTCTGGTAAGGTGAGAAATGCAATTATCTATCTTTCCTGAAATTGTGATCATTCCATTACATGAATGAGATCTGTCTATACATTTTTATTGACAAGAAATGAGACAAGATTCATTTTTCTATGCATACTGAAACTAGTAGTGTATTCAATTAGTTGACTGCTCACAATTTAGTAGTCCGTTAGGTCCATATGCATAACTGATGGTGTTAATATTGATCTCAACCTTTAAGTGATTGAGGTGAACCATTTTCAGCAGATAGTATTCAATAAGTGTCTTATTGGGAAGTGAAGATCTGAATGGACATTTCACTCTCTTGTTGATGGCTTCTAGTAGCAAAGGCTTCTCATGTTCATGTCAATCTTGCAAATTGAGCGAAAGCTTATTGTTTAGTTCATTGCAATATGTGTATATTGAACTAGCGAGTAGTGACATACTCTTCTGCTCAAGCCTAACTCTGCAATTGCTTAATATTTGTGGTCCAACTCAGGCCTCGAGTTAAAAGAATAGGATTGAAAAGATTTTTTGTAAAACTTGTGACAGTAGGCAGATTAGTTATTTATATAAACATATAATTTTCTTTTAAAGATTTTCCTTGTTAAGTTCATTGCATTATGTCAAGAATGCGAGTTTGTCCTCTACAAAATTTACAGAAATTTACTATATTGCTACCTGCTTCTTCATAGAAAATGTTATTAAAGTAAATGATGACAGATCTACTTGGGCTGGCCTGTCATTTGAATCTAAAATGGTATTTTAAAACTCAAAAAAAGGAAGCAAGGTGTGAAGTGTGACTATCTAGAATAATCTTGATTGTAATAATATATAATCGACTCATGGTTGTTTTTGTTTGCTTAAATGTATATAAGTATAATTTCTTGGTCCATGCATAAGTAAGAGGAGGTTTTCTGATGCTATTTCTCTCGAAAAAGGCAACTCAATTTTAAATTGTATGTCAAGTCTTCAATTTGTTATGTTCTGCATAAACAATTCTGATGGCATATGTCCTGTTTGTCTGCTTGCATTTGCCTTCAGAAATGACCTCATTGGTTTTCATCTGATGCAGATGTTAATCTCAAAAATAGATGGTCTGCTGGTGCCTAGTGGTGAAGAAAATGCAAAGACAGATGGTGGCAATTCCATTGCAGAAGAAAAGTACATTGAGAGGGTCTTATTGACACTACAAACTCCGACATCAATCTGGATCTGCAAGATTGGGTGATGGTCAAAAAGCCAAGAGTCATAATTTTGGTGCCTCTACTGCCTATTGCTAATGCATCACCACTCCCATCCCCATAAGCAAGTCAGTTGCAACTTGTGGCCTGAGAAAAAGTGGATCAAATGGCTGGAAAGAAAATGTTAGCAATGTGACATTTGCCAGCAGTTTCTACTTTGGATAAAATGGAACATACACTATGAAAGGTGCAGACCTCTATATGGAAGAATGTTAAAAGAGTTTCAGGTACTTGATTATATGTTTTATGCATAAGCCTCTACAGATAGTGAACGAGTATTAAGAATGCTACCTGAGGGCGGTTTATGAAAACCTGGTTAGTGCAAACTCGTTCATGAAATTTAGTGCATTCATTAGACTAGAACTAGAAGACCTGTTTGCAAAGAGTTGGCATAAGTGAATTAATTTCTTTTGTTGTACTTTTTTTTTCCAGATTAAAGGTCCAACATCTGTTAAAAAGAAACGAATAAGAATGATACATAGAGTTTCTCAATGATAGTGAAAAAACGTTCGTACTCTTCTATTCATGAGTGAAACTATTCTTAGATGGAATAAACTCGAGCAAAGTTCTGTGCTGATAGTTTGAATGCAGATGTACATTTCGTTTTGATACTAGGAATAATGGTTGTAGAACATGTGTGATCTTCTCCTTTTCTTTTCTCTCTGACTTCAATTCATTTCTGAGCTTTGATACTCTATTTATGAGAAAAGATCTTTGTAGTTCTGTAATTTGGGTCTATGCTATCGTGATGCTTGTTGGTTTACTGCTTATAGAATATATCATGTTAAGAATTTACCAATTTGTAAGCAAAATTCACAGTAATGCTTATTGAGAGGAGGGGAGAAGTATTGTCATGCTATGAAATATTTGCTCAATGTGTCATGACATTTGTAGTTCAATTCGGGAATTATCGTTTTACTACCATAATTCTTTATATTGAATTATATATATATGTCCACAATTATAGTTATAAATTAAAATTCATATTGTAGTTTATGAAGGATATTCATTTTAATTTTATATAAGAAATTTAGGGGTGGCAATGGTATATAAAACCATCCCAACCAATTCGTATACCAACCGTACCAAATACCTTGGTATACCAAATACTTGGTACACGGTATATGGTACAGTATACCGTACCAACATTAAAAATATGGTAGGTAGGTGGTATAGATTTTTCGTATACTATGGTATATCGTACCTACCAACTTATATTATATTAAATTATTTAATTAAAAAAATATATAAATATATATATATATATCTATTTTTAAATTTCAATCGTAGATTTATTGAAAAATAAATCCAAACCGTATAATTCTACTAACCTTAATCTAATCTTTCTGAGTTTATTTCTCAAGTACATTTTTTTTTCGTCTTCAATTTCATTATTTAATTATGAATGAATCGATTCAATCGAATTCCCAAGTACAAATACTTAGATCCTATGTTGCACGGATACGGCAGGCAGAGGCGTGTCGCTGTGTCCGACACGTCCCGACACACCGATACGACACGATACGCCTTTTCGCCGTATCGGACACGCCACGTGGCGTATCAGAAAAAGTTGACTGTTGGACACGTTGACCGACGTTTGAAACCTAAAAATCTCTCTCAGCCGTTCTGCTTCTCTTCTGGCTTTCTCCTTCTCCTTGCAACTCCTTTCTCCCTCAGCCTCTGCCTCAACCTCCAACCCCTGCCCCTGCCTCCAGCCCCAGCCCATGCCTCCTCCTACCTCCTGCCTCCAGCCCCAGCCCCAGCCTCCAGCCCCAGCCCCAGCCTACTGCCTCCAGCCCCAGCCCCAGCCCCTGCTCCCGCCCCTGCCCCCTGCTCCCTGCCTCTGCCTCCCTCAGCCTCAAGCCTCAAGCCTCCAGCTCCCATCCTCTGCCTCTGCCTCTGCCTGCGTAAGGTAATTCAATTTTTTTAAAAGTTTAGATTATTGAATGGGTGTTGATTGTTGAACTGCTGATATGATTTTAATGGGTAGTGTTTGATAGCTCAATTGGGTAGTGTACTAGTGTTTGATAGCTCAAGTCGAAGTAATTAGATGTGATGATTGAATTGTTGAATACTTTAATAGGATGAGTTCAAGTGCAGCATCAACCGAACCATCGTCCGAACGTAGTGTTAGTAGTACAACTGAGGTGGGAAATTTAAGTGCTCCTCTTTGGAAATATGTTATTAAGCATACAGTGCTTGATGATGATGGAACCGTTGTCAAAGCTGTAGGAGGAAATGTTAGCTGGGAATGTAAGTTCTGCCATGTGAGCTTCAATGGGTCACATTCTAGAGTTAGGTCTCATTTGCTTAAAGAGAAGGGCACAGGGGTCAGGATTTGTAGCAAAATCAATTATGAACAGAGTCAAGAAGTACATCAGCTTGTAGCCTTTTGTGAGCAAAAGTTGCGGGAGAGAAAGCTCCTAAGAAAGTTTCTTTGCCTCCTTCAAATTTGTCTATGTCAGGAAGTGGAATTTACTTTCCCTTGGAGGAGAGGGATGATGCAAGCAAAAAGAGAAGGGTGGTGAGTCCGCATCTTACTAAAGCTTTCAAGATTGAAGAGAGGCAACAATGTGATGCCGAAGTTGCAAGATTGTTTTACACTAGTGGATTACCGTTCAATGTTGCAAGAAATCCTTATTACCGAGGCTCCTACCTTCGTGCTTCACACATTCCGGGTTATACTCCCCCGGGGTACAATGCATTGAGGACCACTCTTCTTGATGATGAGAGGCGCCACATTGAACGGGTGCTTCAACTTGTTAAGAAGACATGGAAGGAGACCGGTGTGAGCTTGTGTTCCGATGGGTGAACCGATGATCAACAGAGGCCATTGATCAATATGATGGCTGCTTCCACCAATGGGGCTATTATGTTAAAGACAATAAATTGTGAAGGCCAATATAAAGACAAGCATGAAATTAGTAGATTGCTTTTGGAATCCATCAATGAGATAGGTGCCGAACATGTGGTTCAAGTGGTGACTGATAATGCCCCTGTGTGCGCTGCTGCCGGTGCAATAGTTGAGACTACACATCCACATATCTTTTGGACACCGTGTGTGGTTCATACTCTCAATCTTGTTTTGAAGGATATATTGAAGGCAAAGTCACATGACCCGGGTGAGAGTGTAGAGAAAGAGTTGGGGTGGCTTACTGAAAGTGTTGTCAATGATGTGTGGTTTGTCAAGAACTTTATCATGAACCATGGCATGCGTTTGTCTATGTATAATGATCATTGTGCCTTGAAGTTGCTCACTATTGCGGAGACAAGTGAGACAAGATTTGCCTCTCATTTTGTGATGCTTAAAAGGTTTAAAGAGGTGAAGAGTGGCTTGCAAGCTATGGTTATTAGTCTAAGATGGGACATGTATAAGGAAGACGATGTCAATAAGGCAAAAGCGGTGAAGAAGATGCTTATTGAAGAAAGGCTATGGGACCAAATTGATTTCATAGTTGCATTCATGGGTCCTATATATGAGATGATAAGGATGACGGATTTGGATAGACCTTGTCTTCACTTGGTTTATGAGTGGTGGGATGTGATGATTGAGAAAGTGAGGAATGCAATTTATAAGCCGAAATTTGCAAGTGTCTTAGCGGAGAAGGATGTAGAGGTAGATCGATTCTATGATGTGGTGTACTCCATCTTAATACATAGGTGGACTAGAAGTTCTACCTCTCTTCATTGCTTAGCACACTCTTTGAATCCAAGATATTATAGTTCTCAATGGCTTGAGGAGGTTCCTAATCGGGTTGCTCCACATAGAGATCCCGAGCTCAACAATGAAAGGAGGAAATGTCTTCAAAAGCTCTTTCCGGATTCCCAAGTTCGCAACAAAGTGATGGAGGAATTTGCCTATTTTTCATTGAACATGGGAGATTATTCAACACCCGAAGCTTTGGAGAATAAGTTTCATTTTGAGCCTATAATTTGGTGGGCAATTTATGGAGCTTCTACACCACTTCTTCAAACTTTGGCTCTTAAGTTGCTCAATCAACCTTGTTCATCTTCTTGTTGTGAACGCAATTGGAGCACATATAGTTTCATATATGGTTTGAAGAGGAACAAGTTGGAACCAAAAAGAGCTCAAGATTTGGTTTATATTCATACCAATCTTAAACTTTTGGCTAGGAGGGATCCTAACTATTACAAAAGCAAGGAAACAATGTGGGATCTTGCGGGGGATGGCCATGAGTCATTGGTGGAGGAGAATGTGGATATGCTAGAGCTTGCAACTTTATCCCTTGATGAACCGGCATTAGAGAGGGTGATTTTCAATGATGAGATGGAGTCTTGAGGCCTAGCTATATGGAGGTAAATTATATTTGAATATTTGATCAATATGAGAAGATTTACTAGGTTCATATATAATTGGCTAGCTTTATCACTTGCATTTTGACTATTTGATGTTATTTTTTAAACATTGTTATGCAATTGATAGATTTTACAACTTTATAATAGTATTATTAATTTATTTTATATATCAAATTATATATAAATATTTTTTATTTGCCGTATCGGAGCCGTGTCGAAAGATGAGTTTTTGAGATTTGCCGTGTCGCCGTGTCGCGCCGTGTCGTGTCGCCGTGTCCGTGTCTGTGTCCATGCAACGTAGCTTAGATCTATCAATAGCACCATCACTGCTTACAACATGTCAACATATATCGCATTTAAACCTATCATTTATTTTCTCAATTGTTTTGAGAACTCATAAGTACTTTAAAAGTTTGACTATTTCGACTTTGGCTTTCTATTTATGACTTTGTATTTGGTAATTTGGTTGAAGTTATATAAGACTTTGAAATTTTATTTCTATTTAACTTATTTGTTATTACTTATTTGGATTGGGTCTTTAAATTTTTTGGCCTTAAATATGTTGGTACAAGCCCATTACCAACCGTACCAACCGAGTACTAACCGTACCACTTAATTGGTATACCAACGTTATTGGTTGGTATAAATTGTGGATTTTTCATACCAAATATATATTGGTTGGTATATGGTATTGGAAAATTAAGACTGGTATATCAACCAATCCAGCCCTAAAGAAATTATGAGTGCTTGACAAGAGGAAAAGAGAAAATTTTGAAGAATTTTCAAAATGGCTATTTTGGCTTATCCAATCAGCCATATATAGTTATATGCCTTCCAAACGTAGTATTGGATAGGTAGGAGACATCTCCTAAATCTCATCTGCTGTAGTTGCTCTTAGAAAAGGATTTGATTAACAATCCAATCCAACCCAATCATGCTACCAAACACAGCCTTGAATCCGTGCAGGTTTATTTGATGGATAAGGTAAAGGAGATTTCTTCCTTCCTATAATTGGTTTTACTAGTTACCAAAAGTAGAGATTTAGTCTCACTTTGGTTCTAACTCAGCCCTCACTCTCTCAGCATTATGTGGATCTTCTGCTGACCTCAATCTATGTTAGAACTTAGAACCACTCAGTCTGTTTGCTGGTAGCACTACACTTGTACGAAACAAATAGATGGTAAAGCAATCCTGTGAGTCATGCCTTATGCTTTTAATATGGAATCAGGATAAACATGATTTGGTACAGCAAAAACTTATTCTGTGTGAAGAGGCACATATAATATTTCCTACCAAATTCTATAGTTTTGGTAGCATACGAGCTACACATGCATTGCCCCTAAATAATCAAGGTCATAACATAGGATTACATTATAGGCTTCTAGCTATATAAACTGACGCCAACCAAACCATCTCCAACGCCAAAATAAAACTATCAACTCCTCAAGCTTTTAATACTGCAACGATGAACTGTGATTCAATATACGTAGCAGCTCTCATATTTTTCATGCATTTTGTGTTTCTTACAACAAGCCATGGCAGGGTCTTCATCCCAACAGATGCCAGTCTCATTGAAAACACATGCTGGAGAACACCAAATCACAAGCTTTGTATCTCTTCCCTCAAAGAAGACCCCCGGAGCCGTGATGCGGATGTCACAGGCTTGGCTCTCATAATGGTAGATGTTGTCAAGGCTAAGGAAACTGAATGTGCATATCGAATCAATCATTTGCTTAAGCAGAGGCCTGGAGATCAATCCTTAAGCTCCTGCGCAAGCCAATACGATACCGTTATAGATGTTCTTATCCCTAGTGTCAATCAAGCTTTAACCCTAGGGAACCCTAAGTTTGCAGAGGATGGCATGAACGGCACCGCTGTCGAGGCTGAGTCATGTGAAGATTACTTTTCAGGCCATTCTCCAATGACAGATTTAAACAAAGCTTCTGAGGATGTTGCAGCTGTGGCTGCAGCAATTGTCAGAATATTGCTTTAATGCTGAGGAGCTGGACGTAAGGGCTTAGCAGGGAGATCTGTAACGGCAGTATTCCCTATCCGAATTGGATTCTGGCAGCGGTTGCTCTACTTTTTCTCACTAGTATCTGAGGGTGATCTGAGACTGCGTTTCTTGAAGAAACTTATCACAATTTTCTGCATTTCTCTCTTGTATTTAGTTCTCTCAAAGTCTCTGAACATCTTTTGTTTTGATAATCATCATGAAGAGTCACACTTATTCATTAATAATTTGACATCCTTCTCTTCAGCAACAATGTACTAAACTGCTAGACATCCTTATCATCAATGAACTTGTCTTTGAAAAACTGAGGACTCGCCCTTCTACGTAGACTTTGCTCTTGGTTTTTTACAGGTCTGTGTCAATTGGAGTTGGGCAATTAAGCCACATTACTTCGGTGCATTCCTGCCCATACTTCACCAAGATCAAAAAGTTACCGTTTTGTTTCTCATCATTGTGCTTTCTCTTTACTTCCACATTCCACACGTAATTTCTGCATGATCGATGCCTCACGTCCGGGGCAAGACAAAAATGTTAGACTTAGAATTCAAGGGTCTTCCATACGCAATTTCACACTTTCTTGACTTCTTCAGTCTTCAACCTTCATCGCCAACTTCGGCACTGGCTTACTGTTAGTTCTATATATACTTCCTCTCTGTTGTTCAAGGATCACAACCAAAACTTCGAAACTTCAAACATGGGGTATCATCACCAAGCTATTTCATCCCCAAAGATCCCTTCTTTTTTTCTTTTCTGTTTCATCACTATGTTTTTCTGCTCTCCTGCAACTGCAAAAACTTACTACACATTACAGAAAGGCTCTTCTCTCTCATTGAAACATAATGAATCAGACTTCCTGACTTCCCCAGACAACTCTTTCACATGTGGCTTCTATGGTGTAGGCACAAATGGTTTCTGGTTGGCCATCTGGTTCACCCATTCCAGGGACAGAACTGTAGTTTGGATGGCCAACAGAGACCGACCGGTCAATGGCTTAGGCTCCAGAGAAACACTGACCCGGGGTGGCTCCATGGTCTTGACAGATGTGGATGGCACACAAGTCTGGACTCCAAACGTCAACTCTAGTCTTGCCAACCTCGCTGAAAGGGGTGAGCTCTTGAATTCTGGTAAACTTGTCTTGTTGGACGCACAAGGTAAATATCTATGGTAAAGCTTTGATTTTCCTACTGATACTCTTCTCCCTAACCAACGTTTTACCAAGGGCATGGAATTGGTGTCTAATAAGAGGGGAAACTTTGGTAGTGGCTATTTTTGTTAGCATGAGTCAAATATTAGCACCGGATCTCACCAACCAAGCCGTAGTAATTGACAAATTATCTTTGGTTTCATACTTGTTAATTGGTAGCCTAGAATCCTATAAATACCATGTAATTATTCATATCGAATATAAGTGATTGTAGCTTATTCTACTTGGTATCAGAGCAAACAAAAAAGGCTCTGTTTTTCTGGGTTTTTTATTTTTTCCGGCAGACTTTTTTCTTTGGAGCTCCTGCTGCTCCTTTCTTCCCTGCCGGCCGCCCTCACTTCCGTCGAGCTCACACGTGCTATCCCACCAGACATCTGCTGGTCACTTCGCACGTATCCCGACGTTTTTCTCTTGTACTCTCACCGAGCCTACGTCGACGCCTCTCTTTACCCCGGCGCTGCTCTCTACCCCCCCCCCCCGGGGCTGCTCTCTACCACTACCTTGGTAGCATCACTTCCGTCCACACGCCATCTCGGAGCCGACGCCATCTCGGAGCCGACGAACCTCGCTGTCACCGCCATCTCGGAGCCGACGCCATCTCCAGTCCGACGATCCTCGTCCGGCTCACCCGTTCCAGCCCACTCCTCCATCTCCGACGACGACCGGTGGACCGCTCCACGTTCTTCCCTCCGCCCCATCAAGTCACCGCCAGCCGGTATCACGCTCCGGCGTCGAGTTTTTTTTTCCCGATCGAAGCATCTCCAAAATCTGCAGTCGATCCGACCCGGCCTGCAGTCAATCCGGCCCGACCCGCATACGATCCGACCCGACCGCAGACGACCCGACCCGACCGCAGACGACCCGACCCGAACGCAGACGACCCGACCCGACCCGCAGACGACCCGGCCCGGCCCAGATTCAATCCGACCCACTCCAGCCCAGAATTGATACCTCTTTATTGGCAGTGTAGGTGCACCGCCAGTGCACGTGCACCCAAGACAGATTCTTATCAGTTTTTTGGTGTTTCCGCTGTATAATTCCTGATTCTTTTTTTTATCTCCATTTCCTTTTTCAATGGGTTCTGGAGACGAATGTGATGTTCCGAAATTTGAGGTATCGGTTAAGAGTTCTGACAGTGGGTCCTTTGGGGGAACTAAACTCAATGGGACCAATTATCGCAAATGGAAGCGACTTATGACGGCTCATCTTCGAGGCATGCACAAGATGGGGCATGTAACCGGAATAACTAAAGCTCCCAGTGCAGATGATATTATTGCCTACACTAAGTGGGACGACGATGATGGTCTTGTGATGTCCGTCTTGTGGAAGGCTATGAACGAAGAGATAATTGATTTAGTGGAGGCATGTGACACTGCGCAGGCAATATGGCTGACACTTGAAGGTTTATATACTAATGACTCTGATTTCATACAGGTTCATGAGTTAATGTGCACCGCTTTGGCGATGCAACAAGATGGGCAACCTGTGGCGCAATATTTCACCAAACTAAGAAATATTTGGGCTGAGATTGATGTGAAACGTCCTTGCATGATCAAACATCAGGAGGATATTATTTGGTACCAACGTGAGAAGGAGCTTGAGCGAGTTCACCATTTCCTGAAAGGTCTTGATACTAAACATAACAATGCGAAGGGGGAATTGCTCCGCCAGACTGAGCCACCTAGCTTAATTACAGCTTTCACATATATCCGTAAGGATGAATCTCAGCAGAACAGCCTTCATCAGACACAAGTTGAAGTTTCCAGCCTTACTATTCGTGCTAGATCTTCAGCACCGCCCCTTCAGCAAGCCACTTCATCGTCACTTCATCACCGAGGACCACCACCAGGTTTCGGGAATCAGCCCCGCCCTCCTTGCTCTTATTGTCAAGATACAAACCATGCTCGTGCAACCTGTTGGAAGTTGTATCCACACCTTAGGCCCCAAAGGCCTAATTATCGTCCTAAAGCCAAAGCAGCTATTCAACTAGTCCAGGAACCAGATATTTATGGTGTGGTTGGACACGATCATCATACAGCAGGAGGAGTAACACCCACAGCATCAATAGCTGGTCGTGGTAAGATTGGTATGACTTTACATATTTCTCACTTTGGTGGTTTTGATACATGGATTATTGATTCTGGTGCGTCCGATCATATGACTTATGACAAATCTTATTTTACTATATTATCTCCTCCACCAGTACCATATGTTACTAATGCTAATGGTGAGGCATTCCCCGTATTAGGGAAAGGGTCAGTTCGTATTACTCCCACAATAGAGCTTCACAATGTGTTATATGTACCTGCTTTATCTCATCATTTGATATCGGTCCCACAATTAAACACTGAAGCTAAGTGCTCTGTGACATTTTTTCCCATGTATGTGATATTTCAGGATCTTCTCACCGGGGAGTTAATTGGTCGGGGGTATCTACGGGGCAGGTTGTTTCATCTGGATCAGACATATGCGGGAGAGAAACCAGGGGCACAGTCCCGGATCGCTTTACTCTCCACTTCTGATAAGCTAAGTGAAGTTTGGTTATGGCATCGTCGCTTGGGGCATCCTTCATTTAGTGTTATGAAAAAATCCATGCCTACTTTGTTTATTGGTGTGGATGAGTCAGTTTTTCGTTGTGAAACATGTGTTTTAGGCAAGAGTCATCGGTCTACTTATTCCCCTAGTACTTCTAATAAAAGTATCATTCCTTTTGAATTAATTCATTCTGATGTTTGGGGACCCTCCAAAGAGTCTACTGTTTCAGGAATGCAGTATTATGTGTCATTTATTGATGATTGCACACGTCTTTCATGGATTGTCCTTCTGAAAACCAAAAATGAGGTTTTTTCGGCTTTTCAAGCCTTCTATACCATTGTCCAAACACAATATAATGCCACAATAAAAATTTTTCGTTCTGATAATGGGGGGGGAATATGTAAATCGTGTCTTTCAGGAGTTCTTTAACGCACATGGCATTGTTCATCAAACAACGTGTCCTTACACACCTGAGCAGAATGGAGTTTCCGAAAGAAAAAATCGTCATTTACTTGAAATGGCTCGGTGTATTCTCTTTAGTGCCCATATGCCTAAATACCTTTGGGGTGATGCTG
The DNA here is from genome assembly GCF_933775445.1 of Argentina anserina. NCBI lineage: Eukaryota > Viridiplantae > Streptophyta > Magnoliopsida > Rosales > Rosaceae > Argentina > Argentina anserina. The sequence continues at coordinate 6,742,056 of NC_065876.1, forward strand.
TCATAACTTCTGCTCACCTCATTAATCGTCTTCCATCTCGTGTCCTTGAAGGCAAAGTTCCATATGAGGTGCTTGCATCCCATGTTTCCTTACCCTCTTTTCATAATCTTCCCGCCCGTGTTTTTGGTTGTGTTGCTTTTGTCCATCTTCCAAAACATCAGAGGTCTAAGTTGGATGCCCGAGCGGTTAAATGTGTGTTTGTTGGATACGGAGGGCATCAGAAAGGGTACCGGTGCTATCATCCACCTACCAGAAAGTATTATGTTACTATGGATGTTACTTTCTTTGAGGACATGAGCTATTTCACGTCTTCTGATACTGCCCTTCAGGGGGAGATTTCATATTTTGAAGAGCTATATCATGGAAAGGGGGAGACAAGTCAGCCAGGAGATATGGTGACAAATTCGGTTGAGATTACTGATGATTCTGGTATAGTCACTCCAGAGATTCACGTACCAGAAGGTGAGAGTACAACTGCCCCTCCTGCCTCCCCTACTGTTGTTTATACCCCTGACCAACGTTCCCCTGTTACAGAAGATCACTCATCTGAGGTTAGTCATTCTATTAGGGCTAATACTAGTGAAGCTAATAGTAGACAATATGTCTTGCCAAATAGGTCTACTCGAGGTCAGCCAACAAAAACATATGAACCTACCCTTCAGGCTAAAGCTAAGTATCCTGTGGCAAATTTTATGTCTACCAAAAGATTGTCTAAGTCATATGAATCATTTGTGAATCAAATTTCTGCTGTATCAATACCTAACAAAGTGCAGGATGCATTGGGAGATCCAAAATGGAGAAAAGCGATGGAAGAAGAGATGGAAGCATTACAGAAGAACAATACTTGGGAGCTTGTATCTCCACCACATGGCAAGAAGGCAGTGGGATGTCGTTGGGTGTTTACAGTGAAGCATAATCCAGATGGGTCAGTAAGCCGGTATAAAGCACGCCTAGTAGCAAAAGGGTTCACCCAAACATATGGCATAGACTATGATGAGACATTTGCACCTGTTGCAAAGATGAACACTATTCGGGTATTGCTCTCTTTTGCTGCTACTTTAAACTGGTCACTTAGACAATTTGATGTTAAGAATGCATTCCTTCATGGAGAACTTACAGAAGAAGTGTATATGGATCTTCCTCCTGGATATGTGGCAGCTTCTCCAGATAACTTTGTATGCAGATTAAGAAAGTCTTTGTATGGTCTTAAACAGTCTCCTCGTGCTTGGTTTGGAAGATTTTCACAATTCATGAAGAAAATTGGCTACAAGCAGAGTAATTCAGACCACACATTATTTCTCAAACACCAACAAGGGAAGGTAACAGCCCTAATTATATATGTTGACGATATGGTAGTTACTGGTAATGATACTATTGAGATGGATAGATTACAGAAGCAGCTAGCTACAGAGTTTGAGATGAAAGACTTAGGAACACTCAAGTACTTCTTGGGCATTGAGGTAGCCCGGGGAAGTGATGGTATCTATCTATGTCAGAGAAAGTACATCCTTGATCTACTAACAGAAACAGGTATGTTGGATTGCACTCCAATTGATACTCCTATTGAGCAGAACCATCGGTTAGCAGAGTACCCAGATCAGGTGCCTACTGACAAGACTCGTTATCAGAGGATAGTTGGACGCCTGATTTATTTATCACATACCAGACCAGATCTTGCATATGCAGTAAGTGTAGTGAGTCAGTTCATGCATAATCCCAGTATGGATCACATGGATGCTGTTGTGAGGATTTTGAGGTACTTGAAGTCAGCTCCAGGGAGAGGAGTGATGTTTTCTAAACACAACAATATCATTAAGGTTTGTGGTTTCACAGATGCAGACTGGGCTGGAAATATTACAGATCGGAGATCCACATCAGGGTATTTTACCTTTGTTGGAGGTAATCTTGTTACTTGGAAGAGTAAGAAACAAAAGGTGGTAGCTCGATCTAGTGCTGAAGCAGAATACAGAGGTATGGCTCAGGGAGTATGCGAGTTGTTATGGCTTAGAAATTTGCTACAAGATTTGGGTGTTAAGCCTAAGTGTGCTATGCAGCTGTACTGTGACAACAAGGCAGCTATTGATATTTCACAGAATCCTGTACAACATGATCGTACAAAGCATGTGGAGGTTGATCGTCACTTTATAAAGGAGAAGCTAGATGCTGAGACCATTAGCTTTCCTTTTGTTCCTTCAGAAGATCAACTTGCAGATATACTCACAAAAGGAGTGTCTAAGAAGGCTTTTTATGACTCACTTAGCAAATTGGGCATGGTCGATGTGTATGCACCAACTTGAGGGGGAGTGTTAGCATGAGTCAAATATTAGCACCGGATCTCACCAACCAAGCCGTAGTAATTGACAAATTATCTTTGGTTTCATACTTGTTAATTGGTAGCCTAGAATCCTATAAATACCATGTAATTATTCATATCGAATATAAGTGATTGTAGCTTATTCTACTATTTTAGTCTCTATTTTGATAGTGATAATGTGTTGAGGCTCGTGGATAATGATCCTGACATTTCAAGTCTTTACTGGCCTACTCCTGGTCTTACTGTGTATAAGAATGATAGAACAGATTACAACAATAGCAGAATTGCTGTTTTTGATGATTTAGGTAGATTTCTGTCAAGTGATAAATTGCAGTTTAGTGCTAGTGACATGGGTTTGGGGCCGAAAAGGCGGTTGTCAATAGATTATGATGGAAATTTGAGACTCTATAGTCTAAATTCAACCGGTTTTTGGCTGGTGACATGGTAGGCTGTCATTAGAAAGTGTAGGATTCATGGGATTTGTGGGAGAAATGGGATTTGCGTTTATACACCAGAGCCTAAATGTTCATGTCCTCCTGGCTATGAGGTGTTGGATATAACAAAGGTTGCAAGCCTAAGTTTAACCTTACATGCTCAGAGCCGGTAAAATTTGTAGAGGTTTCAAATGTGGACTTCTATGGATTTGATCTCAATTTTAGTACCTCCATTACATTTGAGGCCTGCAAAAAACTCTGTCTAGACGATTGCAGGTGTCAAGCATTTCGTTATAAACTAGCAGTAAACTCAACGACTTTGTGTTTCACAAAAGGTTTCCTATACAATGGGCAAAAGTCTCCAGAGTTCCCAGGCAAGTTATACTTCCAACTACCTCTTACTGTGGAAACATCACTACCTGTCAAGCTGAATGTGACTGAGTCATGCATGAACAATGCGACCATGAAAATGACAGTAGGTGCTGCTTCAATGTACGACAAAGCTACCAAAAGGGTGAGATGGGTATATCTGTATTCCTTTGCTTCTACACTTGGTTTAGTTGAATTTCTTTTCATAGTATCAGATTGGTGATTACTTTTCCAAAGACATGATGCTGTCGCTCCCATCTTACAAGATGACTTTCGTCGGATTTCGATCAAGTCATTTCAGAATGTATCTCTATTCCGAGCTCAAGAAGGCAACTCAAAACTTCAAGGAAGAGTTGGGAAGAGGGGCTTCTGGAGCTGTGTAAAGGGTCCTAGAAGACAAAAGAGTTGTAGCTGTCAAGAAATTGGGAGATATTTATCACGGAGAGAATGTGTTCTTGGCAGGGCCGGCATGGATTGAGATTTTGTTTATGTTCTTTGTTGAAGTTTATCAAGACATAGGAGGTCATGTTTTTTGACTCCTCATTTGTTAAATAAATAAATAAAGGTTTAACAAAAAAAAATCTAGGGCCTCAACAATATTTTTTATATGCTTGCATTTTAAAAAGAAAACAATTAAGAAGAAAATTCTTTTTAATTATGCATGAGTTATGTAATAGTCACTGATTATATCTCTCTATTTCTTATTATAATGCATAAATTATGCAATAAACATTATAACTCTCTTTCTTATTACATTTTTTCCATCAATCATTGAGGCAAAAATCTTCTTAATTCATGGTTTTTCTTTCTTAATCTAAGGCACACAGGGCCAGCCTGCCCAGAACACATTCTCTCCGTGATAAATATCTCCCAATTTCTTGACAGCTACAACTCTTTTGTCTTCTAGGACCCTTTACACAGCTCCAGAAGCCCCTCTTCCCAACTCTTCCTTGAAGTTTTGAGTTGCCTTCTTGAGCTCGGAATAGAGATACATTCTGAAATGACTTGATCGAAATCCGACGAAACTCACGAAAGTCATCTTGTAAGATGGGAGCTACAGCATCATGTCTTTGGAAAAGTAATCACCAATCTGATACTATGAAAAGAAATTCAACTAAACCAAGTGTAGAAGCAAAGGAATACAGATATACCCATCTCACCCTTTTGGTAGCTTTGTCGTACATTGAAGCAGCACCTACTGTCATTTTCATGGTCGCATTGTTCATGCATGACTCAGTCACATTCAGCTTGACAGGTAGTGATGTTTCCACAGTAAGAGGTAGTTGGAAGTATAACTTGCCTGGGAACTCTGGAGACTTTTGCCCATTGTATAGGAAACCTTTTGTGAAACACAAAGTCGTTGAGTTTACTGCTAGTTTATAACGAAATGCTTGACACCTGCAATCGTCTAGACAGTTTTTTGCAGGCAGTGGTTCTGGGCAGAAGTAACCACAATCGGGAAGATCCATCACATGAATCTTGTTGTTAGTGCGATTCACTTTAGCTACTTTAGCATGATTGATTCCGTAAATCACGGGAGTGATTCACTGAGGAAATCAAGGCAACAATTGTCATCAAAAGTACTTTAGTTAGCTTATATAGGTCAGTTTGATGTTGTATAGAATGAATTAAGTGATCAAGTAATATAACCAAGTTATTCAATTTGGTATCAGAGCTATGCTCTGTTTTTACCTGGGTTTGTTGTTTGCAGTTTTTTGATGCTAAGCCGCCGAGCTTGCTGCCTTGGAGCACACACTGCCGACAACGTCAGCAACCTTGCAACTCGGCGACGTCACCTCCCTTCCTCGGAGCAGTCTCCCACAGCAACGAAACCAGTCGGAATACCCGACCGTTCCCCGGCAGAGTCGACTCCGACGAGCGCCGATCTCCCCGCTGCTGCAGACCTTTCCACCGGCGGCATCTTCTCGACGCCTTGACGAGCGCCGTCGCCGTTCTCCTTCCAGCGTGCCAAGCCAAACCCGGGTCCGTTTCTTCCGCCGCGCCTTTCATCGCCTGTTGGTGTCAAGGACACCAACTCCAGCTACCATCATCAGATCCCCAGCTACCATCATCAGATCATCATCATCACCATTCGATTCAGTCCGTCCCTTTGATCAAACCTCGATCTGAATCGGTTCTTCGCCGATCGAAAACCCGCTCGTCACCCGAAGTCGTTCCTCCGCTGTTAGACTAGCAGCTGTTGCACCAACTCGATCAGGTTTGCCTCGCCGTCGTAGATCTCCAGCCGCGAACTCTTCATCGCCGCGAACTCTTCATCGCCGCGAACTCTCCATCGCCGCGAACTCACCATCGCCGCGCTCTGCATCTCTCAAGTCGCCGAAGCTTTAAGAATCGAATCGCCACAGATCCGACTCGACCCGACCCGGCCCATATTCAAGCAGCCCGGCCTAGATTCGAGCAGCCCGGTCAACTCAACCCGACCCGGTCAGCTCAACCCGACCCGGTCCGGTTATCTTGAGTCAGTGCCAGTGCACCGACAGTGCCAGTGCACCAGCGACAGATTGTTCTCCATTTCTCGCGTTTGTTTGCTGTCTAAATCCCTGATTTTTTACATTATTCAATGGGTTCCTCCATCGTTGGCCGCGGTCAAATTGGTATGGCTCTTAATATTTCTCACTCTGTTAGTTTTGATACATGGATTATTGATTCTGGTGCATCTGATCATATGACTTATGACCGATCTTATTTCACCGTATTGTCTCATCCACCCGTATCATATGTTACTAATGCTAATGGTGAGGCATTTCCAGTGTTAGGGACTGTGTCCGTTCGTATTACTCCTACCATAGAGATTCACAATGTACTCTATGTACATGCTTTATCTCATCATTTGATATATGTTCCCCAATTAAACGCTGACGCTCAGTGTTCTGTGACATTTTTTCCTATGTATGTGATCTTTCAGGATCTTCTCACCGGACGGGCAATTGGTCGGGGGTATCTGAAGGGCCGGTTGTTTCATCTGGATCTGACATACGCAGGGGAAAAACCAGGGGGACAGTCTCGGACCGCTTTACTCTCAACTTCTGACAAGTTAAGTGAAGTTTGGTTATGGCATCGTCGCTTAGGGCATCCATCTTTTAGTGTTATGAAAAAATCCATGCCTACTTTGTTTATTAGTGTGGACGAGTCTTCTTTGTGTTGTGAGACATGTGTTTTGGGCAAGAGTCATCGATCTACTTATTCCCCTAGTACTTCTACTAAAAGTTTTCTTCATTTTGAATTAATTCATTCTGATGTTTGGGGGTCCTCTAAAGAGTCTACTGTGTCAGGAATGCGATACTTTGTGTCATTTATTGATGATTGCACACGTCTTTCATGGATTGTTCTTCTTAAAAATAAAAATGAGGTTTTTTTAGCCTTTCGTGCCTTCCATACCTCTGTCCAAACACAATATAATGCTACCATTCGAGTTCTTCGTTCTGATAATGGGGGGGAATATGTGAATCATGTCTTTCAGGAGTTCTTTAACACACACAGGATTGTTCATCAAACAACGTGTCCTTACACACCTGAGCAAAATGGAGTTTCTGAAAGAAAAAATCGTCATTTACTTGATATGGCTCGGTGTATTCTTTTTAGTGCCCACATGCCTAAATACCTTTGGGGTGATGTTGTCATTACTTCCGCCCACCTTATTAATCGTCTTCCATCTCGTGTCCTTCAAGGGAAAGTTCCCTATGAGGTACTTGCATCTCATGTTAAAATACCATCTTTTCATAATCTTCATGCCCGTGTTTTCGGTTGTGTTGCTTTTGTTCATCTTCCGCAACATCAGCGTTCTAAGTTAGATGCCCGAGCAGTTAAATGTGTGTTTGTTGGGTACGGAAGCCATCAGAAATGGTACCGGTGCTATCATCCCCCTACTCGGAAGCACTATGTCACTATGGATGTTACCTTTTTTGAGGACATGAGTTATTTTTCCTCTTCTGATACTGCTCTTCAGGGGGAGAATTCATATTTTGAAGAGCTGTATCATGGAGAGTGGGAGACAAATGAACCAGTCGATATGGTAACAGGTTCCGTTGAGATTACCAAGGTATCAGCCACACAGGCACCACCGGAGGTCGTCACTCAAGAGATTCAGACACCAGAACCTGACAACACAACTGCCCCTCATGTATCCCGTACTACTGTTTATACCCCTGACCAATGCTCTCCTAGTACAGAAGATCACTCATATGAGGTTAGTCATTCTATTCAGGCTAATCGTAGACAATATGTTTTGCCAAATAGGTCTACTTGAGGTCAACCAACAAAAAAATATGAATCTACCCTTCAGACTAAAGCCAAGTATCCGGTGGCCAATTTCATATCTACCAAAAGGTTATCTAAGTCATATGAGTCATTTGTGAATCAAATATCTACTGTATCAGTACCTAACAAAGTGCATGATGCATTGGGAGATCCAAAATGGAGGAAATCAATGGAAGAAGAGATTGAAGCATTACAAAAGAACAATACTTGGGAGCTTGTACCTCCACCATATGGCAAGAAGACTGTAGGATGTCGATGGGTGTTTACAGTGAAGCACAATCCAGATGGGTCTGTAAGCCGGTATAAAGCACGCCTAGTAGCAAAGGGGTTCACCCAGACATATGACATAGACTATGATGAGACATTTGCACATGTTGCAAAGATAAACACTATCCAGGTATTGCTCTCTATTGCTGCTAACTTGAACTGGCCACTTAGGCAGTTTGATGTTAAGAATGCATTTCATTCATGGAGAACTAACAGAGGAAGTATACATGGATCTTCCGCCTCGATATGTGGCAGCTTCTCCCGATAACTTTGTATGCAGATTGAGGAAGTCTTTATATGGTCTTAAACAGTCTCCTCGTGCTTGGTTTGGAAGATTCTCATAATTTATGAGGAAAATTGGATACACGCAGAGTAATTCAGACCACACATTATTTCTCAAACACCAACAAGGGAAGGTAACAGCCCTAATCATATATGTTGACGATATGGTAGTTACTGGTAATGATACTATTGAGGTGGACAAATTACAAAAGCAGCTAGCCACAGAGTTTGAGATGAAGGACCTAGGTACACTCAAGTACTTCTTGGGTATTGAGGTAGCCCGGGGAAGTGATGGTATCTATCTGTGTCAGAGGAAGTACATCATTGATCTACTAACAGAGACATGTATGTTAGATTGCACTCCAATTGATACTCCTATTGAGCAGAACCATCGGTTAGTATAGTACCCAGATCAAGTGCCCACTGATAAAACTCGTTATCAGAGGCTAGTTGGACGTCTGATTTATTTGTCACATACCAGGCCAGATGTTGCATATGCAGTAAGTGTAGTGAGTCAGTTCATGCATAATCCGAGTGTGGATCACATGGATGCTGTTGTGAGGATTTTGAGGTACTTGAAGCCAGCTCCAGGGAGAGGAGTAATGTTTTCTAATCACAACAATATCCTTGAGATTTGTGGCTTCACAGATGCAGACTGGGCTGGAAATATTACCGATCGGAGGTCCACATCAGGATACTTTACCTTTGTTGGAGGCAATCTTGTTACGTGGAGGAGTAAGAAACAAAATGTGGTAGCTCGATCTAGTGCTGAAGCAGAATACAGAGGTATGGCTCAGGGAGTGTGTGAATTGTTATGGCTTAGAAATTTGCTACAAGATTTGGGTATTAAGCTTAAGAGTGCTATGCAGCTGTACTGTGACAACAAGGCAGCTATTGATATTTCACATAATCCTATGCAATATGATCGTACAAAACATGTGGAGGTTGATCGTCACTTTATAAAGGAAAAGCTAGACGCGAAGGTCATTAGTTTTCCTTTTGTTCCTACAGAAGAGCAACTTGCAGATATGCTCACAAAAGGAGTGTCTAAACAGGCTTTTTATGACGCACTTAACAAGTTGGGCATGGTTGATGTATATGCGCCAACTTGAGGGGGAGTGTTAGTGCGATTCACTTTAGCTACTTTAGCATGATTGACTCCGTAAATCACGGGAGTGATTCACGGAGGAAATCAAGGCAACAATTGTCATCAAAAGTACTTTAGTTAGCTTATATGGGTCAATTTGATGTTGTATAGAATGAATTAAGTGATCAAGTAATATAACCAAGTTATTCAATTCTTCTGAGAACATGGGGATTCTGTTCAGATAATAAACATAGGCTCCTGATCACTGAGTACATTGAAAATGGATCTTTGGACAAGCATCTGTTCCCTCCAAGTTTTCTTGCATGGAAAGAAAGGTTTAAAGTTGCATTAGGGATAGCTAAAGGTTTGGCCTATCTTCACCATGAGTGTCTAGAGTGGATTATACATTGTGATGTGAAGCCTGAAAATGTACTACTAGACAGTAATTTTGAACCAAAGATTGCAGATTTTGGACTTTCAAAGTTATCGCAGAGAGGCAGCCGCGGTGCACAGTTCTCTCATATGAGAGGAACAAAAGGGTACATGGCCTCAGAGTGGGCTTTGAACCTTCCAATCACTGCAAATTTGCAAAAGTTGATGTGTACAGTTATGGAGTGATGATTCTAGAGATAGTTAGGGGTGTTCGGCTTTCAAGTTGGGTGATGTAGGATGACGAGGAGATAGAGACAGAGCTGACAAGGTTTGTAAGGGAAGCAAAACAAAGAATTCAATATGGAGAAGAATCGTGGATAGAGGATATGATATATTTTATTATAAATTATAATATTTTGCCGGTGTCATAGCACGACCTACGGGAAGCTGACTCACTTGGATCCAAGATTGGATGGTGAATACATCAGGAGTCAAGCTGCAAAGATGGTTGAGATTGGCGCTTATTGTGTGGAGGAAGATAGGTCTAAAAGACCAACAATGGATGCAGTTGTACAAATGTTGCTAGAATGTTAAAGGTGAATCTCTATATTCATTCTCCAAAAATAAAGCAGCACTTAAGCTGTATGCTGTTGATTTCTTTTCTTGGTTTGGTAAGAACTACAAGTTGTACTACTGTTGCTTGTGATGAATTTCGGTGTTTGACACTGTTTCTTTAGTTCACTGAAACTTTTTTAGTAATACTCGTAATGAAAGTTTATTTAGCACTGGTCTCAATTATGACACTTGTAATTGAAGCCCATCTTCTTCAGCTTAGTGAAATCACTTTTGCTTCCTTCACTTGATCTGAACTGAATTCAACAAAACGTAGAAAAAAATTGGAAACATTCATGCGTTAACTACGAGTATACTAACACTGTTCTACGTTGAATCTTTTTTTCTTTAATAGATTGGCGGGCAACAACACAACAGAATCTTTTATATATCTGTTGTACTATTGAAATGCTTAAATGCATTTCGAAAATTTGAGATGCTTATTGTATATAAGAATATTGAAGTTGAAATGCTTATTGTGTATGAGAAATTTTATCTTCTTCCTTGATGCAAAAGCTAGCTGGAATGTCATGTAAACAATTCTGCAATTCAACTCTTCCTTCAGTCTTCAATCTTCTTCGCTAAAATTGGCATTGACCTTCTATACACAGTATATACTAATATACGTCCTCTGTGATGTTCAAGAATTACAACAATACTTGAAACTTCAAAAATGGGGTAGATCATCAAGCTGTTATACCCCCAAGTTCCATACTCTTCTTATTTTCTTTTTCATCACCGTGTTTTTCTACTCTCCTACAACTGCAAAAATTTACTACACATTACAGAGAGGCTCTTTTATCTCAGTGAAACATGATGTATCAGACTTCCTGACCTCCTCAGACAACTCTTTCACATGTGGCTTCTATGGTGTTGGCACAAATGCCTACTGGTTCTCCATCTGGTTTACCAACACCATTGATAGAACCGTAATCTGGATGGCCAACAGAGACCGACCCGTTAACAGCTTAGGCTCCAGAGTCACACTGACCCCAGATGGCTCCATGGTCTTGACAGATGTGGATGTCACACAAGTCTGGTCTCCCATCCTCAAATTTGCTGAAAAGGTTGAGCCTTTGAATTCTGGAAACCTTGTTCTGAGGGGCCTGCAAGGTGAAATCTTATGGCAAAGCTTCGATTTTCCTACTGATACTCTTCTCCCTAACCAACTTCTTACCAAAGACATGAAGTTGGTGTCTAATAAGTTAGGGAGTAGTAACTTTGGTAGTGGCTATTATAATCTCCATTTTGGTAGTGATAATGTGTTGCGGCTCTTATATGATGGTCCTGACATTTCAAGTCTCTACTGGCCTAATCCAGCTAATGTTGTGTATACCAATGGTAGAACAAACTATAACAGTAGCAGAATTGTTTTTTTTTTTTTATGATTTAGGTAAATTTTTGTCTAGTCATCAATTGAAGTGTAGCGCAATTGACTTTGGTTTGGGGCCATGGAGGCGGTTGACTATAGATTATGATGGGAATTTGAGACTCTATAGTCTAAATTCAACAGGGTTTTGGGTGGTGACATGGGAAGCTGTCAAACAGGTGTGTAGAGTTCATGGGGTTTGTGGGAGAAATGGGATTTGTGTTTATACACCAGAGCCTAAATGTTCATGTCCTCCTGGCTAAGAGGTGTTGGACAAAACTAACTGGAACAAAGGTTGCAAGCCTAAGTTCAACCTCACATGCTCAAAGTCAGTGAAATTTGTAGTGCTTCCAAATGTGGACTACTATGGATTTGATCTCAATTTTAGTGCCTCCATTACCTTTGAAGCTTGCAAAAAACTGTGCGTAGATGACTGCCGGTATCAAGCATTTCGTTACAGGCTAGCACAAAAATCAGTCAGTACTTTGTGTTGTACAAACGATGCTCTTTTCAACGGGCGCAAGTCTTCGTATTTTCCAGGCATCTTATACATGAAAGTACCTCTTAGTGTGAATACATCATCACCTACCAAACTCAGAGTGACTAATTCATGCATGGCCAACGAGACCAAGGCTGTGACAGTAGGTTCTGCTTCAATGTATGACAAAGCAACCAAAAGGGTGAAACGGGTGTATCTGTATTCTTTTGCTTATCCAGTTGGTGTGGTTGAATTTCTTTTCATAGTATCAAGTTGGTGGTTACTTTTTCGTAGACATGGCGCTGTAGCTCCCACCTTGCATGATGACTTTCGTCGAATTTCAAGTCATTTCAGAATGTATCTATAATTCTATATTCCGAGCTCAAGAAGGCAACTCAAGACTTCAAGGAAGAGCTGGGAAGAGGGGCCTCTGGAACTGTGTACAAGGGTGTTCTAGAAGACAAAAGAGTTGTAGCTGTCAAGAAATTGGAAGATATCTATCATGCAGAAGATGTGTTTCGGGCAGAAGTGAGCACAATCGGAAAAATCCATCACATGAATCTAGTGAGAACATGGGGATTCTGTTCAGAAAATAACTATAGGCTACTGATTACTGAGTTCATCGAAAATGGTTCGTTGGACAAGCATTTGTTCCCTCCAAGTTTTCTTGCATGGAAAGAAAGGTTTAAAGTTGCAATGGGGATAGCTAAAGGTTTGGCCTATCTTCACCATGAGTGTCTAGAGTGGGTTATACACTGATGTGAAGCCTGAAAATGTATTTTTAAACAGTAATTTTCAGCCAATTATTGCTGATTTTGGGCTTGCAAGTTGCAAAGTTATCTCAGAGAGGCAGCCGGGGACAACAGTTCTCTAGAATGAGGGGAACAAAAGGGTACATGGCTCCGGAGTGGGCTTCTAACCTTCCAATCACTGCAAAAGTTGATGTGTTCAGTTATAAAGTGATGATTCTAGAGATTGTAAAAGGTATTCGGCTTTCAGGATGGGTGATGGAGGATGATGAGGAGATAGAAACAGAGATGACAAAATTTATCAGAGTAGCCATACATAGAATTCAACATGGAGAATAGTCATGGATAGAAAATATATTGCTTCTCAAAAAAAATAGAGGATATATTGGATCCAAGGTTGGATGGTGAATACAGCAGGAGCCAAGCAGCAAAGATGGTTGAGATTGGTATTTCCTGTGTGGAGGAAGATAGGGCTAAAAGACCAACAATGGATGCAATTGTACAAATGTTGCTAGAATGTTAAAGGTGAGTCTCTAAATTCATTCTAAGTTGACAGTCTTTTTTGGTTTGGGTATTACTACTGTTGCTCTGGTAGAAGTTCAAGGTTTTGTCAAGTAATACTTGTAATGAGAGTTCCTTAGCTTTTATCACTCATCTCAATTATAAGCGTTGAGATTAAAGTTATCCTTCTGTTTTAAATTTCCAGTGTTCAGCCACAACTTATACAACTGTAATGGCTTGTTCTTGTTTCCTTAGTATGGAAATCAAATGTGTTAAGTACTTAAGTTTACTTATGAACAACAAATCATTTGATGAATAAAGGTAGAAACTTCATTCAATGAATAATGCTTGGGTAGAAATCACATTGCATATGTAGAATAATCATGTCATATTTGAATCAAGCAGTTATTTTACTTCATCTCTGATGGCAAATATAATGGCATTGGACCTTTGCGTTTTTGAATTACCAGGATTAAACTGCTTGAGAAAAGGAGATCACATTTAACTTCTTTGCCCATGCTACACTGTCATCTAGTATCTCCTTCATGCCAAACTTGTACTGGAAGCCTATCTTCTTCAGCTTACTGAAATCACTTTTGCTTCCTTCTTTAGGCCCTTCAGTCGATCTGAAATGAATTCAACAAAATCATTAAAAAAGAAAAAAAAATATTGGATATATTCATGGATAAATTACGAGTCCTAAAACAGTGTTGGATCCCTTACTCTTTATGTAACTTGTATTCTGGGTAAGTTTCGTGGAAGTACATTGCAATTTCTTTGATAGGGTGCCGGGCAACAGCACAACAGAATCTGCCTTTCATTGATGGTTGTTCCATGCAGAAGATATGTGCTTGACAAACATCATCAACGTGCACCAGAGGAATTGATCCCATGAATTCTTGCATGAATTTTAAGGCATTGCAAGAAAACAAGTCCCCAGTAAGTTGTGCCAGTATCACTCCCACACTTGAAACCAGATTTGGAAGAAGACTTTCTCCTCCCACTAAGCCACAAGGAAGAGTTACCACTTCTAGTTTACTATCACCAAAGTCATTGTAGCTCAGCATTACTTTCTCACCTAAAGTCTTTGATTTAATGTATCCCTTCAGCAAATAATTTTCCACTTGAAAGTTTGAGCATACTTGATTCATAACTGTCAATAAATGAATCAAAATTCAAGAGGAGAAAAGCTACCATCGTGTAAGCATTGCCATAAGTAGATGAGGCATCCAGCGGTGTCCAACATGACTCATCAAGTATGGGTTTGAAGCCAACTCCATCATCCTTTCTTGAAGACATAGAAAGTGTGCTTCCAGTGTAGATCAGTCGCTTAACTGTCTGAGATCGAATGCAAGAATAAGCAATTATTCTCACCCCAGCAACAGCAGCTTCAGTAGTGTCCTTGTACTGCAACATACTCAAATCTTTAGATTTTCAATCACTAGCAAATTCACTACACCAGAGAACAAAATGACAATAATATATATCATATATGTATATATATATATATATATATAGATTCCATCGCAAAAAAAAAAAGTTAGATGAAGAAAAAAAAAACAGTTCAGCTGTGTATGTATAATTCTAGTAATAACATTATATTGATGTCAGTGATTTTGTACTAATTAAGATACTGACCTGGGAGCTTTGGGGGTTATGTTGTAGAGGAGTTGCAACATGAAAAACAAACTCACACCCTTCAATAGCTGGCTCGAACTCATTAGGATCGTATATGTCAGCTCTGAACAGCAATAAATTGGTGTCTGCATTGGGGAGAGACTTCAGAAGGCCTACTTTCGATGCATCCTCTGAAATATTCAGTAAAACAAACCAGAACTAAGAGGGTTGCATATATACACAGATAATCGTACATGGAAAATGCATAAACAGAGAGAAACCTAAGTTTCTGAGAGTGGCCCTTCTCTAGAAGCTTCTTGACAAGCATACAGCCAATATATCCAGAACCACCTGTAACGCAAACTCTCGAGACCTTCTTCACCATTGTTCTCCCTTCCTATTGTTCAAAATCAATTTAGTTTACAAACTTATCAAACTGTCAAATACCATGTGTTATAACTTATAAGAAAGAGTAGAGTAACAGGTAGCAATGGAGCAACCGAGCAATGGTTATGTTTCGTTTTGTTCTCTGGTCCAAAGTGTTACACGCTGGCAAAAAAAATTGCATTTGGTCCACTCCACATGAATATGAAAATGATCGATTGGCTAGTATCAGTCTCGCATATGTAGTACGAATATTATTATGCAGTTGATCTTAATCTCCGTTTGTCCACGGCGGCAAGTAACGGATCATTTAAGAGCATCAATGTTTCTACGGTTTTTGAAAATGACATGCCAAACTTCCTACGGCATTCATCAGATAATTGTGAGACGAGACCAAGAGTATTGACCACACTTTCAATACTGAATAACTTGAACAAATGTGCGAAGTGGATTTCACTAATCTTCGATCTAGAAATTTAGGTTGCTCCTCCAAGATAAACAGGAAGTTGCCACTCTAGCATATACCAGCGGAGGAAGTAAAGGACTAGTAAGTGGGTTCCAATGTAGCTTCTTCATGCCAAATGCCATTTAAATTAGACTGCCACAACCGTACTACCCCGTCGCTCCCAGTAGACGCCAAGGTCATTCCACTCATGTCCCACTCCAGTTGCCAGACCTGATTGCAAGACATTAATCAATTAGGAGGCTCATAACCTTAATTCAAGATAATTCACATTTTTTCTTGTTTTAAGGCTCCGCAATTTTATAACTCCCCATATATACAGGCTTGTTCATATATACTCACTTCACATTAAAGCCTTTCTTGCTACTATTTAAGTAACAATTTGTTGCCGAAACACAGAAATTATGATTGGAAATACATTCAAATAGTTAGTATTAGTACCTCGCCTCTGTGACCAGAGAGTTGTGCGACCTTCTCTGTAAGGAGCCTTCCATCTGAGTCGGGGTTCAATCCAAGATGCCATATTGATATACCCTTGTAAGTGGCAACAGCAATCACCTCATAGGGCCTAAACAAAATTTACACACGTTCAAGATATTGATAAAAGTAGCTTTACTCCACTTTCCCCTCAAATTGCAAAACACTATTTGAGTGTTTCTTACATAAATATGAATCAATAAAGTTCAGTTTTATACACATCGAGTTGATAATTTCCTACCTGCCGATGTTTGGTGCCCAAGCAACCGCATATACCTGATCACCCTTCTCATTAGGAGAAGCCAACTCTGCAACTGGGAGCCATCTTTGATGAGCTTGATCAAATTCCCATACCTGTAAATTAAATTATAAGATCATAGCCTATCCCTTTGCATCATTTAGAAAAATTATGCCATAACTTTTTTTTAATGATTTGGTTTATATGTCGTAGAATCTTTATTGACAGAAAATTGTTATTAAACACTAAGATAGTGGACAGACATCAGTTCAGCAATCCGAAGGTTATTCTACACAAAGATTTTGTTTCCCCTTCAGAGCATTGCTCTTTCCATATGCATATTTAGAAAAAGCCTTTACCAATTTGGCACAGTTGCAACTTTTTAGAAGTCATATCATCAAGTGAACCTATAATGCTCCATATGATACTACAATTTCTGAAACATAATGTAAATATGACAAGTGCTTAACTAGCGTGTAAAGAAATTAAAATTGGGAGGGAGGAAGGGAGACAAGAAAGAGAGAACATTGCAATATTTAAGATAGGAAAGTACAAGTTTACCTTGGAGGAATTAAGTTGTAGCGTGTCTGAATTGAAACCCAAAACAAAGCTTGTTTCCTGGCTTTCTCCTCCTCTTGGGTTCCATGATATAGATGCAGATAAGCACACAGCTTTCCCAGTTGTAGACACCGAATCAATAACATTATGAATTTCCGCCTAGTGCAAAGGTCGTGAAAAGTAAAAGGTCAAGAGCTGTACCAAGTTGTCAATACTCATTCAAACATAGACAGCATTCTTGTCTGGACATAAACCTAAGGCAAGGTGTCATACCCTAAACATTCTTGACAAATCACACAGCCTATTTGACTTCGCAGATGCATAATATGGACTGACCAGCACATGAGATGGTTTACGACAATATATAGATAGATGGGGGAACCATGTCAAGAAGAAACATGCATGACAACAACCCAGAAAGAAGAAACCAGAGCAACAGAAACGTAATGAGGGGAACTATAAGAAAACTGTCGACAAGTATGTGCTGGCTCAAGGTTGAATTTTGTATAGTCTAAGCACAATCAGAAAACTCAGAATCGAGTTTACTGCATAATAGTATCACATCAGACTGAATAAGATAATAGGATCACCTGAAGCTGCCAGTTCTTCAATTCCAAGGGATCAAGTAGTTCATAGAGTTTGACATTGCCGTCCGAATATGCAGTGACCTATGAAATAAACAAGCTTTATTGAATTTCATTCTCTCAAATATATATCTCCACTAAAAATGCTGCACAGAGTTTCTAAAAACACCAATTACATATACGAAAAGGAGAATGGGCAAATCGGTAAGCAACCCAACATTCACCAAGCTGAAATAAAAGCCAGAAATAGAAGCTACAAATGCTAACCATTTTCAAACTCGACGATGAACCTCCGAATTGCACATCTAGCAGCTGAGTTGAATCACTTGGAAAGCTTTTGCACAGCTTCCATTGAAGTGGTTGTGCATCTACACAACATTAAAACCATATCTTCCATCATATACAATGCTGATCACTAATAATATTGCCGACACAAGCATTATAACATCACGAAACACAATTTCTAAACAAGTACATTGAATTCAAAAGTACCTTCGACAGTCTCTTCCCACAAAGACAACGTTCCATCGCCACAAACACACGCCACGGCGTGACCGAACTGCGGAGGAACCCAAACAACTTTCACAATGCCGGAAGCGTGGTGAACCTGCAAACCCAAAACAACAATCAAAACTGATGTGAACAGAACAAAACAAGTAAAATCTATGTCTTTTGTTTTTTGGGGTAGAATTGGAAATAGTGAAAAGAGAGAAGTGGGTTATTGAAGAGATGGATGGGAATGGTGGGGGACCTTGAATTTAGAGGTGGAGGAGAAAGAGGAGGAAGAAGGGTGGGGGGAGTCGAAGATGGTGAGAGTTCCGTCGAGGGAGCCGGTGGCTAGTCTCTGGGAGGAGTAATTCCAAGAGGAGCAGGTGGTTCCTTTATCAAGAGTCACCAGAGATTTCTCCATCTCCGTCGTCGAAGCGCCTGGAGCTCCGACTGTAATGGGCGTCGATTATCGGAAGAGGTGGAGGAAAAGAAGGTTTTAGTTTGTAGAAAAGGGTTTTGGTACGAATCGGGTCAAGTCCGTTTAGATGTGTTGGCTTCTTGGAAGATTTACTCCAACTTGTTACTTTCTACCGGATTAAAGGTTACATTTCCTTGTAGTTTTTTTATTTTTTCTTTCTGGTCAGTACAGAATTGGGTCATGTATCAATTTGGCTTTCAATCTTTTCATAGATGATACTGGTGTGGAACTCAATATTTTTCTAATCAGATAAGCAATTCAAATGCGACATGCAACTAGTTCTTCGTATTAGAAGATGAGACCATATTGTCAGGCCAAATGGTATAACAAACAGTAATGCATTTCAATCTCAAGTAAAGTTATTGGACCAAACAGCGATGAGTGTGAATACCAAATGAATGGCGTTTCTATATTAAAAACAAATTGGTGTTGCAACGTACTCAAAGTACAACAGGCAAGCTTCTACATAAATTGATTTATATTTTAGAATAGTAATGTGGTTGATCACTACAAAATTGAAGTTTTATATATATATAAACGAGTTCATTTATTTGAGTCTAATTTGTTGTTGTATCGGCACATATAATAATTATGAGTTTTCTTATAAAGGCGCGCAAGTTTTTTTGTCTTATAACCTAAAGGTTAGGTGTGTTGGTTTATATGCATATACATATTTAGTTGATATATAACACTTGAGAATAAACAACTAGATGAAAATATACAAAATACCTTAAACAGATACTTCTCCACCAGTACTATTGTTGAAAAAAAGAACAAAGTGTTCTTTGTGTCAGCACTTCTCTCTGAAAACTCTAGAGGTTGCATGTGTTGTTTTATCCTATCTGACTGCGCCTCGGCCCCGGCGATGGCCTTTGGCTCTCTGGCCTAGCCGGTGCACGAGTTGTGTGGTCAGATGGGAGTTTGTATCTCAAGTCTGAAGAATAGTATTGAGGTCGGTTCATTTTTCCTAGTTCGAGAAAATGGTCGAGTCACGATGGAGTGAGTGGTGTGGAGGAGAGATCGACTACGATTGGAATTGGGGCGGTGTTGGTGCTACGTTGTGCTGATGGGGGTTTGGTCGTTGGCTTGCCTATGTGGTCGATAACGGCGCTCGGAGGTTCAAGTTGGCTTTGATGGCGGACATTCAATTTGGGGGCTTGGATCTCATGGTGCGCTTGAAAGTTGGGGTTCTCCTTGGTGGTGGCGTCAACTTGATGGTAGTGCTGATTTGGTTATGACGTCAATGCGGTGGTCACGAAGCTGAGGTTGGGTGGTCGGCTTGACCAAGTCTTGGGCTGCAAAGGATGGTCATAGTCATGCCTTACCCTTTTGGGCATGTATACTACTTGTTGGCCTGATCTGGGTTGGTGTCTTAGTTTGGACTCTCCTATTGGACCCTGCCATAGTAAAATTTTCTTTTGTTCGAGTTGTTTTTTATTTTTATTTAATAATTATGTTGCACGTGTTGTGTATACTAAGTCCATGTTTAGGGCGAGTTAGACTGCATGTCCGTGTGCACACTTAGTGTGTCTTGTCTGATCTAGGTAGGCAGCGAGTTCTTTGTTTTGTCAAATAGTCGTTGCTGCCTAGTAGCAAGATGAAACTAAGTGTCGTCGAATTTATTTTCCGGTGACAACATAGTTGAACAACTGTATTATTAGATATTAGGTTATGTACTTGTGTTACATACGTACCGATTTCTCCATTATGTCATTGCATTCCTACAGCAAATAAAATCACCGTTAGTGTAGTGTTCTATGCTAGTTGGTGTTTTGTTAAATACTTGTTTATAGAGATTTCTGATATTATTTCAGGTTCTTGTAATCGGGGATTTAGGCTTTACATCATTCTTTGTATTCGATAGTTTCATAATGAAGGCTTGAGGGTAGCCGCACCGGCCCTTGATCTAAAAAAAAATCTCCACGAGAAAATTCATGCCTAGATCGAGCAATAAGAAAAAAAATCATGTTTATATTTTTTTTTATATACTAAATCATGTTTACATTGGTGATGTACTGTTTGAAGAAATTAATCTCATCAAAAAATAACACGGTTGTCATAGAGTCCAAAACAATGTACTTCAAATAAGGAAATTGATCACATTCAATCAAGACATGATAGCATTCATGTACCAAACCAATTCATGGAGTAATGGTGTGATAAACATGCACGTGGTGAAAGATGAAAAGATTATTTAAATACGAGTAATCAATAAGAAACAAACAAACATAGTAAAAAATGGACCAATTATATTAAAAGGGTACGCCACGTAAACTATGTACTAAGTACAATAATAATTTTTCCTGCAAGTGATCTTATAGAAAACCCATCTTGGCTCATAGCAACTTTGGCCGCCTCTTTTAGCTCCATCATCTTCTTCTTTAGCAACTTCCCTTCATCGCCTTCAATTACATCCTTTGCATATTTTGCGATATCAAGACCCTCCACTAAACTCTCATCATTCATTTTGACCCTCCATGCCACTTTTATATCTTATGTAACTAAAACTGCATTCATCTTTGAAGGTTCTAGAGGGGGGGGGGGGAGTGAATAGGCCCTGAAAACTTTTCATTCAATTTCGCTCTCAGGGATAGCAAGAGTTGGTGCTATCCTGTGTGGCAGAATTACAAACATAAAAAGTGCATAAATAAACAAACAACACCAAGATGTTTTTTACTCACATAAACCTTGTATTGGGAAGAAAAATTACGTGCTCCTTACTCTTAAGGGACAAACATTTCCACTATGTGAAACAACACTTCTCACAAAATTAATAGCAATTTGGATAGGTGACCGCAATTTTATCATGTCTAGACTCTATCTAGTCTACAACATATTATATCTCTCCTGACACTAAGTGTACGCTTACATATGAAAAAGTCACTTAAAATTCAGCTCCGAACACAACTAACACTTAGCTGGATCACAATAAGCATTTCAACACATCTCACAAACAGTGTTTGAAATATCGAATATATCGGCCGATATATCGCTGATATTTCGAATCCGATACGATAAGGGCATATCGGTCAAAAAAATTCAGTCAACGCATAAAATGATGGTCAACGGTCAAATATCGGTCAAACCTTGATTTTTTTAATTATTTTTTCAATTTTTCTTTAAATTTTTTTAATATTTATTTCCTCTTTTTAAAAAAACTTTTTTTTTTCATTTTTTCATATATATTTTTAATTTATATATATTTTAAATATATATGATGAATTTCAAGTCTAAATAATCATTCTTAAATACCTATTTTTATTATTAGATGTCGTTCGTGTACTTTAATTGTCACAAAATCAAGTATTTATTTTCTTTAGTTTACTTAGTACCGTTTTTTTAGTTTATTTGGTACATATTGAAGTATAATTTTATAAATTTTATTGAAAATAAGCAAATCCGATAAAACCGATATATCCCCGATATATCATTTTACTTCTCGACCGATACGATACCGAAAACGATATTTAAACCATTGCTCACAAGATTACAACTTCAGAGGGATAACTAACCACGTTATTATCATGCCTCGACTCACCTAGTCTAATAACTTAGCTCTTTTGTCTCTCTTGTTTCAAAGTGTTTATACTCACAAATATATATCAGAAGCTTCAATTTTGAATTCAGCTACAGCTCAGCTGATTCAGTTTTGAACACTTTTGGGATTGCTTGCACTACTTACACCACACAAAGTATGCAAGTGCAAATTATATGAGTTTATGCAAAAAGGTTTTTTGTGATTTATAATCATATGAAATACTTAGAGAAACAATGGGCAGAGCAAGGGAACTAAGTCTCAGCAAAAGACAAATGCAAAACTACATTTTTAACAATCTATACAACAAAGTTAGAAAGAGAGCATGGCTCTCTATTTATAGACAAAGATGAGAGAAATAGTTTGTAAGAAGAGACACAAACCATGCACTTAGGGAGAAATAATGTGTAATAATTTGATGTATTGACTATAGAGAACCATAAAGCCAAAGAGACCAACTACACCTTATTTCCCGTGAGGTGAGTAGAGAGATTCCTCTAAAAACAAATGAATACATATATAACAAAGGTCCCAAAAATCTGCATGAGTATAACCATTACATATCTGATAAGAAGGTAAATGCCAAAGAAATAACAAAGAAAAAAAAATCTTGTCCAAGACAAAATTCCATGAAACAAGGAAATATCAACATTTTTTTTACTTTGGACTTAGAGATGGGTTGTTACATGCAAGTCCTTAAACAACATATAATAACCTCACATGATGATAGAGAAAAAGTCAAAGTGACCAAAAGAAAAGAAAATCTTGTCAAATACAAGATTCCATAAAATAATAAAAATTCATATCTTTTGACTTTTGGACTTTGGGACTCTATAAAATAAAGAGAGTATGAATTCAGCCGGGGAACCCATGACACACAAGTAATTGCATACAACTCAAGGCTGAAATCGAAAAACTCAGAAACAGATAGGATGAAAACCAGGTCTGACATCCCATATGATATGAAATGCATATGCATGCTTTTACATTGGGTCATGGGCCATGAGATCATGTTGGGTCTTCAATCTTGACTTGAGTCAGTTGATTTAAATACATACACTATTTGGGCTGATTGTTTGGGCTAAAATGCTTAAGTGAAAGTTGTGTTTTGTAAGAAAAAAAAAGATTGCCAAAAAACTTATACTTACAGTCTTCTGCGTAGAGCATCCAAGCAATTAAAGGCACGCCATGTATGAGGCTCTCTAGCATCTAGTTCCACCCGCAATGGGTTAAAAAACCAACAGTCGACCGGTGACTGAGAATTTGAACTTGAGGAGCCCAAGAAGACAAAACTAACTATGGGTGGACACGGGTAAATACGGTTCGGTTTTGGACAAAACTCATAACTCAACCCAAATTTTATATTCGGTTCGGTTTTTCTGGTTTAGAGACTGTGACCCACAACCCAACCCAATCCGCACGGTTCGGTTCGGTTCGTTTTTTTTTTCGGTTTTACCCGTATGTAAAATACGTAATATTGTATATTAATTTTAAAGTATAAAATTTAACATAGAGATGAAAAACAAATGGTTTAATGATTATTCTATAGCTAATTGACTCTAACATCTCGACAGTGCATATTTAGCTCAAGTACAAAAAACTCTACTGCATTATAATCAGATAGGAACAAAAATGTTTGCACTCCCTATGGGTTTAGGTAATTAAACCTCGCTAAGTCCATCATGTAGGTCATCTGGTATGTCTAAGTCTTCCTCCACGTCTCATGTGAGCCGTTATTGATACTTTTTTACTGTGAATATGAAACATTAATAAAAATATTGATTAGAGAATTCAATTTTTAGAGTCACGGTACAAAAACAAGCGATATGAAATGGAGATCAAAGAAGGAGGGAGGAGTTATATGGACTAGTTTGCGAAATAAAGTGAGCTTTTAATATAGCGTTAAACTAAAGAGCGAAGATTTAGAAAGACAGAGAGCCATAAGTTTTTTTTTTGTTTGAGATGAGAGAGACCGCAAGATTGATTAGATCAATTAGGTTTATGCTCGCTTTAGTTTTACTTTTTTTTAATAATAAAAGTAAAAGTATACCAAAATGATAACGTTAAACGTTGACTTTGGGTTATTTGGGTCGGCTCAGTTTCGTTCGGTTTATGAGGAACTAAACCCAAAACCCAACCCAAATATAATCGGTTTGGTTTTTTTTATTTTCGGTTCAGTTTTTTCAGTTTTCTGTTTTTTTTTTCAGATTTAATTTGGATTCAGATATGGTTTTTTTTTCGGTTTTCGGGTGTGCGTGTCCACCCTTAATACTAACCCTATTTCTTTGGTCCTCTCCAAAAATCCTAGTGGCAGAAAACTCCCTGGGTTGTTGGCACCTTGATCACCAAAGTAAGTGGCATTTGTAGAGGTCTCATTCGGACTCCTACCACCAATATAAATCTCACCCCGCTCGTCTCAAGCCATAAAGCCAACTCCTTCATTTGCTCACTTCAGAGGGTCCCGCCACTCCCAAATGAAACTAACAACATTGACCCTTCTTGTTGATTGTTTAACCACCTCAAGCACTCGTGCTCACCCAACATATATGCCATTCCGGCCTTCACTACCGGTCCAACAGCGTAAACCGGAATACCACGAACTCGTCGTTGCTCACTGAAAGTTCTCAATGCATCGGGTTCCATATTCGCAAAGTCATTCACCACGATCCCATCTGCCAACCTATACCACTTGCTCATGTTTACCATCGCTCTATAGGCCTCACTGGACCTTTCTTGACATGGCTGTACAAAATCTTGACCGTGGAGTGGCACACAACCCGGAAGGTGACATTGAAGTTGTGGTGAACGACGAGCCGTTGGGCTAGCTCGATGAGGGGGATCAGATGACCTAATAAAAGGTTTAGAGGTAGATATTGAAGTATTTAACAAGGTTTAGAGGTATAGTTATTATTAATTAGGTGGCCTAATTGCATTGAACACAACTAACTTTCAACACACTTTCTTTAATGAAGCACCACCTTAGTTGGACTACCTTATATTAGATGAAATTGGATCACTCATAACCCTCGGTGCGCGTATTGTATCTGTTTTTATAGCTCTCATTTGCTTTGGTGGTGTAAGTACGTAGGACGCGCAATTGTTATTCTCGTAGTGTTAAACAGGGACAAAAGTAACTCATAGATCAATTATACTGATATTGTCATAACTTAGTCACCTCATAGGTGTTGGTTTTTAATCACAAAAGACATCAGTACAGTTGAGTATTATCCACTCACTAACTCTATTTTATTCGTCATTTTTCAGATGTGAAATCTATCATCTCCAACACGCCCTCACACTGCAGACTTAAGTCTGCACGTGAAATAGATTAACCCACACTGTCGGATTGAATAAACCCAAGGACAACCTCCAACGGACACTTGGTGACAATCAAATTGGAAACCTTCCAATGATAACATAATGAAAGCCAACTCATGCCCACAACAAAGTGACACCCAAACTCGGGCCCACGATAAGATTAAAGAGAGACCCGCTTTGATACCATGTCAAACAGCGACAAGTGTGACTCGTGGACCAACTGTACTGATATTATTCCAACTTAGTTACTTCACATATATTGAGTTTTAATGACAAAAAATTTAGGTACAATTATATATTATCCACAAATTTATAAACTCTATTTTATTTATCATTTTCATGGAAATACTTCACTTTAAATACAACCCAAAACGGCATGCACAATACATATCTCACGATTGAATACATATCTCACGATTGAATACATATCTTACAATAGTTCCACATTTTCTCGAATAGTTTTCTATCTATTTGAGAATTATTCACCCGAAAGGTTTCACTTATTACCATATCCTCCTCCAAAGGTTTTACATTTCCTCTGAAGTTCCCTCACCTTGTTAAAATGACTCCCATCATCACTGGTGCGAATATACATATACATATATACATTATATATCTGAAGTCACACACTCAATCATGCAGTTAAAGCTGGCTCTTCTCGCTGGCTCCCATTTAAGTAGTTGTCACTTTAAAGTAGAAAGTGGATGCATGGGGACGTACAGTATATATGACATGTAGCCCCATCGCAATTTTATTTAGAGATGCAGAATTAAAGGGGAAAAAAGAGAGTACAACGTTGAAAATAACTTTTGCTATTTTTTTAATCAAACCTTTATTGATAAATGAAGAGTACAAGGATGTTCGGAACAAAGCAATCTGAAAACAGAGTACAAGGTTCACAGGTTTACAACAAGCAAACCAAACGGACAAGTATAGAGGGAAGAAAATTAAGACTAAAACCAGCTGCAAAAAACGAAATACAAAGATATATTGGGTTATTCAAGTGCTAGAACTTTATCTTTTGATATCTTTCTTTTGTTGTAATTGACATACCAATAATATCCGAAACTTTACGAAAAGTTTGTGCGTACGCAACTCTGCGTGTAGGGATCAACATGAAGTATGGCGTTCATGCAATGCAAGATGCATTTAAGTGATCAATATGACAATTGAGAAAAACATGGTGATATATATAACAATATATTAACAAAAGTTCGATCTAGATTTAGGATTGTGGCCAATGAGATAGAAAGGAAAGAGGATAGCAAGTAAGAAGAAACCAAAGACGACAATGTCTCGTTTAATTTGCAAGAAAATATAAATTGACAAATCGGATCAGGCCACAGTTCCGTTCCATATATCGGCTACCTCCGCAAGTGATCTTGTAGAGGATCCATCTTGGCTCAGAGCAACCTTGGCCGCCTCTTTAAGCTCCATGATTTTCTTCTTGAGCAACTTTCCTTCATCGCCTTCGATAAGTTCCTTTGCATATTTCGCAATATCACGACTCTCCACTATGCCCCTTTCATTCACCTTAACCCTACATGCTACCTTTATGTCTTCAGCAAGCAAAACTGCGTTCAGCTTTTGCTCTGCATAGAGTGGCCAAGCGATCAAAGGCACACCATGCACAATGCTTTCCAGGGTCGAATTCCACCCGCAACGAGTCAAAAACCCGCCCGTCGACGGGTGACTCAAAATTTGAACCTGGGGAGCCCAAGAGGTTACCACAAGACCTACATCTTTGGTTCTCTCTAAGAACCCTTGGGGTAGAAAACTCAAAGGATCGTTGGAAGTTTGAGCACCAAAATAAGAAGCATTCTTCAGTTTCTCATGCGGACTCCTAACAACCCAAATAAATCTGACCCTACTCATTTCAAGCCCTGAAGCCAACTCTGTCATTTGCTCACTAGTGAGGGTTCCACCACTTCCAAACGAAACAAACAACACCGACCCCTTTGGCTGAGCATTCAACCAGCTCAAGCACTCATTCTCACCCACCTCCGCCGTACTGCCCTGTATCAACGGTCCGACCGGGTAAACCGGCGGAAGACCGAGACCTGGTCCTTGCTCCTTGAATGCCTTGAAAGCACCCTGTTCCAAATCCGCAAAGCTATTCACCAAGATCCCAGCAGCGGACGTATACTTCTTGCTGATGCGGACCACCGCCTTATAAGCCTCATTGCTCCGATCTTGAACCGGGTCTGGGAAGTCTCTACCATGGAGCAGCACACAACCCGGAAGCTGAACCGGTTCAGGCATATCCCTGTACTCACCCGTAGTAGTCTCGTCAAGGTTCGGTAACTCAAACACAAACCACAAACTCTTCGCATTAATAGGGAAGAAAAGGAAGGGCAGTACATTAAACTCATTGGCCACATCAAAGGCATCAGAACCAAAGAGATCAACAACAAGCGCCACCAGCTTAGTCGACTCGGCTAGGGCTTTAACCGAGTCACGGATAGCCGAGAGCGACCGAGTCAAGGTAAGAGCTATCTTGGTTTCCATTGCAGTGTCTGATGGGAGGTCGTCGAAGCTAACGGGAGGGAGAAAGTTGGCGGAAATGGCCTCCGGCGCAGCTTGCAGGACTTTCTTTTGTGGTGCGAGGTTCGTGCCGTCGTTGGGAATGAAGAAAGTGACGGCGAAGTTGTGGTGGACGACAAGTTGTTTCGCCAGCTCGAGGAGGGGTATCAGGTGCCCTAGACCTGGAGTTGGGACTATGGCGACATGGCTGGCTGGTTCCATAGTTGCTAGTGTGATGCTGGACAGATCGAGTTTGGTGAAATGGCGATCGATTGGAGATAGTAAATAGCTTATGTGTTGAATACTTAATATCAACGAAATCGAAAGATTTTGTTGAAACAACAAAAAATATAAATTTGGAACTTGATACTAATATATATGGAACTAGGAAAAGAAATGAGTAGTGGTGCATGCAACAATGCATAACATCGATCATGGATTTATAGTGTTTTAATTTGAAAAGTAGATAAAAAATGAATTGTAGGTAACTATTAAAAAGTAGAAAAAGATCAATTATTACTTTATGTTGGACTATTAGAGAATTTGAGGGTCTAACACATGGAGATGTTCTGAAAATATTGAGAGATTTCGAAAATTTCAAGATATATCTGAAAATTTTGAGATATATCGAGAAATTTCGAAAATATCTACCGAAAACTGCTTGGTATGTAAGGAATATATCCATAGGCCGAAAAAAGAAAAGTTTTTCTGAAATATTGAGGAAAGTTTCAATATTTCAGTCCTTACATGTATGTATATGACCGGGTGATTGTAGTTTTCTCATCGGGTGCAGTTATTACCACTCTACGATCTACTTTATTCACCATCTTTACTCATTTCACCCCATATTTTAAATTTAACATTAAATTTACTTATTTCACCCACTTTGTTTCAAGCGTGTCCTTATTACCTTATATGATATATCGAATTTAAGAATAAAGTTTTTAAAGAAAATCTTTCAATTAATTTACATCAATATAAAAGGAATAATAAAGTTTCCAATTATGATTCTAGTAATCTAATTCATATATTTCTTCTTCAAATATTTCTTTTTATTTATTTATAAATAAGTTTAAGTGTTTATCTAATATAAATATAAAACAATTCATAGTTTAACGATTTTGAGTTGTAGAACAAAAGTCGTAGATTATCAACTTCATTCCTCAATATTGATTTTGGTGTTAATTTTT
This sequence comes from Argentina anserina, assembly GCF_933775445.1. Lineage (NCBI taxonomy): Eukaryota > Viridiplantae > Streptophyta > Magnoliopsida > Rosales > Rosaceae > Argentina > Argentina anserina. Next base: position 6,771,022 of record NC_065876.1, read on the forward strand.
TTTATGATGTCATAAGGTATTATAATTTTTTTATTAATTTGATAGTAATGATTTATGATTTGAACAACGAATTACGTATAATTATTGAAAAAAAAATCAATAAAAAGAGAGAAATTTTTTCAAATTTTGGTGGAAAATATCAATATGTAATGACAATTAAATATATTATATATATATAATTAATAATTATGTAATTTAGAAAATTAATGTACTTAATAGTCATTTTACACTTGAATAATATAGTATTTCAACAAATAAAATCTCTATACGGTGAACAAAGCAAGTAAAATCTTTGCTGACATAACGTCACCACTGACCTCACATGCAAGTAAGCAATCACCCTACAATAATGCATGGAATATTAGTCCGCTGCCGTATGTAAAAACTTCAATGTTAATAAGATTCAAATATAAAAACTTCAATGTTGCCTTTGATGCTTGGCCACGCAGACACAGCCGTACATCAACAATCTGCATATGATAACCTTCAGCAAACTTCGATTTGGGTTAAATTAAAATACTATAGACTCCTCGCATTCCTAGGTCTCAATTGTGATTCTGCATAATTAATGTCATTAGTTTTACTAAAAATATATGATATTAGTGTCATTAATGTCATTAGTTTACTAAAAATATCTGTATTAGTGTCATTAATGTCATTAGTTTACTAATTAATGTCAATTGTGTGCTAAATAATCATTACTGTTAGGGAAAAAATTACTATATATGTCACATTAGTTCACAATTGTTTACATGCATCTCATGACATACAGTATTTGTACTCTACGTGTTAATTTAAAGCGAATAACGTACATTCTGATAACCACATTCAAATGGAACAAGTTTGAAGTAGTCAAGTTTGGCCTCCGTATAATTTCAATTGATAAAGTTATAAGTTTACTAGGATTCAAAAAGACTCAATTTACTGTGTACTATTATAATGCATGAATGGATCGATTAGCCCTAGCCCTAGTTACAAAAGGTTAAATCATTTTCACTACCTTGTTCTCGTTACTGTCAACTACCTTTTGTCTCGATTTACATCGAAGTAGCCCTGTCCTGGTTACTCATGCATGCATCGTTGATGCAATCTGCACGCTCGTCTTTCCGATTGAAATTGCAAGTAAGTTTTTTCACAACTCACTCACTGCGCGCTCTTATCTAATTTTGCTGCACCGATAGATATGTTCTGATGCTAGGGTAGAGAGACTTGATATATACATATTTGCTTTGCTGGTCTTTACGTTGGGTCTGCATGCATACGGTCATTGTTCTTCTTATTTGCTCTTATAGTTTAAGAGGACTCGTAGATGGAACTGTCAATCAATTTAGTCTCTATGTCTTGACGAAGACTCGTAAGCAATTATTGAAAACCAACGATGCACGACGAGTTTCCATAGACGACCTAAAGTTGGAAAACACTGTACTTACGGTGCACAACAAAGGTTGCCGATTGTAATTTGCAAATTGTTCTGGGAACAACGTACAATTCCCATGCGTTGGGCCACTATAAACCTATTAACAAGGCCCAAATTTGCGGAAGGCGAAGGTGTGCTAAGATTTTCAATTTTTAACTCCGATCATTTTAGCGGTTTAGCCTCGCCTTTGTTGGTGAAAAAAAGAACCCGCAAACGAGTAGCCATTGTTCATGAGGCAGATGTCACAAGATGGAACATATTTTTGCAAATTTTCAAGAATCGGCATTTCCATTCTCCCCCTAAATTCTATAGGTAAAGGCCGTAAAGCAAAAGGAAAATCTATAGGTATGAGACTGAAATATGAAATGTGGTAATTGTGTCATTCAACCACCCACCCGATCAATCTACTGCACTTAGGGCTGGACTTTCTAACACCGAACAAACTAAAACCGGCCAAAACCGAACCGCACCGAAGTTGAGAAACTGGAACCGGACGGAACCGTCGCGTTGGTGCCATAAACCAAACCGAATCGAGTAGTTGGTGCTGGTTATCCGTTATATGTTTTTTTTTAAACCGGTAGAAACAAACCGAATCGAGAATTAGGAGGTAAGGTTATAACTTATATTTGGTGAACATATATAATCAGGTGCTTATGCAAAGAATATATTTGGTAATAAATATATACATGTAGATATATGTGATTTTGTACAAATTAATATGTGATTTTGATTTTTGTATGTGTACAATCATGCATGCAGAGATCTAATGTAATGTTTGAGGGTTTTGTCAACTAGCTCTCATGTTAAGACAAGTCTAGACGTCTGGTGATGAAGCTAAAAAGATTTAATGTTTATTTTGGTTCATTTGTTGTGTTTCAACAAATTATAATGTTTTTGTTTAGTTAATATTTGAGTTCTGGATTATTTATTTAGTGAATATATTTTAATTGAAGTATTGAACTTGTAACTTACTCCTTCATTTTTAATCTTTTTATTTTCATTAGTCAAATACGAAAGGTCAATAAGGAGATTAGGTTTTGTAACCGAAATAAAACCGAAACTAAACTGAATTATATAGATTAACCAAAACCACGATTTATATATACATTTTTCGATTTCGGTTTTAAAAAACATGAAACTGAAAATTCGGTGTCGGTTTTCGGTTATTGCTCATAAACCGAAGAGGCCCTAACTGCAGTTCAATTACTCACTGTCATCACTCATGAATGTGATACCTATTAGGAGGATGCTGATATATCTTCAGTCCTTGCATTCATATTTATAGATGTTCAGCCTCAATCAGAGATGTCACAAATGGCTATGGTATAGAATCTGGGGCCTAATTTCCATATATTACAGCGACATCTTACCAAACGTCCAAACATGTAAACCAACGACGTACGTACATGCAGGAGTAAGTTATGAGTCTACGTACACATTATACATAAAATTCTACTATGGAGTGCTCCATTGTATGGAGATAGTAAATAGTGTTAATACAAAAAAAAGTCAATTAAAAAATTGACTTTAAAATGTAATGATGACCATTAGATTGGAAATTTGGATTTAAATGGTGAAGATTTTTGAGCTCCATACAATGTAGTGCTCTACTATAGACAAATCTCATACTATACTAGTTAACTTCGGTAGTCAATTTCAGGAAAATTCTAATATACATCAATGTATGTTATACATGAAATATCCGATGGTTGATATTATTTTGTGAGTGTGGTAAAAAAATATATATTATCAACCGTTAAATGTGAGATGTATAATAGATTAAATTGTCAATTTTATTATGTTATAATTAAGTTTCGAGGTCCATGTTGTCGGAGAGTTCGAGCAAACTCATATATAGAAATTTAGAACTACCACTTTTAAATTTTCGAGTCAACTGATCCGTATTTTGATCCTTGTATGCTTGGGAACTTTCACTACAGCTCGAAAGATGACGACTTCGTGAAGAATGTTTCTCAAGTGATGAAATAGTTACCGATAATTAAGTCAGGTTTTCTCCTTGAGAGCTCCGCAGCTAGCTTTCGGAGAAACTTCGAGCAAGGAAACCCTAGTGTTTCTTGGCAGTAGTGCTGACCTTTAGGTCCCCGGTTCGTGCTGAGGAGGCGGCGGTAGTAGGGGCGACGCAGCAGCGGCCCCGGATCGGCGTCGTTTCTGGTTGATTTCAAAGGTTGCTTCGCTTGGTTTCAGTGTCGACGGGGCTTGGTGTCATTGGGATTTCGAGTGGAATATATATCTGCTCGGGATTTGGTTTGTACGTGTCGATGGTTTTGTGCAGTGAGCTTCAAGCAGATCGGGTCTGATCTTCAATTAGGTCGGGGGCGACGGTGCGTGGTTGTTGGATCGAGGTGATGGTGTGGGAATGGCTGCCGCGGGACCATGTGACGCTGGCAGAGGCATTAATAATTTAGTTAGTTATATCCGGCTTATATTTTTATAAGACGATGAATGAAAATTAATTTATTATAAATCAATGTATATTATACATTTTATATCTAATGGTTGACAACATATAATATTTTTCTGACTCATTCATAAAATAATATCGACTGTCAAATATAAGATGTATAACATATATTGATGTATATTAAAATTTTCTATAGAATTGAGCTTAATTTCTTTTATATAGCTGAGCAAACTTTCAAAGAAATAGCCGTATTATGTATATTAGTTTTGAGATTTTGCTCGATCATTTTGTTTACTGCTCGACAATATCAAAAGAATATTTAATGACTATTTAGGATATATGAATCAAGTGATTTTCCATAATAAAGAGGTCATCTTCGTGCAACAAAGGAATTACTACTGAAGAAGGGTAAAGCTTAATCCCAAAATAATCAGCTTTACGATAACGTACCATTAGGCATATCTTTTCATCGAATCGATCTATACATATGTTTGCTGATGTACAATTTTGTTTCTTTCTCTTTGTTACATATATTGTTGGAAATTTTGTTTCCTTTGTTATAGCCAATCGATCAGATGGCGTCACATTTATAGTTGCCAAGTTGTCAACGATTAGCCTTATCTTTAGTCATAATAGTGAGTGATGCAGACATGTATTTTGATCCAAACAATAACAACACAACTAATGTACTGTCAGCTCCATATATAATGAAGTTTCCAACCATGTTGGGATTTAACTACTTGATTAAAAAGCCATGCCTTCTAGTTCATTCCATGATCTCGATCATGAAGCTTAATATCAAAGTAAAAAACAGTATATGATGGTTAGCTATTGTACAGATAATAAACATATCACAGAAAATGATGTAAGACCAGCTAGAAAGATTTACATAAAATTATACAGGCCCTTACTCCCCGGACCAAGAAATTGACCAGGGCACATATATTGACCAGACTACTGTATGATACAAAGCACAGAATACGAATAATGGAGATAGTCAATTAAAGGTTCTGAAAACCCTAATATTGCAATGATAATATCAACTAGTGGCATCAATCTCCTAATTACATTTTCATATACGAATAAATAAAACAAAGTAATACTCTACGGGTACATATAATAATTTTTCCCATTAACATATATATAATTATATATATACTTATATAGGATTATCTTTCTGATTACCCATTCATAAATGCAAAAGTCTGATATTCAATTATAATGACACTTAATTAGCATTTAGGCACATGAAATACCAATTGAAGCAGTACTTGTGAACCTTTCGGACCCTGTCCTCCTCACCAAAGACCCAATCTCCGGCGAGAAACCGCTGCATTCATGAGGAACTACTTCAGGAATGGTTGTAAGTGCACCGGACTTGTCATAAACCACGTGAAATCCGTCCCTAGTTTTCTTAGACTGCTCTTCCAATCTAAAAACGGGACCGGAACTTGTCTTTGGCTTGAAAACAGAGCGGAGGAGCTTGTTAATCGATCTAGAGAATTTTGAGGGTTTCTTTGCAACTACGGCGGGTTGCGGTTGCTTCGGCAGCGGAGCTCGGCGATCAGAAAGGTGAGGCATTGACATGGTTCTACATGATATGGCAGAGTCGAGTTCACGTTTGAACGAGTTGAGCTCGAACGAGTCGTACAGCGAGCTTCCACAATCCCACACACGCCTTGATGACTTAACCTCACTGGGTTCAACCTCTCGCCGCGGTTGTGACAGTAAATGCTCTTTACGGTCAGAAGATCTCAACTCCATTGATTTTGGACGAAGACGAGAATCAACCTCTAGTCTCGGGTGTGAGGGTAAACTCTTTTTCCCACCACCGGAGACTCTCACCTCTATCACCTTCTTTTGATCCATAAGAGACCGAGGAGAGCTAGAGCCAAACTCTTGACGTGAGCCTGAAGGTAAGGGCTCTTTACTCCCGGAAACCACTAGCTCCATCGACTTCCTTCGAATCAAGAGAGGACGAGGATGACGAGAATCCATCTCTTCACCTGACTGAGATGATGAATGCTTTTTATCCTCAGAAACCGTTGCTACCTCCATTATTGGCTTCTAAGCTAGAAAGGGAAAGAGATCAATAAAGGGACCTGATGAAGAAGCTGTGGTGGATATGGGGGTTTATGTATAAGTAGATGGCTGCAATTGCTTGGCTTAGAAAACGTTTGGTGAAGGATCTAACGCGTTGGTTCACAAGGAGTTATGGCATGAAACTATAAGATGGTACAGGTAGCTAACTTAGTCCCTTGGGTGTCTGCAATCTTCACGGTCTGCATATATGGACCATTTACTCGATTTTCCTTTTCTATTTCCATTCTGCCGTGACCTATCTTTCCATTTATGAAGGGGAACATTGAAATCTTGATATAAAAAGAGTGATGAGTTGGGTGCTTAGACTTTTCTTCCCGTGTTTCAGTCTAGTCTTTAAAAATTTATTATAACCTTTTGTGCATGACCTATTAAATCGCTATAATATAGTTTTTCTAACAGATGCATCAAAATGATTTCCATTTAATAAATAAATGGTAGGATTTGCATAATGCAGCGGTAATGCAAGCGACTGGTGATTACTTTATCCGTAATCTTTGTGTCAAAGAGGCAGGTAAAAGCAGGTAGATAACGTGACATGTGAGCATATATAACATACATGTATCAGTTTAATTGTTGATACTAAATCGAATTCTGCAGAAGTTTCTAATGAAAATTTTATGGTATTTATGCATGTATCCATCTCCTATACATTCGATTAGACATTATTGATCATTTTGATTAGCCTCAATTCTCTCCATCAACGATTGACTCTCTGTCATGCCCTGATCAGCTCCTCTCCATTACTTATCTCTCAGGATGAGACTATACGTATAAATCCATGCTGAGCCAATTTGGCCCATCCCTACTCAACTTGTACTTGATTAGTGCTTACACCGCTCATCATTACAATTTAAAGGTCTCCATATACGTAACAATAGCTGACTAGCTTCATCACCTATGCAGAGCAACGAATTCCACTTCTACTTACCTGAGCATTTCCACATTCTAGAGCTAGTCGGTAACGCCAGACATAGTCATAAGTTCTGTAGGGCTTCAACTCCTTATATTATCTAAGATTTATGCATATTAGTATATCAATTAAGTAATATTTTGCAAAGATGTACGTATAGATATTTTGTTCATCTAGTTGATCATTGAAGCCTTAATTTAATCTATGTGGAATGTGTCTTCGGGACTTAGGGTCATACCTAATTTATTTATAGTTGCAGTCTCTTCCAAAAGTAACACGTACAATGTGGAAGGATTGGTTCTTGACCAACCGGGGTTTCAGTATTTTAATTAGAACATCCACGTTCAACATGATTATACATTTATAGTTTTATACTAGTGCCACTTGTTCAAATTTTTGCACAAACATATCCCATAGATTATAGATACACGATCATTTTGCAAAGTAAGATCAGGAAGAATTTCCAAGATTTGGAGTTTGAGGGTTATATCTACCATACAGATCATATAGCTAAGACTTTTGATAAAGAAACTAAATACCTAAACAAATTAAGCAGTTGAGACGTTTGTATTTTTGGTATTCAAAGGGCCACAAATGCGGACAGCTTCTCCTTGACAAAACGGGAAGGCTGCTGTTTACGTGCAACTTAGTCGATCACATCATCACTAAACAGCTTGAACTTGTTGGCATCAAGAACCAATTTCCTTACGGAAGAAAATGTTCCCATCAATCCTACTGCGGTGAACACAACCATTATAGACATGTTGAGCCAGTAAGTGAAGGTCGATTTTGCTGGCTTATGGGTCTTGTTGTAGAGAAGCATTGGGAGGACGAAATCTAAAGGTATAAACCCAACAGCTCCAACCACACCACTTATGTCTCCGAAAAATGGAAGCATTGCAGCAAAAAATCCGCAGAGTATCATGTAAACCGATCGAAGAATAATCCGAGGAATGAGATTCCTTTTTGAAAACATTCCTTGATTGACATCAGCTGATTTCTTTTCCATGATCTCATAAGCAACTTGAGAATACACCTGCATTATATTGTATAAGGGCATTATATCGTTGTAACAATAGATCAGCATGCTTGTAATACATAGCCAAGGACAACAAGAACAACAACTTACCAGGCCAATAGCAAGAAGCTGAAGGAGAACAAATACCACAGCAAGACCGAGGACCCATGTTGGAGCCAAAGAAGGCCCTTCATCAGGCATTAGGCTCTCTAGAATGTTTGAACTAGACTTGTTCCCAAAAACCCAGTAACCAGACACTGCAGTGGCGTAGAATGTCACGAATATTACTGAGTAACACATTACAAGACCTTTTACCATCTTTCCAGTTGCTGGTGGCGCCAATGTTGCCTGCACTGATCCCAGGGGTGTTTTATAAAATCAAATCATGATGGCTTATGCTGGGCAAGTGATCATTGACATTATTTTCTGATGATTGTTATTTTCACAAAAAACCTAAGAGGGAAAACTGTACACGCTTCTAATTAGATCAAGAGATCGTCCAGAGGTTAATACCAACTTGACAGGTTAGGGATATTTAAGTGCACCAGCTCCAAAGATAAGAGTAATTACTTGTATTTCAGGTAGTATGCCGTTCCCAAAGATAGCAGCTATTATGGAGATGGAAGTGAAGGCATTGAAGACCCTTAATGATGCAGAAGAATCTAGGGAGTAGTCCCTTGGAGGGGAATTCTTAGAGGTACCTGTACGTAGGAAAAAAAATTACAAAATGTAAACCACTCTAGTTCACAAAAAAATTATACCTCCTGACCATACGGACATGTACGCTGAATCTTTTTGTGATTTTGAAATGTAAAACTATAAAATTCTGGAAATCACTGAGGTTAGAAGTTATGATGGGTCCTGTTGCCTTCATTGTTAATAAACTGTTGATTTGAAGTCTATTCTTTATGTAGAAAATGTTGGTCTGCCGTACTTAGTTATTATCATATAGTATACCATTTAACATGCAATATGAAATTTGATATTCCTGATCTGTATTTATTTTTAAGGAAGAGTGAGAGCTGTCAATGATTCAATGCTAGTGTTGCTATAAAGCATGGATTCTAGGTCTAAAATTCTGTAAAAAGAATCAGGCTATTTTGATCTAGGGAAAAAGCATATCACAGGATGAAAGATGCCCAGAAAGATATAAGTAACAAGTATTCTACAAGTGAAAATATAGACATGCACAACAAGGATTGAAAACCTGCATAAATACACGCAACGACCACCAGGAATGAGTAGCCCAAACTGAGAAGCAGTGAACCAAAGTTGATATGTCTGAGGGAATGAAAAGATGGTAGTTGAGAGATGACCATCATTACCACGGTAACCATGGCTATGAAGTGGTACAGTTTCAGGGATCCATTTGGAGAGAGTTCTGTATACATAATCTTACCAAAAAAACAAGAAAGAAGCCAGTCAGGGTGATAAAAGATGAATAGAAGATAATGTCAAAAACATAAAAAGAAAAAAAAACCAATGATCCGATTACTACTCATTGTCATTTAAGGCTGTTCTGCACAGGAAGCATTTCTAACATAACCTTGGTTATACGCTTTTACTAGCATTTGTGAAATTTTGCGACTATAATAGATTGCTAAGACTGTTTATGAGAATTTACTATAGAAAGGCCTTTTAACTGGATTGCTTATATTGACCAACTCAACATGCAATCAGTTGACTGTGAACGCAAATAGACCCATCCTGGCTGGCTTTTCTTTGTAAATTAAGGTGTCAAATATCAAGTGATAACTAGCAATAGTTCAATGTCCATCGTAACAAGCAACCCTTTGATATGGATAAGTCTTGGGTGGCTATTCATCAAAGTGATCACTTGCTTGAGATTATAGACATCCAGAATGAGACATCACCAAACAAGTGCCGGATCTGCACTAATAAATCAAAGGCTTCAGTAATTTAAATACATCCAGCACTTTTACAGGTTTATGATCCAACAATCGGTTTGCTCATTTCTGTAATTGATACAAGATCAGTTTGTTGCTGTATAATATCGTGATTTCTAAGCCATGAACCAATGACAATAATCATTTGTACACCACAAGAAAATTAATCCCATGTGGAATTCAAATTTCTAAATTCTAATCACCAGTTAGACACAACTGCACATGGAAACATATAACTAAAATACTAAATGGAAATGCCTACTGCCCTGTTCTGATTCCCCACTTAGGCACTAACCCAAAAGGCCACAATAGTATTTATTGAAAACTTAATTCTTCCTTTTTGATTAAATAGACAATACCATTGGAAGCTGAAGCTTTCAGATTACTGCATGTGATGATTGTAGGTACCATACCTTAACACATTCCCCAGCCAGCAATATTGCTCCTATTCCGACCCCAGTGTTTATGGCTGTCTGTATGAATATCACAAAGTAGAACATCCCTCCTGACCCTGTAACAGACCAAACAAAGGCAACACATTGTTTATGATCAAGATTCCACAACTAATTCTTCCATAAACAAAGACTCCCTTTATTTTTTGTGCCAAAAGCGAGCATCTCATGACTCAAAACAAATGCCACTATGCAGCTTTCAGATTTGAGACTACAACTAACCATATACTGATATACATAATTACATTCTGCTTTGCTACAACTATATGTAACCCAAAGTTCAGCTAAACATGATCATTTTTCATTCTCCACCTAGTTGTCTAGCAACAATTTCTTCACACCAATAATAAATCTGGAGTAATATCACATGTGCGAAACAAATTCGAGAAATTTATAATATTTTACCAAAAATGCCTCGACTTTAATACAGGTGGGGGTACCCCTACCAAACACTTGGCCCGGTAGCCGTACATTGGACGTTTACCGGGTACGATTTGTCCCCAGATTCTGGACCGTCACATAAAACCAAACCCGACCCGACCTGACCCATATACAAACACAGGTGGGAGAGGCTGCGAGCTCCACCACCACTCCTTCATGGTCAGAAAGTCAAAGCAACGCGTTGCTTCACTAAGAATTTTAATAATAAACAATAATAAATTACATTCCCGGAATCACCGGATAATCATGGGACTCCGGTGACCTCCGAAAATGTCGCAGAACACAGCGCGCCATTACAACAGAGACGTTTTTTTTTAAGGGACCAAAGAAATCTTTCTTGTTTTAGTTTAAAATAGCAAAAAAAAGTAGGAACTAGCAGGGAAAGCAAGAACGAACAGCTCACCTAACACGTCGGCGGCGAGCTCCCGGAATCTGATGTGGCGGCGGCCGGCCTTCTCGCAGTGGTCGAGAACTTTTGACATGAGGTAGTAGGAGTAGAACGTCACGATTCCCATGGTGGTCAAGCAGAGGAACCCAACCGGCCATCCCAGCCCTCGAAAAGCGTACGGCAGCGTCAGGATAGTCGGCCCCACTATCGCCGTCGTCAGATGGAACCCCGCATGCCACCATTGTCCTATTCAAACAAACCATATTCTTGATTGATAAGCTTACAACAACAACAACAACAAAAAGAAAATTCAACGCGGCGGAGGAGGTGGTGGTGGCGACGTGGAACCTTTTGATTCGAGGACGAAGACGGCGCCGGCGTCGGTGTCGATGGGAGGGTCCGGGAGGAAGGGTTGCGGGTTGGGAGGCTCAGGAATCATATGAGAGGGTGGTGCAGCTCTGATTGAGCTGCAGACAGGTTAAGCCCGTGGGGGGGTTTTTTCTGAGGCGTAGGTTGGTGGGGGTTGGAAGCTTCCGGGTGGAGGAGACTGCTATGCTAAGGTGCGCCGGGGTTTGTTGGATTCCCAATGAGTTGGTTACAGTGTGAGAGAGAAGGGAAGACGACTTCGGAAGACTACAGTAATAAGTCGGGGAGATCCAAAGACGGATAACCCCTATTCTGGTTGTGCGGGTTTGTTGTGCTGGGAAGGGCGTTTTGGGGCTTTCGACTTGTACCATTTTCATATGTTGATCGTCCTTAGTTTGGGGAAGTTTTATTCATTGTCTTAATCTCCAAAATACGGTAAAATATTGGTATAAATGGAAATCGTACCGGTTACGTTGGACTAAGTTTCCGGGAGATTGTTGGCATCAAGTAAAATTGTAGGGTAGAAACCAAATTGGTGAAAGTACTTGAAGCTCCATTTAATAGGGGTAGACAGTTGAGACATCAAGTTAAAAATGAGATTTACACTACAAAATAGATTCGGGTAGAAAGTTGACATCAAGTTAAGTTAAAAAATGAGAATTACACTACAGATAGATTCATCAGCTGATGCCATCAAAATGATGGGCTTTCACTACTCTAAATGATCATCATTAGCACTTGAACATTGCCTTCAGTCTTGGATGGACGCTGCAACAGACTTGTTGTATTCCTCCAGTTCCTTCTTGTAAGCCTCCATTGCTTCAGCAACCTGGTCATTATACACCTTTCTCTCTTCCTCATTCAATTCCTGTACCCAACAACACCAATTAGTCTCTAGTTTGGTCCAAGAGGAAAAACATTATCTCGAAAATTCAACTGAAACTAAAGAGTGTACCTTCCATTTGACTGAAATAAGAGCAGTTATGGTGGAGTTATTGATTCCAGGTCTCTCCTCCATCAGATTCTTCCTTGCTTCCTTGCTACATTGTTCAAAAGAAAACGGTGAGTAAGACTCAGTCATACTGTTGATTAGGATATGACTAATATTCACCGAGTTTTACCTGAACAGAATGTATGAGGATGCAGGCCTCTTAGGCTTGTTGGGATCAACAACCTTCTTTTCTTCCTTCTTCTTCTTCTCAATCTCTTTTGTTTTCTGTCAATGGTATAAACTGTGATAAGCAACGAAAGTACACAAAAGAAACATTAATTTACAGCAGATGAACACAGCTTGATTAGTAACAGCAAACCTTGATTATGTTCTCTGTCTTCTCCTTCTTCTTGAGCATTTGGAAGGCTTCATGCTTCTGAAGTTTCATCATCTCTTCCTCTTCCTTCATGTGAATGGCAGCTTCCTCTTCCTTCTGTTGCTTGTAAACCTCCATTTCTTGCATATACTTATCCTTGTTCTTCTTTGCCATCTGCGATTTTCAAAGAACTTCAGCATGGTAGTTGAACCAGAATAATCACACCACAAAAAAGGACTTTATAAACTTCTAAATGCGTATACAACAGACCTCTTCATATGGACCCTTTTGGTCCTCTGTCATATTCTTCCATTCTTCACCGGTGATCTTTGCAACCTATGCAATTAACCCCAAAATGTCAGCAATTAAAATGATATGGAATTAGTAAATATGCACAAAGCTTTTTTTTTTTTTAATATAGAGATGGAATTACCTCCAGAACAGATTTTATTTTCTGTGCATTCAGGGCTGCTCGCCTCTCGTTTGAGAACAGGAAGAACGCAGACATTGGCTGCTTGGGTTTCAATGGATCCTTTTCTTTCCTGCAATTACATTTATATCATCAGTAAGGATTTCATGTCACCAATTCTCTAATCAATTCTATATTCAACTAAAAAAAAGTAAGAGCTGAGCATTACTTGTTCTTCTTGTTATCCTTTTCTGCTTCTTGTTTGAATTGCATGTACTGTTCAAGCAGCTCCATAGCTGTCTTCTGCTTGTGCTCCTCCTCAAACAAGTGCATCGCCTCACTCTCACGTTTCTCTTTAGCCATCACTTGCAAATAGGCTTCCTTCTCAGCTTGGTACTTCTCTTCATAAGGCTTCTTCTCTTCCGCGGTGACATTCTTCCACTTAGCCCCCAAAATGGCTGATATGTCCTTAAACTCCGCCTCTGGGTTCTCTTGCTTGACCTACACCAAAATCCCCAATATAAAACAAACTGTTTCACAACATTCGCAAGTTCACAACCATCAACAACGACATTCAAAATTCTCTACCTGATTCCACTGATCCTTGCACCATAGGACATAAGGAGGCGACGGCCTTTTCATTTCAGGCCCACCCTTCTTCTTCTTGTCTTTCTGTGACGGAATAACTGGGAGTGCCTGAAGATACATAAACCATTTGAATTCATTATCAATTTCAACAAAATCCCAACACCTTAAAAATCGCAATCATATATCCGAAAACGGAGCTAATTAACACAATATAAGCAAATAAATCGCAATGAAAATTGAAGATCTGAACGAAAAAATAGCGATTTTACAAAACGAACCATGGTAGGCTTGAACTCCTTCAATTTCTGCAACTTCTTGAGTTCCCTTCCCTTCGACTCGAGCTCCTCCTCCTTGATCTTCAAGATCTCATCCTTCTCCTTCAAAAGCTCCTCCGTCTTCTCCTTCTCCAGCCTCATAGCCCGAAGCTTCTCCTCCATCTCCTGTAAGTCCTTCTCGAAGCTCGACTGCGCCGTCTCCTTCGCTTTCGACTGCTTCTTTGAGGCCTTGGCGGCTTTCTTGGGCGAAGTTCGAGACTTCGAGAGGCTCTCGTGGTTCTCCTTCACTGGATCTGTTGGAATCGGGCTCGGAACGGCGGCCTCGGACACAATTCCGGCCAGGATGTTGGCTTCGTTCGTCGATGGGGTCTTGGCCTTCAGCGGCTTCCTGGACTTCCTGGTGTTGGGGATCTCGGAAATTGCAGTGTCAGCCATGGCGGAGAGGTAGGGGAAGAGAAGGTTAGGGTTTCAGAGATTTGGGGATTTTGAATTTGAGTGAGCTCTGTAGTGTGAGGGAGAGGGTGTTTATATTGAGGTCCAGGCAACGGTTAGGTGTTTTTGAAATTCAAATTTATTATGGAGATTGAATTGTGGGTTCAAGTCCGGAGCTTTGGGTTTTTTACTTTTACCGACTGTTGGTAAAGATGTGGCACAGATTCTCATCATTTCCATATGAAGGTTTTAGGATTTTAAATTTTGATGATTTATTTCCAATCATCTAGAGAAAAAAATGATTTACTTCCATAGCAAAAAAAAAATGATTTAATGCTGTATTTTCGGCTTAGTTTGGTAATGATGCACATATTACCACCAGCAAATTACGAATACAACAATTCCGAAGTCTATCATATATAAATGACAAACATAACAGTTTTCTGGATTTCAAAATAGGGCTAATAACAAAACCTAGAGAAATGGGGGAGTACAAGAATTGAAAAATTCGTCGTCGTCCTTCATTCAGTTAAGTGCTTTGGCACTAGAACTGTGAGCTCTCAATAGAGATTACAACATCATGAATTTTTTAGCAGTATACTATTCTTTGTACCTAGAGATAAAATCTTCAATGACAGGCCAGTTCACACTGTTAAAGATTGCAGCTGTGGGAAAGATTACCTGTTTGTCCGGAGGAGAGTGAATAACGGTAGTATACACACGGCAGTAGGGAATTTACGACTCACCACAAACTTCTGCACGGAACTTCCCAACATAGGAATTAGATGATGTAAAGGCGAAACCAAGAATTCAGTCATGGAACTTGGCGAATATTTTTAGCCTTTTACCACCATTTCCATTAGTATATCATTCCAGGAGTCTATTGGTCCTGGTAAGCACCAATGCAAACAATCAGTCTGAACCTTGGCGTATTTGCTATGTTCGAATGGATGATACTGTCTGTATGGACCAGGATGACCATCAGGCCTCATCAAAGAAAGTGCGACCATGTCAAGGAGTATGAGATTCACCCCGTTTCTAGAAGCTTTAGCAGATGCCTTCTCAAACTCTTCTAGTTCGATCTCACGCAGAATTTTGTGTACATCCTTCAATTCCACCACACCTTCTTTGACTGGGGCTGTTTTCTTGCAAGTTCCCCCAGTATTCCACTCCCCATTCTCAAAGTGATCAGGCGTGGATGTTCTGAAAAAGATTGTCCCCTTGTGATTAGATGCAACTATAGTGTTCATCACATATCGCAGGGTTTTGCGATAAGCAAAATCAAATCCCAGCTCTGTCAGATTTCTACCAGGACAGGCATGACATCCCAGCGCTTCATCATTCTCATAGTAGATTGCAGCTTTGAGAAACCACTTCCCTGTTGAAATGATCATGTAATCGAAATTTTGGAATTGATCTATCCATTTATCATCAATCTTGTCAAGATGAAGCTCAACTTCATGTGTTGAAACACCATTCTGGTCTTCATAAATAGCCGCCTTTACAAGGAACGGCGACCAGACAACTGAGACGGTAAACTTGTAGGAGGGGAAGTGCCATCTTCTGGACCTATACCCCTTGTCATGGTATACTTGAATGGCTTGTTCAACCTGAAGAGATGTGTTCCAATCAAATTCAGCAGAACATCTTTGAAAAGTTCTAAATTAAAAGTTGCATAAAGAAATAAGCAATGAAAACTTGATCTACAGAAAATTAAAATCAAAATTAGATGGCCACAAGTCTCAACCTAATCATCATGCAATCAATCAGCCTAGAATCTCAAAACCAAAAGATGGCATGTCCATGATGTAAATGAATAAATCATATATGATTTAAATTGTAGGACACAAGCCCAGCCTATATTTAATCAGATTTTTTTAGGTATGTCCATCACATATTTCTCTGCATGGACGTATATATACAGAGAGATCTCCCAACAACATTAGGCAGCCATGACTGAGACCATACTTTGCATTTATGTAACTCTATATGCCTCAAAGCAATCAAATGAAATGCACAATGACTGTGCAGCTACGTTTTTTTGGAGCAGGTGAGGAAAATTCATAAGCAATGCCAGAACAAATGCTATGGAAACTCTACTGACCTCAGAACAACAAATATTAAGGAAAACTGGTTAGATTGCTGCAAGAAACTTTCACAGTTATGTAAACTCTCTTAACCTACACAAAAAGTTCTCACAGGATCAAATAATCCCATTTACAGAAACTAAAATAAAGCAAAGCATCATCATAGTTAATGACAAATTGACACTGTTGTAGATAGATTAATTAGATCCTGTCTAGTGGGAAATGCAAAAAGGCCGTGCAAATTTGTATAAGATAACAGGAAGGTTAGCAAGCCATCGCAATTGAAGTGTTAATAAGCATATTCAACGTATTTTATATGCATATTCTCTAAACTTTTGAAGTTTCCAGGAAAATGGGAGACTATTTCATGTTCTTCAAACTTCTGCAAATTTATTTGAAGTCAACATGTATATAAGACATAACAATTCTAAATATACCGTGGAGAGCATGCACAGCAACGACTGAACATGGTTACGAGTAATTGAATCACCAATCAATGCCCAATGCTTATTCCTCATCATTTCAAGAAACTTCTCTGGCTCAAACTTTGGTATTGAACAATCTCTTGGACTCCACTTCCAGTATAGATACCCAGTATCAGGCCTCCCATTCTTCATACAATTTTGGGGACTTTCAATTGAGGGGCAGCTCTCATTGTAAATTGGCCCAGAAGTATTTGGAATCCAATCCCCAGCGAAAAGATTACATTTTCCTGCAAAATGAATGCAATCAAGCCCTTACTCCAATCAAACACATACACCAAATAATACATTTCCATTTCCATTATGAATCTAACATTATCTAAAATCCAAGTACATAGCCATAGTTGGATTAACTATTTGGTAACACCAAAAACAACAACAGCAACAACAACAAACAAACCCCTGAAGATTTTCAACACATTGAACCAAAACACCAATTCCCATGTTCAGATCTCAACTCCACCTAAATGTCCATTCAAACAACCATACTTTCCAATAACAGCAACACATACCCATCTGGGTTTTTCACATTATCCAAACACAAAACTAGAAAGAACCATAGAAACAACAAGAACCCAGCAGAGATAATTCAAAGCAACTACCTTTATTGGGAGGCTTAAACCGATCCCGATCTTCCTCTTCAGAAATGGGTGGCTCAGAATCCACATCTTTCTTAGGTAAAGGAATTTCATCCTGATCTCCATCTTCAGGAACTGTGATGGGTTGCTCAGACTCCAGACTCTTCTCAGGAAAATGGAGTTCTAATCTAGATACTTCATACTCTGTGGAATCAGAGAGAAAGAGACAATAAACAAGACCCATTAACAAGATTGCAATCACAGACTTGACTGTCCACCTCTTTTGCTTGTGATTCATCACCATTGTCACTTAGCTTAGCTCACTCACTGAGAGACACTCAGACAGAATAAAGTTCAGATCTTTGAAGCTATCTGCTGCTTCTTTAACTGATGACTCAATGTGGGTCTCACCCAAAACCCAGATTATCACTCATTATATCAATAAACTATTTTTATGATTTATGGTGGGTCTGAAAGAGCAAGAGATTTTGAGATGTTTTTTAGGCTTTAGAGCTACTTGGGTCACTGGTTAATCATGCTGCACTAAATTGGTAGAGAAATGGTAAACGTGATTAGAATATAGTAATTAACTGGTTTATTGTAGCATCAAAGTGATGTAGGGTACTATTTTCAAAAAAAAAAAGTGATGTAGGGTAAGGCTAGTAATTATGGAACTGTTGCTTCTAGTCCATGGATCTCGCCAGAATCCTTGGCATAATGACAAGTTTTACATTTATTGAAGAGCAAAAAGAGGATTTGTTTCTTAAAATTTCATCAAATTTTAACATCATGCCGTATTGAAATTGACTGACAAGTGAGAGAGCGATATATAGATCCTTGTGAATACTAGGATATCTATTTTGTACCGAGAATAGAAATCGGAATTTCGCCCATTTTGTAACCCTTGAACAACCTGGTTTCGACCAAGCGAGGAATTTAGAGTACCAGATCCTTATGCTAGTTGTAGCTAGATACCTCATCCGAATGAATATTGTCGAGTCCAGGAGATTTGATCTCATTCCAAAAAGATGGTTACAGTAGGCAAGTCTTTTTTCTCTTTTGGCATTTTGAACAATGGTTGTTTGATGTTTCAAGTTTCAACAAGTCCTCTCAACAATGATGTGAATTTGCAAAGGTCTAAAGTCTAAAGTCTAAAAAACTCCTTGTTCCTGTTTAAGAGGCAAAGGTACATCCTCAACCCATTGGATAGTACAAGCCTCATTGGAGAATATAGAAGAGAAGACAAATTTGGATGTCCATTTTTCTCTGTTCTAGTTTCAGACTTTGAACTTGCGACTTTCTATTGCCCAAATCGCTACACCCTGTCTGCTTAATATAATAACCATCTCAAGCACAATTAAATTTAATTTATGGCATCTGCAACCCTACCATTGTTAATTTACATGTCTGCTTCATGCATATAGCTATTCAATTTGGGTCAACCAGAGTTGGTTTATCAAACAATTCCTGCCTCTCCCATTTGGCACTTAAACTACAACATTTAAATTATT
This sequence comes from Argentina anserina, assembly GCF_933775445.1. Taxonomy (NCBI): domain Eukaryota; kingdom Viridiplantae; phylum Streptophyta; class Magnoliopsida; order Rosales; family Rosaceae; genus Argentina; species Argentina anserina. The sequence continues at coordinate 6,790,115 of NC_065876.1, forward strand.
CCCTCCTTATATTACTGGTCTTAATGAATCTATCTCTTTCTCATAATAGTGTCGGTGATGTTAGTGTAAGATAGTGTTCGGCTCTGTATGAGATCAGAATATATGAATAAGCAAGCATGCCTATAAAGAATCGTATTGTTATAAAATTCAGTACTGAGAAACTATCCACCACTAAACATAACTGCATGATACAAGGGATAGTTGCATGACTATGAATACGCCTGACAATCTAGATGAGCTAATCACCTTACAGATACACAAGTATAAAGCTTAGAACACGAGAAATTATATTGTTAGAATCAAAATTTATTTCTCACGATTTTGACATTGCATCCACCTACAGTTCAACTGTAACAGTAACAAGACACCTTAAAGGTAAACACACACCAAAAATTCAACAGGTGAAAGAACCCGTCCACATTATCTTGGAAGAACAGAAGCATCACAGCAACATCAGGACTTGAGAACCACAAAGGAGAATCACACGGCCATTCTGGGTACTTTCATGCCAAATCCATGTTTTACCTTCTCAATTCTGTTCAAATACAATGTCCCGAGTCATTAATACAGATAAAGCATCTCATGATTTAAAAGACAAATCATTAAATAAGTGCTAGTCTATGACTAAAATAAGCAATGAGGATCAAGATAATGTGTTTCAATGTCGGCATCTATATCACTAAACTAAGCCGTCTAAGCATACAATAACCACAGAATCGTAAAAGCATGCTGCTATAATCAAAAGTAAATAAGCACAAGAACTTACGTCGGTGCAAGTCTGCCAAGGGGTTTTAGCTCTTCCCCAGACTCCTCATCCACAAGTCTCCCAGAAATTTCAAGGATATAAAATCTCTCTCTTGTAGTTGGCAGTCCCCTGCTTGCAAGTAGGTCAAAATCTCTCTGATTTAACTCTCTTCCGTTTACATAGACACCAGTATTGCCAGCACCACAATTTGTTGGCATCGGGTAACTGAACTCTTCAATACTTGGCTGCAAGACAACAGGAATGGGTTTCTTATAAATTCCGCATGAAACATGTACATACCAAGATCGATTAAAAAATAAATAATATGATTGCTCTCACAGGAATTATGCCAAGGCAAGGGTGGCCCATCACACCCCAGAATCCAGCTCTGAAGTCATACCTGGATAAAACAAAAGTCACTCTTTAGCTGAAAGAAATTTAGATACATCATAGACCTGAATTTGGACATGATAAAATGCATTGAATAAGAATCAGAATTATATGCAACATTACCAATAATCTCCTGGTTGAATTATGCCAGCAAGCTTCTCAGCTTTTCTTACAAGATGATCCGGTATAGGTTGCCCATTGATTAATACCTTGGTTCTTTCCACATTTTGATGTGATTTCAAGGAATCTTTGAAACTCCTTTTGATGAGACCAACCAATAAGTTATCAGTACCCTTACGGATCTTGGGACGATCTTCTTTGCTCGTCTCTGTAGAGTCCTGTGATATGTTGGTGTTAAGATAGTCATTGAACGAATCATCCACCTCAGTTTCCACTGACATATCTTTTACAGAATTCTTCGCAGATGTACTGCTACTAAAGACCACCTTGTCTTGGGCTATACATGCAACCTCATTTCCCCCCTCAGTTCTGCTTATTTCATGTTTGGCAGGACTATCAGGCTGCTCCCAAAGAGGTGACCCTGGTGCTGTTGGAGAACGGGCATCTTTTGTGAGCACCTCAGCATAGTCAGAAATGTCTCTTTGGACAATCATACTATCTGGGATGCCTTCTACCTCCTGGAAGATGGAAGATGAAGAGCTATGGCTTTCCCTCTTTTCAAAACTATCCAACTTCAGTCTCTCATCTTCTGCCAGTGGATTATCTTTGACCATTATCAACTGAAGGTTCTGAACAGAGTTATCTAAATCATCATGGGAGGAGCTGGTGTTGTCAGCATTCAGACGTTTAGGAGGAGTTAAGACGTTGCCCTTTACTACCTCCTTAGAATTTTGATCAACCTCGTAAGAAAATTGCGTGGATTCTTTAGGAGCAGATGTAATCAGCCTTTTGTCATTAACTTCAAGTGAAATAACAGTCAAACAGGAACCACAGCGAAGCTCTGACTGACTCTTACTTCTCTTCTTAATTTTTCTGGGAAGTTTTAGCAACTCGAAGCAATGGAAGCATGTAATGAATGGGGCACCACCTTGGAAAGGATGGGAAATCTTTGTCTTCCTGTTGATCATCTTTTCTAGATGTCGATCACCATAACTATTGATGTCTGAATCAACATCACCCTGCCATCTTGTGCGTAACATGGGACTAACATCTCTGGGGTAATTGTGTGGGCTATATGTAGCAGGATTGACATGATGATAGGAATTCAAATTAAACGGACCTTTTGGAATACTTCTGTTGCCAAACTCAGTATGCAGGACTTGGGATGGAACCACCCAATTTTGGTTGTAGCAGCCTGAACAATTACATGCAGGCGAGTGTGCAACAGTATCATGTGGATATGATGCGAATGGATTCCGGTTAAAACCAATCTTTTGTTCCTTAAGGTATTCATGACATTGTGGTTGTGCGCATTGGAGTGGATGATGGGAGGGCCTCCTTGTCATATGTGGTGGATCCTCATATTCCGGAATCACATTCATATTATTCCTCTGTGGAGGATAAAATTTCTGCATATCCATGTTATGATGATCCATAATAGGAACCTTTCCATGGCTATAGTTGAAGTGAGGGGATGTTGGCATCTGTTTGTCCACAGCATACTGCTGCTGCAGTGCAAGATTATAAGTTACCAAGTCACCATAAGGATCAGGTGGCGTCTTACTCCTCTCCGGGGGAACCATATCCCTTGGTCTATCTGCCACATCATAAGATCTGCTAAGTTGCTCCTTCAACTGATCCAATTTCCTAAGAAGCTCAGCTCGATCAGGTACTAGATGTTCAACTCCATTCGCATCATACCTCTGCTCACCATAACCATGAAAAGATTCTAGCTGATAATTTGAAGGCCCCTCATTAGGATAAGCAGAAATTGGCATTCTTACTCGCTCGGCAGCAGCCCTTGGGTTTCCATAAAACCCCTCATACCGATCTCTTTCAACACCCCACTGGTCCATACTTTCGGTTGATCTCAATGACCCAGCAAGATACCTTAATTGGGCCGAAATATCTCCTGCACTTGAATTTACAGACTCGGACCTATTCATATTGGTATCAAGGTTATTTCCAGGTGCTTGAACATCAATTGGGAACTCCGATAATCGACTATATCTTTCAACAAACTCTTTTTTCTGTGCTGCACCACTTTCCTCAAGCCTTAAACCCCTAACCCCTTCCTTAACATTGATATAATTATCTTCTAAAACATCTTTAGTCTCTCTTCTTAATGTACTAGTGCTACTACTACAACTAGATTCAACATTTATCTCTCCATACACCCTCTCTTTTCCTCTACCTCTCCTCAAGTCCATCAGTTTCTTTTCAATCTCAAACTGGAAACTAAAACTACTACCCTGATTTCTGAAAAACAAAAATCATCCCCAATTTCCCAAAGCACTCTTCTTTGCTGTACCCCACTTAACAATATTGCAACTCCCAGAATCACCAAACTTAGTATCTTGAATTTACACCCTAAACAGAAGCAGAATTGAAAAGAAGAAAAAAAAATCAAAACTTGGAAGCATATCATTGACTGAATAGCAATTTAAATTCCCAAAGTTATTAATTGCAACTTGTTCTTCCATTTTCTCAGTAAGCAAGCAATTTCACATGGTTAGAACTAAAATGCCAAATTGGGAAAACCATTCAAAGAAAGAAAAACTTACCTCAAAAACGAATGATCCAGATAACCAGAACGACGGAACACCGACCAAACTCGTCTTCAATCTCGCTCAATCAACCTCGAAACCCACAAAGCTTATTATCCTTAAAAGCCCACCTCAAACACTTCTTCTACTTCAGAATCAACCTGATTACTTCCACAACTAAACTCAGAGACAAAAACAGAAAAGACATCCGGATGTTATAGATTCTAGTTTAAGCCTTTACTGTTCAAGATCACAGAGGTTCATGAATCTCCCACGTTATCTAACTCTTTCTGAATCAGCTAGGAATTTTGGAGAGAGTAGAAATGAGCTGTGGATTTGTCGGCTTAAACTAGAAAGAAAACAAAAAGGGTTTATTGGTTTGAACTTTGAAAGTTGGAATAGTCCGGTTCCCGGTAATTTTCAGGGGAAAACGAGTACGTGTCACATCTTTAATTTTCAAACAGCTGGCTGAGAGGGCCAACTGAGATACTGTAGTTTGATGGCATCGTATATTTCTTGGGAAGTTGAACACTTCCCCCCTACTAAACCCTACAATTCATAAATTCCCAAGACTTTATAGTAATTCTGATTCATGCAATAATCTCACTTCAGAAGATTAGTCGCGCCCCTCACATATTTTACTTCGTCGCATTTCGCATAAGGTTGTTCATTTCATATATAGGAATGTGATTGAAAATTTTACGGGGTAGAATTGATTCTTGAATTCGAGTAACTCATTCTTCTCCTCTTGATTTTAACTTCTATAGATTTTGATCATCATTCTGGAGGCGATTGCTTCTTCTTTTGAGACCTCGATGGTTGACGGTTAAACACACATGATTACAAGTTGCTAGATTTGTCACCCACTCATATCCAACAGCGCCAATTGACTTGGCTTTTGTATGGACTCTGAACTGTACGGATGGAGTCTACGTTGTTGTGTTCTGACTTTCTCCAAATAATAATGAATGCTTGGAATATTTCGTGACAATGAGTGACTCGTGATTTCAAAGGTGGGAGTTAGGTCATCATCAAGTTGGTTTCTTATTTTGTCATGATACGTAGACGTTTTACAGTTCTGTTTCATCATGAAGTCAAGTAATTTTCCCAAGTTCTTAATTTTGTTTAATGTTTATCTTGGTATGTGTTGAAATTATCTTCTTCCTTATCAAACGTGTGTGGTTGTATCATCCCAATATTTGGCAACAATTATCCATTTTACATATTCCAAGTGCGTTACAGTGATCGTGAATATGTCAAACGGGTTAATTAAGTGCAATTCATGAATTATATAACAAAAATTAACACGTGTTACTTGATCAAGTATCTCCTTCTTATATTGTAAGTAGAGAAAACAAAACGAGGTATATATCAATCATCCCAGAAATGTTATGCATGTACGTTCATAGACTAGTAATCGGAATTCTTATGTCATGAGGCACAGATGGATCGAAGTGCATGCCAACGCGACTCCAAAGTCGACTTTCAACTCTACATAGAAACAGAAATCTACAATTTTGGCTAGCATATGTTCATATTACAAATTTACAGGTATTTATAGTTGCTAGAAATATATATTAGAGTACCCCTGTTTGTCTACCATTACATTTGCGTCTTTTTCTTTCTGCGTAATCCAGAAGTTGCAAGAAGATTATATTCCGAAATCTGTTCCTCAAACTTCTGGCTTTTTGAACGATGATATTGCTCTTTTTCTTCGTCGTTTTCTTTGTCTCTTGATCATTAGGAAGGGGCAAGACTCTGGTGTGTTGCCCGAGAAGTCTACCGACGGAAGCTAACTCATACGAATCGTATAACGGACTCCCGCAATCCCATATCCGAGGACTTCTGCTACCTTCTCCGTCTTCTTCTTTCTCCTTTTGCTTCATGTTCAACCACAAGAGCAGGAAAATTAAGATGTCATTTCTACTTTCTAGGTGCATTGTTCTATATGTAATAGTGTAATATGTTCTGCTTATAACAATATTTATGATGAGCATATGTATTGTCTGCGCGTCTTAGCTTGATACACAACTGGGGCACGTAATTCGTGGAACGGCCGGCCGAACTTGCTGTTGAAAACTTGAATCGGCCGGTGAAGATCATAACCAAAATGTGACGAAGTGATTGAAGTCCTACCATAAGCTAATCTACTTTTTATTTATTTATCTGTTTAGGGTGAGCTAAAGAGTAAGGTTTTCCCTTCTCGAAAACAAGAGAGAGAGAGACCCTACATTAACGCCAAGCTTCTTATTTCCTGAAAGACCTTTGTGTACAATCTTTAAAGGTCATTTTGGCCACAGATAGAAGAGGCATGCATGCACATCTTTGAAAACTGCTGAACATATTTCCGACGTCGTTTTGGCATGCAGCTGAATTGCCTGAATGAGCTGATGCAAGCCAGGAACGTACGTTGTTTTCTAGTCCTGAAGTTTCTATTATTGCAAGGACGTAATAGTGATAAGACATTAATATTTGGAGACTACGAACTCTTTGATGAAAATCACGGGCGGAAGTGTGGAACCTCATACTAAGGATCAATATTTGGCTCCGGATTTGAACCACATGATGAGGATGGATCATGAATGTTATGATGACCATGCATGCCAGAGTCCCATAGAAATTAACTGAACCCTCCTATTGATGCTACTTCTTGTTCTTGATCAGCAGGGGCTGGAGACTGTTGGAACCACATAATGAGGAGAGTGCGCAGGATACGATTAAAAGAGCTGCAACGGAATCCATGGAAACATACGTGCAGATGGGGCAGTCATATGCATCATATCCTGCAACTAATTATTGAAGCATCCATTGACAAGTGGGGAAATAGTGACACTTGAAAGTAATTTCATGCCTTCGATCATGTGCTATCTGCAAGGAGAACTTCGAATATATATTTGTATCAAGATTTCAATCTAATTCAGTGAACACTGGGTTGTAGGGAAAAAAGTGTTGAGGTATTTACATAAGACACAGTATCACATGTTAGTTTACAGACAAGTCAAAGATTTGAAGGTTATTGGATTTTTAGATTCTGATTTTGCAGGGAATTATCCTGATTCAAAGAAGTCCACTTGTGGATACGTGTACATGCTAGGAGGAGGAGCTATTGCTTGGAAAACCATGAAGCAGACATTGATCACAACCTCAACCATGCAAGTTGAATACATAGCAGTATATGAAGCAGTGTGTGAAGGGGTATGGATAAGGAATTTTCTACAGCAGACTCAAGTACTCAGTCACATTGTGGAAGACAAATTGGAAGTTTTTTGTGACAATGAGGCAGCTGTGTACTTCTGCAAGAACAATAAGAGATCTACCAATTCCAAGCATATAGATTTAAAGTATTACAGTGTTAGGGAGAGGGTTAAAAGGGGTGAGTTAGTGGTTCTAAGCATATATACAAACTCACAACTAGCTGATCCTTTCACAAAAACATTACCAGTTAAAGTGTTCAAGAAACACAGAGAGCATAAACATTTTGCCTAACTTAGATGCTTGAGGTCAGTGGGAGCTAAGTCCAGTAGGAGCAAACTAAAATTTACAAGTTTTGAGTTCTTGTTTTAATTATCCTTGTGATAATAGTTTTCTTGTTTTAAATTAAGTCTTGAGATATTTCAGAATTGTTATGTCATGCTGCAGCTTTACATTAATTTCTGAAAAACTTACACAAATAAGTTACAGTTGTATATATACTTGCATATCAGATGACTTTAATCATGTCTAGCATGATGATATGGTTCAAGCAAGTTATAAAGTCATTGGTGTCCAGCATATTTATTGAAGTTCTGGTTTTAGAACATACGGTAGGACTTGATGTATATGTATTCTATAGTTGTTAATACACATTATACATATATCTCAATACTGAGAGTTTTGACATATGTATTTTGCAGGAACTTATGTTGTAGCAAAGAAACTCTGCATTTTTGTTAAAATGTAACTCGTTTCTTGTTCTGCATAAGTAACTGCAATGTGACCATATTGTGATGAGATTTTTGATTCAATTGTTTCTGGCACACACTACAGTAGGTAGTATAGTTTCTGACATTACAAGAACTTGATTTTCATAAACCGGAAGTGATTGTCCAAGTGGGAGATTGTTAGATTAATTTTGGACATATCACATATTATATGATTATCATGTTTAATGTCATAATCCATTTCTACATGGAAACAAAGATAGTATCAAATCTAGTTCCTAATGATTTCGTGTATTATATCATTATGGTAAGAAATCCTAATTTAAGTCTAGAAGCAAGACTACAAATCAGTATTGAATCAGGAATCTAAATAAGATGACTTAACTTACAAGATGTCTTTAATGAAAAGACTCTTAATGGTTAAAGATTCTCTATATATAGATGGTAAACGTCTCTGTTATCACTACGAGTTATTTGCGTAAGTTTCTGTCAATTGAGAAAACAGAGAGTAGTGACTAACAGAAGACTTTGCCTAGCACCTTGTGACTTCGGATTAAGGTACAATGGATCACGGTGTCGTCGTTCATGAAAATGATAAGTTAATCTCATTCACTAAGTTAACGATCAATTATTATGCATATAATCTTTGATTTTATACTCATATAATGTAATTTAATTTACAGAGAGTGCGCAGGATACGATTAAAAGAGCTGCAAGGGAATCCTCGGAAACATACGTGCAGATGGGGCAGTCATATGCATCATATCCTGCAACTAATTATTGAAGCATCCATTGACAAGTGGGGAAATAGTGACACTCAAGTAATTTCATGCCTTCGATCATGTGCTATTTGCAAGGAGAACTTCGAATATATATTTGTATCGAAAGAAAAAAAATTCCGAATATATATGAGGCCGACGTTGTAGACTTGTAGCTCAGACATCCAAGTCATGGAGATTGTTCTGTTCAGTCACTTCAGTGGCTCACATCGACCAAGCAATCTACTTGACTTAAGAAGTTAGAAGATAGGGATGTATACAGTTGATCAAACTATCCTTGTAATTAATTTCTTTAGTTTCCGAATATGATTAATTGATGGTCTAAATTCTATTCTACTTCAATTCTATCTACTCATGAAAATGGTTACTTTCATTTGTGGTCTATCCTCATGCCTAGCTTAGCTCAAATTATCGGGTGAACAATAGTCACCAAATCAATCACTGAAATATATATATATATATATATGGTAAAAATGTTGATTTGCATCCTAAATTTAGTCGTAATTATCAATTTACACCATGAATTTACATTTGAGTCAATTTACCTTCTAAATTTGGTAAAAATTGCCGATTTGCACCATATCCGTTAAATTTAATGTTTTCTATCTAATTTAAAGTCACATGTCATGCATTTGAGAGGTAATATTGTCATTATATATTTATTCATATTTAATAATGAAATAAAATGCAAGGAGCTAGAGATCCTTAAAAACATCATCTAACAAGTTTTACTCTGTATGTTTAATGCTTTAATTTTATCAAGGGTTCAACAATTAAACTGTTCTTCCCCATCTTTATATGGAATAAGATTTTTATATTAATTAACGTTATGAATTGCATTCGAGCATTACAAAACAGCTTATGTTCTTCATTATGATCAATAACAACTTGACGAAAAGGCATAACTTTTTGTTTCCTATAAACCCACATGAGTGAACTATCAATATAATACAACAATTCGACCAAGATACTATGAGTAAAATATACACTTTAGATTTATTTTCCGTGTTCATCAATGTAATCTACACTCGATACAGACTAATAATAATCATTAACAATTTTACATCATTTATTTAATCGGTTTTATGCATCTATCCAATCTAGTCCATACTTTGCAAAATGAAATGATTTAGAAGAAATGATATATATAGTAAGAAGATGAACATATGGCCAATATTTTTCTTGCACATTGATTCGGATAGTCCTTGTAGATTTATGATTCATCTCACTCACACGCACACACCGTCTCATAAGAAGAAGGGAGAAAAGAAGAGCCACCAAGAGACGATACAAAACACTTGGAGACTGAAGTTGGTTACATATAACAATAAGTGACAAAACCTCGCATCTAATCAACCATCCCCCATTTCTCTACTCCTTTCTTCTTCTCGTAACAAACGACGCCGGGGGCTCATATTCGCCGGAAACACTCCTCGATTGGATCGGCATTCCGGCAGGCCTAGAGTTCCGGCGAGCGGCCGGGTTCTACTCTCCCTCTCCATCTTTGTGGGGGGCCTTGGAATGTCGTCGGAGGACGTGGCCGGAAAGAGGACGAGCGAGACGGCGGTGTCGACGATTGTGAACCTGGCGGAGGAGGCGAAGCTCGCTAGCGAAGGAGTCAAGGCGCCTAGCCAGGCCGCGCTCCTTAGCATCGCTAAGTCACTCGTCGCCGGAGGAGTCGCCGGAGGAGTGTGAGTGTTTCTCAGAATCTGGATTTCTAAGCTTCTTTGGTTTCAGTAGCGTATTGATTGTGATTGTTGAGCTATTTCTCATTTGTTTTTTTTTATTGTGTTCTTTGATTTTGAGTAGCTTGAATTCGCTTTGGGTTTTGATTATCAAAGCTATATATGTTCTTTTTCGGGTTTTAAATTGCAGCATTGCTTTTGATGTTAGAAAACCTTAGGAGAAGTGTGTTTGGAATATGTTTATGCTGTTTAGATTGGAGGTTGTTGAAATGGTTGTTAGATTAGTGAGGGTGAAGGACTATATCTATATGTATGTGTTATGTATCAAAGTAGTTGTCATTCTTCTTCTGAAGGGCCTAACTTCTTCCTTCAGTTCATTACAATAAAGCGTTCGTTGTTGTGTACCTGCTGCAGGTCAAGAACTGCTGTTGCTCCGTTGGAAAGACTGAAAATTTTGCTCCAGGTACTTTTTCCCTTGCTTACAGTAGTGTTATTTAGCTCAATACCCCATGATATGAGACTTGACTTTATGATTGTTATATCAATGAAGTGTAGTATATGGCGGTATGATCAAAGCTGCTTATTTTGATGGACGTTAGCATTATGCATTTTGTATGTCAAGCTGGATTAAATTGGATTTGTATATGCCAATATGCAGGTTCAAAATCCTCATAGTATCAAGTACAATGGGACAGTTCAGGGGTTGAAGTATATATGGAGAACTGAGGGTTTCAGAGGCTTGTTTAAAGGCAATGGAACTAACTGTGCTCGCATAGTCCCAAATTCAGCAGTCAAGTTCTTCAGCTATGAGGAAGCATCCAAGTATGATCTGTTTCCTCATCCTCCATTCCCCTGCACTGATTTTCACTGGCACTCATATTCACTTTGTTTATCATCTATCAGCAATAAGCATCTTGTAATGTCTATATTAATTTCCCACATGTACAATTTGGTAAATGATTTAATTATACGTGTACTCGTGAACAGGGGTATCCTATGGTTTTATCGACAGCAAACTGGAAATGGTATGATTACCTCGTCTCTATTTCTTATGCAAGTCAGTTAGAAACGAAATAATAGATAGTTTCACTTGAAATTGTTCTATGGTTCGATTCAGTTTCATTTCAATATATGTGCAACGATGGGGAACCTTATCCTAAATATCTAGCTTTATCAATCAAAATGTAAATGGTCCAAATTTTCAGTCTTTAAAGGGGTGAGAGTCGTCAGACATCTCATCATTCATGCATTATTCTTAGCTTTTAAATCATTCATTTTGGTTGATTTGATGCAGTTCAGTTTATCTGTAGATTTACTTGCCGTAGAGGTTTTACAGTTTCGGACCATTGTGTCACTTGTGTGCTTTCTAAGATATCTTTCTTTGTTTGTATGTCCAATGGGTCTGATGAAAGCAGAGAATTTTGTGATTGCAATGATGTTGTCCGTGCTGGGATATAATATTTACGATTTCCTTTCATCTCTTACAGAAAATGCCCAACTCACTCCTTTTCTGCGTCTTGGTGCTGGTGCATGTGCTGGAATTATTGCAATGTCATCAACTTACCCGATGGACTTGGTACGAGGGCGTCTGACTGTCCAGGTATCTTATGGCTATTCTTTTGCTGAATTGATCTAAGGAGAAATTTTCCATGGGGTGTGAGGCCCTTGTTATACATGTACATTGACGTCTTAAATGTGCTTGCTTTTTGTTTCTTCAGACAGAAAACTCTCCCCGGCATTATAGGGGAATATTTCATGCTCTTTCAACTGTCTTTCGGGAAGAGGGACCTAGGGCTCTGTACAAAGGCTGGTTACCTTCTGTCATCGGAGTTGTGAGTGAAGTGTTTGTCTATTTGTGTACTCCCCCATATTCATACCAACAAAGAGAATTTCCCATTAATCTTCTGATTTATTCATGAATTGTTAGTGTGGTTCTAGCCTGCATCTGGAACAATGTTGACTCATGCTTATCCTTTTGTTTACAGATACCATATGTTGGTCTCAATTTTGCTGTTTATGAATCTCTGAAAGATTGGTTAATCAAAACTAGACCTTTTGGACTAGTTCAGGATTCTGAATTAAGTATAACTACAAGGCTTGCATGTGGGGCTGCAGCTGGGACTGTTGGCCAGACGATTGCTTACCCTCTTGATGTTGTTCGGCGAAGAATGCAGATGGTAGGCTGGAAGAATGCGGCTTCAGTTGTCACTGGGGATGGGAAGAGCAAGGCAGCCCTTGAATATTCTGGTATGGTTGATACATTTAGGAAAACAGTTCGTCATGAGGGGTTTGGAGCACTGTACAAGGGTTTAGTCCCCAATTCTGTTAAGGTCAGTTTTTTAGAGGGACTTTATTTGCTGTCTTTTCATCTGGCACATTAGCCTACCTACCTGTCTTTGGAGTACTATATCTTCTATTTCCTGAATTACTATTTGAACTAGTAAAGTGTGTAGCTGCAAAAATGAATACCATATCTGTGTATATATTCGGCTGCTGTAAAGCAATTCTTGAGACAATATTGTCACATCAATTTTGGATTATATATTATGCTATTTTGAAACATTATAATGGTAATTTTCATTCTTTTAGGTGGTGCCTTCCATAGCAATTGCCTTTGTCACATATGAGGCAGTGAAGGATGTTCTTGGAGTCGAGATGAGGATATCTGACTAAAGGCAATGAAAACTTTGACCTACATGCTTAACTCTAATTTCAGAAATGAAAGGAATGATCTGGTAGGAGAAGGTAAGGTGTTGGAATTATTAGGTCTCTAAGTAGCAAGAAGATTAGGAACACAGTTGTAGCTTATGTTGATATCCCTTTCCCATTCATACACATCTTTCTTTTTCTAAATACCTATAGTTTTAGCTTTCAAATCTTTCTTAATTTTGTCTTCTTGCCCCACAAAGGTTATATATAGCTCTCTTGTGGGGCAAGGATTACAGTCATTGTCACAGAGAAAAGATGATGAATATGATCGACTATTTTTCTTGTGTTTGGGATGTTATGTCTACTGTTTGAAATTACAATAGCTGAAATCATATTTAATAAAATTATATGAACATAGTGAGGTTTTAATATATGCCTTGAATGATTCATGATAATTTTCAGCCTTTGTTATGTTGAGGAGTTCTACTTTCCAGTGCATAACTCATTCCAAGGAGATTGTTTTTGGAAATACCATCTTGTTTTTTATGATGGCTGTAAGCTTTAACAATACTAAGATAGAACAGATAGAGAATCAAAAGAGGGATTGATCTGCATTTTATACATGTCTGCAATAATGGACAAGAAAAAAGCAGAATTTACAACCAAACTTATGAGCATATGCATTCAAACTTTAAACTATAACGTTCTATCAACACTAGCCTCAAAAATAGAAAGAATCAACAAGAACAATGCTAGATCAAGGCAAGACGGAAAAAAATATACAATCAAATGATGAAACAAATCACTGGCTAGACCCTCCTCTGGCCTCTTGGAGCCATCTTCAAATGCACCTCCTTGAGATGATCATAGCGACTCTGATGATACTCGATCCATATGCACAGCTGCCTTATGGCTTCTCGCTTCTCCTCTCCCAGACTCAATATGCCCTCATCTTTCCCTTCAACATTTTGCTTCAACTCCTCTACCTTCTTCTCAAGCTGATTCACTGCTTTGATCAGATCCCCCTTCTCCATTTGTTCCTTGCTCGCCTCTGTCTCCAACTTCTCAGCTCTCTCTTTGAAGACCAATGCCTCATGTTTCTTATCTTGCAGTTGCTTGCTTAGGACTCCCACCTCCCTGTTCAACTTCTCTCTCTCATCATTTGTTTCCGCAACCCATTTCTTTGCAATACGAAGCTGCACCGACGTTTCAACAATACACTTCTCATACTTCACATAGTCATTGGCAAGTTTCTTGATCACAGATTCCATTGCAATCAAAGAACTGTTCAGGTTGTCTGAAATACAGTTGATGTTTCTCTGATAAGCTTCATTGTTTGCAGTGATTATACCAGACAATGCAGCAATCCTGTCTTCGAGCACTTTTTGTTCTTCTTGGAATTTCAGCTCAGCAATTCTAAAGTTCTGTTCCTTCTCAGCCAGCACTTGCTCAGTAACCCGGAGCTTCTGGTTTGACAAGCGGAGCTTAACTTCAGTATTGCGGGATTTCTCTACCAAAGAACTAAGCTCATCACCTTTTTCTTCAAGGTCTCTCTTTAGGTCTTCAGACATCTGTTCCAAATCAGCTATTATTTGATCTTTGGATTCAACGCTAACCTTGTGGTCCTGACACTTTGCTTCAAGCTGTTTATGTTCCTCATTCAGCTTGCTGTATAAATCCCCCTGTTCATTCAGCTGTCTCTGAAGATCAGCGGTCTTGCTAGTTAACTCGATCTTATCAGTTTCCAACAGCGTCAGGCTATCTAAAAGTTCTTGTTTTTCCCTCTCAAACTGCAACTCGATTTGGTTCTTCTGGGTTTGCAACGAATCCAATTCTTCTTGTAGACCGTTAACCTGTGCCACAAGGGCCACTACTTGAGCAGCGGCTTCGTTCTGTCCAGTTTCATGTTTTTCTTGGAGAGATGAGAAATCTACCTCTCTCTGTGCCATTGTCTTCTCAAATACAGAAGACTGATCCTTTAGCTCCAACATTTCTGCTTTCAACTGATCATGCTCTAGGATTTTCTTTCTCATCTCCTCTTCCAGTTCATCCTTCTGGTTCTGCATGGATTCCATTTTTAGCTCAAGATCTTTCATGTCTGCTATCAAATTCTCTTTCTCTTCCAGAATCGTCTGATGATCAGTCGTCTTTTTTGCTATCTCTTCATTCAGAATTTGTACCTGTATCACGTACTCTGAAATTTCTTGAGTTTTATTCTCAAGATGCGCTTGCAACTCAGCTTTCTGGCTGTGTAGGGACTCCAATTGCTGCTGCAATATACTTACCTGTTCCATTAAGCCCTTAATCTGAGTGGATGCTTCATCACCTTTATGTGCCATATTTTCCTCCAATTCAACTTGCTCACGCCGCACAGAGCTTAAGTCTGCTAGCAGATTGTTGACCTGTGCTGTCAAATCTGCTATAGTGGACGATGATTCATCACTGATATCCTGATGTTTCTTTGTCAAAGCAGAAAGTTCATCTTCTCTCTCTGTTGACATTGATTCGAGGTCGGAAATTCGAGCTTGTAAATCTGCATTCTCCTCTGCCAATTCCTTTTCCTTGCTCGCAAACTTCACTTCCATATCTCTTTTTTCGCCTTGCAAAAATTCGAGCTCCGATACCAGCTCTGTTGCTTTATCCTCCAATCCCTTTATTTGCGCCAATGTTTCGTCCTGATGTAGCTTATGTCTCTCAGAAAGAGTTAAACACTCCAATTCCCTCTGACCTAAGTGCTCCTGTACCTGACTATGTTCATTTATTGTCTCCTCAAATTTCTTCGTGAGAGCAGAAAGTTCAGCTTCTTTCTCTTTTGATATTGATTCGAGTTCGGATATTTGAGCCTGCAAACCAGCATTCTCCTGTGCCAGTTGCTTTTCTTTGCTCTCGAACTTCTCTTCCATATCTCTTTTCTCGCCTTGCATAGACTCGATGGCTGATTCTAGCTCTGTTACTTTATCCTCCAATCCCTTTATTTGCGCCAATGTGTCGTCCTGGTGCAGCTTATGCCTCTCAGACAGAGTTAAATACTCCAATTCCCTCTGACCTAGTTGCTCCCGTACCTGACTATGTTCATTATTGGTCTCCTCAAATTTCTTTGTGAGAGCAGAAAGTTCAGCTTCTTTCTCTTTAGACACTGATTCGAGTTCTGAAATTTGAGCTTGCAAACCTGCATTCTCCTCTTCCAGATGCTTTTCTTTGCTCTCAAACTTCACCACCATATCTCTTTTCTCGCATTGCAAGGACTCAAGAGCCGTTTCCAGCTCAGTTACTTTATCCTCCAATCCCTTTATTTGTGCCAATGTTTCATCATAGTGCAGCTTATGCCTCTCAGACAGAGTTGAAAAATCTATTTCCCTCTGACCTAATTGCTCCTGTACCTGACAATGTTCATTATTGGTCTCCTCTAATTTCTTCTTGAGAGCAGAAAGATCAGCTTCCCTCTCTTTAGACACTGATACAAGTTCTGAAATTTGAGCTTGTAAACCTGCATTGTTTTCTGCCAGTGTCTTTTCCATGGTCTCAAACTTCACTTCCAAATCTCTTTTCTGACCCTGCACTGATTCAAGGTCCAGCTCCTTCTGATCAAGCTTTTTCTTAAGACGAGTAGCTTCATCTGATAGTTCTTGTATCACATTATGTGCCTGCTGAATCTCAGTTGAGATCTTCAAACCTTTCAAGGTTTCTTCCTCCTTAGCTTTGCTTAAATCTGACGCTTGCTGTTCTGAAGATTCCAGCTCATGCTTCATATTCGAGATGTCCACTCTAACAGATTCTAGTTGTTGCTCGAGGATTACTTTTTCATCTTTCAGCTGATCAACCAAACTTTGCAGGTCTGCCGATCTCTTTTCTCCATCTTCAATCCTTCTCAGACCAGTCTCTTTCTCATTCATCAGATTATCTCTCTCTCTTTCCATATCTTCCAATTGCCGACTCAATTCAGCTTCTTTTTTTTCGCCAGTTTCGAGCTTTTGATTTAGCTCCGTATTCTCTGCCAAAAGTTTCAGTTTTTCAGCATCTAATCGTTCAGCATCAGTCTTCAAATCTTTGGAAATCTTCTCTGTTTCTTCTATCTTACTTAAGGCTGTCACATGTTCCAAGTTCAAAGCCTCCTTTTCTTCAACTGTGGCCGTCAATTTTCTCTTCAGGTCAGCAACTTCTAGATGTGCTGATTCGAGTTCTTGGTTAACATCAGCTATTTTCTGATAATCACTTTCCAATAGTCCATTTTTACTTTTCTTGTCATTTGAAGGATATTCGGAATCAGACTCTGAGCTCGATGAAGAACTGCTATCCTTATCTTGCTTGCCATGAACTTTTTTCTTTAGCACTCCTGTTAGATGATCATATTCTGCATAGAGGGACTGATATTGTTGGTGGAAATCCTGAATTAGCTCTGCAAGTGGTTCCTTTTTGGAGATGTCCACCATGTTGGAATCTTTTTCTTCAATATTGTCATCTTTTAGAAGCTTTAGTATTCTCTGCACTTTGTCCTCCATATCTGCAGTAAGTAATTGTTTAAGGCTGTAATGTGGTTCTAAACATTATCACAACAAATTCTCTAAAAACAAATTACCTATTTTAGTCCCTTTGAGCTGTTCATCCTTTTCTGCATCAATGTGACTTCCAAACAAGGACTTCATTGAATCCCGGAAACGGTGTTTCCTCATCCTGTAATTATTGAACTTCCCTCTTAGATGTGGATCAAGATGAGCATATATCCATCTGCTGCTCCAAGTCTGAAACACACCAAAAGAATACAGTTATGTTAAATAAAATAATAATGAAGACATCATCAAAGAATATTTGGCATGCGAGAATGAAGTCAGCTGTGTTAAGACATGAAATATTCATGATGATGAAAGCCTGTCCTAACAGACTGAAAGCTACCCTTTGGTAGTTATCTTCGTTCTCAAATTTGTATTATAGTTATATTTTAAGCAATAGTGACAATTACAGTGATAGTTACTGGACTGATAGCGAATAATGTAATGGACTGAAACCCACACAAAAGGATTTGATAACAGAGAAATTCTGACGAGGGACTTCAGGGCAGAGCATGACGTTAGATAAAAGCGTATAAAATTACAAGGCGAAACTTAAGAATAAGCTGGCATTCAGCATGACAGCTCCCTACAAGATTTATTACTATTAACTTAGTCATATAATTTATTGGTTCTAAAAATGTGGACAGCTAAAGATCTGAGGTATTTTTGGATTTGAATGTGGCGAATTAACTCATTCGTGTTGCATCCATACCAGTCAGTTAAGGACTTACGGCACACTATAGCATGTATGCATATATAAAGTTTCAAATCATAAGCTGATATCTCCTTGGAAGCAATAATCCAAAACGAAAATGAAACCTATCTTCATACAGGCCAAAAAGATCAAGTAAACTCGACTTCTTACCAGTAAAAAAGCAAACATGACAAACAGCCGCAAACTTTCAAAATATTATTCATTTGAATCATTTCCTTCTCTAAGAGCAAGTTAAACTTGAGTAGCTGACAATTAACTTATCACTCTTATCAACCTCCCTAAGTAGTTGCCTGATTATTATGGTTCATTAAAGGATAATGAATTTCATTACACGGAAACTACCGTCATTAGGTATATGTCGCATACAGTTGAACCTTCTTACTTCTCCCATTTCCCTCCTTAATACGAAATGTTTGCATCTGCCTCATGTTTCTGTACTGACATTAAGTAAAGTAGTTGGTGCTTCTGCAATTGACCTACTTAGTCTAAGCGTTAATTAATACTAGATCCATCTTAATTAGGCAATAACCACAAGTCCTAAAATAATGATGCCACGTCATCATTGTTACAGAAGGCCGATTTAGGATCAAGAAAGGACAGTGAGCTGTTCATCATAGCCCCCGAAAATAAATATATATAAAAAAGAGCTGTCTCTTTTTGTTATTATTTCCCTCACACAAACCAAAAGCCAGACAATTTGTCCCCGATTTTGGAATTTATAAAGTTGCTAAAAACCAGAATATACTCTCTATATTCCTACTATTACCCCCACTGATCAAACAAAATTACGCTGAGTGCCACTACAACCTTCAGCACCAGCTGACAGTCAAGTCTGGAAGAAACTAAGAAAATTTATAATTTATTTACCTTCAAGTCGTCCTCACTCCTCAGCAAGAAGCTTCCCTCAGAAATTTACAGCCTCAAACTTACCAAACAAGGTTAAAAAAAGTAAATAAAGAAATCTCAGTTACGAACAAAGGCGGTGAAATTTAACCAGCAAACGCAAACTACCAAAAGGCTCAATTAAACCGGATTCAACTCATCAGTTTTCAGTGAGTCTAAGGAAGAATGATCCGATCAGGTTTCGAAAGCGAAAAGTAGAGTTGCGAAATTCAAATATGAACAGTGAGAAGAGAAAAGAGAGAGCAGAGAATCGGAAGAGTCTAGAGAGATTTGATTACCTGTAAAACTTTGTGATGAAAGTCCGAAGCGGACGGCGACGATCGGAGCTCGGCGGAGAGTCTCCGATCAGCGAGGGAGAGAGAGAGAGAAGAGGAAAAGGAGAATTCTGGAAATGAAAAGAGGTTTTGTTTTGTTTGGGTGAGAGAAAGAAAGAGAGAGGTACGCGAATGGTAGCTTCTAATTTCACAAGGTGGAATCTTGGTTGGGTTTTTGTAATTGCCCCCTAGGTTTTGCAGTTAATTACGGTTTTGCCCGCGTTTACGCTGGTATCAAGGCACGGTTGGCTTTCTGTTTCTCGTCTGTTAGCGGTCAAAGTCTCGCGGTTTGGTGGTTTTGTCGCGAGATTTTGGATGGAATTTTGGGGTGCTTTGATGATGGCCCTTGAGGTCAAATTTCCCGCGCTTGTTGTTTTCGTTGTCCCATTTATTTTAATTCTGTTTTCGTTTTATGTCACAGCTTGGATTCAATAATAGCAGGTATTCTTGCGCTCATTTGGACATCGTCGTCATCCTCCAACAAACGGTTATGCCAACGGCGGCGGAGTGAGGTCGGAACTTTCCTTCTTATCTAGGTTTTGTTCGACTAAGTTTTGATATGAATTATTGGTTTCTTTGCTACAACGGTTGGAGTGTTAAGTTTCTACGGTTATAGTTTTTGTTTATTGTGAAGTTTTGTTATTTTTGTTTGCAAAGTATAAATAAAATAAAAATGTTATGTTTTGTTACAAGTTGATGCATTTATAAATTTTCATCCTCACCATCAATGACAAGTTACTATTCCTATATGACAAGTAGCAGCAACTTGTCTATGCAAAACCACGCATTCTTAAAAACTGAAAATGAACTTTTAAAAAAAAATGAAAATGAAAACGCCTAGATTCGGAACAAACGTAGTTCAATGAGGTCTACACTCTACACTCTACACAAGTTGATTAGTTGTTATTAACACTCGAAGATCGAATGGTTAAAATTGACCTTCTGAGAGGTTAGCAACCTTTTTATGTACAACAATTACTAATGAGAGAAAGATGCCCCAAATTTAGTAAGTTTTCTTTGGTGTAAACGTAAATGTCTCTAATTTGCCAAAAATTACTAATTCCCCAAAACTCTCAATATATTATTAGTGGAGATGAATTTTCTTTTTGAAAGGGTTGGTGGAGATGATTAAGACAAATTAGAAATTTTAGAAAACTGTCCTCGCTCATAGAATCCTCAGTCGTATGTAAGAAACATGTCACCTCAACACGAAGGTTTGGAATTTTAGCTTGTGAAATGGTGATTTTTTCTGTTCTCTAATTGACTCTCAATCAAATAAAAGTCAGCTATTACTGTTGTACAAATGTAGATGCCATCACAGCACAAATTTGCAGAATATGATTATATGTTTGATTATCAAATAAAAATCTTGGGCTAACGTACTATTTGTTGATGGCGTTGGTCTATTTGTTAGTGGCAAATAACACATCCCTACTGTGTAGCCAAACCTATTCGAATTAAGGCCAGAAAACAAAACAGAAGGAAAGCTCAGAATTAGATGCAATCCATTTCAGTTATATCAGAACTTGTTTTGAAGAAGAAAATGAATGAATATAATGATAATCTTGTTATGCTACACAAAAAATATCACAACGATGGCCATTGTAAGGCCTAAATTTACAATATTGGTCTACCAGACTTCTTTGATATCACTTGCTTAAGATCATCATAGCGGATCCGGTGATGATCAATCAAGATACAAAGCTGCCTTATGGCCTCCCTCTTCTCCTCACCAAGACTCAAGAAGTCTTCATCCTTCTCCTTTATCGTCCTCTCCATTTTCGTTACTTGCTTCTCGAGTTGGCTAAAGTTGTTCATTAAGTTCAGCTTCTCGCCCGCTTCTTTGCTTGCAGTTGCTTCTAACTTCCAAACTTTCTCCCTTAACAATTTCTCATGTTCTTCCTTTTCACCAAGCTGCGTAGCCAAGCAATCTGAGTCATGTTTCAGCCGTTTGATCTCGCTAATTGCTATAGTGACCCAAGTTTTCGCAAGCTGAACCTCATCTGACATTCTGGAAATGTTGTTCAAAACGTTGTTGTGGTGCTTATCAAACGTGCATGCCACCCTATCCAATCGGTTCAATGTTCTCTTTGCTGTTTCAGACATCCCCTTCATCTTTTTGAGTGGATTCTCATAAAATGCAAGCTTTTCTTTGATCTCCTTAGCTTCTTTCTCATAATCATCTTTCATCCTCCTGTAGCTCTCTTTTGTTTCATTTTGTATATGTTCTGCTACCCGGATTCTCTGATATAAAAGCCGGACAGTGTCTTCAAAATGCACACGGTGCTTTTTTACCAATTCTTCCATCTTTCTTTCTGCAAGCTGTAGATTTAGTTTGGATTCAGGAAACCACATTTTAGCATTGTTGGATTCCTTAGTGATCTTCTTAATAATATCTTCATATTCCTTAATGACTCTTTGCTGATCCACAATCTTTCCTTCCATCTCAATATGTCTTTCTTTATACTCTTTGTTATATGTCTCAATCTGCAACTCCAACTGGCTCTTCTTGGTCTTCAAGGTTTCCATCTCTTGTTCCAAATCGCTTACCTGTGTTGTTAAGTCCATCAGTTTATAAGCAGTTTCAACAGCTTCATTGTGTTCATCCTCGCATTCTCTACGAAGAGCTTCAACCTCATCCCCTTTCTCGGTCAATGTCTTCTCCAACTCAAAAATGCTTGTATTTAGTCTCTCATTTTCACGTTGCAACATATTAGTATCATGGATTTTAAGCGTTATCTGGTTTTCCAAACTGGTCTTTTGGCTGCACAGAGATTCCACTTCCTTTTCCATGTCCTTCACTTGATCACGAAACTGATGTCTTTCTTCTAGCATCTTTTTTTCAGTTTCATTTTCTGTTGTGGTTAGTCTTTTCAACCATTCTTTGTTCTCTTTCTCACACTGCAATTCTAGCTGGCTCTTCTGGCGCTTCAAAGAATCCAGCTCCTGTTTCAAACCGCTTACCTGTGTTGTGAAAGTCATAAGTTGAGTAGAAGCTTCATTCTTTCCATCCTCACATTGTTTACGAAGGGAAGAAACCTCCTCCGCTCTTTCAGACAAAGTTTTCTCCAAGTCAACTACCTTAGCACGCAGGACCCCAATTTCCCTTCTCAACTTATCTGCCTCATGCATTTTACTCCTTTTCAGCTTTTCCAGATTCTTTTTGTGGCTGCGTAGAGAGTCCACTTCCAATTCCATATCCTTCACCTGTTTAAGATAACGTTGTCTTTCTTCTGACATTTGTTTTTCAGCTACATCTTTTCTTTTTAGTTCTTCCTTCAAAATTTCTATTTGGTGCTGCTCTTGTGAGATCTCTTTGTTCTTCCCATCCAATTGTATTTGTGTTTCGGCTCTCTGCCACCGCAGATTCTCTAATTCTTGCTGCATTTCATTGATCTTATCTGTGAATTCCTTTACTTGAGCAGATGATTCATTTTTTACGTTAGTCATCCTTTCTTCTATTTCCCCTTTTTGAGCACGCAATGACTCAACTTGCAATTGCAGATTGCTGGTTTGTGCCATAAAATGTGCTACTTTTGATGCCGAACTCTCCTCGTTTTCAAGTTTCTTCTGGAGATCAGATATTTCATCATTTTTTTCTTTTAAAACTAACTCAAGCTCCAAAATCCTGGTATGGAGACCTATGTTTTTATCTCCTAGCTGTTTAGCCTCAGCAAGTTTGCTTTCTTTCCATCCTTCCAAATCTCTTTTCTGGCAGCACAAGGACTCCAAACAAGTTTTGAATCCAGCTAACTGGCCCTCTAACTCTTTCACCCTAGCTGGTGATTGATGTTCATGCGCCTCCACAAGAGCTGAAAGTTCCTTTACACTATCATCAACTTCATTCTTAAAATCCTCCTTTGTAGCATCTGCATGTACTTTTTTCAGTGCAGCTAAATATTCTGTATTTATTGCATCTTTTACTTCTTCACTAGAACTCCTGGACAATGTAATAAGCTTCAGACCCAGATTCTCGGTTTTAAGTTCATGATTACTGCTGTCTGCGATCTTCTGATGCCCGAGATTTTCTGGCTTGACATGATTAATGTCGGTTTCATCCGAGGAAAAATACTCAGAGTCTGAGATAGAGCTGGAAGGAGACAAGGGAGAAGAGCATGTTGCTCCATTTCTTCTCCGAACTATTTTTCCTGACTCTCCAATTAGATGATCATACAAGGCATAGAGGGACTGGTACTGGTGGTAGAAATTCTCAATGAGTCCAACAAGTTCCATATCATTTTTTGAATATTTTTGGTCCCCATCTTTCTTTTCGAGGTCTTCACTTTTTATAAGCTTGAAGATCCTTGTCACATTACTTTCAATGTCTGCATATAACATATAATTTCCAAATAAGAAAACTTGCGACATAAAATGAAGTGGCAGTTGTAAGATATGCTATATCAAAGGCCTAGTTCTGTAACAAGCAGTGATCAAGATTAAATTTTCATTATTTTGTTAGTTCATAATCACGATATAATAGTCCTGAGACATCAACTGTAATATCATCGAGAAAAACCATCATAACCACCAACAGAATGAAAACAAGCAGATTTCACATTCAACTTTCAACAAGATAATTTCACAATTCCCTTTCATTAATAATAAGTGTAAGTATTCTTCAACAGGATCGTGTAACCTTTTTTGGTACAAGTTATACATCAAACTTTGAAATCCATACATAAAACAACCAAGTCATATATTCAAAAGATTAGAGTTGAAGAGAGAGAACTTGCACCTTTTTTAGTCTTCTTCAATTGTTCAGTTTTATCAGAATCAACATGATTCCCAAAAGACTTTGATAGATCCATCCACCGATGCTTAATCATTTCCGTCTTGGAATAATTTTCAGCAAATACTTCATGAATCAAAAGCTACGGAAACCTTCATCACACAACAAAAAACTTGGTAATTTTTGGCTACAGATCAGCACAAGGCACTTTCATCTTGAGCTTGGCACCGAAGATCTGAAAAGTTCAACGAGAAAAATTAAGTTGATAAGTGGAATTTCTATCATATCTGCACATTCAAATGGAGGAGTGGAGGGCAATGAAACTGAAACTAGGGAACAAAAAGATAATCTGAAGCTTCTACTATAACTCCTTGTACTGATCATAAATTGCCTCTAATATACCAGAAAAATTTCATTGAAAAAAGTATGAAGTTTAATTACGAAATTCTCAAAATTAAAAGTAGGACGTTCATAACGGAATTCTCTTCTACTCTGATGAAAATCTCCAAAATAGGATGTTTCTGCGTATCCATGTATCTAGAGAATAAGATTGACAGTTTCACGCACAGTTAAATGAGTTTGATAGATCTCAATTGCATAACTATAATGCCATTGTTACTATAATAATTGAATCATATAGACACTTACATTTCAGGCTCATCAAACCACAAGTTATAATGATAGGGTTATAGGCTCATCAAACTGCAACATTTCTAAGCAACATAATGATAGGGTCTTTAGTATCATTTTACATTAGGGGATGAAAAGATGACGGAAAAACGAAGGTAGAAAACATAATATGAGACTAAATAACAACAAGAAAACAAAAACCATGCCATTGGACCATTGTAAAGGATGAGAGTTAAAGGGGGAGAGTAATTTTATTTTCTCCTTCTGAATAACCATCAAACATGTTATATTGTTAAACCATTAATAGGCGAAATCATGAGACATGATGATACAATTAGTATATAAATCGATCAGCCAACTAGGGTAAGTACCATTTACGTATGAGTGAGAAGGATTGGTTTTAAATGTCAACTTCATGGACAGGGTCAGCAATTGATGACAATTTTTTGGCTACAAATTTATGACTATATCAATTTCCCCCCTGAAACTGCATATAGAGAAGTGACTTCTTCTTCAGACTAAAAAAAAAAACAGAGAAGTGACTTCTTCTACCACCCATTACCAAATCAAAAGAATTAAACCCCATTTCCATGTAAAGCATTGAATACAATGTTGGGTTCTTTCCAGCTTAGACATAGAAGAAGATTATCCCATTCCATATAGTTTCCTATGCAATTATAGCATCAAAAAGAACAAACTTTGAGATAACTTCCAAGGCAATGAAATCACCAGAACAAACTCTGGAATTGGAAAATAATAATTACATTGCAATAGGAATGTGAAAAGGAGAAGTTACCTGCGTATCACAAGCCATTCTTCACATTGCAATAGCAGTAAAGATGGGTTCTTGAGAGGTAAATATCCTAGGTTCGGTTTTGTGGTTTCATCCAGGAAATAGTAATTTAATTTCTTTTGTTATCTATTTTACATTTTTGGATGAGGAATTGTTAGCGTTTCTGTAATTTAAGCGTGTTGGATCAATTTCTCGTCTCTCTGGTCTATCTTTCAATTTTGGTAAAATGGATTTTTCGGGAGTTTTGGACCAAAATAGCGTCAACACTTGGCATTATTAGGTGCTCATTCCCAGACCGCCACGTGCTCCAGTTCCCGCCCTATTAGCTTTCATATCGAAAATTCTTACCCGCACGGCAGGTTTTTGAGACAGGTGTCCGCATCACAGCCTTTATTTTGAGTTTGAGAAAGAACTTATTTTAGCCGTAGGTTTATGCATACTATTTGTACAGTCAACGTGACTGTGAGAGGATGAAAAAAAATTGGCAGAAGATTTACCTTCTTCACTAACTTTTCAATTCCCCGACTCTCGGCTACTAGATTGGCGGGAAAAGTTGTGAAGTTTATACTACCCTAGGAGGTTTTGGAGGGGCTCGTGATTTTTGGGTTGAGATTAGAAGAATAGAATAGCACGATTCTGGGAGATTGGAAGAAGGTGAGGAACACGATTTCAGCCTTTCGGGGCTTCGATAAACAAAACAACGGGAATAAATTTGTTGGGCATCACTCTAATCTGTGTTTGAAATGTAAGCCTCAATAAGCTGATTGTCAATTTGAATCAGGGTTAGTTTTGTATCTATTATAATTTTAAGTTCATAGATTCTCATGAATTTTGAGAGCATTTTTTTAGTACATTTTACAATTACGTACAAGGGGTAGAAATTGTGATTCTCAGCATATATATATATATATATATTATATATATATATATACTAGTTGTTAGTGATGTACAACACATATATTAACTTAGGACTTTGATTTCTGAGGAGCATTGCGAGTAAAAAGTTAATGGTAGTTGGGTCATATGTGGTTGAATTAAGGTTTAGTACTGTAATTTCTCCCAAGGTATGTGTGTGGAGAATAGCTCTCTCCCCCTCTTTTATTTCAGAATTACTATTTTCAAGTTCTTATTTGGTGCATTTGGATTCTGAATAGCTTCGAATTCGGATTCAAGACATTTGATTGCAAATTATGTTTTCTAGTCATTTATCGGAGTAGAAAAGATGCCACTCCATTGCTCTTATAAATTTTTATTTTTTTTTGATTGATTGAATAGAAAATAGATATATTCTTACCAATAATTATATGGCCAACACCACATTATAATCATAGTCCTCTTCCAGCGTTTTGCTACTGTGATTTTTAAAATAAGAGAACCAAAAACTAATGTGTTGATATCTGCATATGGTTAAATGGTAAGTATGAAGTCCCAATTTAGCACTACTGTTTCTTCTTCACCCAAAATATGTGTTCATATGTGTTGATATGTGCAACACTTTGCTCTCTCTCTCTCTCTCTCTCTCTCTCATTACTATCATATCACTTATCCATAAGCATTATGTAAAAGTTCATATCCAATCCATCAGCATTATATTTTCCATTCTTTCTTTTTGGTTTAAGATGTCAAGTATGGTTCTTTGTAGGATTCAGGGTTGCTAGTACACATAGGTACGGTGATCTTTGTTGTCCATTTTTCCTATCTACTCTCAGGATCATTTTAAAAGAACATTGGTCAGGTAAGGTGTGATTTCAATTTTATTTTAGTACTTGAATTTTTCTTACATATTACACAGGTGGCACTGGTATTGTTGTCTCTGGCAAGTAGCTACTAAACTTTTGTTAATGCTTACTGTCTAAATTCAGGTGAATGTGAAAGTGATCACTTACTTTGTCCATTTCAATTTTATGAAGTTGAATTTGTATTGAATTAATGTTAAAAAGCATATGATGGTTCGGCTTTACTAGTGTTAAGCGCATTTGTCAAACAACATATCATTGTTAAAAATAGGTATTTCTATTTATTTGTAAGCTCCTTGGGATGATGTTGCTTGTGTCTTTCATTTTGGTTATGGCTTGTTCTTTCGCTTCTATAAAATGTTATTGCTATGTCTTTGTCTCTTCTACTTTGTTGTGTTTGATGAGGGGGCATATTAGTTTGCTGGTAGTTGAATATTGAGATTTGTATTGATTTTGATTGATTGATACAAAGTTAAAACTAGTTATTTATAGGAAATGAGCACGTATAATTGCATTGCTGTAACATTATGTCTAATGATGCATCCTAGTTGTTCTACCACCATGAGTAACATGGTTCCACAGCTCATAAAGTTGTCTCTTCATCTGTTCCTCACGCTAACATTCCCCATCAAGTTAGCACATACACATCAACCATGCTCAACTTATTAAGTGAGTTATAAAATACCTTTTAGACACTCCCTTTATGAGCATATCTGCAAGTTGCTCTTATGTAGGAACAAACGGAAAACAAATGATCTTAGCGTCTAGCTTCTCCTTTATAAAGTAACGATCAACTTCCACATGCTTTGTACAATCATGTTGCACAGGATTCTGTGAAATATCAATAGCTGCCTTGTTGTCACAGTACAACTGTATAACACGCTTAGGCTTAACACCTAAATCTTGTAGCAAGTTTCGAAGCCATAACAGCTCGCACAATCCTTGAGCCATACCTCTGTATTCTGCTTCAGCACTAGATCGAGCTACCACCTTTTGTTTTTTACTCATTCACGTAACAAGATTGCCCCCAACAAAGGTAAAGTACCCTGATGTGGACTTCCGATCTGTAATATTTCCAGCTCAGTCTGCATCTGTGAAGCCACAAACCTCAAGGATATTGTTGTGATTTGAAAACATTACTCTTCTCCTTGGAGCTGACTTCAAGTACCTCAAAATCCTCACAACAACATCCATGTGATCCATATTGGGATTATGCATGAACTGACTTACTACACTCACTGCATAGGCAACATCTGGTCTGGTATGTGACAAATAAATCAGGCGTCCCACTAGCCTCTGGTAACGAGTTTTGTCAGTGGGCACTTGATCTGGGTACTTTGCTAATCGATGGTTCTGCTCAATAGGAGTATCAATTGGAGTGCAATCTAACATACATGTCTCTGTTAGTAGATCAAGGATGTACTTCATCTGACACAGATAGATACCATCACTTCCACGGGCTACCTCAATGCCCAAGAAGTACTTGAGTGTACCTAGGTCCTTCATCTCAAACTCTGTGGCTAGTTGCTTCTGTAATCTATCCACCTCAATAGTATCATTACCAGTAACTACCATATCGTCAACATATATAATTAAGGCTGTTACCTTCCCTTGTTGGTGTCTGAGAAATAATGTGTAGTCTGAATTACTCTGCCTGTAGCAAATTTTCCTCATGAATTGTGAAAATCTTCCAAACCAAGCACGAGGAGACTGTTTAAGGTCATATAAAGACTTTCTCAATCTGCATACAAAGTTATCTGGAGAAGCTGCCACATATCCAGGAGGAAGATCCATATATACTTCCTCTGTAAGTTCTCCATGAAGGAATGCATTTTTAACATCAAACTGTCTAAGTGGCCAGTTTAAGGTAGCAGCAAAAGAGAGTAATACCCGAATAGTGTTCATCTTTATAACAGGTGCAAATGTCTCATCATAGTTGATGTCATATTTCTGGGTGAACCCTTTTGCTACTAGGCGTGCTTTATACCGGCTCACTGACCCATCTGGATTATGCTTCACTGTAAACACCCAACGACATCCAACTGCCTTCTTGCCATGTGGTGGAGGTACAAGCTCCTAAGTATTGTTCTTCTGTAATGCTTTCATCTCTTCCTCCATCGCTTTCCTCCATTTTGGATCTCCCAATGCATCCTGCACTTTGTTAGGTATTGATACAACAGAAATTTGATTCACAAATGATTCATATGACTTAGACAATCTTTTGGTAGACATAAAATTCGCCACATGATACTTAGCTTTAGCCTGAAGGGTAGGTTCATATTGTTTTGTTGGCTGACCCCGAGTAGACTTATTTTGCAAGACATATTGTCTACTATTAGTTTCACTAGTATTAGCCCCAATGGAATGACTAACCTCAAATTAGCGATCTTCTGTACCAGGGAAACGTTGGTCAGGGGTATAAACAATAGTAGGGGAGGCAGGAGGGGCAGTTGTGCTGTCAGTTCCAGTACCTGAATCTCTGGAGTGACTATACCAGAATCATCTGGTGGTGCATGTGTAGCTGACACATCAGTAATCTCAATCGAACCTGTCACCATATTTCCTGGCTGACCTGTCTCCCCCTCTCCGTGATACAGCTCTTCAAAATATGAATTCTCCCCCTGAAGAGCAGTATTAGAGGACGTGAAATAGCTCATGTCCTCAAAGAAAGTAACATCCATAGTGACATAATACTTTCCGGTAGGTGGATGATAGCACATGTACCCTTTCTGATGTCCTCCGTATCCAACAAACACACATTTAACGGCTCGGGCATCCAACTTAGACCTCTGATGTTTTGGAAGATGGACAAAAGCAACACAACCGAAAACACGAGCGGGAAGGTTATGAAAAGAGGGTAAGAAAACATGGGATGTAAGCACCTCATATGGAACTTTGCCTTCAAGGACACGATTAATGAGGTGAGCAGAAGTTATGACGGCATCACCCCAAAGGTATTTAGGAATATGGGCACTAAAGAGAATACACTGAGCCATATCAAGTAAATGACGATTTTTCCTTTCGGAAACTCTATTTTGCTTAGGTGTGTAAGGGCACGTTGTTTGATGAACAATTTCGTGCGCGTTAAAGAACTCCTGAAAGACACGATGCACATATTCCCTCCCATTATCAGAATGAAAAATTTTAATTGTGGCATGATATTGTGTCTGGACAGTGGTATAGAAGACTTGAAAAGCCGAAAAAACCTCATTTTTGGTTTTCAGAAGAATAATCCACGAAAGACATGTGCAATCATCAATAAATGACACATAATACCGCATTCCCGACACAGTAGACTTTTTGGAGGGTCTCCAAACATCAGAATGAATTAATTCAAAAGGAAGAGTACTTTTTTTGAAGGACTAGGGGAATAAGTAAATCGATGACTCTTGCCCAAAACACATGTTTCACAACGAAAAACTGACTCATCCACACCAAGAAACAAAGTAGGCATGGATGTTTTCATAACACTAAAAGATGGATGCCCCAAGCGACGATGCCATAACCAAACTTCACTTAGCTTATCAGAAGTGGAGAGTAAAGCGATCCGGGACGGTGCCCTTGGTTTCTTCCCCGCATATGTCTGATCTAGATGAAACAACCTGCCCCTTAGATACCCCCGACCAATTAACTCCCCGGTGAGAAGATCCTGAAATATCACATACATGGGAAAAAATGTCACAGAGCACTTAGCTTCAGTGTTCAATTGTGGGACAGATATCAAATGATGAGATAAAGCAGGTACATATAGCACATTGTGAAGCTCTATTGTGGGAGTAATATGAACTGACCATTTCCCTAAAATGGGGAAGGCCTCACCATTAGCATTAGTAACATATGGTCCTGGTGGAGGAGATAATATAGTAAAATAAGATTTGTCATAAGTCATATGATCGGACGCACCAGAATCAATAATCCATGTATCAAAACCAACAAAGTGAGAAATATGTAAAGCCATACCAATCTTACCACGACCAGCTATTGATGTTGTAGGTGTTGCTCCTCCTGCTGTATGATGATCATGTCTAACCACACCATAGACATCTGGTTCCTGGACCAGCTGAATAGCTGCTTTCGCCTTATGATGATAATTAGGCCTCTGGGGCCTAAGGTGTGGATACAAATTCCAACAGGTTGCATGAACATGGTTTGTATCATAACAATAAGAGCAAGGAGGGCGGAGCTAATTCCCGAAGCCTGGTGGTGGTCCTTGCTTATGAAGTGGGCGGAAGTTGCTTGCTGAAGGGATGGTGCTAGAGATCTAGCATGAACAGTAAGACTAGAAACTTCAACTTGTGTGTTATGAAGACTTTCCTGTTGAGGCTCATACTTACGGATAAATGTGAAAGCTGTGATTAGGCTAGGGGGTTTGGTCTTTCTGAGCAACTCTCATTTCGCACTGTTATGCTTTGCATCAAGACTTTTTAGGAAATGGTGAACTCGTTCAAGCTCCTTTTCTTTTTGGTACCAAACAAGATGCTCTTGATGCTTGATCATGCAAGGACGTTTCACATCAATCTCAGCCCAAATATTCTTCAGCTTGGTGAAATATTGCGCCACCGGTTGCCCATCCTGGTGCATTGCAAAAGCTGTACACATTAACTCATGAACCTGTATAAAATCAGAGTCATTAGTAAATAGGACTTCCAATGTTTGCCATATTGTATGCGCGGTATCACATTCTGCCACCAGGTCAAGTATCTCTTCATTCATAGCTTTGAACAAGACAGACATTACAAGACCATCATTATCGTCTCATTTCGTGTAGGCTACAACAGCATCTTCATTGGGAGCCTTAGTTACTCCGGTTACATGCCCTATCTTGTGCATGCCTCGGAGATGGGCTGTCATAATGCGCTTCCATTTACAGAAATTGGCCCCATTGAGTTTGGCTCCCCCAAAAGAACCACTTTCAGAATTCTTGACAGAGACTTCAAATTTCTGAACATCATTGACCTGAGAACTCTCGTCTTCGTCTCCATAACCCATGGGAAATCAAATCAAATCACAAATCAGCAAAAATGCAGCGGAAACACAAAAAGAAACTGATAGGAACTTGTTGCGGGTGCACAGGCACTGTCGGTGAAAATGCACTGACAAGGCAGCAGAAAAAGGGGCGGGTCAGGGCGCGGATCGTTTCGCCGAGGTAATAAAATCCCTTAAAAGAAGGGGAATGAAAAAAAAAAGTTGTCAGGGGAAGAGGGCCGAGGAGGCGACGTCGGAGAGCGGAGCAGCGTCGCCGATCTGGTCAACTGGAGGCAGAGGAGGCGACGACGGGCTGAGGGCCGAGGAGGCGACGACGGGCTGAGGGCCGAGGAGGCGACGTCGGAGATCGGAGCAGCGTCGCCAATCTGGTCGACTGGAGGCAGAAGAGGCGACGAAGGGTGGAGGGCCGATCGGGAGCAGCACGGCGTCTTCGAGGGCGTCGATCGGAGCACGGGCATGCGGATCCGGAAGCGGCGTCGGAGCTGGCGACCGTCGGAGGGAAAAAAAATGGTGGAGCAAATTTGCAACCAACCAAGTAAGTATACTCTGATACCAAGTTGAATATTGAGATTTGTATTGATTTTGATTGATTGATACAAAGCTAAAACTAGCTATTTATAGGAAATGAGCATGTATAATTGCATTGCTGTAACACTATGTCTAATGATGCATCCTAGCTGTTCTACCACCATGAGTAACATGGTTCCACAGCTCACAAAGTTGTCTCTCCATCTGTTCCTCACGCTAATACTAGTGACTTGAGCTTGGTGGAGTTAATGCTTGGTGAAAATGCATCCACCCGAAGTCTATAACACAACACAACATATTGGGGATCAAAGTTTATGGCTATATGATTTATGTATGAGATTTAGAGAATTTAAAGCTATGCCCTAACATGAGAGGAAGAATCACAAAAAGGAATCAGAACAATTTCAGAATCTGTTAGGTTTTTTGTACAAACACAGGACAAAAGGACAGCGAACAAGTTCCACTCAAACACCAAAAATCTTAGAGATGAAAAGGAAAAGAGGAAACCATTTCCCTTCATACTTAGTCCAAGGTCATCATGAACGAGTTGAATTTCGTGGGAGGAGACCGTCTCTTATCTGAGAAGCAATGTACTAATTCACAACACTAGGCTCGTCTGGGATGAAAACCGAAATGAACTTTGAAGATGCCTTTTTCATTGTGTCAAAGTACTGCGTCACCAGAACCATGTCCATGACATATCTTTCGATGATATGGTGGGTACATTCTCAGAAAAAGCCAACATGTTGTCTCTTAGCCTATCCACAATAGCTCAGCTTTGCCTTGCTATGCGAAGC
Organism: Argentina anserina; assembly: GCF_933775445.1. NCBI lineage: Eukaryota > Viridiplantae > Streptophyta > Magnoliopsida > Rosales > Rosaceae > Argentina > Argentina anserina. The sequence goes on from NC_065876.1 coordinate 6,823,627, forward strand.
CGTGACAGATATTTAGACTGCCTCACCCTCAGCTCGCATAATTTGTATTGTCTTCTCTGCTTGAGCTTTCTCAGTTGCCGCCAACCTCATCCTTGCAGCTTTATTAATCACAGAATATATGAATATATATATATATATATATATATATATAAGTAATATGCAGTTCTAGAAGACAAAAGTAGTTAAGTAGATACATAATGTATATAAAATAGAAACATGTAAATATGTTCCAAGTCAATTCTTATTTGTGAGCAAATAAACCAATATGACCATTTGAAGATAAAGCATTATGTGTGCATTGATATATTTACGTTATTTACCTGTATTGATCTCATTCATTACTCCCTTCATATACTTATCTAGTTCAATATCCACAATCAAAGTTTGGACTATCTTAAATCCATAATGACATTGCCTACATAAAGCACCACAAAACCAGTTACCAATACAAAACATGTTCTGGATTTTGATTTATATTCAAAGTTTCAAACTAATGTGAAATGTCAGATTCACAGAGAAATGATATTGTAGTTTCAATTGATAAAAAGATATAATATTATGTTAGGATGCAACTATCAAACATTACTCAACTAGAAAGGAAGAACAATCATCATTGGTAATTAAAGAGAATTGTGATATCCTGAGATTCTCAAGTTAGAAGCCAGGGCTTAATCTAATAAAGAGTTTGCCCATATCAGTTATAAAAACTGATGTAAAAGTCATATATAGGCACTGAAACATCTTTCTTATTAGTGAATAACACAATTGTCAATTGGAGAAAGAATTGACGATGGATATAAGAAAACTTGTCATTGATCGTTGCCTTCACCAACTTCGCCAATGAAATAGTCGATACGACAACATGAATCCTTCAATGGGCTGTAAATCGAAAACCACGTGAATTATGACTTAATTGAACTTGTATATTACACTTACTTGCTTAATATCATTACACAACAATCATCTATATATACACTTATAAAGTGTTATCCACTACCCGTTGTTATCCACTACCCGTGATTCCCTCCTTAATTCCCTCCTTCAATCACTACCCGTGATTTACGCTCACACTTCCCCTCAAGTTGACGCATACATATCAACAATGTCCAACTCGCCAAGTGAGTCATAAAAAGCTTTCTTAGATACTCCTTTTGTGAGCATATCGGTAAGTTGCTCTTCTGTAGGAACAAAAGGAAAATTAATAATCTTCGCATCTAGCTTCTCCTTTATAAAGTGACGATCAACCTCCACATGTTTTGTACGATCATGTTGCACACGATTCTGTGAAATATTAATAGTTGCTTTGTTGTCACAGTACAGCTGCATCGCACATTTAGGCTTAATACCCAAATCTTGTAGCAAGTTTCTAAGCCATAACAATTCACATACTCCCTGAGCCATACTTCTGTATTCTGCTTCAGCACTAGATCGAGCTACCACTTTTTGTTTTTTACTATTCCATGTAACAAGATTACCCCAAACAAAGGTAAAGTACCCTGATGTGGATCTCCGATCTGTAATATTTCCAGCCCAGTCTGCATCTGTGAAGCCACAAACCTCAAAAATATTTTTGTGATTAGAAAACATTACTCCTCTTCCTGGAGCTGACTTCAAGTACCTCAAAATCATTACAAGAGCATCCATGTGGTCCACACTGGGATTATGCATGAACTGACTCACTACACTGGGATTATGCATATGCAACATCTGGTCTGGTATGTGATAAATAAATCAGACGTCCAACTAGCCTCTGATAACGAGTTCTTTCAGTCGGTACTTGATCTGGATACTCTGCTAATCGATGGTTCTACTCAATAGGAGTATCAATGGGAGTGCAATCCAGCATACTGGTCTCTGTTAGCAGATCAAGGATGTACTTCCTCTGACACAGATAGATGCCATCACTTCCCCGGGCTACCTCAATGCCCAAGAAGTACTTGAGTGTAACTAGGTCTTTCATCTCAAATTCGGTGGCTAGCTGTTTATGTAATCTATCCACCTCAACAATATCATTCCCAGTAACTACCATATCATTAACATATATAATTAGGGTTGTTACCTTCCCTTGCTGATGTCTGAGAAATATTGTGTGGTCTGAATTACTCTGTCTGTAGCCAATTCTCCTCATGAATTGTGAGAATCTTCCAAACCAGGCACGAGGTGACTGTTTAAGACCATACAAAGATTTTCTCAAACTGCATACAGAGTTACTTGGAGAAGCAGCCGCATATCCCGGCGGAAGATCCATGTACACTTCTTCTGTAAGTTCTCCATGAAGGAATGCATTCTTAACATCAAACTGTCTAAGTGGCCAATTTAAGTTAGCAGCACAAGAGAGCAATACCCGAATAGTGTTTATCTTTGCAACATGTGCAAATATCTCATCATAGTCTATGCCATAAGTCTGGGTGAACCCTTTTGCTACTAGGCGTGCTTTATACCAGCTCACTGACCCATCTGGATTATGCTTCACTGTAAACACCCACCGACATCCCACAGTCTTCTTGCCATGTGGTGGAGGTACAAGCTCCCAAGTATTGTTCTTTTGTAATGCTACCATCTCTTCCTCCATTTGGGATCTCCCAATGCATCCTGCACTTTGTTAGGCGCTGATACAGTAGATATTTGATTCACAAATGATTCATATGACTTAGACAATCTTTTGGTAGACATAAAATTTACCACATGATACTTGGCTTTAACTTGAAGGGTAGGTTCATATTTTTTCGTTGGCTGACCTCGAGTAGACATATTTGGCAAGACATATTGTCTACTATTAGCATCACTAGTATTAGCCCCGATAGAATGACTAACCTCAGATGAGTGATCTTCCGTACCAGGAGAGCTTTGGTCAGGTGTATAATTTGGGGAGACATGAGGGGCAGTTATGTTATCATCTTCTGGTACCGGAATCTCTGGAGTGACGACACCATAATTATCCGATGGTGCCTGTGTAGCTGACATATTGGTAATCTCAATCGAACCTGTCACCATATCTACTGGCGTATTTGTCTCCCCTTTTCCATGATACAACTCTTCAAAATACGAATTCTCCCCCTGAAGAGCAGTATCGAAAGAGGAAAAATAGCTCATGTCCATAAAGAAAGTAACATCCATAGTGACATAGCATCGGTACCCTTTCTGATGTCCTCCATACCCAACAAATACACATTTAACGGCCCGAGCATCCAACTTAGACCTCTGGTGTTTTGGAAGATGGACAAAAGCAACACAACAAAAAACACGGGCATGAAGATTATGAAAAGAGGGTAAGGAGACATGAGATGCAAGCACCTCATAGGGAACTTTCCCCTGAAGGACACGAGAGGGAAGACGATTGATGAGATGGACGGAAGTGATGACAGCATCACCCCAAATGTATTTAGGCATATGGGCACTAAAAAGAATACACCGAGCCATATCAAGTAAATGACGATTTTTCCGCTCAGAAACTCCATTCTGCTCAGCTGTGTAAGGACACGTTGTTTGATGAAAAATTCCGTGTGTGTTAAAGAACTCTTGAAAGACATGATTCACATATTCCCCCCCCCCCAATTATCAAAATGAATAACTCTAACTATAGCATTATATTGTGTTTGGACAGTGTTATAGAAGGCTTGAAAAGCTGGGAAAACCTCATCTTTAGTTTTGAGGAGAACAACCCATGAAAGACGGGTGTAATCATCAATAAATGACACATAATACCGCATCCTTGACACAGTAGACTTTTTGGAAGGTCCCCAAACATCAGAATGAATTAATTCGAAAGAATACGTTTATTAGAAGTACGAGGGGAATCAGTAGATCGATGACTCTTGCCCAAAACACATGTCTTACAACGTAAAAGTGACTCATCCACACTAAGAAACAAAGTAGGCATAGATTTTTTCATAACACTAAAAGATGGATGCCCTAAGCGACGATGCCATAACCAAACTTCACTTAACTTGTCAGAAGTGGAGAGTAAAACGGTTCGAGATGGTGCCCCTGGTTTTTCCCCCCGCATATGTCTGATCCAGATGAAACAACCGACCCCTTAGATACCCCCGACCAATTAACTCTCCGGTGAGAAGATCCTGAAATATCACATACATAGGAAAAAATGTCACAGAACACTTAGCGTCAATGTTCAATTGGGGAACAGATATCAAATGATGAGATAAAGCAGATACATATAGCACATTGTGAAGCTCTATTGTGGGGGTAATACGAACTGACCCTTTCCGTAATATGGGGAATGCCTCACCATTAGCATTAGTAACATAAGGTACTGGTGGAGGAGACAACACAGTAAAATAAGATTTGTCATAAGTCATATGATCAGACGCACCAGAATCAATAATCCATGTATCAAAACCAACAAAGGCAGAAATATTTAAAGTCATACCAATTTTGCCACGACGAGCTATGGAAGCGGGAGGAATTACTCCTCCTGATGTAGGATGATCATGTCGAACCACAACATAGATATCGGGATTCTGGATGAATTGAATAGCTGCTTTCGTCTTGGGACGATAACTAGGCCTTTTAGGCCGAAGGTGTGGATACAGCTTCCAACAAGTCGCACGAGCATGGTTAGTATCATGACAATAAGAGCAAGGGGTGAGGCTGATTCCCGAAGCCTGGTGGTGGTCCTTGCGGATGAAATGGACCTGGAGTGCCCTGCTGAAGGGATGATGCACGAGATCTAGCACGAAGATGAGCTGCCATAATGCGCTTCCAAAAAAAAATAAAGTTGGAAAAAATCAAGAATTATACAGCGGAAACACCGAAAAACTGATATAAACTTGTCTTGGGTGCACGTGCACTGTAGGTGAACATACACCGACAACCAAGACTCAATTCTGAACCGGGTCGGGTCGTGGATCGGATGTGGTGAATCCAGATCGGGTTGGATCCGGGTCGGGTTGAATCCTAGCGGGTCGAATCCGGGTCGAATTTTTGGGCCCAACCGAGCGGGTCAGATCTAGAGCTACGCGACTTGAAATTTTCAGCTGCGGTGATTGCGGCGGCTATGAGGATGGCGGTATGCTGGATGGTCGGTTCGGGTGGAGAGTTTTGTAGCGGCTGAAACAAACGATGAAAAACGCCGGCGTTCGTCGAGGAGCAGGCCCTTTCGCGCAAGGCAGCGGCGTCGGCGGGTGAGGAGCGCGGAGCACGTCGTCACAGGAGTGCGTCGTCGCAGTGGTGCGTCGTCGCAGGAGTGCGTCGTCGGCGTAGGAGAAGCGCGTCTCGCAAGGCTGCGACGGGTCAGGTATTCCGACGGAGTACTCGGTAGAGATAAGGGGCACGGAGGGCCGGAGAGGGCGAGCAGGTCGCCGCCGGAGGGTCTGAATGATGCGCTGACGTCGCTGAGGAGCTGTGAAGGTGACAACGAGCTTGCAGCAAAAAACGCAATGAAAAACGAAACCCAGAAAAAAACAGAGCCTTGTTCTGATACCAAATTGAATTTGTATATTACACTTACTTGCTTAATATCATTACACAACAATCATCTATATATACACTTATAAAGTGCTCTTCACTACCCGTTGTTCTCCACTACCCTTGATTCCCTCCTTAATTCCCTCCTTCAATAACTACCCGTGATTTACGCTCACAGACTTATCCCCAATTGGAATCGGGGATCTTTAAATGATCAATCCTGAGTTTTTTTACGGGAGGGAGAGGAGGACCAAACTTCCACAAATAACGAATAGGAATCGGAACGCCAACCGGTGCTCTTTGCCAACCAAATTGCTCAAGTAGTCGAGGAATCAATAAGAGGACACTGGTAGGGGGTATGAACCATTTGAATTTGGTGAGCAACGTATTTTACAGTAGAACATTCTTTTACTGCGCATGTGTTTTTTCCGTTCTGTTTTCAAGTCGTAGTGAACGTCCAATGATCAACGCCATCCATTATTATCTCAATCACATGTGCGGCACATGGCCGTGTATCTTCACGGCTGTGCACACAAGTCACTCTGCTTTCATATCTAATTTTCTTGTTATTTGTGATTAACGTTTTGTAATTGATGATGTTCTCATGAAGCTAATAGCGACACATGGGCATGGATTAGGTTTCCTGGACTAAATGAGATTTGATTGCTATATTAATATTGCGCATGTCGACATGAAAGCATGATCTGATCTATTTTTGTAGTATATACATCAACATCTGTTATAGCATCTAAATTCTAAAATGTCAGGCTCAATAGGAAAGGAACCTCCTTTGGGACCTTTAATTCCTTTCTAATCTTCGGTCTCTCGAGTATCATCTCTTGCTGCCAATTTTGATGAATGATGAAGCCCCTTTTTCAAGTGGAAGACAAAGCTAATGACATCGTTTCACCCCAACTTTTTTTCTCTATGTTACTACTAATCATGTAGTCAATCTCCCAAACAAAGACCGTAGTGCAATTCTTCTCGAACTACTCCTTGTGTAGGAGAATGGCAATGTTTAGGCATGATCCTGCTCCACACCATCCGTATCATTCTCCAATGGTTTCGTACAACACTGTCAATAAATTTCATCAGAACCATCAAAATAGTACATACAATGCCTTTAGCAATAATCACGACTATAAGCATGCTAGCCGAAGTACAAGGCTAGGAGCGAGAACATACTGATAGAGTTGGAATCTAAACAAGTTAACACCAACCAGATCAGGAAGGTAAATCATTTCTCAGTATTTTTGGTAAAGGAAAACCTTCTCTGTATGTACAATTACACAGTACAAAAATAGTGCAAAAACTTCCTAATCCTCATCTTCTTTTTTGATCGAGATATCCTCATCCTCATCAGAAGAACGTTTTTGCTTCTTCCACCTGTAGGCAGCTTCCAAAATCTTGAGATTTGTCGTCTGACTTTCTTCTGGGAACAAGTAATCAATGTACTCCTCATACCTGCAGAGACATAATATGTCAACATGTGAAAAACAGGAACCCAAAAAAAGTAGCTTATCAAATGGATGAACATGCAAAAGTCAACACTCATACTGCAGTTGACTGATATTCTCTAGACCAAGACACTCTTGAGATATGTAATTTATTGGAGAGATTATGTGAGGACTTAAAAACACGCAAGTTTGGTAACATACCCAGCAGGACCGTCTTCAGTTTCTATTGCCCTCCTCTTCTTCAGCTTCTTTGGCAGCTTAGATTGAACTAGGCTGATATCACCCATATCCCCAAAGCTAGCCTCCATATTAAACCATTCTTCTAGCAACATACCTCTTTCTTCCTTCAATTCAGGTGCTGAAGTTCTAAAATAGTTCAGAGCTTTCTCAAAAACCCCTGGTGCACAGATAAAAAGAATTTAAGGGTGCGTACCTGTTGTTAATGGATGAACTAAACAATAAAATTATTGAGCATTATCAAAAACTGCTTACTTCTAGCACGCTCTATACATTGTCTCTTCTCTTCAATAACATCATCCTCAGAAGCCGCTTCTGCCACATCTGAATCCTCGCCATTTCCTCCTACCATGGCAGATGCCTCAAATTTTGCATAACTGATCCACACCTTTAGGTGTTTTGTTCGGTCTAGGAGTCTCTCATAAAGTTGTCTGGTTTTGTCAAACTCAAATTCTGACAGTTCAAAGTCGATATATGCCTGTAATCAATCACAACTCCAGAATAAGTAAAGGCACATTTATCAAATCAAATTTGAGTACATCAAAGTGATCAAACCATAAACTTAAAAGCACCAATTGCCAGTCAATCTGATAAAGTATTGAGAAATATTACACCGCACTTATATTCTAATTCTCATCGAGCAAATTTCACCACATATAATTCATGCAACTAGCAAACATGGAATATCATATGATGCATCACATGAAACCAGGTGAACCAGATCCAAGCAAATAGGGTTTTATCTAATTTCTGATTAGCACCGGGGATGCGTGAACGTACCTTCCATAACACTTCAGGCATGTCAAGTTCTAGTTGGCTGATGGCGAGTTCAAATAGGGCCCTTGCTCGTTCTGTCTCACCCAAGGATTTCTCTAATTCTGCATACTTGCTCCATGCATAGCAATTGTGCGGTGCCCACTCTAGATACTTTTCATATAACTTCCGACAACGATCTATATTTGCAAGTTGCAGCTCAATCTCAATATACTTCTTGAAAATCTATCAAGAGTAAGCATGGAGGATGGTTAATAATGTGTGTTTTCATTGATAAACGGAATTGTGTTAAAATAAGTATAAAAGAGACTAACATATGTTACCTTATCTTTAGGTGCCTTGCCAATTGCAGTACCAAGAATCTGGCGTGCACCTTTAAGATTTAGCTGTCGTATCTCAAACTGAGCAGCCAGAAGCCAGATTTTTGCAAATGAAAATTTCTCATGAGGAATCAATTTAAGGCACTCCCTGGAAACATACAAGCTTGTTAGAGATCTGGACAATAAATCACAAGTTACTACTAAAAAGCTAAGCTCCTCAGCCCTTATACTGCTATTATAACCAAAGAAAATAATACAGTTCCACGAAAAGAGACACGGATACCCTAGTTACTTGAATCTATGACTTTCCTCTTTAGGTTCATTTTTCAAGCATACCCTCATAAACAAATATTTCAAACCAAAAGACTGTCATCAGTAGTATTGCACTCCAGCGATTCATGTACTCGAGATCATAACTACTAAAAGAAACAACAGTCGCTTATGCATGATAACGACAAGCCAAAGTATGGTGCTGACAAGTATCTGGTACTGTCACCAGTACCCATCAGCTAATACCTTCGGTCACTGATGACCAAACACATAAATGATTAACTTCATGCCAACGAATAGTGGGACTACTCCACTTCCATGTTCAGGTACCGAGAGAGTTCAATAATTAGTGTTGGTTCTAGGTATGAAATCAACTTAATGTCCAGAGAGGCTTATCCTATGGATGTTCTCTTTCAAGCGTTCAGTACTGACTCTGATGGTGATAGCATACGCAAATGTACACTGTGCTTCCTATGAGTCTATGACTCTGATCATAGGATTTTTATTTGCCTTTTTTTCTTCTATATGTACTAATGAATAATATACAAATATAGACTTGAACTCTATGTTGGATTCAAATATGTGCAAGTAACACAAAGGGATGATGACAAGCTTTTGAAATACAATATTGGCTGTTTCTGGTTGAGTTAAATAGTTGCTAAAGAGACTCAGTTAAAAAAATGAAGCAAACCTATAGACATCTCGTGTACGTTCCACCTCTCCGGTTTCAAGTTCCTCATAAAGTGCATAATTAATCCTGACATTGAAACATGAAACAAACAATCAACAATAATTTACTTTATCGAAAAAAGAGCACTAGTTATTCAAATTGAATGAAGCCAAAGGTAATTAGTGGCATGAACATAATCACTAATTAACTAATGCTAAATATAAGACATACCACAGATAAATATATCGCTGCCAATACCGCTTCTCAGGAGCCGGAGGAACATTAGCCACAGCTCGCTCATAAACCTCTCTGATTCTGTCCTTATTCCCTGCACTCTCTTCTAGCCTTATATAATCAAACCAGGAGTCATAGTTTAGAGGATTCTTCCTAACCTCATCCTCATACTGAAATCTCCTCTTTCCCACAATGGCATCCTCAATTCCTTCTCTATCCCCATATTGCTTCTCAAAAGATACAAATTTCTTATACAAGTCCTCAGCTCTTCCTTTGGGTATGTGATCCAGTGCAAATTTATAGATACACCGAGCTCGCTGAGTCTCTTTACACCGCTCTTCAAATTCAGCAAAAGCCACAAACAGCTGTTCGGCCTCCTCATCATCAGCTAACTTCTCCACTGCCCTCTCATACACATTCCTCGCCCTTGCAACATCACCATTCTTCATCTCAAACTTGGCAAACCGAATCCAAGCAGCAACCTTCGGATGACACTGAACAAATCGCTCGAAAATGGCTCTAGCACGCTCAACTTCATTATACCGAAGCTCAAATTTGATGAAGGACAGCCAGCCTTGCTGATCCGGCATCCAATTCATCCACCTCTCATAAATTTGCCGAGCACCAGCCACATTCCCAATCATCTCCTCCATGTGAATATACTTGTACCACAGCTGGTCCACTCTAGGCAAGAGCTGAACGGCACGGTCCCACACATTCCTAGCATGATTAATGAACTTGTTCTTCATCTCCACCTCCGCATACTTGAGCCACAGCGTGTGATTCCTATAATCCACCTCCAGAGCACGCTCCCAAACCGACCGAGCACGCTTGAAGTCCTTCTGGGACTCCTCCCACTGCGCATACTTGATCCAAACACTGATATTCCACCGCACTCGCCTAATAAGATCCTCAAACTCCTTCCTTTTCCGGAGGCGATAATCCGCAAGCTCAGAAGGGTCTGTGATTTTCTGCTTGGGAGGACGGATTTCCGCCTCCTGACGCTCCCGAGCCTCCCGGAGAATCTGCTCTGCGGTAATCTGAACAGGGGCTGGTGTCTTATTCTTAACCCTAGTCGGCCGTGGTAGCTTGACCTCGGTATCCTTTCGGGTTAGGTACCCTAGAGCTGGGTCTGCGTCCTTGTAAGAGCCCATAGCGAACGACTTCGCACTGTAAACGAGTACAAACCCTAAATTTTAACACTGAACTACAGATTCAATGGCAGCAAAGAAAAGCATGTAAATTCTAACAACTAGAGCAGATTGAATCTACAAGGAAGTAAGAGTGGGGGAGATAATCACCAAACTAAGTAGCTACGAACGAATTAAACCCAGGTAAACCCTAATTGTTTTTTGCCTTGCCAATTTGAATCGAATTGAAACAAATCGAAAGAGGAAAAGAGTTAAACGAACACTTACAGGTTATATTTGCAGGATTGAATGAGGCGAAGAGGAAGGATGAAGAAGAAGACGGCGGCGGAGACGGCGGCTTCAAATCGGAAGCAGAGGTTTTGTTTTGAAATTGGAAGAGCGAAGCCTTTATGCGGAGACAAACGACGCCGTGGTACTTGAATGTGTTTAATTTATATAGTAGGTCGCCTTGTGGGTTTAGATATCCCATCTCTCTGGGCATCCGGCCCACTATAATCGAGGATATTAATCTTATTCGGCTTCAAGTGCCGGTTAGTTTTCAACTTTTGAATTTTGATTATTATAAGCCCCACAACGTCCGCCTAGCCGCTAGGCGTTTTATTTTGCCCGCTAGACGGCCACGTAAACGATTTTTAAAGCATTGGGCAAATTCTCAAAAGTCTTTGGTGAATGAATTTTTCTTTTCTAAAAAAAAAAAAAAAAAAAGTCGAGAAGTGCTTCTGCCTCTCCCACGCAAATCTCACCTAAGCGCCCTCGCCTTAGTCTTGTCCTTGGATGTCATACAATTGATGCCTACACTATGAGACTTCTACCATTACAACCCCATAAACCGACTCCTAAGAAAAGGGGTCGTCCGCGGGGCAGAAAGAATGAACTCTCATAAAAAGAAGAATGCACAATACGCTGAGACAAGGAAGCAAAGCAAGGCTAAGAAGAATTTGCTTGACAATATGGACAAGGAAGCAAAAAGTAGTGGTCAACTCCGACCCAATTGGGAAGGAGAATAGGAGATGGCTTTATTTTAAGTTTGATGTATTTCTCTCTCCAAGCTTGATACATTCTGATTAGTTTCAGTGTATAAGTTGTATTTGTATTATCATGTGTGCCACAATTGTCTTCTACATGTGAGTATGGCTGGATTGATTGGTATACCAGTCTTAATTTTTCAATATCATATACCAACCAATATATATTTGGTATGAAAAATCCATAATTTATACAAACCAATAACGTTGATATACCAATTAAGTGATACGGTTGGTACTCGGTTGGTACGGTTGGTAATTGACTTGTACCAACATATTTAAGGTCCAAAAATTTAAAAGGCCTAATCCAAATAAGTGAAATAGGAATAGAATTCCAAAGTCTTATATAACTTCAACTAAATTATCAAATACAAAGTCATAAATAGAGAGCCAAAGTCCAAATAGTCAAACTGTTAAAGTATTTATGAATTCTCAAAACAATTGAAAAGATAAATGATAGGTTTAAATGCAATATATGTTGACGTGTTGTAAGCAGTAATGATGCTACTGATAGGTCTAAACATTTGTACTTGAGAATTCGATTGAATCGATTCATTCATAATTAAATAAAGAAATTGAAGACGAGAAAAAATGTGTACTTGAGAAAGAAATTTAGAGAGATTAGATTAATATTAGTAGATTTATACGGTTTGGATTTATTTTTCAATAAATATTCGGTTGAAATTTAAAAAAAAAATATTTTTTAATTAACTAATTTAATATAATATAAGTTAGTAGGTACAATATACCATGGTATATGAAAAATCTATACCACTGACCATATCGTACCGTATACCAAATATTTAGTATACTAACGTACTTAGTACGGTTTGTATATAAATTGGTTGGGATGGTTTTATATACCATTGTCACCCCTACATGTGAGATCATAGACGTTGCTACGTCTTAGAGATCTGAACTTTATAGTATGTATTAAGTTTGCTATATTCGAGCTTACTTGGATTGTATGGAGCTATGCATGCCTGGATCGGAATTGGTTGTTCATCCGCCAAATTGGTTTTCTAAAGAAAGTTCACAAAATAGTTTTTTGAACAAGTTCACCTTTACATAATGGTTTTCTGAGGAAAGTTCATCGCGAACGTTCTTCACAAAAAAGTTTTGATCATGAAATTGTTTTCTGAAGAAAGTTCACAGCAACTTTCTCCACAAGATGGTTTTCTAAACAAAGTTCACTTACTAAGTTACTTGTGCGTAATTAATTAGATTCCCTACACCAAATTAACTTGCTGATCTCTTACTAAGTTACTTGTACGTAATTAATTAGATTCCCTAATTTACATGTTATGATCTTATGATCTCCTCTCACTCACTCACATAGCAGGACTCAATACGACCTGTGATTCCCTCATTTCCCAGTTCTCACTTTCCCCTCACCAAACCCTAACCCCAAAACCAGACCCCTCTTCTTCCTCCTCCGTCTACATTTCCCGGCGTCGGACTCCAAACCTCAACGCCGGCCGAGATCAGTACTGTTCCGGCGACCGATTATGGGCCTCAGAATGCTGACCGCAGCCACCGACAAAGACGAAGACGAAGCTCGGATTCAGACGATTTCCGAGCTGATCGATTTCCATGCCGGGGAAGCGCTTCGACGGCCTCGGAGAGGCTTTCCAAGCCTCCGGAGCTGAGCTTCACCGGAATTTCGAGGCACTGAGCTGCGAGTACGCCGTGCTCGAAGAAACGCGTGGCCTGGAGCTGCTGGTGTTGGAGAACGAGTACGAAGAGCTCTTCGAGAAGCACAGAGTCGCTAACATGGAGAAGGCGAAGGTCTCGAAGAAGCTTGCGGCGCTGGATACGAAGTACAAGTTCGAGCTGCTCAAGACTTTCGAGGCGGAGGAGAAGTGCACGGCGCTTGAGGTGAAGATTGAGGCGGAGGTGAGGGAGAGAAAGAGGAAGAGGAAGAGAGCGGAGCAGAAGTGTAGGGAGGCTGAGGAGAACTGGAGAAGTGTGCTTTCGAGGTTTCGGAGAAGGCGAAAATCCAGAGTGAGCATGCTTTTCTGTGGAGTAATTACCAATCTGAGAGGAATGAGAGAGGTGCAAGTGAAATCAAGTTTCTAAAAAATGCTAAGCGTTAATTGGGCGGTCAGTTAAAATACAGTACTAAGATGATTAATTGGAAATTAATCGGATTTGTATTTTTGTATATATTTTAAATTTTTAATAATAAATAATTATATAAATATAATTAAAATAAGAATATAATACATGAAATTAATGTAAAAATATATATAATGTCTAGAATACTGAAAATACATATGTTCTTAATTCTTAGAAATGTTTAATAATATTGATCTAATGATCTTAGCCTCTTAGGAAAAAAAAGAAATACAATTCAACAACAATGAACTTAGGAAAATCAATAATAAGAAACACAATTCACCAATTCTTTGGAAAATAAGAAAAACAATTCAAACAACAGGAATGCATTTTTGCAAGCATAATCCCTCAAAGCTCATCAAATTATTTTTCTCCATATCATTCAAATATTTCTTTTGTATCCGAATCAAACTCAAAATCCAAAACTAAAAAAAAAAACATAGCTGCCCAGGATCCGCCCAGCAGCCGCCCAGCCGCCTAGACGGGCAAAAATCGGCCAGCCGCCTAACACCGCCGTTTAACCCAAAATCGCGGCGGACAGGGGTCTCCGAGCGTCTAGGCGGCGATTTTTAGAACATTGGGTGCGGTGGATGTTTCGGAGCGGCGAAGAGTTGAGGAGAAGTATAGGGAGCTGGAGGAGAGGCATGAGTTGAAGAGGCTGGAGAGGTTTAATGTGGAGCATGAGTACAAATTGCTTGATGAGGAGAAGCGAAGATTCGAGAAGGAATGTGGAGAGTTAGAGAAAAGAATGGGGTACTGATTGAGGCAAAGAAGAGGTTAGAGGTTGAAGGGAAGCGGAATATGCGTAGCTATGGGAAAAGCATAAATTGGAGCTGCTGGAGAAGGTCAGGGTTGAGATAATGTATAGGGAACTCGAGGAGAAGCACCGGAAGATTGAGAAGGAGTACAAAGAACTCGAGGAAAAACACGATTCTGATATGCTGGAGAAGGTTGACAAGGAGGAGGAGTGTAAAGAAGTTGCTGAAAAGTACCGGCTTGAGGTAATGGAACACCGAAAAGTTGAGGAGAAGTGTAATGCTCTCGCGGAGAAATATAGAGTTGATATGCTGGAAATGCTGAAGGAATATATTGAGCTTCAGGAAAGCCACCAGCTTGAAAAGCTTGAAATGAGAGGAAATGTAAAGTGCTTGAGGAAAAGATTGAATCTGAGCGGCTGCTCAGAGCTAAGGAGTCAGAAAAAAGTGAAGAACTGGCTAAGTTTGATGAGAAATATGCAGTTCTTCAGGAAAAGTATGAATTTGAGATGCTGGAAAACCTTAAAATTCAGAATGAGTATAAGGAACTTATGGAAAATCACCGAATTCAGCTACTTGCAAAAATCAATGCTAAAAATGAGCTTAATGTATGCCAGGCCCGACTAGTTGTTGCCAATGAGAGGTATGAGAGGCTTCTGGAGGAGGCGACGAAGGCAAGGAAAGCTGTGGATAATGAGGTGATTCTTGAATGCCAAAGGCAGGACAATAACTTGGAGAGCCAAAACACGATGTTTAAGGAAACTTTTGTTGATTTGCAGACTTCAGGATCGGATAGATGGATGAATGCAAAGAGTCTTGATTCAAGAGATAAAGAAAAGAGAAGTGAAAATGGTGGATTGACAGATGACAGAAGAAAGAAGAATCCTAGTGGAAGCCCTGACCATATCATTGATTCAAAAGGATGTCCCTGATTCTGTTCCAACAAGTGAGGTCTCTCCTCGAAATGGAGGTTTGCATACTTCAGGTACTGGATGTTATTACATTTTTCATAGCTTAATGAGTTTAGTGCTTTATGAAGTATAGATCACTGTCTATGAAATTTAGGTACCTCTGTTAAGTTGGTAGTCAGTGATCATTACAATTGATGTATCTTTAAATGCAAGTTATCAAAAAGATAAATGCAGCAATGTTGAGAAATTATGGGGATCATTGTTTCAGAACTCTAATATAGGAACCAAATTAGACTTTCATGTGCTAGGAAGAAAAAAGGCACATCATTAATCTATGTTGACAGTAAATTTTCCTCTTAAAATATTCTATAAGCCGATATGTACACCCTTGGCCTTATTTACTAGGAAGAGTGTTCTTCTCTGCAATTTTTTTTTGGAAATCTTATCATTGCCAATTCCTCATTATATATAACATAAATCTTTCATGCCAGGTACTCCTAAATTTTCATCAGGAGGTTTGATTCTCATTAGCGATAGCGATGATGATTGTGCTCCTGGAGAAAAAAAGCAGATGGAGCTCAAAAGAAAACGAGATTCATCTCCAAATACTAGTAATAATGACTGGGGACAATTTGGAACAAGATAGTGTTCCAACCGCGATGAAGCAACCACGGAAGCTAAGCCGCTGTAACACTTCTGCTATTAGTGAATATGGAAAACAAAACTCTTCGAGTCATGCTCAAATACTCTTAGGAACTAGAGAGAAAAGAGGAACACAGATATCTCGTATTGAGTCTCCTGCTGTGGCCAGTAATGAGACTTTTGATTGTGATGGTGACAGTTCATCCACGTTCAGTTCTGATTGCTCTGAGGATGAAGATGGACTTCAATCTCTGTTCAGTGCCGTTGTTGAAAAGGCTAAAGCATGAGAGGTAGATGCGTTACTTGCATGTCTGCTTAGTGCATTAAAAAGGGTTCTTGAAGTTTGTATGACTGAATTTTTCTTCTTTTGGGATCATAATAATTTGGTGTCTACTCTATATTCTGGTATGATCAGTTCTGTCATGCTTCTTTTTGTACTCATGATAGTGATTTAGATGGGAATTTTATTGTTGCATATGGGGTTTCAAAGTTTTTGTTGCATGTTGTTATTAGATTGTGGAGGGTAGAATTGATGCTTAACGGCCTTCGTTTTTCATTATGATATGTCTGATATCTTGATGCATTACGTTTTAAAGTTTTAAGACAAATTAGTTGCTTGGACTGTACAATACAAAAGAGAGTGAACTCCGTGAAGGAATAGTTGAGATTTGAGATACAACACACTTGCATATTATAGCTAAATAAAGTGGTGTTTCTGTGTTAACTGCAACTGTTTTATGGAGGCATTTGCAGTCTTGACTGATCCGCAGATCTTTTAACGTGTTACTGGTGTCATCTAAATCCGTTGTTAAACAAAGTAGCAAAGCATGAAATTTTGGAGGTCTTTAGTAATATAATGTAGGCAATGTAGTAAGGACTGCCTCTCCACATCTTTTATAGATGAAATGTCTCATGAATCAGGTTGAGTCCATTATTTGCAGGTTGACATGTTATTTTTCTTTTTCCTTTTCGTATACATAGATTACAGATTTACAGACTCATCAACTGCTTATGAATATTAAATTTTCATGTACTTGCTTGATCAGTTAACTATGCTTACAGTTACCTTTTTCCTAGTAAAAATTTTCCTTTTCATATTGGCAACAGGGTGGTAGTTTGGTGGAGCTTAGAGCTGATGAGGATCAACATAAGGAGAGATTATTTCGTTCTGTGACTTCAATCAGGGCATAGTAGGTAATGTCTAACTTCTTCTCTAATTTTGTGCAGCTACTCAGAAGATTGTTGGAGGCATCTTTCTTCTGAAGTTGATAGGTAGAATTTAGGTGCACACGTAATGAGCATGTTATGTTGATGGCAGATGGTATTTAGAAAGCCTGCAAAGCGTTCTTAAACTTGTAGCACAGTTTTCTGTAGGTAGTTGAATTTAGAGATATAGAGCCTCATTCTCCTGCTAAGTAGCACTGTAGCAGTCCTAACTATGAAACATTTGATGTTACTGTAGTAACTATTACTGATTATGACAATATTATTCTGTGCCTCTTGGTTATTGTCCTTTGGAGTAAAATATTCTTTGAAAAGAAAAAGAAAGAGCTGGTGAAAATCTACCACAACTGACAAGTCAAAACTCAAAACAGTTGTGCTGTATTTGGATGGAGTAATCTTACTTTGATAAAAATCTTATTTTCATGGGAATTTTATTTTTAAGAGTAAAATTCTAAGAATTGAGAATTCTTTTGTTTGGATACTATTTCCTGAATTTAAAAAAATAGTTAGAATTGCATAAAAAAGATTGAGAACTGAAAAATGACATTTCATTTTCATGGAAAATAAACAGGGAAAACATGCTTCAAATTTTCCTTATTTTTTCTAATAGAATTTGCACTTTCTTTGGAATTTCAATCCAAACCAGGATGATGAATATCAAATTTCTGTAATCTAATTAAATTCCTCATTCTTTTCCTCTATCCAAACACAATATTGAAGAAAGGACGAGAGGCAAGTAGTGCCGTCTCAAAATATTTAGAGGCCCTATGCGAGATTGAAATTGTAGCCCTTACTTTTCGCAATGTCTTATATAAATATATCATTAAAGAAATTAGTTGTAAAATATTATTGCAATTTTCAGTTGCATACAATCAAATAGATACAATTTTTATGTTATTTGATTTGATTTAAGTCTAATCATATCTTATTCTCTCATTTCTTTAACAACATAACTATGATATATATTTTCTTCTTAACAAAATATCTATTAAATAGAAACTAATAGGTGACAAATTAACTAATAGGGATATTTGGACATCTACAAATTTAAGAAAATAATTGAAGGAAATATGGCCAAAATAATGAAAGAGCAACAAAAAATTATATAAATGACTTCGGTGATGTGAATCGAACACCCAAACTAGTGGGAGGTAGAAGAAAGTAAGTGAACCTCAAATTACCAACTACACCACTCAAGGTTTAATACAAAGTGGCCTAAGTGCAAGATTAATATATGTACTCAGTGTATATATATATATAGAACTGTAAATTTTGGGGTCATGTATTGTCGCTCTTCTCGCACGCGTTAAGAGCCGGCCTTGGAGGAAAGTTCTCAAGTTCTCAAGTTCTTAGCTTAACCACATAAACAGAACATTTGGTACAACTGAATTTGCCACTAACATAAAAAAGTTAAATCTTACCTCTTCATCGTTTCAATGTGCGATCTTGACACTTCAGTGATTTAGCTTAATTGCTTAAACCTTCGTGAGAAAATAACTAAATAACTAATAAATAAAGGGCTTTTTATAAAAAAGTCACAATTGATGCATGTATTTAGAAAAAAGTCAAGTAAGATACGAAAATTAGAAAAAAGTCAGTATCATGATTTTCTTAAAGCGTTGCCCATAAAAATCAAAAATATTACGGCGTGCCACTGACTCTTTCAAAATCGAAATCTCTATCTAATTTGCTGAAATTCTGGATAGTGTTACATTCCCAAGAAACTTCATCATAGTCCTGTCACTCTTTTGTGTCTTTCTTCTTTGGAAAACCAGACCAAAGTTTGAGCTTTGATCAGTGAACATGTCCAAGGACAAGGAACTTGTGTATGTTGGGTCTATTGACCAAGGAACTACGAGTACCAGATTCATAATCTATGATCGTCAATCCCGCACAGTTGTGTCTCACCAGGTCGAGTTCAACCAGGTCTACCCAGAAGCAGGGTAAATTACTAATCTTTGTCGACGGAGGAGCACTCGGAGTCCTGGAGCTGGAGGGAGCGGCGGCGGACATGGGACAAGAGCGCGTCGAGGTCGGTGGAGACGTCGACGAGGGTGACGAACTCGTCCTGGTCGTCGGGGAAGGTGGCGAACGAGACACAGAGGCGGACGCTGTGACATGCCGAGAGGAAATGTGGAAATATGTAAAATATTGTTAAAATTCAAATGAGATTGGTAATAAGTATGCTCAAAATGAAGAGAATAACATGAATTAGGGAACCTTGAGCTTTGGTTTCGCCGGAATTGCTTGAAGCACCGCCATTGATGGCGGCAACCCTTTGTGATGGTTGTTGCGCCTTGTAAGGTTGGTCGATTTGGAGTGGGTAGTATATCAAATGAAAGAGGGGAGCGAGATCTTTTTAACTGTACCAATTTCGTCAAAATCTATTGTCGGACGAGAAAGTTATGGCCGAAATTAGAAAAAGAAGGAAAAAAAGAAGAAAAATAATAAGAAAGGGCAAAAATAGTTCATAAAATATTTTTAAAATGATTTTTTTCTAATTTTGTTGACATTTTTATAATTTCTACTTAAATGTGATGATTTTTTTATAATTAATTTATAAATAGTAATTTTTTTCTAATATAAATTAGAAGATAGTACTTTTTTATAATTTGTCCATAAATAAATAAAAAAATGGGACGTGAGACATAGTAGAGGCTCAGTCAGTCTAATAATAAAATCAAAGACGTGATATTAGTCCAATAAGATTGCCCCATAACAATAGGGTATAGTAAAACATGATTGGAGAAGAACCCTATGATATACACCAACATCATATTAAATTAAATACTGTCCCAACTCATTTGCTTGTTGTCTCGACATATACCGAGGGGAGAAAGTTGAAAATTCTAATAAAACACCATTAAAAAAAAAAAAGAGTTCCAATACGAGCATTCATAAATCATGATGCAAGCTTTAGCTTTACTATCTTTTGGTAAAGAGATGAGAAAGAAGAAGTAAAAGAGAATTGAATTTATGTGGAAGAGAGTCAATCGCCAGTTTTTCCATTTCTAAAAAACCCTTGTATTGTACTCTCTCCCTTCCTTGCACAAACCGAGATCACCGCTGATCTCCTCACTCTCTCCGATGGCTTCTGTAACAGCCTCCGATTTCAGCGGCGGCGAAGAAGAAACCGAGGACCACACCCCGACCATACCGGAGCTGGTCTCGTCGCTGCGGGACTCTTTCCAGACGGCCGACTTCGACAGAGCCGAAGAGGCCCTCATCGCCAGAGAAGCCAACCTGAAGCGGCGGTTTCAGAGAGAAGCCGCCGAGCTCACCGCCTTGAAGAAGCTCAAGGAGGAGGAGGAGGTCCCGGACGAGGGCAAAGAGGTCATTTGGGAGTTGAAGAAGGAGAAGCGTCGATTGGAGAGGGAGCAATTGAGTGCTGAGCGCGAGGTTGAGAGTATGGAGAGCCGAGTGTTGAGCTTAGAGGATGATGTTCTGAGATTGTGCGGTGAAAATTCGGGGGGTTTCAGTGTGAGAGAGGATCATAGATACAGTGGCAGTGTTGTAAATATGGAGACTGTGTTTGATGCTTTGATTGCGTCTCATGCTAATGGAACTCTGCAAATTCCAGGTTTTCACATCATTCACATTTTGATTGCACTTTTAATTTTAACAAACTAGAAGCTGTTTTGGTCACTGGCACTAATCATCATAGTAATAGTGATTGTTGTCGCAACCGTTTATTTGTTTGATGCAATTGAATGGTCAAATTGTTTTTACTTGGGTGAGTTTTTAGTCGAGATGATTTGTAAAACAATTGGTAAGAATGGTTGGATTTTCATTTGCGGGGTGAATCGAACAAATGGTTGGTTTGTTTTGTTGTATGTTGCGACTAGCTGTTTGGCGGTTAGCTGATGTAGGGGTTTGGATGTTTTTTTTTTTTTGAAGCAAGGGAAGCTAAGCTTGACCGAGTGATACAGAAACAGATGGAGGAGTTTGCTGCACGTGAGAAGACGCATATGTTTGAGGTGCAGAAATTGCAAAGACTTGAGAATGAGTATGCAGCGCTTCAGAAAAAGCACCAATGTCAGATGAAGGAAAAGGACAGTGTTGAGAATGAACTGAAGGGTTGCCGCGAGGAGATCGAGCGGTTGAAAGGGGAGCTAAATGTAATGGAGGAAAAACATAGGGTTGAGTCTGACGAGATTAAGCAAAAAGAACAATCTAGCCGTCTGGAAGCGCTCAAAGTTGAGGATGGGTGTGCAGCACTTCAGAAAAAACACCAAAGTCAGCTGGAGGAACAAGTCAAGGTTGAGAATGAGCTGAAGCATTGCTGGCTGGAGATCAACCGGTTGAAAGGAAATGTAAATATTATGGAGGAAAAGCACAAGAATGAGTGTGAAGAGATTGAGAAGAAACATCAATCTAAACTTCTGGAAATGCTCAAAGTTAAGAATGAGATTAAGCGGTTGAAAGAAGAAGGAAAGGTTCTGGAGGAAAAATATAAGAACGAGTACAGGGAACTTGAGCAAACAAACGAATCTTATTATCAGGAAAGGCTCAAGGCTGAGATTGAGCTCAAGGTGTGCAAGTCTGAACTTGATGAGTTGAAGGAAGAGAGAAAGGTCCTTAAGCAAAAACACCAATGTCACCTTCTGGAAGTTGAGAATGAGTTAAAGCACTGCAAGACCGAGCTTGTGACATTAAAGGAGGAGCTAAATATCTCAAATGAGAAATGTGAGAAGCTTCTGGAGGAGGTGATTAAGCATGGGAAAGATAAGGATGAAGTGGTCAGTTCCCGAAATGACAAGGAGGTGAAGAATGAGCCTATGTATGTGAAATTGGAGAATGAAATCATGCGGTTAGATAAGTTCATAAATGCAAATCATCTTGGATCAAAATACATGGATAAGAGAAGCAAAAATAATGGAATGACAGATGGTACTAGAATAAAGAAGTGTATCCAAGACCCCAAGCATGTCATAAATGTGGAGGATTTGTATGATTATGTGCCAGCAAATGCTTCCCCTAGAGGATTTGGTGTTGGGAATTCAGGTATTAGAAACTGATATATTCAAATTAATCAATGCTAATCTTTTGCTGTTATTTTCGTCATTGTGGTGCCTACATTCTGCTTGAGCTTGATATGGTGTAATTGAGTCTCTGGATTTGCAACTGAGTAACATGCCGATCTCTTAATGTTACCAAAAGAGGACATTTGATTTATCTTTAATTGAACTTAGTGTTGTTGTTTCTGTAGTATCTCTTTAGTCTGATTCATAATCATCATCAATGAGGGAGCGAGGTCTTTACAGCTTATATTACAATAGTTTTGGAGATGATCCCTTCAAAGCCATTTCATGCTTTAGGGAGAGCGGGTAGAAGGAGGTCCTTACAATTTACATCACAATACTTTTGGAGATGTTCACTTTAAAGACATAGCATGCATTTATATTGACTATAAATCTTCCTTTCTAGAAATTGTTTTGCTAATTCCTTGGTGATACTCGATAATTTACATGAATTTTATACCAGGTGCTCCTAAATCTTCATATGAAGGTGTCATTCTTCTCAGTGATAGCGAAGATGACTGTGCTCCTGGGGAACCAGATTATCTTGGACTCAAAAGAAAACGAGCTTCATGGCCAAATGCTAGTGATAATAACAATGCTGGTCACAATTTTGAACAAGAGAGTTCCCCAACTTCCGCAAATAAGAAACATAGGATGCTGCATCCCTGTGGCTCTCTGGTTTCTAACAATGGGAAACAATTTAATCAATCAAGTTGTGACCGAGAGATCTTAAGACCATCTGGAGAAAAAGTTAAGGAAGAGGTTGCCAGTTCTGTGAAGAATTACGATTCTGAATCAAGTTCTTTAAGTTTGTTCAGTTCTGATGGTTCTGAGGATAATGGTGACATTAATTCCATGATGCTATAAACAAACAGAGCATAAGAGGTAATAAAAATGGCATTTATGAGAATGTTATCTATTATTGAGTTTTAAGTGAGTTGCTGTTTTCTTTCTGCTAGTACTGGCTATCATATTGGATTAGAAAACTATCCTTTGGTTTCTTTTACTCATTTATCAATTTTATATATCTAACTCAAATGAGTGTCAGTATGCATAAGATTGAAGCATTCATTAATTGTCGTGGTATATCACTCAGGGAAGCCTTTGCCGGTACCATGGATTTTTAAGCTGCTAAATCGAACTGAAGGAAACAGTTGGTGTATAAGCATAAAACTTGCATATGTAAGAAATTATACACTTTAAATAAGATTTTTTTTTTAGATACATTAAAGTCGTTATTTTGCTGTATCTTGTGCTGTTTATATTTATGTTTGTGTAGATTTTTATGAAGTACCATTATAGTAATTTTCCTTGTACCCGTGTGCAGCAAATCATAAAAACCTAGAGTCTTAAGTGATATAAAGTAAGTTGGGATCCAAAGGAGGTTCTGGGATTGCCGCTGTTTTTCCCAACAAAATAACTATACTATTGCCTGCTATTTACATTTCTTGCCTCGTCTCTTTCATACGATTGGTAATATATCTACTTGCTATAACTCGTTGTAGTAATATTCTGCTTTTTCAGATGGCTTCATGGGAACTGCTTTGTTTAGAGCTCGGGGACCAAGGACACAGGGGAAAAGATCTGTCAGTGGGTTGTAGCTTGATGCATGCCCTTTTGAAGATGTTCTAAAGACCAGATCCTGCTTTGCAAGTTCTCACAATGAAATACAAGCGTGCTGCTATGCAAAACAAGTTTTGACCATGGAGTATAACGGGTAATGATATTTTTGAAATTTGCAAAGGCTGCATTTTCCGAAGTCTGAACTGCTTGCAGAGTTTGTGAATAGTTGAATGTTTGACTGATTCCTCCTAACTAAGCTAGTACATTAATATGTCAACTGATTCAACTGGTCAAATTACTTCGTGGGATGAAAGATCATGTTATCCTTTGTGCGTTGGTATTTAGTTTAATCATCCATAAACTGGGCAAGCTATAAGATGCAATCACAAACAATGGCTAATCATGTTTTTCGTGCACACATATGTTCTCCTTTAGCCAATTTGTGCTGAAGGGGTAAATGGGTTATATGGTCCAAGCATAAGATCAATTGTCTGCGTTTCAATATATTAATCTTTGTGTTTTTTTTCTTTAATGTAGCTTTTTTTTCAAATTTTTTTTGAAGTAGAAATCTAGCTTGTTAATCTTATGTAGCTAATTAATTTTCGTTGGTCTTTTGTTAACCAATTTGCATGTGTCGATCTCCACTCTTTCGGTTTTAGATGATAGTACCTATATGGCTATATGTGATCTAAGGTGGTGGTCAATGTCGCGGATCTTGGTTGCACTGGTGTTGTCTGGACGGTCGCGATTCTAGGGCGTGTCTTTTAGATTTGGCAACTCTCGGCTTGTGGTTGTACGCAGGGGCGGAACCACTTGGCGGACTGGTAGGATAGGCTATAGGCCGAAAACCAGTCAAGTATTATATCTATTACTAGCAGTTTACCCGCGCTTTGCTGTGGGGTTAATACTGCTAAAACGGAGCTAAATATGAAGATAGAACCCAAAAAGGAGATAATGCAAGTAAGATTTCCCTTCAGGTTGCACCTATATAATAACATGAATCTAAAAGTGCAATCAGAGCAATCCAACTTGAGACCAATAGATTAAATAATGACAAAACAAATATTATTATTAAGAAAATTATAGCAAAAATTGTACTTGAATGTACACAAAAAATCAACAGAATGAACAACACCAAGAGAACAAACAACTTGAGAGGTCTCTTGGGCCACAAACAACTCGAGAGGTCTCTTGGGCCACAAACAACATAAATACTTGAGGTTCTTCCCAATATTTTTCTTTGGTGCCTAAATTATTAAACAATGAAAAAATGGTCAAATATTCATAAAACAACAACAAAATTTCAAAGAGGAAAGGACAGCTTATTTTTAAAATCTTTTCAAGGTCCAACTTCAGTATATTTTCTCATCAAATTGGGAGAACTGTCTCAATTGCATGTCCCTAGTTACCGTTTCCCTATATTACAACGTCATAAGTCCAACTTAATCTCTAAATGAAGAATGCAATTTATATTAGTTAAAACCATATTTAAAGCTCTGTATTTTTTAAGCCTAAGTATGATATAATGTTCGTTCTGTCCTTTAAAATACACCGAGATTGGTTCTTCTATTGGAGATCGCTTATCGCATGACATCATGTTTTGGTGCCAAGAATGAGTTTTGGCCCCAAGCGATGAAAACTGAAAAGTTTGAGTAACATGATTAAAATAAAAGTGGAGAGAGTGAACTGAGGAAAGACTTCCGGCATATGCAGCGGTGCCCGACAACCATGCAATTCAGCTCAAAAATTGCTCAATTGCAGGTCAAATTTGATGGAGCGCAAAAATAAGAGGGTGGGATTAATGGCGGGACCCACGTATAAAACAACAAAACAGCAATAACCGGCGAAAATTGCTGGCCTTCTATTATGGGGCCTACACGTGGGCCACCCCAGTTCCTTTTTTCCCTTGCACGTGATCTCTTTTTCCCCACTTTTGTTTCTCTCTCCTTCCCCAGCTTATTCCCACCGTTCATCTCCTGCCCCATCTTCATCCCACCGTCCATCCATAGTAATTGTTAAATTGACGACAACTCCCCGCTGCACGGAGAGAGATTGGGTGCATATTGTCACGTCCCGTCGCTGGTTATATGAAATTCATCAATATGTGAGATTACTCCAAGATCAGAAGTGTGTGAGATGGCTGCTCATTCCGATGGGTTTAGGCAGGCTGATCCGGTTAAGTTTAGAGAGCTTGTCGCTAGTCGGGGACTTAACATCGAAGAAGAGAGTTGACCGTCCTACACACTGGTCGGGGTCTGTAATCGATCCCCTGATGAGCCCAAGACATGACAAAACCAGTGTATTGTTCCTATTAAATAAGGCTGACTCCATAAAAATGGAACGCCGCATGAACTAAGTGTTACAACCTAATAGATAGGTCCGTGACAATATGCTCTTAGAGTTGAGGTAGTACTCAAGAATCAAGACTCTTCAATAACCGAGTCAAGCTATATTGAATGTAAGGGCGTTACGCGTGCGTTATTCTCCAACCGTGAGAGTTTGAAATCTGGGGACAAGGACAAGAGAATGAAATGTATTTAGGAAAGATGTAGAAACGTATGAACTGCCACACGACACGTACTGTGCCAACTCCTTCCTCACTACCCTCCTACACTTTCTATCTTCTTCTTCAAAAAGCGACCCAAGTACACTCACTGTTACACTCATCTCTCTCTCTCTCTCTCTCTCTGATCGATGGCTTTTCGAAAGTGGCCCGACGAGGCCGTCAGCATTTCGGTGCTGGTCTCGAAGCTGCGAGATGCGCATCGCAGTAGTTCAAAAATCGATGAAGTCGAGGAGAAGTTAATAGTGAGAGAAATGAGAATAAAGAAAGAGTACGATAAGCAGAAGAAGGAGTGGGAAGAGAAGCTGAAATCTGAGAGGGAGGAGGGGAGAGTTTGGAAGGGCAAGTATGAGAAGCTTCTGGACAAGGCCAAGAGGCGGGGCATAGACGCTGACGAAAATTTAGTCCCGATTATCGAGAGGAAGAACAATATATTTCACACGGAGAAGATGAAGATGCTGAGGGATCTTGAAAGTGCCGTGTCGAGGTTGGAGGATGAAAATGGGGAATTGATGAAGTGTCTGGGTATAAATTTTACGGGAAAGAGTGACAATGGTACGGGTAGTGAAGAATCTGCTCCTGTGCTAGAATTGGAGAATGGGTTTGATGATCTGAACGTGAATGAAGGAAGCACGGATCCGAAAAAATCACCAGGTACATATTAGATTCTATCTGATAATCTGATTCTAAGCTGATAATCTGAATGGGTAGATGTGTTGCATGTTTGTGTGTTTGATATAATCAGGGATTGAACTTGCGAGCTCTTTATGAAACTGTGAATTGTCAATTGCTTTCTTATGTGCTTTTGAACTGTACTTGAAAGATGAGCATAATTTGTTGGAAGAAGTCAATTAGATTACAGCTGATATATGATGGTAGGTTACAATTAAGATTATAATGTGTCAATTGAGTTTTTGGAGGATGAGAACCATAAATGTTACTAATCCCTAAGCTTTTAATTATCTGGTGAAAAACCCTAGCCAGTTGGAATTCGGTGGCTTTGATTCATCGACTTGAGGTCAAGGTGGAGTAAGAGAGCTAGCTTTGGTCATTAGTTTGGGTAGCTAACATTCATGTATATAAGTAACCAAATGAGGTAAAACTATCTCAGGTTTCATTAGTTTGAGTCCTTTAGTTGTTGTGTCTCTTGACTCTGTTCTAGTTGATTTTATCATGTTGCTGTATGGATTTGGGTTCTTACCCATCCTGCTTTGTTGTGCTGTTCTTTCTTGTTGGTTGTTTCAAACCAAAGCTTATGGCCCTATGGGTATTGTATCATCTCTTTGTTTTAATGATAGCTCTTTCTTCCTGCCAAAAGAAAAAATGAGGCAACTATCTCAGGTTCAACATTCATCCTGCCTCATATATATTATATAACCTGGATGCATATGGTAGAAGCTGCAAATTCATAAACCTCAATGTAAAGTATATCTAACGTGAATAAAATTAAAAGTTCAGTAAATAAGTACGTGATAGGAAAAGTGACGTGAATGCATGCATATCCTCTTATGTAAATTTAATGGGTATCTCGTCACATTACTGAAATTAGATTGCTTATCTGGTTGGCCAAATGAGACAACCCTCTCGTTTCCTCGAATAAATATCCGTTATATTCTTTTGTGAGAAAACGCATATGGAAAATTAACGGTCCCATTTAAGTAGCATGTCCCTGAGACATACACAGTTATTTCGGCTTGCGTGTGTGCCCAATAGGGATGAAATGAGTGAATTTTGCAGAAATGAAATATCATGTTAACTGAAAGTTTTGAAATCTATGATTCATTATTTTCAGCTCACTCCTGTTAATCTTCATTAATTGCTCTTGTTTTACTTTCTTCTTTTTCCATAATCAGGAAAACTGACAGACATTTACCAAATTAAAAAAAGGGCAACTTTTGAAACATTATTTGTGCGTATGACTGTATGGTGTTAGACAGTAAAGGAGAGTGTTGATAGTTGTTTGAGCATTTTGAAGTTGTTGTGTTCTTACGGATTAAAGCTTTTTAGGGAGCCTAGCTAGCTAGAGGGAAAATTCCCGAATCCTTTAAGCTGTAGTGCGCTCAGTTTTATTTTCTGTGGATTTACTACTAACCCACCTTTATGTATTATGTTTAACTTCAGCTTTCCATAAAACCTGTTTCTTGTGTAATATGATGAGTAGAGGTTGAACCCCTTGTGTGTGTTTGTGTGTGTAGTAAAATGAAGCTGTTCTTAACATTTTAAAATATCTACTTCAAATTGCATCCAGTCACATATTTCATTCACTACATTTGTAAAAAAAAAAAAAAAAAAACTACATTTCTCACCACTAAATTAAATCTTCTTGCCAGGTATTGGGAATGTAGGAAGTGATGCCATAGTGATTATTGATAACGACAGAGAGTCTGCCGGACAAACCTTGTCTGGAAAGAAAAATTCTAAAAACGATGAAGGCAATGGCATTTTAAATGTGGCTGCTGGTGTACCAAAGGACCCGCATATGCTAAAAAGAAAACGAGCTCCTTCTCCTCCAAGTATTGGGAACAATGAGAATGATGATGAAGATTTTGCCTTGGATCATATCCCAATCAGTGAAGTGATCAGAAAGCAAGGCAAGAAGCTGAGTTTGGGCCTCAGTAGTTCTCAAGTCACAGGAAAAGATGCTTCTTTAGGGTTTTGCGATCCAATGATCTTAAGACAATCTGGAGAAAAGGAAAGGAAGAAACAGAAGTCATTGCCAAAATCTTCCAAGTCTCATGCGAAAGCAAGCAATCATACATTTGGTAATCATGGTACTAATGATGAAACTTCTTCAGACTCATCACAAGACACAGAGTATGAAAAAAGTCTAAAAATGATCAACGACGTTATTCAAAGGGTCAAACAATGAGAGGTATTATATGATCTTGAATTTCGCACGTTGCTATTTTGTTCTTGGGATGATGATATACATTATATATGTTGTTGTTTTCCTTCTATTTTTATTTTTCCTATTGCTTGAGGCACTCAATTGGATAAGGAAACTAGTTGGTCTTCAGCTTGTTCGTTTTAGTTGCATATATGCAATACCATATATTGGAGCTAGCTAGGTACAACTGATTTAATCTAGTGCTATATTATTTGACACCATGATTCAATCACTTTCCTTGTGCATAAAATTTGACATTTCTTAGTGACTATAACTGGGTAATTAGCTCGCTCTCAAGTGGCGGCATCTGGTACCACACTTGATCTTTCAAGTTTCAAAACTTCTTTAAATGGTTCAATCTGATTGTTCCTCATTATGAGAAATCGTAAAGTGCATATAGTTTCATATATATGTTTCATGCGCAATTTCGAAGTATCTTCTCAAATCAGTCTACTGTACTTGCTTTTACTATCTCCAGTAAGTGGTAACAATTTGTCATACTGATACACATATTTTGCAGGGAATTGCATTGGCTGGCTGATTTTCTCTTATTCTTAGATTCCCATGCCAGGGAGTGTTTTCTGTTGTTGTGTCTGGACCCTTTGTAAAATGACGATGGGGGTTGTGTGACAGTAAAAATTAGTTTTTAAGATATAGTTGAAGAAAGGTGATCCTTATATATATCTGCAGGTATCTGGACCTCTTGAACCGTGTGAGGATCAGAATTCAGAAGTAGTGGTGGTAACAGAATATAGCTCCCTGCAAGGATCGAATAGGAAATGGTTTTTGATTCTGAAACTATATATATTTGCATCAGACTTTCTTGTTGGTAGCTAAATTGATGCTTAACATATCAGATACATGCATTGCGCATGGTACTGCATGTCAGTCCGAGGCCTTTCCGCTGCTATCGTTGTTGTTGATGTTGTACTCTTAATTTAGAAGTAGGATTCTTTTGGAATGCAAAACCAGCTAGCTGGTGATGTGATATCCCCCTCATCAGTAAACCTTGTTTCCATTTGCAGTCCCAGTTCTGTAGTTCCTATATCCTTGCTAGCTTGCTGTATTAGTGAACCAGGTAGATCAGTTAAATTAATGTAATGTTATTTCACATCTAGAAAATAGTTGGTATACTTTCTGTCATTTGCACGGGTGCGCATACGATAGATCAAGACCATATGCATTTGATGGTTCTTCACATCAATCAGGATGAAAAATGTGTTTACATAAGTCTGTCTTGATATGTCTGGAACTCGTTAATTAGAGAATGGTCTGGTTGTGCTGGTCATGTTTTGCTTCCACATCAATAAGCTCAATATCGTGTAAATATCGAATTGTGCGAATCCGACCTTGGAAGTAATCTCTGTACGCCAAACTTCAGCCACGCGTACGCTTTCGAAATCTATCGACATTACATTTTCATCTCTACCGTTTAACTTTTAGGGTTTAATGTGTAGGTTATTTTTATAAAATGTTAGTCAAAATAGTAATTGTTAAGGTATCAAACTTGGTGAAAGCAATGGATGCACTAAATATGTCAAATTTGAACCGTTCATGTTTATAAGTTTAAATCTCAATTTTAAATGTCTTAAACACAAATTGATATAGATATAATGAATGATTTGGTTGAAACGGACATTCGCTCTTTCTAAGTATCGTATTCTTAACTATCTCAAACTGTTACCGAATCTACAATCAGGAATGCGTACTTTATATTCTTTATACCATTAGTTCGTTACATTTAATATTTGAGAAGTCGTTAGGCAAAATTAAAAAAAATTAACTTAAAAAAAAAACACAATTTTGGAAAAGACTCTAGAGGACCTTCCTTCTCTCTCGAAGGTTCCACAGCGATAAAAAACAAGAAAGAGCAGAGAGCAAAGCACTGCATCAACCTTCAGGCCTACCACTCTCTTCCAAAATGGGGATTAGGGCACGCCCCAGTTTCTCTGCCGAATCCGACGACGCCAACGACGACGCCATTCCGGCGATAATCTCGAACCTAAAGACGGCGTTTTCGCCCGCCGACTACGCGCGGGCCGAGCGGGCCTTGCTCGCCAGAGAATCAAACCTGAAGCGAGAAATCGAGAAGCAGAAGAAGGAGAACGCGAAGCTTCTGGAAGCGGACCATTTCCGGGAGCTGGAGATGCTGAAGCTGAGAGAGGAGACGGTGGCGGGGTCGGGGTCGGGAGGGGTGATAGTTGAGCAGCGGAGGAGGATTAGGGAGCTGGAGAGGCAGAATTTGAAGCTCGAGGGTTTGGTGAAGAGTGAATATGAGGGTTGGAAGGGTCTGGTTTCGAAGCTGGAGGCTGATGCAAAGAAATTGAGGAGGGAAAGGGGCGGCTTGGGTGTGAGGAGTGATGGTGTGGGTGTGGTGGTCAAATTGGAGATGGATGCAGAGGCCAATGCCACCGGAGGCTTGGCGTCGAGTGTGGGGAGCTCGGTTCTTAGTGTGGGAAATGGAGGTGTGAAAGATTCAGGTATAATGTTTTAGTCTGTACAACCAGTTGGTTGGAGCTAGTTAATTTGGGTTTTTAGTCTATTATATACCAATGTGTTGGTTGTGCTGTTATGTGATTGATTAGGACTTACACGAAACAGGTTTTGCGAGAATGAGGTGTGTAGAATGGAATGAAGCAATTAGTAGAGTTATTGGATTAGTTATGAACAAATTGTAGGGAATGTTTAGATATTGCTTATGATGGTTATATGCAATGAGGGTTATGTTCGCTATGTTTGGGAGTCGTTCTGGTGTAGCTCTTTACGTGGTTAATGTGTGCCGGGATATGTTAGGGGGTTGGTTGGTTTTCGTAATGAGGAGCAGGTTTGAATAGAATATTCCCCTGCAATGTGATCACAGCTTTCTTGTTTTAATTTAGATCAGCTTAAAGTGAAAATCTATCCTTTGATGTGAGCTCTGCGTTCTTTTGTGATTTACATGCAGTAGAGATTAGTTCTGGCTGCTCTTGTGGGTAGTTAATAAATTGTGGATGCTACATTTAGGTTGTCCTTAGAATTACTTTGAATATATTCTCTATTATTTGCACTTCACAGGTGGTACAGATACTTAAACTTGAAATAAGAGAAAAGCCGAATCTTTCAAGTCTCAATGAACATGCATATGATCATATATGTCACCGCAGTTACCATGTTACTATGCATCAGTCATGCTTAATATAAATCTTCCTGCCAGGTATTCGGAAATTTTCATCTGAAGATGCTGGTTTGGATGATAGACATAACGAGTGTGCTCCCAAGGAAACTGAGATGTTGTGTGAGAATTCTGAAGTTCACAAAGACGCTGAATCTTTGGGATTGACTGGTGTAGAAAGGAAGCTAAGGGTTCCTAAGAGAAAACTGGTGTCATCTTTAAGTGGCAGTGATGATAAAATGGCAAGTGGCAAAATAAAGGAACATAAGAATTCAAACAGTGAGATGAAGCAATGCCAAAAGTTGAGCCTTGACCCTGATTGTCCTCTTGACTTTTCTGGTAGCAATGTCTTTAAAAACCAAAATTCACCAAGTCATGTGCAAGTGAACTCAAAGAAATCTGAAGAGAAACTCAAGGCAGAAAAGAAATCACAACTTTTTCATAATGCTCCTATGGAAGTGAGTAGTGATTCTGATAATGATCCCAGTTCCAATCTTAGTTCTAGTAGCTCAAGTTCCTCTGACTCTGAAGATATCGATGTACTGCTATCTCAAATTGATGAAATTCTACCAAAACTCAACGCAAGAGAGGTAAAAATAGATGACATTTGTAGCGATTATGCAATAGTGTCGTTTTTTCTTGCTACTTATCGATGTAATGCCTCTGTTATCACTTGCTGAATTGAATTAGATTAGAAACATAATATTATGTTTTGGTCATTCTTAGTTCCTCAGACTATTTAATAGAAGGAAAACCCTGTCATCCCAACATGTTAATCCAAATGAAGTGAAGGAAATAGTTGGACATGACATAACATATTGTCATTATAGACAACATGTAATATGATACTAAAACATTTACCATCGTGTCACTATCTGGTGTTAGCTTTTACAATGCTTCTATTAATTTTTCTATGTAAAGATGCAGAAAAAAGTAAGGATTTCCCTTGATTTCATGTATTAGGTTGAAGAGTCAAGGCGTGCCCTTTTTGCTTCTTTTGGTTATTGATGTTTTGGCTTTTGAGGATTTCCCATGATCACTGGTCTTCTGAAATTTCTCGATAGTTGTCTTTTTGATTGATGAGCATGCTACTACTTGATCCCCATACTTTCATTGTCTTTAGTAAAATTTTCTTCTATGCACTTGCTGCAGGGTCCTCTTCTGTCTAGTGAGGATAAAAAGATGATGTAGATGTTGACAAAACTCGAAGATCTGATTGCAAGCTAACAGAAATGCTGGGAGGAAGTTTTGGAGATGAAGTCAAAGAAAAGGGTCATGAGAAGTAGTGTCAATGACTAACTGAGATTTGGCTACTGTAAGTAGATAGGTAGATATGTAGATATGTAGGTCCATGATGGTGGTTCCTTCTGTTTATGTACGTAGGAAGATTAGCATTACCATGGTATGAAGCGTTTGCTGCTATGTGGGAATTAGCTGATCTGATCGTATGGGTATTACATCTCTGGTCATATGGTCATATGGGTTTTCTACTACCTGCTCACCTATTACCATTTCTTAGTTATTACTTCTGTAGCTCTTTTCTCTATTCTCTCTGCTAGCTATTCGTAGTTTTAAACAGGTATAATATGAAGTTTAACACCTGCCCATGGCTCGCAGCCAACTCAGGAAAAGCAGTGAGACTGCATTGTTGCAGTTTAAAGACCATTATGCATTTGAAGTTTCTACGATAGTCGTCAATCAACTTCCAACTTATGCTCTCTGTTACTTGAGAAGTTGGGAGCTGCCATGCTATCACTTCCCAATTCCCAGCCCATCCGAACCTGTTCATGCGATCATTTCCCTTAGTAATCGAGTGAAGTTGTTTTATCAGGTGTGAAATGAATGCGTATCAACCTAGTGAAAATGAATATATATCAACACTGCGCTATAGCTATCCTTCCAATTAAGAACACCACTCTCACATGTTATCAGTTACCACAAGTTGCTCATAGTCTCATACAATGCCAATATGCCATTGACCGCTTGAAATCGAGTGACGCCTTCCTCAACTTGTTCGAGTTCTTAGTTAAACACATCCTCTTGGGACATGGCCTGTGATAACACAATGTTATTCTCCCTTTTCCTCTAGGGACATGAATTATGATAACACAAGGCTATCCTCCCTTTCCCCAAAGCCGCTGATGAAGTAGACATGCAACAGTGGCCTCCATAGCAGCTATAGAGGAGTTTCCTTACATCACACCATTAACAGCAGATGCTGTTTATTCGGTTATATGATGTGAATCTCTTGGGTGCAAACCCCGAATAGAAGCTCCACCATAACTGTAACTGTCATTATCTGTCTACTGTCGGTCGGTCAGAGCCGAGAGGCACCATCCAATAGAGAGGTCTATATCGAAAAATCTCCCAAGTGTGTATCTTAGTGTAACTGGTGAGTCGACTCTGCTGCTTAATACAACGTCTCACGACTAAGTCTTTAGGACGGATTCATGATTTAATAACAGGGTGTGCTAAATTTGGATGAAGCCAAAAAAATTTAAAAGGACTTCATAACAAAGCAGAGATAACTTACGCATGTTGGAACAAAAAATAAATAGAGATTCAAGTGAAATTAATTATTATATATACTCTGTATTGACAGATAAACTTAGAAAAACATAATAAAGAAAACCAAAATAAGAGAGTAAAAAAACCAAGAAAAACAGAGCAAATGACTCAATTTTTCCTGAACAACCATAGTTGATATATACTCAATTTTTTACTTAAAAAAAATGAGGCGGGTTATAGCAAACCCTAGCCCACTCCTAGATCCGTGTCTGCAAGTCTTTCTTATCATTCATCATAATAACATAATTTTACTATGAAATAAGTTATTTTCGACTTATCTGTCGATTATAAAATAGTGAAATAAAATAGGGTTATTTGAATTATTACATGACACGGTGTCTCATATTACCTAATTGCCTATTTGTACTATGATCATAATCTAATTTTATGAATTTATTAGTCACTTATGAGACTATGATATTTAAAATTTCTCGATCCCTATCCTATTTGTCTAATATATTGTAATGTAAACTATTTTGGTGGATTTATAAGTTCATTACAAGAACTATGCAACTCAAAAATTTCTCAATCTTCATCGTAATCTGATTCTTACCCTATTGGAGTATTCAGATGTATGCTATTTTAATGGTTTGTTCCGCCCGTCGGAAGTCGGTGTGGCCAAATCCACCCATGGTTGAACTGACGTCCAGAGCTGAACACTTGGAACGGGAGTCATTAGGGGCACCATGTGAAGTGAGCATCACCACCTCTTGTCTTGCACGTGCATGACTTCATATGTTTGTTCTTTTGTTTGGTTTCGGAGGGAATTTCAGTTGCAACTTTACAATAAGGTCCCTCGTTTAAATTGATATGCAAACTAATTGTGGCCCACTATGTTTTATTCTTTTGATAACAATGACCCATCATGTTAAAAAATAATTTCATTGAAATTTTATAAGGGAAGAAAATGATAAGTAAATATTCTTATATATAAGATGATTCAATTATGCAAAACCTAGGTATTATCTCAATGACCGATGAAAATTATAATTGTTAACTCATTGTTGTTTAACATATTGTTGTTCAGTTGTCAAGACATATAAGATTACGTCTTATGTTGAACGTAAGTTTCAACCATGTTACAATTTCTCATATAAATGCGATTGATAACCACTATTAATATATTTATTTAAAAAATCACTATTAATACATTGTGGAATGATAGTTGTGTCACTCAATTTGTCGTGTTCTTCTTGATTACCTATAAAAACAATCACTAATCTATAAAGTATATATTATGGCGGTGTGCGCTACTTACGCGTTAGCGCCGCGTGCCGTACTCTTCACCATTGTCCAAGTCAATTCAATGATTGGAGAACCGCCACAAATCTATATCAGAAAGAATATACAAGATTAGGAGCTCACACATATTTGAAAATAATGTGATAGTTAGTACTTACCGTTTGAGAAATTCATTTATTCGTTGCTGTCTAAAAATTACATGTGATAAATTTAAGGATCATTTCATAAAGTCAATGGTTGTTTGAATTCTGATTATAATATCTATTTGTGATTGTATGATCAGCAAGATCAATAAAATTCCTTCAAAACTATCGGATTTCATAATTGACCTCGATTAACCATTATGTTATGCTAAACATGGGTAACTCCATATTTCCCACGTTTATGTAGTTTTTCTATGCAAAATAGGTAACAAATTAACAACGTTAACAAGAAACTTAAGGAGAGAATCATGTACATCAATTGAGGTAATTCCAAACATATTTAGAATTTAACAGCTTCAATAAATACGAGGAATTACCTAATATTCATACATTTATTTTCCTCTTATTTTTTGACACTATTTGCCTAAGATTCATCAAATACGAATTAAAAAATAGTGAAATAATCACAGCCATAGGAATCTTCTTGTTTGCCACTGCGCGTCTGCGTCAGGTATGGAGCGGTGACTGCCGTTACATTAAAAAAAAGAAAAGAAAAGAAATATAATAATATTCTCCAACAAAAAAAACATTACTGGCTGCTTATTTTCCGCGAATCATTTAATTCCACACCCGAAATTAAAAAGCTATAAATACCTGCGATATTTTTCCCCCAAAAATAAGAAAGATTTTGCAGAACAAAAAGGAGCGATTTGAACCGAAAATTATCCGAATCTAGAGAAGAAAGCATAAGATTTCTTGAGAGCCCAAGCAAATATCCTTTTCCAGTTCTGGCGAAACCAACCACTCCTCACTCTTTTTGCTCCCGCTCTGTTTTCTTAGGGTTCTTCGAGTTCGTCGGTGTGTCTGGCGGATTCGGGTGAGTTGTGATGAATTTGTTCACCATTTTCGATTTCTGTTGCTTTTTTTATATCTGGAATTTAACCGATAAGAAAATTTGGCGGTGGTTGTAGTTGGCTGCTTAATTTACAAGTAAGCTTCATTTTATTATTAGTTTTTACTTGCATTTTTTGCTAAGCAAGTATTAAATGTCCAGGATCTTCAAAGTTTTTGATAGTCTGTAGTTTGTAGCTGAAATTGTTGATGATATGTTGAGCTGTTTTATGAGTAATTCGTGGAGTTTTCGCGGTTATTTGTGTAATTCAACAAGTGCTCAAGTTTCATTGTGAACTTTTTAAGGTAATGTTATCATGAATCGAGTAGTATGGTGTATTGGTACTGCCTTTATAGGGTTTGGTTAGCTCATTTTCGGAGTTGTGTTGATTTTTCTGCAGGCGTTTTGAGTACTCTCAGCTGCTTCTGGAGAGTTGCTTGGATGCAATCGGTGTAGATAAGAAGATGGAGAATGCAGTAGGCGGGGAAGGGGCTGCACCGGATCAGATGGACGGGGCGCAGCTTCAGATTAAAGAGAATGAGCATGCATTGAGACTTAAGAATGGACACATGTTTGACTGCCAAGAGATGCGGATGCCTGGCGACGAGGATCATTCATTGCGTATACCAGTTGGAAGCACTTGTGTGGAGAGCTCGAGTCAGGATGTTATGAAGCCGTATGATGGGTTAAGGTTGTATCCGAGTGGATCAACGAGCTGGAATGGTGGGAGTTCACGAGTCCATAATGCGAGTGTTGATTATGGTCAGGTAAGATCAAGTGATTTGGACAATGTGGAGTACCCATCTTTGGATAAAATTATTGCTCAAAGGGAAAATGATGACAATCTGGTTGAAGTTGTGGCAGAGTTGACAAATACCACGGAAGGAGGGGCTTCAGGCGATTCATGCGGAGGTATTCGGACAAAAATGCTTTCCAAATCAAGATCAGAATTTTATGTTAAGACTACTTTGAAGGGTAAGGGTGTTGTTTTCAAAGGTCCAAAACATGATGGCGGCCGTGTTGAAATTAAGAACCTTAACAGTACGAAGGTTGCCGGTGGTTTCAAGGCTACTTCTGATCCAAAACACAGTTTGGATGCCAATTCTATGCCTTCTTCCAACATTGTTATGCCTTCTTCCAATGATGAAATCAGTTTAAGAGACTGGCTGAGAATCGAGTGTCCTAAAGTCAATAAAGTTGAGTGCCTGTATGTATTCAAACAAATTGCAAATCTTGTGGATCGTTTTCACTCTCAAGGAGTTGTTTTGCAAGAATTGCGCCCTTCTTTTTTTAAGTTGTCATCTTTGAATGAGGTCAAGTATGTTGGCTTACCAATCCCAAAAGAGATACTGGAAAGTTCTATGGATAAAGGTATCTGTCATTCAGAAAATAGTTCAATGAGGAAAATGTCAGTGGACCATGATTTTGCTTTGGTTGGTTCAAGTGCAAAGAAGCAAAAGATTAACCAGAGCACTGGATTAGTGAGGCAATGGCCTCAGTTCCCCACTACTTCCTGCTTCCCGCGTGAAACTAGCAATGCTGGCCACTTCAACAACAATCTTCAAAATAGAAGTTCTCACTTGTATAGTGCTCAACAACACTTGACTTCAATCACTGAGCAATTGGAAGAAAAGTGGTATATCAGTCCTGAAGAACTCAATGATGGGAGCTGTACAGTTTTGTCGAATATCTACAGTCTGGGTGTTCTTTTTTTTGAGGTGCAAAAATAATAGAATTATGTTGTTGCTGTCTATGATATTGCTTCTGTTCTTTACCAAATTGAATTTCATTCTAATGGATTTGGGTCTTTCCTTTCAGTTGCTCGCGCAATTTGACTCAAATAATGCC
This sequence comes from Argentina anserina, assembly GCF_933775445.1. Lineage (NCBI taxonomy): Eukaryota > Viridiplantae > Streptophyta > Magnoliopsida > Rosales > Rosaceae > Argentina > Argentina anserina. The sequence continues at coordinate 6,862,717 of NC_065876.1, forward strand.
GTTGTCACAGCAATGTTCAATCTGCGTCATAGAATTCTTCCTTCAAATATTCTGTCAGAAAATGCTAAGGAGTCTGGGTTTTGTCTTTGGTTACTTCATCCTGATCCGTCTTCACGTCCAACAACAAGGTAATATTGAACCCATGTTATGCTAATATGTAAGATTCTATTTGACAGTGAAGATGGAGAATCTAAATCAGTGATCTGTCAAAGTCTGTATGGTTAATCATCAGATACGATACTTATAATTTTTTTTTTATCATACTACATGAAGAAAGTCGTATCAGGTATCTGACAAAAACACTAGTTTTAATGTCCCTTCAGAAAGTTAATGGAACCATTTCTTGTATTCCTTGCACCATGTCCGTCGTATCTGTGTGTGTGTGTGTGTGTATTTTTAAAGACCTTTACAGATAGATTATGAAACTACTACCTCAGGAGTAATGTTTTGATTGGTGCCAAGTTAAAATAACAACGGGAACAAAGAGTAAGTATGATTGGAAAAGTGTTTAGCAACTGTCGTTTTTTTAGGTTTATTGAACTTCAAGATCTTGAAAGTGTTGCCCTTCCAATGCTTTCTTGTGGAGCATCTTGATATATCAAATTATAATTTGATGTTATTTTATTTTTTCAGACCCATTCGAAGTGTATTAGTGCTGTTTTGTTGTATATTGAAGTATTAATTGATACTTGGTTAATTATTTATAATCACTTTGACCGAATTAGAAAGGAAACCATGAATTATATCTCGGTAGTTTTAATATACTGGCCTGAGTTTATGATTGATACTTGCAACAGGGAAATCCTACAATCGGAAGTAATTAATGGATTACAGGAGGTGTGTGAAGAGAAAGTGGCATCTTCTGTGGTTGAAGAGGATGCTGAATTGGAACTACTCTCGCATTTCCTCATGGTTATGGAAGAAAAGAAGCAGAAGGATGCCTTCAAGTTGATGGAAAGCATAAGAGCTTTAGAAGCAGATGTTGAGGAAGCTGAGAGGAGGCACTGTCCAAGAAAATCCTTGATTGATCCTGACTGGTTTAAAGAGTCCCTGGGTGGATGGAAAAATGCATGTGCAGAAGCTTCAAGATCAGAGATACTTTCTCCATTACCCCCTATTCCTAGTACAAATGAGTCAAGGTTGACAAGGAATATTGATCAGCTTGAGAGTGCTTACTTCTCTATGAGAAAGAAGATTCAGCCTGCTGAAGCTGATTGTACTTTACGCATTGATAATGAGTTATTAAAAACTCGCAAAAATTGGTATATGGAGTCAGAGGGCGATGGAAAGAAGACTCCTACCGATCATTTGGGAGCTATCTTTGATGGTTTATGCAAGTATAATCGGTACAGTAAGTTTGAAGTATGTGGTACTCTAAGAAATGGTGATTTCAACAGTAACTCAAATTTGATTTGCTCTTTGAGTTTTGATCGGGATGAGGACTACATTGCTTCTGCTGGGGTTTCAAAGAAAATAAAAATTTATGAGTTCAATGCTCTGTTCAATGATTCTGTTGATATTCATTATCCATCAATTGAGATTTCAAATGATACAAAGATTAGCTGTATATGCTGGAACAACTACATAAAGAACTATCTCACTTCAACTGATTATGAAGGTTTAGTGAAGGTATGTATGATTTAACTTCTTAAGCCATGTTAATTTGGTTATTGTACTGTATAAACGACCCATGGTCCTCGTTATATATACCTGCGAGAATTAGAGAATTATGATAGTTTAAGGCTATATCTCTGCAAGCTCGACTCATTTCCCTCTTAAATACTGTTTTATCACTTTAATGTATTCAAGGCCTTCCTATTGTTTAATTTATTTAGTTTGTTGATTTGCTTTTATGGATATTCAGTTGTGGGATGTGAGCACTGGTCAAGAGTTTGCTCGATACAGAGGGCATGAACAAAAGGCTTGGTCTGTTGACTTTTCTCAAGTAGATCCTACAAAATTAGCCAGCGGAAGTGATGACGGTTCTGTGAAACTATGGAGCATTAATGAGGTATGCTATCGCATAAATGACACCAATAAGATATTGATGCTTCAGGATATCATAATATTAGCTTCAGGATAAATCGGTCGATGTTGTTATGGGGTTTTTTTTTTTCTGTTTAACGTGTGTCTAGCACATGAGTGGTCAAAGTTCTTCAAAGTTAACAAAAAGGGAGATGTTGTCATATCATTTTTGTACTGTATAAGAAGACAAGATTTACTTGTTTAAGTTTAACCCTCAAATTTTTCAATATACCAATGAAGAAACAATTTTTTTGTCTTCCCAGTTTGAGGAAATGAAATAGGAAATCTGTGCTGATTAAACTAGCATACTTTCAGCCATGATTAAATAAAACTGTCACATAGGTCTCTATGCAACTCATAGTGTTTAGTTGTGATTATTTATTATAATAGGGAACCACATTTTAGTAGACATTGACCTATTAATGCTTAGTTGCAAAGTTTTTAGTTAAAACTAAGCTCGCCCAAATTTTTCGGTAAATTCGAAATTCTAATTTACATCATAAACCCTATTAATTGGTATTAATATATTCTCATCGTACTCCTTTAACAGAATTTCTGATGGGGCTTTGGATGTTAAAAAGTATAGCATATAAAAATTTGTAAATATTGTATTTGTGCCAAATGATGCCACATGTATTTCTATATTTTTGCACTTACTTATTGCAGTACCCACTACCCACTGCTGCTTTAGAGTTTGCGACTTTCTTTTAATATACATGTTTTTGGGGTTCTTTTTCCTCAGAAAAACTGTGTAGGCACTATCAGAAACAGAAACTTTGCAAATGTATGCTGTGTACAGTTCTCTGCCCACTCCACTAATTTGGTGAGCTTCGGGTCTGCAGACTACAACACATATTGCTATGATCTTCGTAATGCTAGAATGCCCTGGTGTGTATTGGTCGGTCACCAGAAAAGCGTAAGCTATGTTAAATTCTTGGACTCGGAGACCATTGTTTCTGCATCCACTGACAACACTTTAAAGCTATGGGATCTTAACAAAACTACTGCAAGTGGTCTATCCACCAATGCTTGCAGCAATACCCTCTGTGGGCATACAAATGAGAAGGTTGATCCTCCCACCATCTTTTTTTTTTTTTATGTTAGAGTTTATTCATTTTGCAGTGACACTCTGATTGCATACTCTCAGAACTTTGTGGGCTTATCCGTTTCTGATGGTTATATAGCATGTGGTTCAGAAACAAATGAGGTATTCATTAATTCCCTGTTATTTTGTTGTTTTACTATTTAACTTGATAAGGAATGGCTTGTACAGTTGTGATCAAAGTAGAAACTCATAACAAAAAAAAGATACAGAGATATCTAGTTCTCTACAGAGGGCGTATGTCATATGTGCAGTTTAATTAAATTTATAGCGTAACCAGCTTCTTTGCTTTATCTTGGTATCTCAATCCCTTGTTCCAGGTTTATGCTTATTATAGATCTCTGCCTATGCCAATCACTTCACACAAATTTGGCTCCATTGATCCTGTAACTGGGAAGGAGACTGATGATATTAGTGGACCATTTGTTTCAAGTGTCTGCTGGAGACAGAAATCAAAAATGGTGGTTGCTGCAAATTCAAGCGGGTGCATAAAAGTGTTGCAGATTGTTTAAGGAAAAAGTAACCCTGTAACCCTCTTGACATCAATCAAGAAGTCTCTGTTTTTAATGGCATGTGAATCTGCTAGTTTTTCTTCTGGAGGCATAATATACGGTTGACACTGTAAGCCCATACGACATGGAGAAACTGGAGGAACTTTTCACAGAGACTGAATCCTAAGATATGTCTAATTTATGGCCATCCATGCGAGATAAGAGGGTCCCAAAACAACTAACATATTAGTGTAGCAGCATTGTGCCTAAACATCAGAAGGACAACTAGCTGGTTGTGAAACTTTATTGAATAGTCAAGTCTCACTGTGGTGCCAACACAAGAACTGACCTATGTTCAACTGCTTTCCTGTTGGAATAAGTAAAGGAAGCTTGCGGACTGGTTAGTAACATTCAGCTTCAGGATTTTAAAATGAGCAGTCAGCACATGGCAGTTACATATGGAAATCAAAATTTTGGTACAGTGTCAATCATGTAATGGTGCAAGTTTGTGGTTCATCCTTAGCATCATTCCTCAAGGAAAAAGAATAGTTGAAATATGCAGGAATGATGTTATTAGGTCTTTTTTTTTATCAGAGTAGCTTGTCCATTGTCTGGCAGTTTTCTGGTACACGTAAGCCTGATTAAGTAAGCCGTTTGTTTATAAAAGAAGTAAGAGTATTGCAAACCCTAGGATTGGTGTTGAGTTGTTTTCAGTGTATATTTTAGAACTGAGGGAGGGTTCAGCTCTTGTAAATGTTCAGGGATTAGGTGTATATGATGACTATGGTTTTCTGGAGACCACACAGGGAGATGCATTTTGTCATTTACCCAATTCCCATATATTTGTTCAACTCTATGTCATCTGCAATTCAGAGCCAAGCGTTATATTTCAGTTTTATTTTTATCTTAGTCAAAATCATTGTGGGTTCACCTTTCTTTGTTTCTTTATTAGGATCATATGTTTGCATAATTCTGCAGGACATGGCAGCCGTGAACTCATGAATAAACTTGCAATTCTCGGCGCATAAGATTTCAAATATTTTTTTGTTCTTCTTAATGTCAAAAGACAATGATAGTGAATTAGTGATAGTAAAGTAGACCGCGGGGGGAAACCTTTCCGCTGAGTGATTCTGTGATGGTGAATTAACATGTTTGAAATTTACAGCAGTAAAGAAAGAGGGGGAAAATTTACTGTCTATGTTTTAGGAATCAAACTTCGTTTCATGGGTAGTAACAAAAAATCAGTACTTATAAATGTGTATCGTGGAATTTTCGTTCTGTGCTGAAATGCTATGCTGCTGTGTGGAGTTGTACATGGTGAGACTTTTGCAAAAGCCTAATGTAAATCGGAATCCGAGGCATGTCTCTGTTTGGAGGAATTGGAGCTACTGCTTCGAGTTGTACTCATAGGATGCCTGGGGCTCATATTCATAGTCATGGGATGCCTCGGGCTCATATTCATGTTCATAGGATGCTTAGGACTCATACAACTCAATGGTGGACCAGTCTTGTTAGTCTTTGAACTGTGACCAAATGAGCTTTTTGGCGAAGAAACTTTCGATGATTGGAGTTTTGCCGCTGGAAGTTTCGGTGAGTAAAGTCTCGGTGAAGAGAGCTTTGGTGTCGGAAATTTAGGCAACGAAATTCTTGTGGCTGTATATGCTTCTGATAGACCTGTGTCATCAGATCAAACAATTTTTTTAGGAAATTGTTGTTTGCAGAAGTACAAAAAGCTTTCATAGTCTAACTTGATCATTAACTCTAACAGAAATGAGCTTAGGGGAAGTCATTGTTAACTGACCTGAGGAATTTCTACCCCTCACTTCTGAACGCTTCTTTGCACCGAGACTTTTCTTCGTTGGGGCTTCGGAAAAGACTGATCTCACATCATAAAGTGACCTCATATCAGAGCAAAAAGACCTCGTATCATCTATAATGGTGAGAGTGTCATTCATGGAAGGATCGACTTCTGGTTCACCCTTACACATGGAAGCTGATTCAGTCACAGAATCCAAACTTTTGACCCTGATCAAGCCAGGAGTCTTCTCCTTCTCCCCAAGTCTATAGGAAAACATTTGGAATGGGATTTGTGATATGGAGGCTGCATCAGCCAGCTGCCCCCCGGCCTTAAAATGCTTCTGGAACCATGCCTCTATATCGCAGTAGTCCGTAGGAGGGGATTGCAGTATTGGTTGATCAACGTCGATGTTCATGGCGAGGAACTTCTTTATGTAGCGTAGGATCCTGCAGATAGATGAGAAACTCAAGCGCTGAGAAGGGTCAGTCTGCCAGCACCTCTTGGTTAGATTTACAAGGTACTTTGGTGAAGGGAATGGAAAAAGAGGCCTCCCTCCCGCTCTTATGGTTTGACTCATCTTGTCCCCTTGGAGATGTGAATCTTCGAAAGGAACCTTCCCAGTCAGAAGCTCAAAGCAAAGCATCCCAAAGCTGTATACATCTGCTTTCTCGGTGAATTTGGAGCGGCCATAGGTATTACCTGTTTGTTCTTGCTCAGCTAGGACTTCCGGGGCACACCAAATCAAAGGGTCAATTTCACTGTTCTGCTGCTGGGAGTTTCGATAAGTAGGTTTCTTTTGCAACGATGGCAGACCAAAACCCGAGACTTTTGCTTGGAAGAAACCTTCTGTGGAGCTCCTTGCCTTGAGAAAGATATTAAAGGGGTTCAAGTCTCCATGGTAGATCTTTCTGGAGTGGAGGTACTCCATGCCTCTTGCAATCTGAAGCATGATATCAACCACAACTGGGAGAGAGAACAAAATCTGCCTTCTTGCGCCACAATTCTCCTTCATGTAGCAGCGAAGATCCTTGCTCATCAACTCCATAACAAGAAAGCATTCCTTCTTATCTTCATCATAAAATCCGCACAGGTATTGCAGTACATTGGGGTGGGAAAGTGAAAGGAGAGTCGAAATCTCAGACCTCAAAGGTTCAAGTTCCCCAAAGAAGTGTCTCATGGCAAAATTGTGCCCTAACCAATGGATTTCCTTGTACTGCCGTCCATTTCCTAACCGCCGCTTAATGTTGTAATCCTTAGCTCCTGTTAATATTGAGCTCGGAAACAGCTTCCCAGTCGTAAACTCTGCGCCGTGTAGTTTCTTGAGTAGCAAGTCTCCAAGTTGCTGCTCATTCTTTGCCAAGCCGACAGCTCCTGCGATTTTCTTTTCATTGAGAGCTTCAACGAGCCTCCATCTATCTTCCCTATAAGCAGTCTCCAACCTTCTGCACATTGTCTTCGGCACCAAATACTGCTTCCCAAATTTCCACTGGAAAAGTTTTGAATCATTCCACTCCAGATCATACTTCCTCCTAAGCACAATCCTCTTCTTCTTCATCTCATCCTGGTCGAGCCCTGCAATCTCTCCAGCATTCTCGATCGCCTCAATCACAGCTGGCAAGTAGCTGAACAAATTATGTATGTAAAATTCGACACAGTCCTTGTTTTGATGGAGGGCAACTGCTTTTCCCCACCAGTCTTTGGCATCCATGCAGTTTCTGATATAAATCTCGCCTTCTCTAAAAACTGTGTAAAGCTCCCTCAAAGGTTGATCTAGACCCTTCCATTTGGTCTTTTTCTCCTCCAGTTTCAGGTTCAATTTAATCTCCTCCCCAATTGTCTCAAATGCCAACGTGAAAATATCAAGCAACAAACAACACTGTCCTTGATTGATCTTGATGCCGTCTTGTAAGACCATCAGGGCCTTAATACTCCCCAAAACCTCTCCGATATGCCGGAATTGTTCCATTCCGGCCCAAAATTAAAGTTTCTTCTATCCCGGTACGTAGATAATCAAGCACTCAAATGCAACAATGAAAGGCTCAATATGCTCAAGACAAAACGTCTGCCAAAACAACAAAAAACCTACATTAGGGAACGAAGTCACACAACTCTGCTTTAATAAAGAAATATTCAAAACATGGTTTCCCAGGCATCGGAATGAATGAACTTCATTAAAAACGTATCGGAAATTAAACAAACACATACCTGAAACCAAAAGAAGATCTCAACGTCTGCACAAGACCCTAAATAGCCAACCCTTGCTATTTCATCAACAAAAACACAGATTGATATCTCTTGGAACGTTCAACAATCATGATGATCAAGCTGCAGCAGTCCGGGTACCAATATAGCCACCAAATTCACAATCACATATACAAAAGAAAAACAAGATGATCGAACAAAAAAATGGGATGTGGGTTTGACCAAAAACCAACAATAACAAATGAAGGTAGGTTTGACCAGAAAGGCGCAAAGGAAATACCAGATATTTGAACCTGATGAAGAAAAAGAATAAAAGCAGACCGGTATTCTGGAAGTAGAAGCTATCTCCTCCTCCTGGTCAGGTGGTTTATTACCTTCAGACACAAAAAACTGAAAAACGAATTTTAGGAGATATGAAAAAACTGAATCTACGAGGCGGCCGTTTCGTCACCTTGTTGTATAATACACGTATTTAATTTTGGCAAAAACTGAAGCGAATAATTGCAAACATCTGAGATAAACCAAGATGTGAAACAGTAAGTTACAATCTTTTTTTTCTTTTTGAGAAAAAGGAAAAGCAAATATTACATGAAATTAAACAATGGGGTATTGGAAATGGAAACCAAAGCTGTTGAACAACTCCGGTTTCGTTGGATTCTATTTATACTCAGTGCCTAGATTATCGTCTCCCAGTGAGAAAGACCAAAAGAGACAGCACAGGATGTAGCTGGTTTTGAAAACACGTTGCCCTTTCTCTTTCTGGTGACCAAGAAAGGGTAGCGGGAAGCTGGACCAGGATGCATGGACAGCACATTTTTATTATGTTTAAAAGCAACTAAGCCAATTAAGCCGGCTTTGAAGATTGAACAGTTCGATTCAAGAGTCAGTGAGTTTTGTTTACTTGTAAAGTTATAATTAAGGACGTGTTTTAACTTATAAGCATCCTGGAGATTCTTCCGTAGTTAGGAATTGGGATTATGATATGTCAAGGGTTCGAAGTCATATACTAAACTTGTTTATTCATTCAACATTGAAATACATGACTCCAATGTACTATGTGTTGTTTCCTTCCTCTGCGTTGTTGAATGTTTCATACACGTTTGATCGTCATTTCATCTCGTTTGCGGTATTATCTAATTTATAAAATAATCGAACCATGTACTAATGTGATCATCGATCATGTAATGGCTTAGGCCTTGGAGAGCATAAAAATTGGACCCATGATTTTCTCTTCAAGCTTTTAATGTCTTCACTATCCATGACTAACTTATTAGAAGCGACATGGGAGCTTTCTCTTGCTGAATAGGTAAAACATATGGATCCCGGTGAGGTCCAAAAGAATATGTGTACCCATTAAATGTTTCCAATTTATGATCAAACGTCAAAACCTAATTAGGACAACCCAATTGTAGTATGTTGACATAAATTTTCATCTTCAAGAAAATGTCACCCATTAAGAAAAAGACTCAAAGTCGACATTTGTCCATATAATTTTACTTGGCAACCTCCAATTGGCTTTATGTGCATGACATTGTCTATTTAAGTTTTGACGGAAAATGAAGGCTTAGTTTAAATCAACGAAGTCAGTAGTAGACTCTTGGGTATAGGCTGAATCAGTCTCGTTCACACAGTTAGTAGCGGACCATAAAATTCATGCTCAACTACCATTTAATGTAATATAAAGATAAGGAGAATCTTTTTAAAATTAAGTTATTTTATTTTCAACCATTAAATTTATATCCAATGATGGTTAAGCATAAATTTCATAGTCACTTACTGACCGTGTGAACGAGACTGTGGGCTGAATGACGAGAGAGTAAAATGAGGATAAATAAAGTAATAAGCAAAAGAATAGTGGGCCTAACAGGTTAAATAACCCGACCCGGAATCCATAGAAACTACGGTAGGAAGACCTTTAGATTTCAGTCCCTACAATTTTCATCACCAAACTTAGTTTGATGACGAACCAGATACACAGTAATGCCCAAATCACTGCACAACTCGTTCACTAAATCCATAGAGTAAGAGCCTTTATGCGAACCCAGCGACCTCTTGAGTCACTTTGGAGAAGAAGAAGACGACGACGATGCAGTGGTACTTTGTTGCTGCGCTGCTCACCGTTCTCACCAGCTCTCAGGTTAGAAGTTTGAACAATACCCTCTATCAAATTTGTGGTCTTTCTCTTGTTTCGAGTTACATTAGATCTTTAGAGTGATTGGATTTTCGGACCCATGTTCTGAATTTGGAAAAGATTGGATCTTTTAGCTCAAATCAATCCGGTGAAGCTTTTGTGTAGTGACCCAGATAGTCTTTTACTGTGTATGGCCTATATGCCCTACCTACGTTAAGAAATGTGTGTGGGAGTGTCTGTGTGTTGGTTACATTGTATTGATTCTGAATGAAGATGATGGAGAGAGGTTGTTAGTTTGTAGTTTTGATTGGTTGTGTTGACTGATAGTGGTAACGAGATGGGGATGTAAAATGTGGCTAATATACTTGAGCTATGAGCTATTCTTTTCTAGAAACAAGATAATGTGAAGAGAAGTGTTGTGCCTTCTCACATTTCAAGTACTCGAGAACCTTATTGAGGTAGAAAGAAAACGTAATGCTACCAACCTGTGTAGAGGTGACTTCTTTTCTTGAGTTATGGATGGGTGCACTTGATGTTTAATTTCTCCTAACCCATTGGTAATGTGATCGATTGAACCGTTAAAAGTTAATATGCTTAATGTAATGTGAGATCAGTAAAAGGTCTGTGGTGTTTGATCTTAAAGCTACTATGCAACAAGCTAACATCAATTAGTAACAAGAGGCAAGTTTCTTGTTTTATAAAGTAATGACTGGTCTCTTGTAGGAAATTGTTGAATCAGTTTGAAGTTGAAACTTAAGCCAATGCTTATTTGCAGTCAAGTTTACTGACTCTTAAAGTCTTGATACAAATGGATATCAGTATTTCCTCTTCCTATGTTGAGCAGAAACCATATTTATGTATTTGTAGTGGGTGTCGTTGCCTTCTGTGTATTAATGAGTGTTGTCTGGGTAAAATTTTCTTGACATATATAACAATAAACTATTTGTACTTATCTAATCTTGTAATTGAAGTTTCTGGAGTGGAAGAACTCTGCTTGTAATTTTGCTTTTTCATTATCTAGTGGCGTAGATCGATGGATTGATTTGTCAAGTTGTATCGAACTGATACTTAGATTTTTAGTCTCCTCGCAGAAAATATTGATTCCTTCATATTGCATTGTGCCAGGGAATCTTGACAACACTCTCTCAAAGTAATGGCAAATATAAGTATGACTATGCAACTGTTCCATTTCTTGCTGAAGTATTCAAGGTGCGTCATTTGAACTCATTAACTGGATCATTTAGCTTATAAGTTAACCCTGATTTGCCTCTCTAAACCATCAAATGCAGACATTTTTCTCACAAGATCGGCTCTTATTTTCCCGTAATATTTGCTGTGCTTTATATTTTGCCGATATATTTCAGCTTTGATTTTTTTTCAAAAAATTGCAGCTAGCAGTGTCCTGTGTATTTCTTTGGCGAGAGTGTCGCACATCCCTTTCTGTTCGAATGACTACAGATTGGAAGAGTGTGCGCTTATATCCTATTCCGTCAATCATATATCTAGTTCATAACAATGTTCAGTTTGCTACTCTTGTTTATGTGGATACTTCCACATATCAGATAATGGGTAATCTGAAAATTGTTACCACGGGCATATTATTCAGGTGCATAAGTTTAAAACTTTTTCCCATCTCAAACTATTTTTTATTGCTATTGAATTTTTAACTGATTGATTGATCTGTACTTTTGGATGATTTAGGTTATTTCTAAGAAGAAAACTTTCTAATCTGCAATGGATGGCAATTGTGTTATTAGCTGTTGGAACGACCACAAGCCAGGTGATAATAATTTCTGATTTTTTTCTTGTGTGGAAGCAATATTTGTTCTCGTTTAAAAATTAGTGTGAAGTTAGATACATGGAATGATAATAGCCTATTTTACTGTGTAGAAATGGTACAAAGTTTGCCTGATTTGGGGAATTAAAGCCATTTTTAATGGCTCCTGTTCAAAAGATAATATTATCTGTAACCATTTTGACTTCAGAAATACTCACCTTTATCTGACCTCCCAGGATTAAGATTAAAACTGGTTGAGCTGTATTCAAATCTCGAGTGTTTTTATAATGGTAATATGTTAATTGATTTTCTTTTAATCTTGTAGGTTAAAGGTTGTGGGGAAGCATCATGTGATTCACTATTCTCAGCACCAATCCAAGGATATGCTCTGGGGATCCTATCTGCTTGTATGTCAGCATTGGCTGGTGTTTACACAGAGTTTCTTATGAAGAAGAACAATGATAGCTTGTACTGGCAGAATGTACAATTGTATACGTAGGTATCTTTTCTCCAGACCATGTCTTCATTTCTACTACAAGCATTATGTTGCTATTTACTTGTGTTTGCATCATCACTAATGTCAGTAATGTGTAAGAACTCAAAAGATTGGTCATGCCTTTTAGATATTCTTCCTTGCTATCTGTTAAAACTTTTAACTACTAATTAAGTAATTATGCACTCCTTCATCTTCTTATATTTACCTGTCAAGTCATATCTAAACACAGCATGAACAGTGTCTTGTGATACTCCAATAGAAA